>NC_143088.1:11055000-11680000 GCF_061535455.1 Colias philodice
ACATCAAACGAACATAGAGCTAGTTCTAGCAAGAGCATTATTTCGTGATCTTTTAGTGTAAACGAAAACTTGTATTCAGTTTTGTTCAGTATTAGAACATTGCATAGAATCTTTTCTAACGCACTAAGAACAACGAAGGAACGCTCGAAGCCTGTTTACAATAAAAGAATTTGACATAGTGGGGTTAGAATTAGCATTCGCTCGTTTGATGTAAATGCACCGTAAGTGTAGTATAATTTGTGTAAAACTTCTACAAAAATCGTAGAGATATGTCTGAAAAACCTTTCTTTTTGTGTATCTAACATAAAATAAAATTATTTACAAACTCAAACATTTATTTATTAAATTAGACTTCTTCTAGAAGCACTTTTGAATCGTAATTACATATTTTTAACATTTACCACCGATTCGGAAAGCAGTATCTATGGAGAAGAACCGTCAAGAAACTCCCGCTCTTTTAAAATCATCTAAAATACTTTCAAGGTGAAATAAAAAGAAAATATTCGTTTTTATTTACTTGTAAATTGTAATCAATAGTAGCTGTCTTTAATGAAACTCCAATAAACGTTGAAAATTCTACATTTACAAAGCGCTTCAAAACATAATTCGGTTACAAAAAATCTAATTTTGCGCTCTACAGCGGAGTGTTTCCATTTAAGCAGTAATAAATAATCCTTTTATGACAAAACAGTGAAAATATTTCCACAACACTGATTTCTGTCCTTAAAGGGAATTCGGGTTTCTTTGATCTTGTATCCCGATTCGTTTAGATAAATACAACTGTATCAGACATTTACCACATTGGTTAAACTTTCTTGATCAATGTTCAGACTCATCATTTTTTTATTTCTCAGACCAAATAGTTTAAACTGGAAGATATCTACAGAAACTTTAAATTTTAAATTGGAAGATATCCACAGAACACTAATTTACCTAATCAATCGATATCAAATGTTTTTCGTATTATTCGTTAGTTTTATTCGTCGCCCTTGATCCCTGTCAAGCATAGTTTGATGACTACTAGCTGACCCGGCAAATATTTATCTTCCAGTACATCCTAATTACCAATTGGTAGACATAGAGAAGATTAATTATTAAAGAAAAATGTCAAACCGTTTCGAAGGAGCTTGCTCATAATCTATGTAACGCGATAAATTAATATGAATATGAAGGATTTTATACATACCTAGATTAATTGGTTACTATTGTTGTACATTTAATATAAACACCACAGAACATATAAATAAACACCATTAAATTTTAACGTATTTGTCGTATTAGTGACCTAAAATAGGATTCTGGTCTAGACGGGTTTAAAGTATATTGTTGTTACAGACATATTGTTATTTTGATATCTACATATGAGATATGTGTGATGTCTGCTGACACTATACTACTAGTACACTATTATATTATTATCTGTAACTATACTATCGTAAGGTTAAAGTTACATTAAAAATGGTCTTATCTGGACAATCTTAAAATTGAACACAACAAAGTCCAAGCATTGTGAAACTAAATATAGGGTATTAAAATATAATATCTAGAAAATATTAAAGATTATCGAGTACCGAAAACAAATCTAATCTGCTTAATCTAAATCTTAGGCCTCTAGTACACGGCATATTTTAAACGCGCAGTCGATACGCAGCCGACGTGCGTATACGCACTTCAAACGACATTCAAACTCAGTCTTGTAACCTTAGCATACGGTGAACGTGCGTCTACACGTAGCTTCTACGTTTTGATCAGAACAGCGAAATAACCATGATGTCTGTGGGTCTAGGGATATAGTTAATTTTTCCACTGAAATTAATTCTGCCTTAAGACATCATGATTTTGACAGTTATCCCTCCTCGAACCCTTCGTACGCTCTTCAAACGAGTAGCGAACATGCTTCACATATGCGTTCGTACCGTGTTTTACGTATGAATCTATAAAAACGCATAATCATCCTGTGTTCCTGAAACACGCGTCGTCTGCGTTTTAAAGACGCCATGCGCTAGAAGCCTTATCCGTGGTATATTATGTTAATATAATAGTTAATTATAGTTTACAGCCTAAAAAGACAATAGCTTAGTTGAAGACTATACATAAAGATAGCCTACGTAAAAATATAGACGACCTCCTTTTTATAGCAGTCCGTAATTAAAGTACACACCAATAATAAAGTTTTTCGTAATAAAAAGTATCATCAAGTGAATTAAGGGAATAATTAATACAAATGAGGTTCGCTATGACTGGCTCGGCGGGAAGTCTTTCAATGATTAACGCGACGGGACGCCATTAGACAACCTAATAGTTTTATTTACCGATATTGTCGACGTTTCATTTCGAAATATCTTTAACTATTACTAACTGAATAAATGTTAGACTAGTCATAACGCTCCAATCTCTATTAAATAAATAGATAATAATATGTAATTGTATTATTTTAATTAATGTTAGTTTATTTTTGAAGTGTACTAGAACTACAATCGCTGAATACAATAAGTACATACTTATTATATACAGTTTTTGCCAAATTTTACAGAGAAATTACATGTAAAACCTCAAATATTTGCAAATATATTATGCGTGCATTGTTCATGCTTAACACAAATTGCTAATTGAATGATACATTATTAATTTTATGAGTATAAACATCAAAATACATATTGCATATTTTCTGATACATAATATGTGAAAAAACAAGAGCAAAATGGGTCATAGCAAGCGAAAAACGTATGTCACATTGAATAAAAATCGAATTGGCTAGTGTTTGAAATTCAATTTTCTGTCTCTAACGAATCTACGTTAAAAGTTTAAAACTGAAATTTCAAATCAGAGCTCTATTATGAAAACAATATCATAAACGTGAAAGTCTGTGAGGATGAATAAATGTATGTATGTATGTATGTTTTGTACTTCTTTCACACAAAAACTACTGAATGGATTTTGATGATACTTGGCAGTGATGTAGCTAATAGGTATACCAGAACTAGCTTTCCACCCGCGGCTTCGCCCGCTTTGTCTAAATCCTAATCTATACTAATATTATAAAGTTGAGTTTGCTTGTTTGTTTGAACGCGCTAATCTCAGGAACTACTAGTTCGATTTGAAAAATTATTTCGGTGTTAGATAGCCCATTTATCTAGGAAGGCTATAAGCTATATATCATCACGCTAAGATCAACAGGAGCGAAGCCACGCGGGTGAAACCGCGGAGCGCAGCTAGTAAATTATACAAAACCTTCCTCTTGAATCACTTTACTAATTATTAACTATTAAAAAAGACCGCATCAAAATCCGTTGCGTAGTTTGATAGATTTAAGCATACAAAGGGACATAGACAGCGACTTTGTTTTATACTATGTATAAGCCATAAACATAGGCCATATAAATACCAACTTTTGCCCATAATATGTATTCGCTTTATGTGTGATGCACATTCTAAAATACATCCGAGAAACTATTATTATTAATATGTAGACCGCGTAGATGCATAACTATTTCAACTATGTACGAAGTAAGTAACTATAACTAAACTCTACGAAATAGGACAATCGTAATGAATGTTTATAGACCTTATCTACCAGTCTAGTCGATATAGTAACGATAGATAGCTATATTAGTATAACTGTCTATCATTTGTTTATATTCTTTTAGATATCTATCCATACTAATATTATAAATGCGAAAGTAACTCTGTCTGTCTGTCTGTTACTCAATCACGCCTTAACTACTGAACCAATTTGCATGAAATTTGGTATAGAGATATTTTGATACCCGAGAAAGGACATAGGATAGGTTTTATCCCGGAAATCCTACGGGAACGGGTTTTTCTTTGAAAACGTGGGCGAAGCCGCGGGCGGAAAGCTAGTTTTAAATATATACAAGTAGGATTTTGGGTTTTCTATATAATTTTAGTTCTTTGGCATATTATGATATATTATGTAGTTAGATATAAGTTACATATTATGTAAAATTGAATTGTAATATTGACATGATTTTAAAAGGCAACTATGGACTTTCTTGCCGGTTCTTCTCCATAGATACTGCTTTCCGAATCGGTGTTAAATTAAAAATATGTAATGACGATTCGAAAGTGCTTCTAAAAGAAGTCTAATTGAATAAATAAATGTTTGAGTTTGAGTTTGAATAATGACTGTTGCAATTAACTTCATAATGACACTAAAAACTAATTAAAATATATGTTGTTAAGGCATTTCGTTAATTATTTATTTATTTATAATGAGACAAGGCGATTTGGAATGGCAGAATATCTATTAATTGGCTTCTTAAAGTACCTTTTACCTCTAACTACTAATTCTTTAAAACTAAATTGAATTTTTATCAAAAAAACGCATAGGTATATTTTTGTACTATAAAAATGTACATAACGATGCAAATTAAATTCAAACAGTTATTTTAATGTACACGATTTCAACGACGATTAATTTCTCTAGACTCTAGGTCGTTAGCTTTCAGCGATTACCTGAAAGCAAAGCGCTTTTAGCTTTCTAAACGATATACATTATTTAACGTCATTAATCGACTTTTATTCCATCCGATCCGACATCGGAATCGAGTACGATTTAAAATTGTGGAAAGACTCCACAATTCAAGCATTTATTCAGTTCATTCAGGAAAAAATAGTGTCTGAAATAATGTAGAAATCGAACATTGACTGACTGGTTGGCTTAGGCGGTAGCGAACTTGCATTCGAAGTCAGAGGACGTGTTCGATACCCATGCAGGGCAAATATATAACTAATGAAGTAAAAAAGTAAGTTCATTTGAAGTGAATTGTAAATTTAAAAAAGATTGAAACTAATGCACACAGATACAATAATTTAAAAGCACTGCGAACATTTTAAATCGGTCTATTCTCACTTTCCCAATCTGTCTAACGATATCGTAAATAAAATATCGTGTCGCATATTATAAAAGTACTTTGATGAACTCACCTTACGTTAATAAACCCTCTTCACGCGAATCCATTGCGTCTGAAACAATGAAGCGATACAGGCATTAATAGAACATTCGTATTTGATTAAAACATAATTATGTTATTAACATGAAATAAAGTAATTGTATTAATTTTATTCAGTTCGCGATATTAAATTTTACTATTCATTGAAATATTGTGTTAATTAAATTAACTGCAAATTTATTTTATTGGGTTATGAAAAAAAATCTGTACATTGAGGTTACAATATAGAATGAAAAATCTTTTCTTTACATCTGTTTTAATCTGTGTTGTATTTTGACCACATATTTATCCATACTAATATTATAAATGCAAAAGTAACTCTGTCTGTCTGTCTGTTACTCAATCACGCCTTAACTACTGAACCAATTTGCATGAAATTTGGTATAGTAATTTTGATACCCGAGAATGGACATAGGCTACTTTTAACCCCCGGGACATAGGATAGGTTTTATTTCGGAAATCTCACGGGAACGGGAACTATGCGGGTTTTTCTTTGACTGCGTGGGCGATGCCGCGCCCGGTGGAAAGCTAGTTGAAAATAAAGACTTTGAAAAATACAGACTGGATTCAAATAAGACATGCATGCTTTGAGTCATTTGAAATAAGTTCATTCCAAATAGGATATTAACTGCCTCTTAACTCAATATTCAGCATCCCTTCAAAGAGGGGATGAAAGTCAAAATGTGTATGTATAGATGTAACTCAATAACTCGCTTTATGATTTTATTTATTAGAGCCTTGCTTTACTTAAGCTCTAAGATCGCAGTATTTCCAGTAACCTAATTTTCCATATAGATTTCAAGATTATCCGTTTTTAGATAAACCCATTTCTCAAATATATAAAATTCTTACAAATAATTAAATGTATCTCTCCATTCTAATTTATTTATTCCTTTTTCTCTTCCTTATTCCCAATAGAATCCAGTTATATTTGCGTGATTGAGTTACAAAGAATCCGAAACCACACAATTTCTTACAAAGCTTTGCATTTATAATATTAAGTTTTTCATGCATATGGTTATTACGATGAGAGAATAGTCTTCCTTATTCTGTGTGTTTTTTAATGTAAAATGATTTTCCTTATCTAATAAAAAAGACTTGCTATATAAGGTTACTTAAAATTCATCACCGCTCTCTTGAAGAATTATTGAAATAAAAATTAATACTGGGCTCTACAAACATTATGAAATCCAAAAAAGAACAGGAGAATTATGTTTACACAGTATTCATACGCAATATCACGATAGTATTACAAACTATCGCAATAATATTGACTAAATAACATGTCTTATTATAATATGCTCTTTTTGCAATCTAAATCATCATTGCACCGTTTTTGAAGTGAAACGTTTCTTTATCGGGGTTGGAAAAAAATTTAGTGTAACATTTTTTCGTTACGCGTGATATTTTTCCGTTAAGCGCCATCTTTTTCTTATCCCTACCACGGGTGATTCGACGTATTTCTGTAAAGTTGCATATAGTAAATTATTTTTTGAAAAATAAGGTCATAAAGAAGTTTCCCTTCTTACGCACACATTTTTTTATAGATTTTTGTCGGATACATAGGTACAAGCTATTTGTTCTAATCCATACGAAAAACTTTTATTTTTTTTATGCTTCCCATTTTGTACCAAAACTATGTGAAATATAAGAATAATTTTAATTTGATAAGAAAGAGCATTCAAATAATCACTACATTAATCATAAGATAAGAACCACCCTCGTACTTCATGGAATATTATAAAAAAAGTATGAACAAAATCGGTACAGCCGTTCACGCGTGATGTCGTGACTGAGGGAAATAGGGATTCATTTTTATATGTAGAGATTTGTTTTTTGTTTGCAAAAATGTTGTAAAAATGATTCATCAGAACAATCAAATGAATCAGAGCTCTTAATTTCTACAACAAGCAATAATAATATAAATTACAAAGCAAACATCGCTTTTATTATGTTTGTAATCCTTAATTTATTTAGGCGCTATGTTTAATTATAGGAACGGCGGAATACTAAATTTAATTACTTTGAAAGAGGCAGGTGCGAACATTTATCCTACACGATTTATGGGTATTCATAAGAATTAACAGTATGGAGAAAAAAATTTAATATAACATAAAAAATACTGATTGGTGTCTTTCTTCTTGTTATTTTTTCCTTGCAGTTTCGGTTTTCTTATTTTTTTCTGGGTAAGTAAAGGAGCAATTCTTCCACCAAAAGTTAAATGGTTGCCGCCGCTCATAAACACTATTAATACTGGTGGTAATAATCTATAGAAACAGAATCTTATCTATAACATGAAAAAATACAATTTTTTTTTTCACAAAATCTTCTTTGGAAAACTCTATTTTTGTAAGATGTTTCAGATAGCGATATAAAAATCGTTTTTAGTTGTATTATCATAAAGTTATACAGAAAGATCTTTCTCGTAGCAACCAAGATCGTAGCACAAAATAAATTTCTACGAATTTCACTCACAGCTACGGCGTAGCTTCAACGTTTCGTAACTTTTGGGATACGCGAAAATTTGTAAGTACTATAGTGACAAGTTTTAAATAAAAATGGTATTTTAGCTTGATTCAGTTTTCAAGCTAATGTTTCATTAAAAAAAGCCCCTTGCAAGATAAAAATGTCATTCGGTAAAGAAAGATAGTAAACTCATAGATAAAATACATTTTCAAATTCAAGTCAGAATCAGTTCAATATGTTAAATGGTAAAAAAACGTTTTAAAGCATACTTTAAAGTGAGCAAGATTTTTGGCCAATAAATATTTCAATATTTTTGTTAATAATAATATTTATCTTATAATTCCATACCTATACATATATCCAATGGGTATAATCTATACGGAAAAATCATCCCTTTCTTTTCATAAAACACTACAGTGAAAACCCTGTTTTTCTTTTTAAGAAAGCGTAACATATGCTTAAGCAAATAAACCACATACAGTACAGCTAGGGTTGTCACTTATCCAAAATTTACGTGATAAACAAAAGAAAGAGGGATATTAATTAAAATCGAGGACCCGTACTAAATAGGGCTTCGTGACAAAGGGTCTGATATGCATCATCAGGCTAAACAATACCCCTTGTCAAAGATGTTTTAATTTTTATTTTATTATTTTATCAGTATGTTATTCTGTGTTTTTAAGAACGTATACAGTGCTGGAAATTTTTGATCAAACACCAAGGCATAATGATGAAAACTACACAAACATTATTTTGATCAAAGAAAAAATAAGTAAATCATTCAACACAATGTTTTGTTTAGTACATTACAAAACACAAAACATTGTACACACATGTATATTATCAGCTGTGACATCTGCTACACCGTACGTGGTTAGCTTGCATTATTGTGTCAACCCTTATAGGAGGTATATTAAACATGAAATGAGAAAGATAATGAAACAAAAAAGAGGAAAAATGATCAAAACAATATTCAGCACACATCCCTTCAGTTCCCTGTTTTCCCTGTATCGAGTTTTTCGCTCTACGCTCACATTTTGCACACACATTAAGTCATAATCTAATGAGTTAACATGGATCAAAAACCCCTTGTTACATCAAGTATTGGAATACCATTAGTGCCAACTCTATGCCCCTACTCTGTGAAAATGACTAGTACCTATAGTATCTGTACTGAAAATATAGTTATCTGTGGTGTCCCTAATCTGTAAAGTGCAAGTACGAGAGCAGCGAATATTTTTAAGATTAATTAATCATCTCGTTCTATCATCTAGCATAATTTCAGTATACAATTCCTTAACAAATATTTTGACTTCAATATCTTCTACTTTCTATACTTAACAATAAAACAATATTTTTATTACATGTTACAATCCAAATCAATCACAACTTACACTTTCCTATCATACTATTAAGTGACACATTACACCAAGTAGAACCATAAATACTCAGCAATTATAAAGTTTAACCGCTATGATTCAAGGTGATAAGCCGCCTGCAATCATAGACGCTTTTGATAAGGCCACAATCGATATCGTTAGCTTAATTATTACGTGTTAGAAACGAATGTACATTTACTAACTTTAGGAATCTGTTAACTGACAATTGTATAACATGATGCAATCAACTGTATGGCGGATTTTGTATTCGATGTACTATATTTTAGGAATAAGTTTTTAGACGTTCACGCTATCATAAGTTACTCTTACAAATTAAGGTAGGCTTCTAAAATAATTATGAAAGATTGGTTTGTGGTTTGAATATTATTTCCCCTTAATTTATGACCAAGTAAAAACCTTTACCTGAATTTCTAATGAAAACTACTATGAAATATTAAATTATTTACATAAACTCGAACGTCTCTAGAGGTGAGGGAAGAGTTCTCACGTCGCGTCGGGTCATGTTACTTTTTGCGTTAATTTAGCTTTACTAACAAACTTTCGAAAATATAATTCAAAAATATTATGTATTTTAAGTATATTCTCTATATTTAATGTCTTGGTACCTAAATAATCTTGAATGTCGTTCGTTCATAACCTTGTTTTATCCAAAATTCTTAAAATATATTGATTTTTTTTTCTATTTTTGATTATTCAAAATTACCTAGTAGGTACCCAACATTCATAAAAATATCAGTACATTTAACTACAGCTTTTTCCAACCAAAATAACTTAATAGGTTAAAACTGACCTTGACTTATCAATAAAAAACAGCTGAGGGTTTGGCACTGAAGAAAGTTGCTAATCGAAGAGCTTATAATCGACCCAGCTCTTTCAAATTATCGCTTTTATGGTAATTTCTTGTGATTTATACATCCTACTAATATTAAAAATGCGAAAGTTTGTGAGGATGTGTGTATGTGTTTGTTACTCTTTCACGCAAATACACGTAGGTATAGATGGTAACTTAGATTAACACATAGGATAAGTTTTATCCCGGAAATCTCACGGGAACGGGAGCTTTGAAAACGCGGGCGAAGCCACGGGCGGAAATCTATAGATAATATACGTGACATAGCGATAGGGTACAAGTTATTTCAATAAATAAATAAAAAAATATATTTTTATGGTAACCTGTGAGCATTCAGAACTAGGAATAAGTGAAAAGTGAAAACGCCTTCAAAGGTCCTCTTTATTGATATGATTAAATTATTATTCAGTTACATGAATCAATAAGCTTTGAGCTACTTAAACACTAGCTGGAGAAATTTAAAACTTTCTCTGTTTAAAATATAATTTTTATCATAGGTAGATCTATGTGCTAGTATATATAACATATTTATATTTAACAGTGTACACGTAAACTGTAACAAAACAAAACCTTTTCCAAAACCGACGTGATGATTTTGACGTGACTTAGAAGCAATCGGCTTTATATACACGAATTAAGGTTAAAGAAAATCCAGGACCGTTATACCAGGTTTTTAACGTTAAATTTAAGAAAATATGGTGGAATAGCAGCCTAAGTTACACTTAAATATATTTATATTCAATACAATTTT
This sequence comes from Colias philodice, assembly GCF_061535455.1. NCBI lineage: Eukaryota > Metazoa > Arthropoda > Insecta > Lepidoptera > Pieridae > Colias > Colias philodice. The sequence continues at coordinate 11,065,441 of NC_143088.1, forward strand.
CATTTATATCTTTTACATCAAGCACTACCCACGCTGCACTCAAATTGAGTAGGAATTAGAATAAGTGAGCTCAAAAGGACTAGAGTTTCGCACTATACATGAAGTCGGTTAAAAAGTAAAACATATTAAAGACTTCAATTTATCGTTTTTAACATTCATAGTTTTTTACTTGTCTTTTTAACGAGGACATTTTTATCATATACTTAATTCTACAAAATTTTTATATTCTGTGTAAAATGGCTCGATAGTTTCTAACTTTAAAACAAAAAAAAATATGGCTGATTTTTGGAGTTCACATTTTTATCTTCAAACGTGAAGAGTTTTTACAGATAATTACGCTAGACACTTTAAGTAAATATTTGATAAAGCAGTAGGAATTTTTTCTTGTATGTCTAAATAATTACTTTTTAATTGACGTTCCGGAAAACAGTGGAAGTTCTGAGAATGTATTTTTTTCATTATAAGCCAGAACTTTCTTTTATTTGGTTTATCATTATGGGGAATAGACCTAATATTGTTTATCCTGTACTTAAAGTAGTAGGTACTTATATCAAACTAGCAAACCGGGCGAACTCCGTTTCGCCACCAGAGACACCTTTTCTTTGCTATAAACCTCACGGAGCCCGAGACCTTTCCAACGTATGCAAAACCGTGGAAATCGGTTCGTGCGTTCTGGAGTTATAGCGTCAGGAAGGAAAACCCGACTTATTTTTATATAGTAGAAGAGATATCTTATTTCATAAAATTCACTCATTGATAAGATGGATGGTAGTAGATAGAGACGTTAAGTTACCTATCCACTCATTTAATTAAATAAATAATTGAACAATTAATAATTACTCTTCATGGCTACAGTAAAACATATAAATAATCGCATCATTTTTAGAGATCCGCGCCCAAAGTATGAAAAGTGGGATGAAAAACAAAAAATCATGGTTTAGCCAGTCAAAAATTAGATGGGTGACCTTTTTTTGCAGATACTCTTTAGCGGTTTTGTTCGGAACTTTAAGCTCGCACTCGACCAATTTTATTAGATGCCTATAATTAATAGTAAACATTAAATTTTCTTCAAAGCATTAAAAAGGGGCTAAGTGAAGTCCCATGTCCCCTAGTGGGGTAAGGGGCAGATGCATGATTCATACATCTGTTTCACTGATCGATTTTATTTAGGGACAAGTAGGTGATCAGCCTTCTGTGTCCTACCAGACCGAGACATTTTTTTTCTTCGTCTCCACCGGGAATCGAACCCAGGAGGCTGTCAAAAAGGGGCTAAAGCTAAGACTAAACCACAGACTAAACTAAGCTCGTGAAATAACAAGATATTTTCATAGCATAACCTGATTCGTGCCGAAGCATGACTATTGGAATGGATGACAACATATCAAAGATCCTAACACAAACAAATTGTTATGCGAATTCGCATGACAGGCGACATTTCAATTATTGGACTAATAGTGATGTGTAGACTGTAGGCTTTGTTGTGTGCTATACCTGCCCCCGTACCACGTCTTAAAGCAGTATTATTTCCAGTATGGAAAAATGGCAGCGCTATATAAGTCGTCTAGCGCCATCACTTTCCCAAACTAGAAATAATACTGCTATAAGACATCATGTTGACTAAATTTTTTCAATAATATATCGTATTGTACATCCATATTTCATCGACGATATTTGTGTTTTCGAAATATGTACAACGGCTCAAAGTATATTCTATTAAAAAAAATTAATAAACTATTAATGTTAATACTTAAAAGGCATGTTTTAATCTTGTTAGATATAAAACAATATTTTTTTGAAAAAATAAATTAAAAATTGATTATGAACTAAATTCAGTTACATAAATAAAGATTTTTATAAGCTTGTTCAAATCGCTAAAAACATAGAAACTCGGTTTACTAATATATTGTATGCTGATGCTAAAAAATGTTGTCAATCTCTACAGTAAAAGCGTGATGTTCAAACATATATTTATGGGTATGTACGTAATACCGTGCCGTAACAATTATGGATACCAAATATAAATATTTTTTTTAAATCTGTATTAAATAAGTTTATCATAACCCCACAGCAACTTAATCATAATATGAAACTTAAACTTAACAATCGTTGATAATATTATTAATATTTTGCGATACTCTACAATCTACATAAATAAATAAATACACTTTATTTAGCACCAAATAAAAACAGACAATTTAACAAAAAGAAAAAGACAATATAATGTAAAGCCAAAAAGGCGGCCTTATCGCTACTGAGCGATTACTACCAGGCAACCTATGGATAGGATTTTGAATTATAAAAGAGGAAAAACAATAGGTGGTGCAAACAATAACAACAATAACAATAGTAATGAAAATTTTATTATAATAGATTTTAACCAAATTACTACTTATATTATACATATTTGTATAACAACACAATTTTTGCCTTCAAATCAAATGAAGAAAAAGATTTATTACAATCATTTAAGCATAAAAGACTCTCCTTAAAATTTATTGAATATCGAACTCAGGACTCTATTCTATATAATAGCTAAATAGTAAATACTCTAAGAACGTATATTTTAATAATACCCATGTGAGTATGAAGTGCAATATCTTCCTTATAGCTCTACTTAGTTAATTGTATATCTTCTGTATCAAGAAAAACTATTTACATACATACGGTGTCCATTATCTATATTTAAATTAACTATATTTAGAAATAATCCTAGTGAACATATCAAACTCTATTAAAGTAGAACAAATTACTAATAACCAATTATAAATTAGGCACGTGCTATCAGGAAATAAATATAATAACAATAATTCTAAAACAACTAACCTTCAAAATCACATTTATATCCTCCTTTATTACACTATCACTTATAAACTTTTGTCACTACACTGAATAAAACTTTTCCAACAAATTCAAAATGAGTAACGATCACATTTACTTATAGTAATCGTATTTCTTTCGCAAGATTATGAAGTAACGCCACACGACCGCTCGCCTCGACAGCAGCATAAGCACTGATCAAAATTCCATTTCCACACAACAATATGAAGTATACAGGGAAAATTAGTCAGACATAATTATCAGACCTTTTTCCTTCAATTAACGATTACGCCTATACAATTTAATTGGTACTTTTGTTAAAAAACAAAAGAATTAAGTTATAATATTAGATTAACTAATAAAAGAGTCTTTTAGAGTGTTCTCTACATGTTTCAAATTTCGCGCCTACATGGTTGTTTATTTGTATTTTAAATCGTATTAGATCATGAGTGTCTATAATATATATTACATATGTATTTTAGAATGTATATTATAGTATCGCTTTACATGCATGAGGATTTTCCCTTCTTATATTTAGATTTTAGTATTTACCGACGAACTCTACATTAATCCATATGTTGAGACTGCGTCGAAATCCCTTTTTATAATTTTTTTATCAATTAATACTATTTCTTGTGTGGAAATAAAGTAACAGGTAAACGTAATACATGTCCTTTTAAATCAGATCGTTTATATGTGATTGCTATTTATCCAAGAAGGACGATATATCCCACCTCATGGAATATTTTTTTTCTTTTTTTGGTTCCTATAATATTCTTATAGTTTATTTAGATGGTTAAAAATACAAGAAAATACTTTCCTCTATATAATATTAGTAGAAGTGTGTACAAATATTTCAATTTCGTCATAATATACATAGACCAAGATTGTAGATATCGCAGTTCCAAGAATTCCGCACCTTCATGTCAAATTATATGTGATGTCCCAAATCTTTGTAGCTTTAGGTTCAGCTTTTCAACTCTTTTCATGAAATAACATTCTCAATACCTAATATCAATAGAAATCATACCCAAATACATATTTATTCCATTACGTTTTTTTGAATGTTCTGAATCGTACAATATTTATTTATTCACCAAAGCTTCGAAAACAGCGTTCGAAAATGTTTTTTTACAATTTCAAATATCCAAATAGAATAAAATATACTATTAAATTTTTTAACACAAATAATGTTTATATATGTTACATGTTTACTTTTTTCAGCTATATTTAACAAAAATACGTAATCATATAAATATTTAATAACTTTTCATAAGAAACAATGTACGTCATTTTAATACATTGTTATCTATAAAAACTTCAAATATTCACAATAAACGTTTAAAAACCACTTTATCATAAACGTATTGTAAAAAATTGTACTGTCATGTTTCGTCTACAAAGGCGAAAGTTTTAAAAGAAAAGTTTGAAAGTTCCTACGTTTTTCAGAATTTCTGTGTACAGTTTCCGAACGGCGAAAAGGTTTAACATTTATCATACCGTAAAGTTGCAAACTGGGTTTTTATCTTTTAAATGCAGACGACATATTTGTCCGTATTGCCTTTGCCTTCAATAAAGTTTTAACCAAAAAAATTTTAACCAAAAAATTGGCGATATATAAATATAGAAATATTCCCGAAAAAGTTCAAAGTTGATTTTTAATGGAAAAGTCTCTTGATTTCGAGGTAAAGGAATAGTTACAGTTAGTTGACGATTTATTCGTAGAATAGATGTTTGGTCAAACAAATAATAAATAAATCTTTATTGAATAAATGTTTTTATCTACAGATCATATATTTGGGGAAACTAAAGCCTGTGTTAGTTTAAAACTGTGTTACAGGCTTTGAAATGCCCTCACAATGTTGGTACATAGAAGAAATATTACTTTAATGTTCAAAAATGAGCTTGCAAATGACTGAAATGTACGGCTGAATACCTACTCTGACTGGTAGCAAATCTGCGATAACATGCACTGCGAAAGACGACGAAAGTTACTGCATAATATTTTACAAACTTTTAATCACGTTCTCACTACGTCCAAGTCGTGAAATATATTGGTCGTTCATTTCATTGGTGCTATTACAGAGAAAGTCCTCTTGATTAAAGTTCATAGAAGTTCAAGCGAAAGATTAAACTTTTGCGGGAGCATTGACTCGTCATCTCGTCACTATTGTTGATTTAGAGGCATTATAGAAATCTAGAGTGTATTAAGCATTTATTGTGCGACACTTCGTGTGACCAGACCGATTACTTTTCACTTTATATTGGTTGGTAAACAATATGAGGTTCACTGCGTAATGCTAGCTAGCCATTTTATACACAAGCTGCGTTCCTTTGTTTTACCCGAATTGCTCCTGTTGGTCTTTAGCGTGATGATATAGCATATAGCCTTCTTCAATAAATGGGCTATCTAACACCGAGTAAGGACTCGGTGATAATCTCAAGGGAGATTAGCGCGTTCAAACAAACAAACAAACTCTTCAGCTTTATAATATTAAATAAATAAGTATAGTATTGAAATAAAACAGGATTGTATGTGATTGTATGCTCCGGTGCAGCGGCTCAGTGGTTACCTATAGCCACGATATCATTAATTCAAAGGTTCGACTGCAAAATGTTAATTTATTTTTAATTACCGCATCGCCCATGCAGGGCTAATGATGACGATAATTATTCTATGTATTGTTCTGTTGAGTAATTATTTCGTTTTCTCGTTTCTTAGTTCCTGTAAATAACATGAAATGTTTATAAAATGTGAATTAAGAGCAAAAACGATGTGGACCTAATTAAAGCTTATTAGATTATAAGCTATGTGATAACATACTTCAAGAAAATTATAGAAAATATAATAACTACTAAATAGCGTTTTACGACTGTTAAGTATATTTGTATGTAAAGTATTTGTTAAAAGCATTTTCCCTGCAGTAACGAAGTATATTCAGGAATGGAACTAAAAACTGATATTTTTTATCCAATAAAGTTTATTTTTTATTAAAATCGCTATTTTTATTGGAAATTCACTTAACACAAATTGTAAGCTCGATTGAAGTATCAACAAGGTAATAGGTACAAATTAACATAGATTTATTACATTACTAGCGGCCCGCCCCGGCTTCGCCCGTGGTACATATGAAAAATAGATGTTGGCCGATTCTCAGACTTACCCGATATGCACAGAAAATTTCATGAGAATCGGTCCACCCGTTTCGGAGGAGAATGCAGACTAACATTGTGACACGAGAATTTTATATATAAGATTTAATTAGTCGTTATTAGCAAATGGTCCTTACATTACATACCTATCATCTAAAAAATAATATACTTACATATGTATATATAATTAGGTATAAGTTATATTTATTGGTCTAAAATTAAAATAAACAAATACCACTGAATATTCCTTATAAAATACGTATAAATAATATAAATTTTTGTTGGCGACAGGGCGCTGTTTTGAAAAATAAGTCAATTTAGGGCAATAAGAAGAATATGTTAATGGTATGGTGTCTGGAAAGGGCTGTTAAGTCTGAGATGGTAATTCATTCTCACCGACGTTTGTTACGAGTTATTAATTCAAGAAAATGTATAGGCATATAATCCATACTAATATTATAAATGCGAAAGTAACTCTGTCTGTCTGTCTGTTACTCAATCACGCCTTAACTACTGAACCAATTTGCATGAAATTTGGTATAGAGATATTTTGATACCCGAGAAAGGACATAGGATAGGTTTTATCCCGGAAATCCTACGGGAACGGGTTTTTCTTTGAAAACACGGGCGAAGCCGCGGGCGGAAAGCTAGTATACTATACAATATACATATAATATCATTAAAATTTTGTTTAATTTTGGCGAATTGTATATGTAGTTGTATATTACACCAATTCCCTAAAACATTAACATGTGTACCTATCACTTAAAAGCATAAAAGCTTGTCGAAGAATTTTACTTGAGACTTTTCGCAGTAGTCTAAAAGAAGAACCGTAAGCTTTGTATCTACGCATGCACGTATACTCTTCTTGATTTATTATTATTTCCTCCTTAATTAATAATTGTGCTATTTAGATCAGAGACAAGGCCATCAATTTAAAAATACATATTAATACTAATTGATTCGACCCTTCTTGAGTCAGAAATTAAATCAATTTTGTTTATATATTAGGTACTAGCTGTTCGCCCCGGCTCCGCCAGATGGTAGTATTTTTTGTAGTTTACAAAACGTTTAACAGTTATTATTTCAATACAAGGGAATACCAATCCTACAAACATATAATTATTTATTTGTTACTAAAATGATCTTTCAGGTACAATATAGATATTATGCATAATATACTTAAGCGATCTCTGAAGACAAGAATAATGCAGTATTTAATAAGAAAAAGAAGTAAAACGGATCAGCAGTTCCGGAGTTTTACAAACTATGAAATATTACACAAAACTTTCATTTCAAGGAAATATAAGAAATATAAAGTAAAAATATAAGAAGTGTAAAGCTAAGGCAGCAGCATTTTTTATAAATTACCCTTTTAACTATATTGGCAGAAAGATTTATTTCTTTACGTCCCTGACGCGGCTATTTTATGCATTATTCAAAATAAATTTTCGTAACTAAAGAAATAATTGTTTCTGTACAATTCAATTCAGCATTTTTTTCAGTAAGTTTAAAAACTTATAAATCATGACATAAAAAATCTAAACCTAAATTCGATCCCTGACAAAAGGCCCTAAGACAGTGCGCGCACGAGCAACTTTGTCTCCGCAACTATTTTGTCTCCGCAACTATTTTGTCTCCGCAACTATTTCGTCTCTCTCGCCTATGGGCTAGTATGAAAGTGCGCGCACGTAGCGACGCAACTCCCCATACAAATTGATGGGAGAGACAAAATAGTTGCGGAGACAAAGTTGCTCGTGCGCGCTCTCTCTAAGGCTGGAAAGCCATAGAAGGTCACCTCCGTGCTCTTGAAGTTAATCAAAAGTGAAATGGATGGTAAATATATTAATCACATGTTCCACAAACTAATGTATTGTCACCAAAACTTATTACCAAATACCAATCTCTATTTGTTATTGTCGGTACAGATAATATTAAAGAAAGCGACCAAATATGGAATACGTATCTCAGTTCCATAATACTCCGGTACAATCAGAAGGAAATACCCAGTCCTGGAAGGCTTACGTGGGGTCACAGATCCAACATGCAGAGGCCCACGAGAGGCCCTTTCGAGAACTTTAATCAGTGCCGGCGTTAGGGGGGGCGCTAATTCGATATCGATAAAAAATAAAAAACAAATATATATATATAAAAAAGAGGAGCTACAAAACTTTCTACGTCCGCGTCGTTAGCTCTGGGTAACGCTAAAGGAAAGATGAAATTCTTAATATAATTTTACTTGGGATCAGCAAAAAATCTAACACTTGATATTGCTTCCCTCAAGTGGGCGCCACAATATTTTCGCCCGGGGTCAGTGGCCCTTACGCCGGCACTGACTTTAATGTGATGTCATTATTATGCATAATTTGCACAAATGTTGTAAAATCTTTTATGTTTAACAATAATATACATATGCCCTTAAGTCGGTAACAATTTTAGGTTGTATTGATAACTTCGAGGTAAGAAAAAATTGAAAAGCTTCCAGTTTTATTTTACTGAATAAAGATGAAACCTTTACTGGTAGATAGTTTATGTTATACCTCATATCAATTCGCTTTAGAAAAATAAATTAGATTTTCACCCACATCAACAAGCAATAAAAACTATCCTCTTCAATTTTTACACGCAATGACACGCCGTCGGCTACTTTTATATACATTCGTAAAATCTATGAAATATCTTTGAATGTTATTGTAAATTTTAAGACAATAAAATGATGAGCATAGCATTGATGAGCAATCGTGACCTTTATAAAATTTTTCGCTTCATATTATATCATTACTAGATTTCCAGCAAAACCAGCATAGTTCCTGTTCCTGTGGGATCTCCGGGGTAAAAAGTAGTCTATGTCTTATTCTGGGTCTTCAGCTATCTACATACCCATAGAAATCTAAATAACAAGACACATAGAAGGGCTATAATGTCATAATTCGTATGAAAACCGCTGTCGCCAAAATCAACACATTTAAACCGATAGCTAAACAATACACACAAGTAAACTATGCCTTTTATTGGACAACTTGATTTTATAGACCGGGAGATACTGACACAAAATTTCGAGTCATTTGTAACAGGATGGCGGTTCTACAGGGGTCTTAGTACGCAATGACAAAAAGAAAAACGATGGCGTGAACGCTGGTACCGGCGGCTTAGTCGCGTGGGCGTTAGTCGAACTCGTCGGAAAATAGCGAAAGTCAAACGATTTGTAACAGTATGGCACTTATTTTTCCTGTAAGTTTGAGGATCAACAAATATAAATACAAAATTTCAAAGATCTAAGTGTTGGAAATCTTCACTTATATAAATTAATAATAAATTAAGTTTTCAAGTATGACAGCACTTTTTCCCCCTACTAGAAGTATGGCAAATATAATAATGGTCACATTTTATCAAATACTCTCCAAAAATCCAAATGCAATACTGGTACAAAAAGTTTGGCGAAATAAAAATTTTTTGCAGATTTTCGGCGGTATGGCGACCATTTGGAATCGTCCGAAAAGTATGGCATGGCGATTTTCGTAAATGGCTGCACGACGATAGTTACCTGTGCAAAAGTTAGCCTGGTACAAATGGTTGAATGATTGTTTTATTTAAATCAACACATTCGCGTCGGTATGGCGGGCTGTAAGTCACACCGGAAAAGTATGGCATGACACTACCGCCTACTACTTTTTTATGGGCTATCGGTAAATTCTAAAATTTTTGTGTTACAAATCGTTTGACTTTCGCTATTTTTCCGTCGAGTTCGACAAACGCCCACGCGACTAAGCCACCGGTACCAGCGTTCACACCATCATTTTTCTTTTTGTCATTGCGTACTAAGACCCCTGTAGAACCGCCATCCTTGTTACAAATGACTCGAAATTTTGTGTCAGTATCTCCCGGTCTATTAGTGAAAACTAACTTAAATATTAAATTAAGCTTTTTAATATGTATCCTAACGCACGAATTTACGGTTTATTTTAGAATAACATCCCTGAGTATATGAGACGTTTTGTTTCTTTTTGCTCCAATAAGGTTGAAACTGTGTCATTCATTGTTATTTCGATTACTATGGTGACACTCGTAATACTTGTAAATATTCTATAATTTTAAGGAAAAACGGCATTATTTCTAAAAAAAAATATTTACCGATGAAATATTATTCCTTTATTAGTATAATTACAACTTGTGGAAGAATTTCCGCAATGGGAAATGCTGAAACACACCATGTTTACACACATACGTCTCCATAGCAACTGAACTGTGACGAACACACTGGTGATGTGAAAGTCACCTGAGTGGCGACAAGGTCACGCGCGCTTACGACTTCTAGTGTCTTGTTATTTAGATTTCTATGTACATACCAAATTTCATTGTTCGGTTTAAAAGTATTTGTGTGAAAGAATGACAAACATCCATCCTCACAAACCTTCTCATTTATAATATTAGTAGGATTATTTTTCCAATAAAATTACTTTACATGAAACAATTACTTAAACTATTATAAATTTCAATTTTCATATACCGACAATAGACAAAACACATATTTTATTGAAGCACCAAACACATAAAAATATAACTCCATACAAGTTAACGAACAACGTCTTCTAACAATAAAGCAATAAGCTTATTCGAACTAATTCACTCCAACCAACTTTGTCATTGTACACACTACACACGTGAAAGTTTCTGAGCAAATTATTGCAGAAATGTGGCTAGAGATTTATATGAACGTCAACAGAATCATCAATATTGGAAACAAGATAATAAAACTGAATGGACGTGATATTGGATTGTACAATAGAAAAACAAACCACATTGCGGTTTTACATGCTTAAACGAGTTTAGTTATTCTTTGTTTTTTTAACAGTTATTTAATAAAATTATTCGATGAACAAACTTTTTTAAAAGCAATTGAAAGTTAATCACTCGTAATCCAATTAGTTAAGTTATTTTGTAAACTATGTAAGTAATATGTAGTAATGTTAACATTTTTGTCATCTTTAATAAGAAAGGGGATAGCTGTATTTTACAAGTAAATTGCTTGTATTTTAATTATACCGTTTTCAATCTCTGGATAATAATGGCGTGATGAGTTTCACAATTACATCCATTTGTCTGAAGTTTTCAAGCTTTTACGTGCTTTTAGAAACGTATTAGTATTAGTATTAGTAAGTATAGATTAGTATAGATATCTAACTCGATATTCTATTAAAGTACACTAACTATACTTGCATGTGAGCTTTCATTATAAGAATTTATTCCATTTACGTTTTGTATGTATTTTAAAGTACGTATTGATGTGAACAAAATATTCGTCAACATTACAAATCAAACGCGAGATTCATACCAGATTCAACACTCGTCTCGCAAGCGTGATCGATAAAAAATAAATATCAAATCATACATATGAAGGAGTACATCGGGAATAGACGTATTGCGGTCGTAACTCTTGTCGGATGGTATTTGTGAAAGAAGAGCGGACTTCATTGAAATTGACCTTGTGATCCGACCTCTGCGGTGTAACTGTAGAACTCATATACGGTGACGTGAGAAACTACGATATTTCCCTTGTTTATGGCCCGGCTAAGTGGACTCTTATCTGGCTTTAAAAATAGTCCCCTTTTACGTACCTGTGTTATTTGATACTTGTCGGAATTTATTAACAACTCGTGATACCTTCTGCACGGACAACCTTTGATCCCGTTGGGAAAATAAGTTATTTTAAAATGTTGCTTTTAAGGAGTAATATGTTTTGTATAATTTCTTAAGGTACCGACCTTCAGTTAAAGTTGTATAAAATATTGATGTTGAATAACAACCCTTTATAAATAATGCCTGCCTGCCTCTAAATTCTTGACTCAAATTATTCACGGAGAAAAAATATTCAAGTATCATGAAAAATACTTACATATTTGTAGAGTTTTTAAAACGGGATTTATCCTGAAATTACATCTTTTGTAAAAGTATTATATATACTTATAATATTGTGGAAAAATTTTCTTCAACATGTCAATTATGGGATTTTCCCATAACATAATATTATAACGTGCTATGAAAGAACTTATACATTGTATATTCTATGATTTAGTTAGTCCATTCAATTACTCAACCCCTTTTAATTACTTAAAAATCTTGCATATTTTATCGAGCGAGAGCTGAAACTCTTTGTACATTTTAGATACACCTCAATCTCTTAAACCCATTTAATTTAAGTAAATTTGTTAGTTTTATTCAAGTTTTATTGAAAAACTGTATTTTCAATCTGTCTGTTCACCGGAGCGGTAGAATTTTACACAAATACCTTCACAGGCCAAAGCACACGGGTCGATGGTACAACTAAAATCTGTATATTGCTTTATTTAAACGTAAAATGTTATTTATTTTATGTTTGTATGATTGTGAGAAATCTTGGTAAGTGATTTTAATGATGTTTGTGGAGGATCGTGGGAAAACAGGCAAGTTCAAGAACCAAAAAGGTCGACCACATTTGCCAATCCGCCAGCCAGCATGGCCAGCGTGGTGGCCAAAAAGCATAGCAGAGGGAGCAATCATCAAATATTATGAAAATGATAATAATATATTTAGTTCTATTATATTCATGTTCTTTCGTGGTCTATCGATTTCATTACAATAGAAGTTTCTCGGTATTATACATCTGACTAACTGCTGTTTTATGTGTTTAAAAAGACAAAAATAGACATTAAGATATTTTTTTTGACCTATAAAGCAAAAATTAATGAATTGAATAAACCAAAATTAATGTGCAAAAATCTGACTCTAGCACGCGAGCAAAGCCGAAAACTAAAGCTAGTCAATAGTCATAAAACCGTTCGTTAAATTTAACTGAAATATAAAATCGTTTCATTTTACGTAAATTGCTTAATTCAATTATATTTGGTATGAAAGCTACAGTTGAATAATACCTAGGGTTACGATTTAAATTTTTCATTACAGAGGTATTAGTATTTTATTCATTTCGATTTAAAAGCACGTGCTATTAATATTATAATGCCGTAATATAGTATTGAATATGAATCAGCTCCATCCAATCACTGGGTACATAATTTACCAGATTTCATTTTTATTACTCGCTCCAAGAAATTGTATCAATTATGTTCGATTTACGGAATAAATAATAAGAAAATTATTTTGTTAAATTAAAATAATGTTTACGGCAAAATCCAAGAGCAAAATGTTGTCAATTATATAATGTTGTCTAGTAGACTAGAGTAGATAATTTTTGAAACAAAAAAAAATCGCAGTCGGATGAAACCCATTAGAAAAGGAGGGGAATATGATAAAAATGTAAGGAAAAATAAATTACGGTCAATCCGAGTTCGGGAAGCGGGAGGGGGGAGCTTTTAAGAGAAAAAAATGGTTTCTCTCGATTTCCGACAAAACTACAAGTCCTATAGAAAAAAGTTCAATGGCAAAGTTGTAGGTAATTAAAAGTTCTACAACTTTTGTATTCACAATTTTTTCACATAACCTAAAAATTTAGGTTAAAAATTCAAAAACCAAGTTTTTTGTCTTTTATTTCTATCTACTTCAAAATTTATTTTTTTTCTACGAAATTTGGTGGAAACTTACTTTATTATGTCCCAAATACACTGTAATTTATTTGATTGAAAATATTTATTTTTTCGCCTTATTTTGAATGTATACCAAAAAAACAACCTAATTTTCAATCGAAAAGTCACCCGTCAAAATATCAGCTTTTTTCAAAAACTTGAGGTGCCTTTTATTCATTGAAATCTCTACTTTCATATGGTGTAAAAAAAAATAAACACCACCATAGTAAATGTTCTCAGGAAATGCATACAAACAGTCTGAAAATTAGCTTTTACTAAATCAGGCACACTTCTCGAACTACCTGAAATGTTTTTATCGACATCATTTTGCTTTTGAATATGCTGTAAAATATTAAACTTAGAACAGATAATTATTTTTCTTTTGAAATATTACCGAAAAGCCGATACAAGAGAAGATATAGAGTTCAAGATCATTCATCATTTCAGGTAGTTCGAGAAGTGTGCCTGATTTAGTAAAAGCTCATTATCACACTGTTTGTATGCATTTCCTGAGAACATTTACTATGGTGGTGTTTATTTTTTTTACACCATATGAAAGTAGAGATTTCAATGAATAAAAGGCACCCCAAGTTTTTGAAAAAAGCTGATATTTTGACGGGTGACTTTTCGATTGAAAATTAGGTTGTTTTTTTGGTATTAATTCAAAATAAGGCGAAAAAATAAATATTTTCAATCAAATAAATTACAGTGTATTTGGGACATAATAAAGTAAATTTCCACCAAATTTCGTAGAAAAAAAAAAATTTTTGAAGTAGATAGAAATAAAAGACCAAAAACATGGTTTTTTTTAATTTTTCACCTAAATTTTTAGGTTATGTGAAAAAATTGTGAATACAAAAGTTGTAGAACTTTTAATTACCTACAACTTTGCCATTGAACTTTTTTCTATAGGACTTGTAGTTTTGTCGGAAATCGAGAGAAACCATTTTTTTCTCTTAAAAGCTCCCCCCTCCCGCTTCCCGAACTCGGATTGACCGTAATTTATTTTTCCTTACATTTTTATCATATTCCCCTCCTTTTCTAATGGGTTTCATCCGACTGCGATTTTTTTTATCTTTTCATTATTTCCAAAGGCTTCTACCCCAGTCTATAGGTTGTCTAAATAAGAAGAATTCCAACCAATACCCGCGGCCCCATCATTAAAGCGGCTCGACGGAACACAGTGGTTATGTCATGTCGGTAAAAATCCGACATAACCACGGGTATCTTTGGAAGATTTCCCAAGTCCAAATAAAGAAAAACACTGTCATGTGTTATTAGTTTTTATATAGAGTAGAAAATTAAAATCAAAGTCAGTATTAAGTTACACCTTTTTATGCATCGGTGCGCTTCAAATTAAGACTCGGTATATTCAATAGGACCTAGAGTCAATACCCATATTTGTTTCAATAATTGATTTTCTTTACGGACAGGTAGATTTCCGGCCTTGTGTGGCATGAAAGGCCGCGTCTTTTTATTTTCCACCAAATCTTTCAACTATAACGCTCATGCACCAAGGAGGCGGTCTATCAAGGTAAACAATACAAAAAGTACAATAATAAACATCATCAGATTAACGATTGCAAGAACTGTGCTAAAAACTTAAAAAATATGGCCCTAAACCTTGCGAATAATATTTTGCTATATCTGTGCTCCAAATTTCCTAGTAAATAATTTGTTTACGTTGGAAGAACCAACGGGAAAACGTAGTAAAAATATGTCTAATTGTATTATTATTACCTAAGTTATTACACAATATAAAGCAGGGAATATTATTTATGAATGAATTGCAATTTGTATCATACGTAACGATCATGTCATATGACGAAATATGTTGTAAATTTCCTTGTAAATATGCGGGAATTGTCACGTACATTGATTTGGTTATTATACAATTAAATCCTTACAACAAAAAATTAAAAGCATTGTGATACTAATATTTAACTTGTATATCAAAATACATCTATTTATCTTACAATGATTCTAGTTTATTGAATACATATATCTATTTTGAATTTTGTTTGTTTGTTGAAATTGAGTTTTTTTTTAATAAAAACGATTTAAAATACTTTATTACCTACATATTAAAAACTCCAATAAGAACCATTACCGCTATAGCCACTATATCTTACCAAATATAGTAAAGGTTCAATGATACCTCTCCATGAAGATAAAATGACAGGTACTTCCACTCAAAATGAAATCATACTCAGCTGTGTACCTAGAGGTAAATGGATGTCATATTTACCATGACGTAAATTATAAAGAATAAACGTATAGTAGAGCCATTTTAATAGGCAACATTTGACAGTTCAACAAAATTCAACAACGTAACCTAGTAACGACGACATAGAATAACATGATATTTCGTTTTGTTAGAACTGCACATTTGCTTAACTTTTTTCAATTACGATTACATATTTATAATAATAATGACCGATGCAACTAATTTTAAGATTTGATTTTACTGATAAACCATTCTAAACATAATAAACATTTTCTTATTTAAAGAACTGACGTCGCTACAATTTTGTGTCAATAAACCTTTTTTCTTTATAAATACCAGAGACGTTACTCTAAAAATCGAAATCTGACATCTAGAATCGAATGCATTGGTTACTTGGGAATAAAAATCATCATAAATTATTGACATGTGTTTCAAGTTCGATTGACAATTGTTTCAAGTCCGTATCGATTAATTCGCTTTAATCGATGTTTTTAAGCAGGTTACCACCCTATGAAGATAAAATTGATAGACGTCAAATGTTGCCTATTAAATTGGCTCAACTATAAATATATTAAACTAATTATAGATATTTATTAGTTAAATTTCAGTGAACTTTCTGTCAGCAAAGCAAATGTATCGTGAAAATTCTAATAATGTCTAATAGTTATTAAGTTAATTAAACTATATGGCTTTTTCATCAACGTTTTTAACGTTCAAAAGATAATAAACATTTTCAGCCTTATCAAACCAATTAAAAACAAAATACCTATATAATTTAAAGTTACGAACAAAGGGTACCGTAATACCAAACAGAGAAGACCCATATCAAATATATTATCGAAATATCATTACAAAATGTAGAAACACACTTTACATTGTCTAATAGTTTTAATAAAGTTACGGGAAAATGGAAACTGAATTTCGGGTACTAATATCACTTGGATAACTTAAAATATTTGACTCCTTTTTTTTAGACTTAAGAGCATTTGTGATTGGTTTATATTTTGAAAAAAAAACTAAACTTAACTTATTAAGAAAAATAAAGCTCAATTTTTGTACTTATTTGTAATTTAATTTGTAAATCTGTATGTCTCAATTTTCATGAAACATCAATTTTTCTTAGTATCTAAGTTTGTACCCAGCTTTTATTTTTTTTTACCAGGCAACCTTCCTTCCTCGTATGAAATACGATTTAGTGTGATATATCTTTTCAAAGAGATTCATCTTCAAAGACTAGTCAAGTGAGAATCGAAGCGTACAAAAGCTTTGCTTTTTCCCACCAGTAAAAACACTGTATGTTTCAAGTCGTTTCAATTAATTATTTTATAATCACGAGTAAAACCTGAATTAAGTATTACGTATAGTATAATTATAATATAATATCTGGCCTGTGGTATGAATATACAGTCATTTAATTACGAAGAAATTCGATTTTCGGATCTCGCTTGCAACTACATACCTATATACAAACAAGATAGAAAAAGATATATATAACGTGTAGGATTTGTTAGTTTGTCAATCTTTATGAAAGTGTTTCTTTGTATATTTAATGTTATAGCGATTTCGCTATACATAGCGATTAATTACAATAAAGGGCTGAATTTTCAATCCTTGGTTAAAACTTATTCATTGAATAACGTATTAAACTACCATTTCAAAAATATATTATATTTGTCCGTATTTGACAGTATAGGTACAGGTGACATTTTAAAATGTTCGTGTAATAATTTATTGGACGGATAAATTTTAAACAACGATTGAAAAATCGGCCCTAAATAGCTGCCTAGTTATCCTTTACCGACGTAAATGATATAAACTGCAATATTCTGCGTAATAATTTCACACATACAGAACAAATCTTACCTAATTTGTCCTACCATACAATTTAACTAGCACACCTAAGTGTTATATGGTATCAATTTATAAAATAAGTGAACGCCATTACTGATATAAGACAGCAAATTTAATCAGCTGGAGAGGCGACACCACTCTACCATATTACTGTTCCCGCCTCAATATTGTCAATAATACTGTGTTGCCAACGACTTAAAAACGATCTTAGTACTCTGTGTATTTATAATATGGTATTAAACACCATATAGAAATTAAAATTTAAAAAAAAATCTTGCTAAAATTAGCACTGAAAAATGGACAGAATATAAGGAAAGTCTACATTAAATATTTATGTTCCATTTCGAAATGAGAGAAATTAAAACTGTTTATCCGCGATGCTTGAACAATAGAGTGCGGCACTACACAAATGTTCACGATATTATATTAAAACTCTGTTTTTTGTAGATGAAAATTCATACGATAATGCTAAAGGTACTTATGTAGTAGAAAGTCGTAGTCGCATGCTATCTTGTCCTAAAGATCGCTTCTATTTCTACAATGTGTAGAACCATAGAACTTATACAATATGTTTTGTATTACGTACCACCCTCTAAGGTTAAATAATCACATACATCACATCACCTTATCGTTATTATATTGAGATGTAGTGGCAAATATTTTAACACGACTCACTTAGCAAAGTAAGTATGATATTTTTAACGAACGATGAGAAAGTTAAGAATGAAAGAAAACTTTCAAATCGTCAAGATGGTTTATTTGAGCTTTCCATTTCAAAACATTTTAATTATTAATTACATAATTAATAATTAAAATATTGATTTGAGTAAATGTTTTCCGTATATTATTGAAAATAAGTACGTAAAACGATAAAAAACTTTCATCTAAAAATCGGGTAGCTCTATCCATCAAGTATTTCCTATCCTTTGGTTTACGTTTCAGTAAGGTTTTCTTCCGGTACATTTTCAATGTAAACAATTTGTTTTAGTGGTAATGGGTGCGTTGACCTCATCTTGTTTACATCAGCTATACATCTTACGCGACATTTAGTACTTTTCAATTTTATTGATGTGAAACTTTATGGTTAGTAGTTTTATTGATATAATACAATACATTGTTAGTTTGATTTGTGGCCATATTGTTTGTGTGGTTGTTGAGAAATGTAATAACGGAAAACTAAATGACAACGGTTATTTTAAAATTGGATTGAACGTGAATTGAAGTGTGCGAAAGTTACATATTTAATCGTCATACATGTTTAACTAATTATAAGTATTACCAAGATATTTTAAAATCATCTTGAGACAAAGTTACAATATTTGCAAAAGGGAATAAACAGAAAAATTATAATAAATTTGTTCTAATAAACAATTAATGAAAACTTCAGTTATAGCTATTGTATACCAGATCTTTCTCATACACAACATTCTCTTAAATAGTTGGTTTTATCTCTATTCTCTAGTAAGATAAGCCACCAGCAAGGCCGATGCTTGTAACGACATAGATCATTTACTAATTATTCATTCCTAGTCTGTCCATAGAGTATTGTTTATGCAATAAACGTCATCTTGTGAGCTTTATCCTTGTCATTAATAAGGATTATCTGCAAGTATCCGTAGTCCTATAAACTCGAATTAAAATTAAATCTAGACAGACAGGCTGACTAATAGGTACTAAATAGAAAAGTTTTATTTTATAAAAAAAATCGCTTTATTTCTATTAAAGTATGCCCGATAAAAGACTAATTATTACTACCTACCTAGCTTAATCATATTTAGCTTTTAGGAGCGTCTTTAAAATCTTAGCTACCCAGACGAACTACTCAAGTCATATATTTCTCTAACAACACCTATTGAAGCAACAGCTTTCGCAAGCTTTACCGCTTGAACTATTACCATCCAATGAACTGCACAAAGGTAATTAAAGATAAACATTTGTCTAATGGACACTCACCGCTCGACCACTATACAGAGACCCCTGTCTCCATGCAGCCACAATAAGATAAACAAGAAAGCGCTTCAATTAAAGGGGTCAACGTATTTTGGAATAGCAATTTACGGATATTATTACAAAGAGGTATCATCAACTGAAACGCTTGTAATGGCGCGGTTTTAAACAATTAAGATCAATCAAATTAATTTGATCTAGTGGTGTCGCTTGATGAGTGTATAACTATACCTAGATACGTAGGTACCTACTTGTTTTGAAACACAAACACAAATATTATTCCTGTAGAAGATACGATTTTGATTTATTTAATAGCAATTAGTTTTCGTGACAGTAAACAGATTTTGCAATGTAGAGTCGAGAGAAACTCTTGTAATTAATTTTCATATTGATTTAAATTTAAATACATTATTTTGAACGAAATCTGTATAATTTTAATTATGCCATCGACTTTGTCTCTTAAACGATTGTCATAAGATGTTTTAAATAAGATTTAAACAACGAAGTGTCTAGTCGTCCGCTAAACGGATGAATAAAATAAATTAGTGGTCCGATTACCGGATGAATAAAATAATTTAATCGTCCGATTACCGGATGAATAAAATAATTTAATCGTCCGATTATTCGGATTAATAGATAACCTTTTAACACTAAAGCTAGTTGGGTTGGACTAAAGCAAAGGGGGCGCAGGACTTAGAAAATTTTTGATGGAGTTGGTGTCATTATAACACCTATTTATTATTGTTTTATCGTAAAGATTACGCTAATATAAGCATGTTTTATAGGAACAACTTTTCTCTAAAATCAAAAATGGCCGAGATATTCGCCCTTAATTCGTTAGGTTAGGTTTAGGTTAGGTTAGCCTTTAGGTTAGGTTAGGTTAGGTTTCTTAAAAAAAAACTACACAGAAATAGGAGCCCCGCGAAGCGGGGCTCCGTTGACGCGCAAAAAAAAATCAAATACCTACGTGTGCCCTCCTCCCTCCTCCTCCCTCCACAAAAAACGTGCGGCAGTTCTCTAAAGAAACCCCGATAACCTAACTATATAGATAAATAGATGTTATCGGACGATTAAATTATTTTATTCATCCGGTAATCGGACGACTAATTTATTTTATTCATCCGGTAATCGGACGACTAGCTTTGTCCTTTAAACAAACACCCTTTACTGTGTGAAATGACTATGTATTTCATTCTATTTGCCGCATTAGGTGATCAATTCACATGAAAATAATAAATAAACACATTTTAAAAGCCCTTGTGTACCAAGAAGTACCAAGAAGTACTTCATAACATATTTGAAGAAATATAATTGAAGAAATTTCGCACACAAAACGCTAACAAGCGATGCCCTATAACATTCCCTTTATATTAAATTTAGTATTAAATATCAATTAATTTCGTCTTTCACGTGAAACGTATTGAAAACTATGAACCCTATAAACCGAGTATAGGGGATAAAGCTCTCTAGGGATAAGTATTTAATGGATTACGTCTGGTCGTGTCGTTGAGGAAGAATTATAATATATCCGAGAACTTTCTGGAAGCTTGCGTTTATATGAAATATTATTGTGTTTTTATATCAAATTATTATTCTTTGAAAACGGTTAGTGTTTTTGTGTTTTATTTCGCGAATATTCAACATTTTGAAACAAAAACTTATGGTTTAGCTTGCCCTTTAGCCCATTGTAGTTGATTACTTGTCTTGGACCAAAATAGCTATGACATACGCTCTAACAAACTGTTAAATTTTTATATAGACACATTTATCAATTGTCTACGAGCCACAAAGTATCCATACTTAACGTTTAAGTTGCCCTTATCTTAAGTATAGAAGTAATACCCTAATGACAAATCGATAGGCTGATAGCCCTGTGACACGCATGTTTTTAAGTCAGTTGTAGACATGAAGTTAGGAATTCCACCACAAATTTTATCAATATAATAATGATGATTTATATTTTGAATCAAATACACTGTTATTTTAACATACCTAGCGTACAATTGAGTAAAAAATTGGTATGCAATAAATGATAAAATTGTATAAATTGAATAGAATATAAAGGTAAGCAAGTAACAACCTAGGTAACTCGCTAGGTATTCATTAGTTCTTATCTTATTAGTTTGTGATGTTGGCGTAGTATTTATTTGCGACCTAATTTATTCGTTAACCCAAACAAGTATCGTACAAGTTAAAATCTGAAAATGGTCGTGAATGAGTACATGTCCAGCGCAATTGGTATCAATTTAAAAGCAATTTGATTTGTAAATACAATATACATTATACATGTCTGATTGTTGTGTAGAAAAAAACAAACGATGGTCAATTAAGACTAAAGTCCACTTGATTCAACAAATGCGATATTGTAAAACAAATGAGGAAAAAGGTGAAAATAGGTTTCATGTTAAATGAAGTGAAGAGGTATAAACAGTGGAAGTATTTCTCACAAATCTTGCGTAATGGGGTATGTGCAGTTGACCTGGTTATTACAAATTATAAATGTCCTTCCTAGTAATATTATGAACACGAAAATTTGTATGGATGTGCGTTGCTCTTTTATGTGGAATATTCTGGAACCCATTTGAATTTTGATACGCAACACAATTTAAATTATGGCCCTGATACTTATTATACTATCAAATACATGAGGCAATACACCCGACCTCCAATTCGTCGGTTTCTTCCTAGTATTTCGTAGTTATTTTGTAATTTTTTTCTATATTATTTTCGCCTACATGTCTTAATAAATCGGTGGTTAATTCAGATGGCATCATATTGTTTTCGCAATATTTATAACTGTTTTCTGATGTGTTAAATAGGTATATTATATAGAGGGCATTGATCCAAACATTATGACACTCCAGCTCCAAAATGACGAATCAATTAACAACGCAGAAAACGTGTGAAAAATTGAAAACTACCTCGATTTTTGCAGTGTTCAATGAACTAATATGAAACATTATCTTTCAACTTACTAGGAGTGTCTACTAATGTATACCTACATAAATAAATTAAATATAGAATTAAACATTTGTGATAAATATCTATCACCTATAAAAAAGTCGGTTAAATAGACTGTACCCACTAGATTATACCAAAACATAAGATTTGCTTAGTTTGAGTTGAAATAGTGTTGTATCTAGGCATATTTATTTATTTCATTTTATCCATTATAACATGAGCATGTTATTAGCCTGTTAACCTTCGACAGGTTTTGACAAAGGATGGGTTTCCAATTGACGGATTGTTTTGTTTGAGTTCTCTTCAGTCTAGACATAATTTGAGGCATTATTTTTCTCTCATTTCAAATCTATACACATATACAAAAGTCGTGTTAGTTACACCACTTATAACTTATGAATGGCTGAACGGATTTTATTGATTTGCCTCCTCCTGGATTAGAATATTAACTTATATACCTACCACAAATATAAAACGAGTACCTACCCGTTAAACGTATGAGTAATTGTATAAATAAAAATATTAACACAACTGTGTAAACGACTGCAGAGTGCAGCTGACCTGCGACATCCCTAAGGACATAGAAAACTATCTAATTTACTTCTGATTTTTTTAATAATGTTAAAACAATATTAAAATAAAATATTAATTTATTAATTATATTTGCTCTTCAAAAACTAAAGAAAAACAAATATAATATGAAAACCTAGATATTAGGTACGTCGAAATCTAGGTACATTATGTTTGTAGATGTAGAGACAGTCATTCTACGTCACGTAGGTATAAATTGTATTGGCAAAAATTACAATTTAATATTTCTCATTCTATGTAATACAATTTTATGATACTGATATAGACTCTTAAACATAGATTTTGTTAAAAGAAATATAGAGCAGCTCCCTTATAAGAAGTACGGGCGAAAACCAAGAAATACAAAGTTTTCATTTCTCCATTGCGACCGTATATATACGTCTATGTATCAGTAAACCAAACCAAATCGTCAATAATTGAAAAAACATCTCCATCCATACTTAAAGGAGATGAATAAATATATATCCGTATTCCCCATTGAGATAATATTAATAGGAGACGACACCGCCTACATCACTTATGTTCCACT
Source organism: Colias philodice (assembly GCF_061535455.1). NCBI lineage: Eukaryota > Metazoa > Arthropoda > Insecta > Lepidoptera > Pieridae > Colias > Colias philodice. Next base: position 11,089,073 of record NC_143088.1, read on the forward strand.
CAACATACGTCATGTGACGTATGTTGAGCGGTATTTTTTAATGGTTTTAAAGTGAAACGCATCAAACATGCCTTCGTGTGTGTTACGATATTGCACAAATAATACAAATAATACGGAAAAGTGCAAAGGAATAACTTTCATCGTTAAGTACCTAACTAAATAATAATTTTTAAAACTTAGTTAGAGCAAAAAAATGGCGCACAGATTTTGTTCGTGGTGTCTCCTCCATACGTAGTAATATTATCTCAATGGTATTCCCAAACGCAATCATTACCTATTCTGTTTTCATAAACGCGTTCGATACAAGAGCCTCCAATCTGTTATCGAAAATATCAGTGTTTATCGGTCCTTGATAATGGTCTAAAAGCTCGAGGCAAGCTATAGGCATAGATAATATAATACTATACTAGCTATAGATATACAGTGTAGGGCAACGCAAATATTTTGTTATACGATTGAAGGATTTTTACTGATGTGTATGTAAAATTGAGTGGGGAAAATGTATTCGTTTTAATGTAGCTGTCAGCATAAATTGTGGTACGAATACGAACGTCTGTCACAAATGTTTGATTATACTTGAACGAAGTATTTCAATATTATAATGGTTCATGCTCTGCGCATTCGGTTGGATTGTGGCTGGATGTTGAATCGATATGATTATACATAATCTATTGAATGATTTAAAATCTATTGTTTTATAAAATAACACATAAACCATATTTCATTAAACAAAGTATAAGCACAGAATACATAATACTAAACGCTAGTATAAGTTAAGGCTCTATATTATTGATTTAGGTATTTACTACAATTAGAGGTCAAATCAGGTCAAATGGACTTGACCCAGACCATGATATATGTCCATATCGTTATTAAAAAGGGGTAAGGACGACTAATTTAACTGTTACTAAGTAGGTTTTAATAACTCAGGAATCACAGACACAATAGAAAATCTATTGTGTCGTGGACCGATCGGGCCGTTCGGGGCTCAATGGGTTAATGAATCAAATTTTCTAACAAATAATCTGACTGAATCGAGACATCTATATAATATTATATATAAATGAAACCCGTTTTCCTTGGTCACGGCATCACCCGTGAACGGGTTTACCGATTTCGATAATTCTTTTTTTATTATATTCCTTGAAGTACGAGGATGGTTCTTATGTAGAGAAAACGTAAACATGTACCACGGGCGAAGCCGGGGCGGACCGCTATTAGGTAATAATATTAATATCCAGATACTCCAGGTGTGTTCAAATTCAATAGAAAACAAGTTATCTATCAGAAGTACTAGAGGAACAATTTCCTATCAATTTATTTAAGACGGAATAATACTCGTAATAATTATTGTTAACTTGGTTATTATTTTGTGACTATAAGGGCTGATTTTTCAATCCTTGGTTAAAACTTATTCGTCGAATAATCTATAAAACATACAATAACCACATACCATTTTAAAAACGTATTCTAATTGCCCGTATTTGACAGTTTACGTGACATATTTCAATATTATCGTGTAATACTTTATTGGACGGATAAGTTTTATCCAAGCATTGAAAAATCGGCCCTTAGGTAAGTAACTGTCTGATACAGCCATATTCAATATTTTTTTTGTTATTCTACAGCAATATTTATCTTTGTCTCAATCTACGTTATAAAAACGTATCTATATACCTATTCATAATTTCAACAAATTTCAAATATTCTTATTACATATTTTATCTCTACATAATCTTGAGAGAGCACCTGTTCCTTTCTCAGGAAAATGAAAGAAAAAAAACATGTAGGTACCTACCTATAACGTAAAACAATGGAATTTTAAATGATCAAAGATAATAACTTTATCTGATATATTAATGCATCTTGCAATTAATTAAATGCAAATCGTGACAGGCATTAGAACAAAGAATCAATCACTTTCCGTATGTTCTATTGTATTTTAATGAAGGAGATAATGGCGAATCGTTAAAAGTTTATGTTTTGATGATGAATACATAACTGACATTTTCATACAAGAGAAGAAATTAACTAAAGTACCTAACCTCTATGAAAAAGAGGTATACCTAACCTAACCTCTATGAAAAAGAGGTCCATGACGCCTGAAGACAGTTTTAATTCCAGTGTGGGAAAGTGACGGTGGTGATAACCTATAATAGCTCTGTCATTATTCCATACTGGAATTAATACTGCTTTAAGACATCATGGTATCTCCTTAGTAGAAAGTTTTAGTTGTGTTAATATTTTTATTTTATTTCGTTGGATTTGTATCCGCTTAGGTCTATTATTCAAAAAGTTCAAAAATTTATTTTACAAAGACTAAAGTGCATGCATTTGGGCGGAGCCAGGGCGGGCCAATTAGTTATTATTATATATTAAATAATATTTATCGTAAAATTTTTCGATTTTCTATACTTAAAAGATAAGATTAACTTGTAAGTCTGAAATAATCTATAATATAAAAATGAAACGCCAAATGTGTTGGTAAGCGCACAACTCGAGAACGGCTGAAGCGAAAAACTTAACACGGGCATTGAAAAGTGAAACCATTAAAAATTCAATATCTTATAATATATAATCGTAACACCTGTTTAGCAACATTACGAGGCATTTTCCATTGTTAAACAATATATTGATACTAAGAAATTAATATTTACAAAATTGATACAAAAAATATGGAAGAGAAATATGGATTTAAATCTCCTTACCATTTTCTATAATATTACATCACGTCAATAACAAAAACTATACTTACACAAAATAAAACTTTATAAAACTCCCGCGAAATCCGCATAACGAATACAACACATGTACTCCCGCTTTGAGCAAAAACTAAACTGAATCGAGTATGTAATTGTAGCCTCTTCTCAAAACAAAATACTAAACTTGTCCTAATAGACAGATATTCGTATCATATCTTATCATTGGATTCAGCGGATTTGTAAAACCAGCTTTACAAAATGTTATATTATTTAGGTATGCATTGCATAATTACCTGTAGCAATTTATGAATGAAATATAACATATAAATAATTAATTAGCCTCGGATAGAATATTACATACTATACGCTGTGCCGCGCGGTTTTACCCGCGTGGCCCCACTCCTGTTAGTCTTCCCTATCTAACACCGAAAGAATTTTTCAAATCGGACCAGTAGTTTTCGAGATTAGCGCGTTCAAACAAACAATCATACAAACAAACTCTTCAGCTTTATAAAATTAGTATAGATTAATATAATTAAATCAAACTCTACGTAAGGTAGAGCTGAGCCCCTATCTCTATTGGAAGGTAAGCACGCTCTTTATGTCCACATGACACTAATTGCTTACCTACAATAATAACAATTTATCATCAAATACAAAGCTACCACTGTGTTTTTTCTCATGTAAATAGAGAACATGATTGAAGTAATTACATCAATTATTCTTAAATAGATATGTAAGTTATACCAGGGAAAATGATCAGTTAATAACACGCTTGCTTACAACTAACGATAAAAAATCAAGCAATGTTTACATTAAATTCCAAAAAACCTTTACCAGTCGTATCATAATTTCCTTGCGTGGTACTTGTATTCAATTAGGACACAAATGTAATAGAAACAAGATCCTACGACAAGCACAAGGAGCGATTAAATCGAGACGTTTTCATTACCGCGTGTGTATGTAAGGTAAGCTTCTGTTATCCTACGCGGTAACCAACTTTATTAATCACTTCGTATTGATTCACGGTACAAACTTATGGTTACAACTTCCTATAGAACAAACGAAACGATAGCTAAAGATGTATACGTACCTTATAAGTCATAGGCTTACTTTGTGCGTAACTTTCTCGATTGTTTTTGGGAACATTCAATTTCATTTTAAACGAAATGAATTATGAAATCCCGAATTGAATGAATGTAAAACTTATAATGGTCAGTTTGATTAGAAATTTTTCTTTTATTCTGTAGAATGTTACAATAATTACGGTCAGGTTATAAAAACAAAGAAAACTTTGATTGTTAGATAATGAAAACTGAGATAGAGTCATAGAGTTATATTAATTTTGTTATTTGAACTTGTTCTAGTGGTTCAAATACATTTATATGTATAGGTACTGACTACTGATACAGATAGACTTTTCATAAGATAATAGTTATAGGTATCTCATAATCTACCTACGTAAATTTATCAAATGAAACCATGAATAAAAGTTACAATTCATTATAATAACATTCACAATATTAACAAACACCAGAAAATGGTGTAATAAACACTAATTCTAATTAGGAAGGAGAATTTTCTTTTAGTTAAGCCCTGTTATAAAAGCCAGACATTTACGACATCCCCGGTATTTCGTCGCGGCCGCCTGTGGCGTAATGGCTAAGAGTGAGCCGGATTTATGATACCAAACAGTAGGATCAATATCTAAAGATAAGGTTTCTGTGGACATTATCGTAACTATCTAATATCTATACTAATATTATAAAGCTGAAGAGTTTGTTTGTTTGTTTGTTTGAACGCGCTAATCTCAAGAACCACTGGTCCGATTTGAAAAATTCTTTCGGTGTTGGATAGCCCATTTATCGAGGAAGGCTAAAGGCACGAGCGGTACTTATATCATCACGCTAAGACCAACAGGGGCGGAGCCGCGCGGGTGAAACCGCGGGGCGAAGCTAGTATTGTTTACTGATTATAGTGTGTGGTAGAGCGTAGGTAACAGCGCGATAGATAGGTCGGTACATTAGTAGTGTGTTTAGATATAAGCCTTCTTGTGCCTATCAATTAGGACAGTAAAAATAGAAGTTATATAAATGCTCTGCACTTTTTCATTGTCATTCAATGTGTCATTTTTCTTACACTGAATGACGTACTCACCATACCCGTGGCCCTGTCGCTGATGCGGCTTGACGGAACACAGTGGGGTTTTGGTCGGTAGGAATCCGACATAACCCACGGCCTCTTCCCCGGAGGCCGTGGGTATCTGGGTATGCGTGGGTATGCAAGATTTCCCCACTAAAAAAAAAAAAAAAGGACGTACTCAACACTTGTTTTAGGTGTTAATAATAATTAATAATTATTGATTATAGGTACATTGAAATAATAATGATTAGGTGCTTTAAATTTAATGGCTCCTACTATCAAAAACGAATCAAGTTGAATCTAAAGTTTTATCATCAAACTACTACCGTACAACGTATATCCTTATATTAATATATGATACACACATACACATATTCTAAATTTCCATCGTCACCCTATTAACGTCACATAACGTTGGTGATACATCATGGATTTTTCTCTCGTCATACAGCAGACGTCATCACCATCTCACCATTTCAAACGTTTTCCTTCCACCTGCATTCCACGCATTATGGTGCATTTACACATTCTTGTTCGCCATTCGTAAAAACATTCGACGTAATATCGTTCAATGTATACGAATGTCGTGGCGAACACACATTCATCCAATCTTTGATTATATCCAAAAAACCGGTTTTAACACGAATACGCGAATCTCAAGGCGAATAATTAAGAGTGCACTGTTTACGATACTCATCTCGCTATTTGCACGAATGTGTAAAATGTAAATGCACAATTAAACAAAACTTACTACCCGTGAAGTATCCACGTGGTATATCTAACAATAAGGACTAATTATTCCGTCTCTATAATTTAATCTAATTTCTGTCTCTAATTTATACAATAAGTGCAAAATAATTATCAAGTTATTGACTACAGTTACGCTCTCGCATATACTTAACTAGACCATATAAACAGCTGTTCAAACAGCCAAAACGTAGCATACATTTGAATAATAAATGGCCCTCTCATATCATAAATCATTTTGAATCGAAGCACATGTTCACTTTACGTAAAGCTATTTCATAAGTAGGTACTTTGCATATTTTATTATATGTATCTAAAAATATGTGTATAAAATATTACGAATCATTGCTAAATCGTTTATTTATAGAGATTGTATAATACTTAAATCAAAGAGAATACAAATACTACGTAAGATAATCAATTATTACCACACACGCCCGTGACTTCGTCCGCATGAAGATTTTTGTGTGCGAGCTATATTAGAAGTTTGGAAAGGTAAAGTTTGTCCAAAATAAATTAACCCCTAGTGAACATTTCATTTAAATCATAATGTAGTCTTATTGTACTTTATGTACCTTCCTCACAAACATAAAATAACAAATTTAATTTTTTTCATTTTTAGTTAGTTCGATTCCCGGTCGAAGCAAGTGAATTTTCGAAAATCTTTGAATGCAGTTCTATTTCTTTTTAAAAATAAAGGAATGTTTCCTTTCAGCAAAATTCGCTATCTTCAGTATTTCAAGTACTTTCCCTCCAAGGCCCATCGCAAATTTCCACACTGTATAGTTAATGTTGTGTAAACGTCTTTTCACTATAATAATTAGCCTATTTTTCAGTGACGACTTTTAGTAGAGTATTGTATACGGGTAAGGTAAAGGGTCGAAAAATAAAACACCAAATATCATTAAACTTTCCATATATTGATCATAAAAATTGTAAAGCATCTCACATACACAACAATTCCAGTTAAACGTTAATAACAGACATCAAAAGCTATTCTACTGGCAACACTAACAATTAGCGTATCTGTGTAAACCATAGATAACAACATATACATGAAAATTATTTAACACATTTGCCTGTGGCTTATAAACTGTATTTTTAATCATAAAATAAATTAATTAATTTATATTTCTTGTAACACAGCCAACTAAATAGTTTTACTTTTATTTGGAGTTTTTAAAAGAAATTCCTTTCTAAATATTATTTAGGATGGCAATAATTTATTGTCTAGTATATAGAGCCGAGCCTTTTGCGCGTGTGTTGCCCTACATAACACAATGGGTTACATATTTCTTTGATTAGGTTTGGTTGCCAAATCTTAAAATATACAAACGGTGTGATGAATTGATCTTTTTTTTTATATATTTGAAAAATATTTAAAAAATAATGTGTCGTCCATTTTTATGGTGACATAGAGCGCAAGAGACTCAGCTGTCGCCATCTTCACATTTGAATTTAGTCTTAAATTTCAACCCAATAAACAAGCTATTAATTTTTTAACTGCAGTCATTATTAAATCAAATCCAAATGAATACACATTTCTTCATTCTCACTGATCTCTTATGACTAGTAAACATTATACAAAATCGATATGAACGTGACAAAAGCACCATCAAATGAAACGCATAAGCCTCGAAACCAAGTTAAAATATATAAAAAATATACTTTAAAAAGCTTGTTTGTGCATGTCTTTAAAAATAGTTCATGTAACTATATAATATAATATGTATTTATTATTTTCAATTTGATATATTGAACACGTTTGTAGCGAAAAAAAAGCATAATATATTAAACAATTTATATAATTACAAAAATACGTTAAACACTTCTGAATATACTTTAAAAGCTATTTGAGATTCCATAATAAATTTATTTAATAATAATAATGAATAAATAGGTTATAATTTTTGGCAAAATATAAACACTACAATACACATACAATTTTCTTCACATAATTTAATTTGTTTAAAAAATTACACATCAATAAAAAATTAAAAAGTAAAAATTAATTAGATCTAATTTCGTCTACGTGATTTCATTAAATAAAACCATAACTTGAATCATAATGATTGACCTCGTATTATATTTTTATGATATGACAACTCTGTTAATATAAAAAAAAAAAACATTTTTATGAGATTTTTCTCCATTCTCACTAAACCCCAACTTATACCCCAGCCACACTATGCTACTCGTCCTGCTCCTCGTCCTGCTCATCGCGCTGCCGTTATTCGCCTCGATATTGCCGTCTGGCCACACACTGCTCTACTCGCGCGATTATACGCGACGCTCTTCACTAGGGATGGGTCGTCGACGTATTTTTCGTACGTAGTGTTATAAAATAAATAACTATTATTAAATATTTATGCTTTCTTACAAAAATTATACTCCCTAAAAAAAGTATAACTAAAAAACATATTATCATTTGTTTTTATGGTTTAAATTCAAAACATTCAAACATTGCGTCTATGTACACGGTTAATTATTTAACTAGTCCGTTGATCAACGCCCATCCCTAATTCGCACTCGTATTGCCGGTCCTATGACTCGCGCGCAAAAGCCGGCAAAATAGGGAGCAGTGAGCAGGACGATGAGCACGACGAGTGGCATGACGAGTAACGTGGCCACACTACGTCCCTGCCTACTTCCCTCGTCACTTGCCATACCACTCGTCGAGTGTGTGGCTGCGGCATTAGAAAACGTCCCTTTCAAAAACATTTCAATTTTCTTTTAAGCATTTAAGATATTTATCATCCAAAAACACATTCAAACATAAAAAGTTATTTTGGCAAAATATCGTGACGTCAGACTTGAGGGTTTTTTACTAAATTATTAATACATTAGCATTAGTAATGCCTTAACAAACATGATATGTTCATTAAGTACATTGAAATAAAATCCTACTTCGAGACAGAGGAACATTTTATATACTCAGTTCAACTTGGTCTTTATTTAGTTAAATATCATCAGTTCTACTCCATATACATAAAAAACATATGTCGACACATAGCCTAACATTTAGATACACTTTCCCAAAAATCCGAGAAATTTTCTATATTTTTAAGGACTACCCTCATTTTAGTAAACTGTAGTTCCTACTCATTATTCTTACTTATAAGCTTTTGAACACCGATTTGACTTAACACTACTTTGTTCTTTTCTCTCTTAAGTTCCAATGCGTTATATTGTAAATGAACGAAACAATAACAATATTTGAATCATTTTCATATCGATATATTTTCAAAGTGGGCACAAGACAGCCCAAAAACTTTTATGTGGTTACTAGCTTACACGATAAAGTAATTCTTACTTTTCAAAAATCTTCGTAATACTTGAAATATCTGCAAGGCCATTAAACATGTCAAATAACATTTGTTGATTCTTTATAACTTTCTCAGAATGAAAAATTAGACCACGTAATAATTGCCTATGGTATTTTATAACACTTTTGGCCGTGTGCTAATATAACAGTCAGTGCCAGAGACGACTCATAAAATTTCAGGACATGTAATCACTCAGTCACACGCGTCAACACACTTCAACACATGTCAAACGCATCAACACACGTCAAAACGTGTGAATACGCGTGAACACGCATCAACACGTGCCGAAACGTATGAATACGCGTGAACACGCATCAACACGTGTCAAAACGCGTCAACACGCATCCACACGCTATATAAGTGTTGGTACGTGACCAACACTTAACACGCCAACACTTATCAACAACGCATCAACACATACCACGACTCACACAACACTCGCACCACCTAAAATTACCAACAATTTCCACACCTCAACACGTCTCACACATCAAGACATGTCAAAACCTGTCCCTCACACGTGTGTGGATCTCCCGGTCTCAGTGTTCGGTTGAATGACATGTTTGGCCAAGTCCCGAATGTCCTGATGTTCGCCGTGTGCTGCCAAGTCAAAGTCCGAACCAGATAGCGTGACTATGTGATTCCAGTGTGTATCTTCTGTGTCACCTGTAATGTTGTATTGAAAGAACTATAAATCAAGCTTTATTAAGTTTTTGAAGTTAGTATTGATCGTAAAAATTTGTACGTCACGTGACATCTGCCGTTGAGATTTAGGTACAAAGCCTTATGAGGAGTCCTGTGTCCAAACAAATAGAATATGCTGTTGATGGTAAGTGCTTTTTTAACTTTATTTTTTGTGATATTAAATAATTAGGGAATATACAGGGTGGGCACCCAGTCCTGGTTTTGACGCGTGCTTACGTAATAAAACTATTCGATTAGTAAAATCTTCTACCTGGAGATAGGCAGAATTAGAAAGATTAAATTTAATTAATATAATGTTTTCTAATATAAATAAATATGTTTGTAGCTGCATTTACTACTATTGTTTGGAAACTCAATTAAATGAAATTCAAATCAATATTTTTTTCAAAATTTGTAAATTTTATCTTATCTACTTTGCAAACCAGTCAAAAATCAACTTATCAAAGCACTTTTTGCGCTTTTCTACCTTTATGCCTTCACTGAAACAGCGTAAAGCCGCCAAAACTACTTAAAAGCTAGTACTTTAGCTGCAAACCACCACATTGTCGCAAAATATATCATTCGAAGCATTAACTATGTTTAGTGTATGCAATGGTGTTAAGTGTAGTGTTAAATGCACTTTCTTAGTGTAAGTGTTAAGATGCACTTTTTTAGTGTAATATGATATTTTTTGGTGTTAATTTCATTCCAATCATGCTATTATGTGATGGTAAAACAAATCACTCACATTCTGACGAACTCTGGTGAAACCTTACGCCTTGAAGTGTTTAAGCTTAGAAGTAATTAGCAAGGACATCTTATTTTTGTGAATATCTATGAGACATTTTGAAATTTATTTTTATTTTTTGATTGCAATTAATTGAGGCAAATGATCTTTTAGTCTATGGTAGGCATAAATGACGTAATTCAATATTTTTTTCACACTACCCTCATTTTTAAGACTATTTACGTAAATATCAGGAATGTTGATGAAATAATGCTTTTACATCCAAAATGTGATATAATCGCGTATATATTTCAATCATCAATTTCAATTTTAATTAATAATAATATCGAAATAAAAAAAAAACCACTTAAAAAGTAATCTCTCAACAAAATTAATACAAATTATTAAATTGATGTCCTTGCTATAAACACTATATTGTGTATAATTTCACACTGACCGGCTTATCTGTCCAATTTTACAGCAAATATTTTAAAGCCCTGAAATTTATTGATACTTACGTTATCCCAATTTATGTTTATCCCAGTGTATCTATATCCCAATATATCCGAGGTATGAATTATTAAATTAAGCTGAAATTCCCTTAAGCAAATCTTTTCTTCTATTTTTTATTAGCGTATAATCGCAGTTATAGCTAAGCAAGGTTATTTACAAAAATATATTGAGAAATCTTTAATTAGACTTCTATGAAATATAAACCCTATTATCAGTGTCATAATGCTCTTTTTCCCTTAGATTGTATGTCATTTTTTATAAATTTGATTATATCTATCTACTTTATGTATGATAATGAAAAAAATGTTCTCTTTTCAAGTAATGATATAGGCACAAAAAAATCACTAAATTAGTTGATGGACAAACCATTCTCAATGTATCAAACTTTTATAAATAATGTTACTGAATCTATCTATAAAATCGAAACCTTGTCAGTGTATCACGACACACAACACAGTCTTTTGTACGGTGTTTGCTCGCTGCTTTTACATTTATTTATTTGAATTTATTTATTTATTTGAATGATATGAATGAATAGATGTTATTAAAATATTACTGTAATAACAAAATAATAAGAAAATTGAAATCTGAACTTATAATGGAAATCGGAACATCCTGGATAAGTCAATCAAAATATTGGAATGTCTTTAAAATTACTTTTTTTTTTTAATAAATTACAATTCCTTTAATAGCACAAACAAAGAATGATATGGAAATTATTAATTTATTTTTTGTCGAATATATTATTTTTGCTATATTATTTATCATTTCTGAATATAGATATATAGTGACCACAATTTCAAAAAGCAAAAAACATATATTTTTCCAATTATTATCTTATTTTTCCACAACGCTTCTTAAGCCAGGACGCACCACAACCAAAAAAAGACCCTATATAATATACTCAAACAGCGAGCAAACACCGCTGTTAGTACAGCACACAGCCAACGCCTACCGGAGAGACCGTGTAACTAAACGCTGGTGTGACCTTGCGCGGGCTCTGGGGTCCCTAGAGGCCCCATCGTCCTCAACGTGGGTCCCTCGGGGCCCCGCTCGTCCCGTGGGGTCCGGGATGCGATGGACCTCGCTCGTGTCTCCTCCATAATGAAGCTGTTGATGACGTAAGCCTCGCGCCGGATCCGGTCGCGTAGCTCGCCGGACATGTCCGGTATCGCCCACCGGACTACTATCATCACTAGCGCTACTACGTTCTGGAATAAAGGAACGTATTTTTTGATAGCACGGATCATAATATGCGCGCACACACGTACGCAATATGCGCGCACACACGTACGCAATATGCGCGCACACACGTACGCAATATGCGCGCACACACGTACGCAATATGCGCGCACACACGTACGCAATATGCGCGCACACACGTACGCAATATGTGCGCACACACGTACGCAATATGCGCGCACACACGTACGCAATATGCGCGCACACACGTACGTAATATGCGCGCACACACGTACGCAATATGCGTGCATACATGTACGCAATACGCACGCAATATGCATTCATACTCGTGATTTCACATTAACTGTTTCTTCCCCACTACAAAATTTATTTGATTCAGTCAAATGTTTCCAACTTTTATTAAAAATTTGCCAACAAAGAAAATTAATTCAAGATGAACCTAAATTAGTATAAACATTCAAAGTTGTATTCTTCTGTAATATCTAGAATATATTCATTTTATCTTCGCAACTAATAAAGATCGAAACAGAAGAACTTTTTTTAAATCACATATTTTTTCTATCAATAATGTGAGCTTCTTGTTTACTTATACCCCAATTCTGTAAAATTTTTAAAAATTTAACTTCGCCAACGATCATATAGAATAATTCTCACCTCAAAAACAACGACGAACGCAAGTCTAGCTCCCATTACATGCCAGTACCAGTTGGAGTGTTCGTAATCGTCGCCCTCCTTGTAGTGCCAATGGCCGGGGTAACTGATAATAAAGAGAAATTTTCAATTATATATATAGGTATTGTAATAATAACACGGGAGGCCGGGTTCAATATTAGTTTGAATGTAATAAGAATGTACTGCGTTTCTACACAGCTACCTAATTGATGTAGGTAGTTTAACAAATCGCAGCATGTGAACGACTATTAGCAAAGTGAGGGTAGTTGTGTCGAACGTCGTATAAACAACGTCCGAGCCCCTAGGCACGATTCGTACGAATGCGGCACGAGTCAAAGGAATGCGGCATTTTATAGTATTCAACAGCTAGCATGTTTTGACAGGAAATAGTGACAACTATAATGACAACTATTCATCCACTAAAATATTAAATCAAAAGTTACGTCTAACAATATTGTATATTTTTATTTATAGGCGCTAATTTTATTTAAATTAGCGCCTATAAATCTTAATCTTATCTTAATCTTAATACTATTATAAACGCGAAAGTTTGTAAGGATGTATGGATGTATGGATGTTTGTTACTCTTTCACGTAAAAACTACTGAACCGATTACAATGAAATTTAGCACACATATAGAAGGTAACTTGGATTAACACATAGGATAGGTTTTATCCCGGAAATCCCACGGGAACGGGAACTATGCGGGTTTTCCTTTGAAAACGCGGGCGAAGCCGCGGGCGGTAATCTAGTAAACATATAACTATATGAAATATCTACATAGAACGGAAATTAATGAACCTAAAACACACAACAACTATGCAGCATAAATAATAATAGGTCCTTATAACATCAAATCAACATTTCAATGAATAAAAATCCCTCGATTAGAATATAAAGAAGTGTCTATATGCGGCAGTTATTAGTTTGCTTCTATAATATTATCTCACCTAAAAAATTTACGAAGAACTTATTTTTGTCGGATTTGAGAACACGTCCCTAATCAAAGCTTTTCACACACAAATGATAATATAACCCTACTAGGTTTCCGCCCGTGGCTTCGCCCGCGCACTCAAAGAAAAACCCGCATAGTACCCGTTCCCGTGGGATTTCCGGGATTGTGTCATTGTCCCGGGATAAAAAGTAGCCTATGTCCTTTCTCGGGTATCAAAATATCTCCATGCCAAATTTCATGAAAATTGGTTCACGAGTTTAGGCGTGATTGAGTAACAGACAGACAGACAGAGTTACTTTCACATTTATAATATTAGTATGGATTTAAACACCTCTCACCTGCACATAGACTCATTATACGTAGACCCCATGGGCGGGTGCTCCAACACGGTCACGTTGAAGTCCGTCAGCGTGTGGTTCACGTATTGTCGGAGCGAACCCGTAGTATAGTGGTATACTAGACGCGGGATGAAGTCCGATGTGAACGCTATTATGAAGCCCTGGGGGGATGGAATTCGTGTTTATATTGGATAATAAAGATGTAACGATTAGATGTTTAGATGGAAATAAAGTGTAGAATTAAGAGAAATATTGATTGTCTATATGTATACTCTCGTATTATACATGGTGTGGCTTCATGAATGGATAACCTGGTAAGTGGAGATAGAGGATGTTGTGGAGGTTCAGAAAAATGAATTTTGTTTTAAATAAAATTCAATCAGATTTCGAGATAATCGAATTTTTTCGAAAATTTTATAAAATTGCACTCTTTGCCAATCTTTCTGGCGGTAAGGCTCAAAATGACGGAATTTTTTCAATATTTTTTTGCCATATCATTCCTGGATAGATGGGCCATCGTGTATTAAACCATCGATTCTAAGGGAGTTGGAGAGGAAAAGGGAACGAGGAAGGGATAGCTTTGTTAAGCTGTGTGTGTTTACTAAGAAGGGATAGCTTTGTTAAGCTGTGTGTGTTTACTAAGAAGGGATAGCTTTGTTAAGCTGTGTGTGTTTACTAAGAAGGGATAGCTTTGTTAAGCTGTGTGTGTTTACTAAGAAGGGATAGCTTTGTTAAGCTGTGTGTGTTTACTAAGAAGGGATAGCTTTGTTAAGCTGTGTGTGTTTACTAAGAAGGGATAGCTTTGTTAAGCTGTGTGTTTAAAGGCAAGTACTGTGTAGCCACGAGTGTGGCAACAACTCACGTTGGTGATGATGCTGAGCTTCCCGATAGAGTCCAGAATGCGGAACCACACACCGATATCGTTGACCCTCTGCGGCACGGGCCGGCGGTAGCACGACAGGAACTTGGTTGCGTCCAGTCGCATCTCTAGCACGTTGTTTATGAGAGCGAATAACGGGGCCAGGGGAAAGGCAGCCACGAATATAGTTACGAAACCGTACTGTAACACTGTGAACACGCAAAATATCAAGCTGCCTTTCGCGGTTTCACTCCGCTCATGTTGGTCTTAGCGTAATGATATATTATAGCCTTTCTCAATAAATGGGCTATCTAACTACTGGTCCGATTTTTTAAATCGGACCAGTAGTTCCTGAGATTAGCGCGTTCAAACAAAACAAACAAACTCTTCAGCCTTATAATATTATACATAGTATATATTCGTTAAGTTTAATAGAGATAGATAGATATAAGTGAAAGCATACATACCCATTTCTAAATACTCGGGAAAGAGACCCATATTGCCGAAATCTACCAATTTGAAATCTTTCACCCACTGCAACCGGCTTTTAATTCTGAAAAGACAACACAATTTAATATTTCAAACATCATTTTTAGTCCATTGAATGAGTCCCTCCAAGGGGGGTCTAGAGTGCGTGAGTTAGTAACGTAAGATGTTTCTTCGGAAACATGTCAAGAGTCCCTAGGTAATAAACATACTAAAACCCCGGGCCACTAGGAGGAGCCCCGGAGTGGGAGGAGGGGGGAAATGGGTCCATTTTTTTATTTTTCGCTTAAATCTCAAAAACGGTACATGTTAGAGAAAAACTTTCAAGGAAAAGTTGAAAGGCCATAAAATTATCTACAAGTTATACCTGAATCATTTTTTCCTATATCCTACCGTTTCTGAGTTATACGCAGTAAAACATGATTTTGGCTCAAACAATTTCCACATCGATCGATCAAAAAATATTTCTTTCTTCCAAAAAACTCAAACGTGCAACTTGTGACCAGTACTAATAGATTGCTCTTAATTAGGTCTATAATTGGTAAAATAAACACATTCCTCCATGGAAGCCTTTAGGAGGAATCGATTGTCAAAATATTATATTAGGGCAGTTTGAGTTACTGAACTTGATCTTTTTATTTTTTTCTTCCAAAAAACTCAAAAGTGCAACTTGTGACCGGTACAGATAGATTGCTCATAATTAGGTCTATCATTGCTAAAAATAACAGATTCCACCACGGAGGCGTTTACGGGGAATTGAATTTTATCAGGGTAGTTACGATACATGAACTTTTTATTTTTTTTCTTCCAAAAAGCTCAAAAGTGCAACTTGTGACCGGTACAGATAGATTGCTCATAATTAGGACTATCATTGATAAAAATACCAGATTCCACCATGGAGGCGTTTACGGGGAATTGAATTTTATTAGGGTAGTTAGTTAAAAAGTTCATGTATCGTAACTACCCTAATAAAATTCAATACCTCCTAAACGCCTCCATGGTGGAATCTGGTTTTTTTATCAATGATAGACCTAATTATGAGCAATCTATCGGTACCGGTCACAAGTTGCACTTTTGAGTTTTTTTGGAAGAAAAAAATAAAAAGTTCAAGTATCGTATCTACCCTAATAAAATTCAATTCCCCGTAAACGCCTCCGTGGTGGAATCTAGTATTTTTATCAATGATAGACCTTATTATGAGCAATCTATCTGTACCGGTCACAAGTTGCACTTTTGAGTTTTTTGGAAGAAAAAAATAAAAAGATCAAGTTCAGTAACTCAAACTACCCTAATATAGTATTTTGACAATCGATTCCTCCTAAAGGCTTCCATGGAGGAATGTGTTTATTTTACCAATTATAGACCTAATTAAGAGCAATCTAACAGTACCGGTCACAAGTTGCACTTTTGAGTTTTTTGGAAGAAAAAAATAAAAAGATCAAGTTCAGTAACTCAAACTACCCTAATATAGTATTTGGACAATCGATTCCTCCTAAAGGCTTTCATGGAGGAATGTGTTTATTTTACCAATTATAGACCTAATTAAGAGCAATCTATCAGTATCGGTCACAAGTTGCACTTTTGAGTTTTTTTGGAGAAAAAAAATAAAAAGTTCAAGTATCGTAACTACCCTAATAAAATTCAATTCCCCGTAAACGCCTCCGTGGTGGAATCTGGTATTTTTATCAATGATAGACCCAATTATGAGCAATCTATCTGTACCGGTCACAAGTTGCACTTTTGAGTTTTTTGGAAGAAAAAAATAAAAAGATCAAGTTCAGTAACTCAAACTACCATATTATAATATTTTGACAATCGATTCCTCCTAAAGGCTTCCATGGAGGAATGTGTTTATTTTACCAATTATAGACCTAATTAAGAGCAATCTATCAGTACCGGTCACAAGTTGCACATTTGAGTTTTTTGGAAGAAAGAAATATTTTTTGATCGATTGATGTGGAAATTGTTTGAGCCAAAATCATGTTTTACCGCGTATAACTCAGAAACGGTAGGATATAGGAAAAAATGATTCAGGTACAACTTGTAGATAATTTTATGGCCTTTCAACTTTTCCTTGAAAGTTTTTCTCTTACATGTACCGTTTTTGAGATTTAAGCGAAAAATGAAAAAATGGACCCATTTCCCCCCTCCCCCCACTCCGGGGCTCCTCCTAGTGGCCCGGGGTTTTAGTATGTTTATTACCTAGGGACTCTTGACATGTTTCCGAAGAAACATCTTACGTTACTAACTCACGCACTCTAGAACTTTTTATTCAATGGACTATTTATCATAATATTGTTTTATTTTTGAAGCGAAACTTCTTTAGGAGTGTTAAGACTTAAGAGTAAGATTTCAAGGTCACATCATGGCAATACCGCCATGTCATAGAGTAAAGTGAAGATTTTGGTAACTTTGAATCTAGCCAAAGAAGTTTCACTTCTGCCACGTGTGCTTTCACACGTTTTTTTTAAACCACTTTTACACGTACTTGTTTTTCCTGCCAATAGTTCGTAGCACGTTCCACCACTTCAGCAGGTAGGGCATCATCATTTCTACTATGGTGTTGATGAACTGCTTGCCGACCATTATGATCGCTAGCTGGATGGAAAGTTCTAGGAAACAGCCTCCGGGCGAGCACTGGAAAAGATGTTTATTTTATATGTTTTTTTCTTGTGATATAAATAAATAAAAGAAAGTCATCCTCTACGTTTATAAGTCTGTGTCTGTTTTTTCCAAAAAATAATCGTATGAAAGGGTTCTAACCTGTAAATGTCGATTTTTTTCGGAAAATATACTTTCTTATTTAAAAGTATACATTCTTACTTATTTAAATAAGTTTTATTTCTTCATTTATTTCTTTAAGAATTTTTATTCTTGATTAATAAACTGCACTACTTATAGAGAGCCCCCAACGATATCAATACTTGTCCCGTTATTTTCAAGAAGATCAGTTAAAAATGCTAATTTTCTTTATAATAAGTGACCTCACCTCCTCCTGCCTGTGCCCAAAGAGCCGTATATAATCCCCTGGACGTCCCACAAACTTGCCTTTAAAGAACGCTATGTAAAATATCGACGCGTAATAGTTGACGAATTGCAGTAAATATATCTTTAGTGTTAACGAATCGTCAAATTCTGTTTGCGTTCGTAACAGCTCTTTTTCCGTAAGCCATTCAGCTAGGAATTGATATATCTGGAAGTTGTTTAAAACAATTAATAATTTGATATTTTACGGTCTAAATAATGCCATTAAAAATTATATGATTTTTTCCCTATAAATAAACATGTAGATATACATAAAGATAAACATGTAGCATCCAAAATTTATATAATAACGTTACAAAACAACGTAGAAAATCTATTAGAAACAAATTATTTTTATGCTTTTAAATGTCGTTTAAATTGAACATTTTTATAGCAGTAGTACTTTAGTACTGCTAGAAACTAATTTCTAGCAGTACTAAAGTACTACTGCTATAAAAATGTTCAATATACTAAAATACTGAACAAGTAACTCATACGGCGAAGCTAACGTACTTGTGTAAAATGACAATGACAAAAATTTAACTATTTTTAGAACTACACTAAAAACAACAACAAAAGTGAAAACACTAAATAGTAAATACTCACATAATTAAATATACATATAAACACAAGATTGATACACGCCGCCGTAGCCGTAGTAAACATTATCGGGTTATACGTAATCAATGCATTATCGTTCTGTCGCAAGATGGCCGCACCCAGTAACGACATGCGGTATAAAACCACGCCCAGTACTGTGGCCAGAGCCAACAGTACCAGGAGACAGACCACACTGAACGACATTAGTGCGGCCGGTAAGCGCATTCGCCAGAACGGTACCATTGGTTCACGTTCGCCGGTCACCACGTTCAACTGTGGGGAGATAAATGTAACTGTTGCACTAAATGTCCAACTATCATCGTATTTTTAACCTCTCACTATAATCTCCCTCTCACTCTCTCTCTCTTCTCACTCACTCTCTCCTCTCTCTCCTCTCTCTCTCTCCTCTCACTCTCTCCTCTCTCTCTCTCCTCTCTCTCTCTCTCTCTCCTCTCACTCTCACACAACTCTCACTCTCTCTCCCTCTCTCTCCCTCTCACACTCTCTCTCCTCTCACTCTCTCTCCTCTCACTCTCTCCCTCTCACTCTACTCTCACTCTCCTCTCGCTCTCTCTCCTTCTCACTCCCTCTCACTCTCTCCCTCACTCTCTCTCTCCTCTCACTCTCTCTCCCTCTCCCTCACTCTCTCTCCTCTCACTCTCTCTCCCTCCCTCTCTCTCCTCTCACTCTCTCTCCCTCCCTCTCTCTCCTCTCACTCTCTCTCCCTCTCGCTCCCTCTCACTCTCTCTCCCTCTCACTCTCTCTCCCTCTCTCTCCTCTCACTCTCTCTCCCTCTCTCATCTCACTCTCTCTCCCTCTCTCTCCCTCTCACTCTCTCTCCCTCTCACTCTCTCCCTCCCACACACCTCTCACTCTCTCTCCCTCTCTCTCCCTCTCACACTCTCCTCACACTCTCTCTCTCCTCTCACTCTCTCTCCTCTCACTCTCTCCCTCTCACTCTACTCTCACTCTCCTCTCGCTCTCTCTCTCCTCTCACTCTCTCTCCTTCTCACTCCCTCTCACTCTCTCCCTCACTCTCTCTCTCCTCTCACTCTCTCTCCCTCTCTCCCTCACTCTCTCTCTCCTCTCACTCTCTCTCCCTCTCATTCTCTCTCCTCTCACTCTCATTCTCACTCTCTCTCCCTCTCACTCTCTCTCCTCTCACTATCTCTCCTCTCACTATCTCTCCCTCTCATTCTCTCTCCTCTCACTATCTCTCTCTCACTATCTCTCCCTCTCTCTCTCTCTCCTCTCACTATCTCTCCCTCTCACTCTCTCTCCCTCTCACTATCTCTCCCTCTCACTATCTCTCCCTCTCTCTCTCCTCTCACTATCTCTCCCTCTCACTCTCTCTCCTCTCACTCTCTCTCCCTCTCACTCTCCCTCACACACTCTCTCCCTCTCACTCTCTCTCCCTCTCTCACTCTCTCTCTCACCTGGGTCCGTTTAACATGCGCTAATCTCGCCAAGTACTGCGGTCGCGGGTGCTCCTCGTACACGTCGAAGCCGGTGAGGTCCCAGCGGTGCGTCATCTCTGCTGAATAACGCTTCCATAGCTCGAGAAAACATGCCGCTAGAAGGAAATAATATTATTTTAGAATCTCTTTCCCTTCTCAATCTCGTATTGTCTCCTCCTCTTTCTCTTTTTGGCGTTAAGTTTTATTTAGGAATTCAACAAGCAATGAATCATCGGTATACTATTGCAACTAAATCTGGGAATGATAATAATTGTATCTGATAATATCCTACCAACAAGTCATATGTCCTAAATAAGATTTTAACACATTCGTATCATGGAAAAATTTACGATAATAATCGTTAGGAGAAAATCGTGAACAGTTTCTTATCAAGACATTATCGAACCTATCTTTTAACAAACGAATTGTAAATAAATATAAGAAAAGAAAATTTCACTCACCCCAAAAGCTCATAAATATAGCGAAGAACACAGTAGTGGAGTTATCGAATAAATATGTAATTCTTGACTGTAAACACGTCGTATTTAGGTCCCAGTACTCGCATAAATAATCACATTGAGGACACATCTTGATCGTAGAGTTGTAGTTGCATACGTCTTCACTGTGGATGAAAAAATTTACTTTAAATAAAAAATTTACTATTAGGTAGTTTTTATAAATTTTGGAAAGATTTCAAAAGTTACACAGACCAGTAGAAATATGATTTTTTTATTGAATGATGGGGGCCATTTCAATCTAGCTGAATTAAATGTTAAAAAAATCACACAGTTACATAAAAATAAGTTTTTTTGTAACATCTGTTGGGAGCCAGTGAACCGAAAAAAGTACGATTATAAAATTATCATCTCTAGCTCATATGCTAGATATATTATACTATATTTACTAATTACAAAATAAAACAAACCTCGGAGTATTAGAGTAAACAGTAGCAGCGGAATATATCACACAGCAGAGACCAACAATGGACGCAGGGATCAGCATGTGCGTATAAAAACCCAACCACGCGAAATATAGACCTATTGTAAAAGTTTATTTATAAGATTAGTTTTTTTTGAAGCGAAACTTCTTAAAGCGCGATGAGAGTAAAATTTCGGTACAATTTTGGTATCTTTGAATCTTGCCAAAGAAGTTTCACTTCTGAGACGTGTGCTTAGCACACACGCTCTCTTTTTACACTGTTGGCATTTGTATCGATCAAATATTATTGAGATCTAAAAATTTATACACAAAACGTGTTTTAAATCAGCAGATGATAAATGTATTTAAGTCAGTAAATATTCAAACATAAATATAGGCAAAATCATGGCTCTTGAGTCAAGGTAACTTTGGACTTAAACATGTCTTTTTACATCGAGCAAAACATAATCATTACTTACCGATCTTAATACCAAAGTAATCCTTAACATAATCCAATGGTTGATATTTGATGCATTTGGACACACTAGCCCATTCCGTGTATAACAAATGTCTCATAGAGCCGGGCGTTTTCAGGTCACCCTGCAAACATAATGAGGGTATTTTATACGTCATTCTTTATATAAATAAAAAAAAATTTTTTCGGGACAATTATCACACACGGCACGATCTGATCCCATACTAAACTTTCGCTTGTGTTATGGAAACCAGATGGCTAATAAACATACATATATAAATTTAAATAAATACTTATATAGATAATTAACACCCAGACACAGAGCAAACATCTATGTTCATCACACAAATATTTGCCCCGGGTGGGGATCGAACCCACCACCTCTGGCTTGGAAGGCAGGGCCACTACCAACCAAGCCAACCGGCAAGTCAGATATGATAAAGATATAATGAAGTATTAATCTTTCTAAATATTATAGGAAAACTGACGCAAATAATGACGGATGTATCAATGCACAGACCAACCTACAAGGATTAGATACTTGACATGTTGGCCCATGCATTACTAAACATAAGTACAGATATGATTTTTAAATGACACAGGAAGCAAAGGAGCAAACCACCTGATGTTAGTATCAATCCATGAGTACTAGCAACAGAGGCGGCTCGCTCTAAGGAGCGCTGGTGCAGTGAACTCCCATAAATAATTATAATAAAATCATACTCCTTAATTTAATTATTAACATTAATTATTACTATTTAAAATCAATCGTAATCTTTAAAACTACTGTTAATACCAATGAATATATCCATCATTCCATCATCCCATACACCTGTATAATACCTACTGTATTATGTAACGCGCGAAGCGGAGCGCTCACGATTGCGCTCCAATGAAAAAAGATTTAGTACATTTCCTAATACGAAATCCAATAGGAGTGAAAGAGATGGTTTTGCCAGAGCCCTGCGCGTGAAACAAAAGATTTTCTATGGAAAAGTAGCAAAATTCGGAGCGCCGCACCCGCAAACGTTGCCGGTTCGTTTTTACCGCCCGGCAGGACAGCGATAGCGCGCGACGTTGCCAATTGCCACTTCTTTAATATAAACAAACACTCGAGTCAACTTCAATGCACGCGCGCGATTCATGCAATTTTCTAATTAAAATTATAAAATACGTGTTGAAATAGCCTGTAGTTATCAGTATTACTTGTGAGTGTTAAAATGAACAATAATTATAATGTGGCGTTCATTAAAAAGTGTGATAAAACGTTGCAAATTCGGCTTGAATGTAAAGCTAAGAGACCGCCACAGCCTGAACTTGATCTTACGCAAAAATGTACGACAAAAACGAAAACATATACGCGTGTGTTTAAATCTGAACAATATGTGAAAACACCGTGGTTGTGTGGTTGTGATGAAAGCAACAAACTATTTTGTTTTCCGTGTCTTTTATTTAAAGCGGGCGCGGCCGGCGGAGGTGAGAGTGCTTGGACTGAAACGGGCGTTGACGACTTAGCTCATCTTTCAATCAAGATGAAAAAACATTCACAATCTCGGTACCATTTGTTGAATGAACTGCAATTGGCGTCTATCGGTCTTGTCGCTTTAAGTTATAGATATTTTTGCACACCAAAAAGAAAGACGTATCACGTAATAGTAATTTTTTTGATAAATTGTACTGCTTTACACCATGTATTTTCAGTGTTTTATTTCAAGTGAACACCCATAAAATTTTGTCACGAGCCGCCTCTGACTAGCAACACTGACTTTACAGCAGGTACTTTACCGGCTTTTCAGAACATATACCCTCTTTTCTTGAAGGCCCCAATCCTGACACTTGTGAAGCTAAACTAAGTATTATAAGCCACCATTTATAATTTTACTTATTTATACTCACATCATGTAACGGATAAGCAGCGCTATACACATTTTTCGAGATGAGTCTCGTGATACCGAACGCAAAGTCATCTGTAGTGGCCTCTGAGTACTTCTTGCGGTCCAAAAAGAATTGGACTATACGGGACCGGATAGATGGCGTCCAGAAACAATCGGAGGTTGTGTCGAATCTGAAAGTTTTATTTTTTAAATTGCTCGTGTATATGGAAAACTAAAGAAGTGATTAAGCTCAATTCTTAATCACTTTTTTATTCAAACAGTTTTATTTATTTATTCAGGTAAAAATTACTGAAAACGGTTTAATCACTGTGTGTTGAGAGATAAATAGAACAGATATTATGTAGATACATATACATACATATCTGTAAATATGTGGTTATGGTATTTTACAGCCATTATTACGACCTTCAAAAGTATTAAATAGGTATTTTAAAACAAAAAAATATTTAATGGAATTATGTCTCTAGTATCCAGAGTCCAGACAATAATAGTGAAGGTATTGGTAATGTATGACACAATTAGTCTGTTACGTTTCCAGACACTAGGTCGAACCTAGGTACGAGCCTTAGGATGATTACAGATGAACCACTTTTGATCTCGATCACAGAATAGTTAATAGTACTGTCACACCCCGGACACTCCATACAAAATTATCGTTTTGATAGTCACACTGTAGAGAGTGCAAATGTGTGTGTTAACGCTTTAGGGTTCGCACATTAATTGTGAAATTCGCGTTTTTCTGATGAAATACATCCGTAAACAGCACAATATCTAACCATTTTCTACGAAAAACGATAATCGCAAATCTAAAGTAATAAAATTACTTAAAGTCAATTTGATTAATGTTGTCAATCTTCGTTGCGTATCGTCCTTACGGAAAAATGCGGGCCATCTATAGCGTGATCGTGCGGGGTGAGATAAGTGTTTAATTTTGGCGGGAGGCGGAGAGTGTCCGTTCTGTAGCGTTTAGCTACTATTATGTATTCTGTGGTAATGTCTCAATATAGTATTTTCAAAAATCTAACGAAGGCAAATTATTACAATATCGTAAGACATATAATTCCGTCCGTGAGGATTTTTCACAAAATCATTCATCCGTTATTATTGTTAGTACAATGAAAATAAAATAAATCTTACAAGTACTCCTTATCCTTGGAATAAATGGCTGTGAGTCGGTGTTTCCTTTCAGGGAATAATTTAGGATCGACCCTGATCTTCGACATGACGTTGTCCCAACATGCATCTATGCTGTCCAAGAACGAATTTGTCTTTTCTGGTGCGTCTTTTAATACTGAAAACTGAAGAAAAAAAAAATATTTTATAGGGGTAAATACGAGATTTAGTACAGATTTTTAAATCTATATGTAACATTGATATGAATCTTCTTCCCTGTGTATATTTATTTGCTGTTATAGAAAATTGCTTTACTGAGCAACGACTAAACCTTAATTTGTTTAGTGATTTTATTTAGTCTGCTCATAGTTTGAGCGTACAAATTTAAATAAATTACTAAGCTTTAAAGTTCACACAATTAATTTACTCTCAATAGATATTAAATATGTCTCCCCTACATCTTAAAAGGTAAATCTTAATTTCTAAACAGAACAAGTAATGATCTGTCGACATGAAAACAACACGATGCAGTTTTAATCTGATCTTAGTCATATGATATGACAGCGTCGTTACACGGATTAATTGTTAATATTGTTATAATATGTAGTATTAATATGGGGATATCAGGAATATGGCAAAAATGTTAATAAAAGATATTAGGGATTTTTTTGATAAATAGAAAAACCATCTAAAGCTTTGCCTTATTATACTTATTATACTGCAAGCAAATTTTATATACTTACTCTTTATTAAAATATCAAAATATCCCAAAGTATTACTATTTTTATGAAACAGTAAATGTCATTGACATGTTTTGATATTAATTCTACATTGGGACTATTTTCATGCATACGATACTAATGAAATCGATTCCATCAATAAGCTAAGGCTACTACATTATCCCTGTTTATTATGCATTCATGAATAAAAAAACCAAATACAATGAGACAGGCAAATTAACCCCATAATCTTCTACATTAAAAACTTTGGTCATCCATACTTCTAATTCCCAATACACAATATTATTAAAACAGGCTATTAATGCAAGTTTCGCCTAATATTTCCCAACCTCGTTTAATTTGCCCACCAATTTCATTCCACCAAAAGTCGCTACAGAGAAATTTTACAAACATGATATGGTTAAAAAATGGATAATTATATTACTTGCTACAGATGTGAGATATGAAAAAATATCTACTGCTACAATAAGGTTTCTCGACTTGTGAACAAATAAATACCATTACCATGTTCATTGGAGAACTTAAAAAAATATATGAATCCTACTGTGCTAAAACTATCCCAAATGTATGAAATAACTGTGAATACTTTATAAACAAACAATATGGTACAAAATGTCGAACAACTTTGATATAAATTCATCCTGCACCCTAATTAAAACTTATCATTAAGGACTAATGCATAACCAGAGATAAGCCAATGACTGAACCCACAACACTAATAATCAATATATTAGTTACATATATACTTTAGTAACAGTTTTAGTACATTTTACAAGCTCGCATGATTTATGGTTCGTCAACACAGAGCCAAAATTCCCAATATACCATTGACTCAACACAAAATACTTCTACATTCACGCGCTACTATTCTTCATCTAGTTGGCTTAAATGCCCAAATCTTCCTCATCTAGATTATCTAGAGCTCTGTGTGGACACACCATAAAGCGATTGACAGTTAATCCAAGCGCGGTTAGCGAAGCCTCGTGATCACGACAGCTGCATACCTTAGACATATACATGGCAGCGCTCAGTATTGCATTCGTCCGCCCACTTTTCCGTATCTTACTGCAGTCCTAATGAACGTACTGACCATTAACACACGTCTACACATTTTTATCTATAACCTTTGGGTACTTGACTATAGGCATTTAGGAAAGTTTGGTCAATAAAAGTAATATAATCATAACATTAAACTGTATTTTACTCTGTAATAAATTAGTTTCTACGACTCTTTCTACTACTGGAAAAGATTAAGTGTATCCTTCATTAAAAGTACTTATTTCGAAATGTATAAAGTTGTTCTACATAACAGGCTCTTATTAGCAGGATCAATTAAGACTCAAATGAGATACTAATAAATGCACAATGGGCAACCTTAAGGTGCCGATTAGCGTATTTCATTTATAAACGGAATAGGCATTGGTAAAGAACTTTGATCAACGCCTTAATAAGCCTCTTCCATTCCTTCCGATTGTGTCTAGGTTTTTTTCCGTTTTATAAAACTATTCTATTACATTAAATAAGGTTTTAACTTATATCCCATCATATAGAAACATCTTCTTAAGACACGAGCAGATAGAATTGCAAAATGATGGTCTAAGATCCAAATATAGGTCGACCTTCACCGGCGTGATAATAGAATGAGACCAATTTTATAATAAATTTAGTGTATTAAAAAATGTATTAAAAATGGGTTTACTGGGAAAATCCTGGACAGGATATTTTTTAATTAATTATTAAAAAATCTTTTATTTTCATTTTTTATTAATTGCAGTTTCGAGATTATAAAACAATTTTGTAATAAAACAGCGCTGACATAATTTTTTTTTCATCATCCTATCAAGTGAAAGTAACTAGTACCGACATACCTGTTTATACCTAGCCGTTTGCCCCGGTAAATATTAGAAAACGACTATTACTGCACATTCTGTAGGTTTCATACTTTAAGTCTATTATATTTTTTTTTTATTATCTTGATACTGCAATTAATTAAAAAAAAATGTTTTTTTTTTATAAATTCATTAAAAATGTCCTGTCCAGGATTTTCCCAGTCAACCCATTTTTAATACATTTTTTAATAGACTAAATCTTATATATAAAAATGAATCGCAAAATGTGTTGGTAAGCGCATAACTCGAGAACGGCTGAACCGATTTCGATAATTCTTTTTTTATTATATTCCTTGAAGTACGAGGATGGTTCTTATGTAGAGAAAACGTAAACATGTACCACGGGCGAAGCCGGGGCGGACCGCTAGTTTATTATAAAATTGGTCTCATTCTATTATCACGCCGGTGAAGGTCGACTTATGTTCGGATCTTCTACCATGAATTTTGGTTACGTTCAAGTGAGTGAGTTTAGGATCTAAGTCAAGTACCCATTAAGAAAGAAGGTGCTATGTCAAGCCAAGTCAAGTTTATACCTCATACGCACATATTATTAAACACATTAATTTGAAAACGTGCAAATATGATCCATCCAAAAGTTCTGTGCGTTACTCACAGAGAATGATTATAGTCCAAACACATGTAAGCTAAAAGCAGTCTATTTGAACCAATATGGTTCAACACGCAACACGTCACATTCAACCTAGAAGAACTATTTTAACAATCCAGCTATTACATAGAAAATTGCATAATCAATTACTACTGAAAAAGAACTCCTATTTCTTGAAATATATACTGAGAACATCGCAGCATTGTTTACATTTCTTAATAATATTAATTTAAATAATATTAGGTCTTACCTTCATTGGCATCCTAAGTTTCAATATTTCACTATAATCTCTAAGTACAGCTAATGGTGCATGGATCTGGAACAAAATATATACTTATCGATTGTAAAATATGATAATACTTCGAAAAAAAACAGGAAATGTATAAAATCCTCAACAAAGTTGAAATAGGAAGAAGAAACCTGATAGAACTAGACCTTAACAATCTTAATTGGTGACGTCATTCTATGTCGCTCGTCTCCTGATGCATATTCATAAAAGGTAGGTACGGTACATGACATAAAATATGCAAATTTCGTTGCTATAGTAATTTCTCTTGGAACTTTAATTCATCTTTCCTGTTATTACTATTTCCAAAGTTTTCCAAATTGCTAATCAAAATAAAAATTAATAATTAATCAAATTAAAAATTGCTAATCAAAATTCACATTGAAAATGTACACTTCTCTTATTATTCCGCAGTACTCGTTTTCCCAGTCTGTTCAATCAGTTCCGATCTTGAAATCCTGTACCAAACGAACTGCTTCGAAATCATTAGTCCTAATCTACTTACCTTAATAAAGCTCAACCCATGCAAATGCTCCGGGGCCTCTCTCTCCAGTTGTAGACCTTCATTCTCCAGGTTCTGCTCGAAGATCCTCCTCTGCTCAAACGCTTCCCTGGTGGTAGCGTCCTCTTTATGCGCCTCCCAGACCAACACGAAGTCCACTGAACGCACCCCATCGTTGAACGTAAGAGAGGGGTTGTTGAGGATACCCCCCATTACTATTCTAGAAGATTAATAGAGAGCTTTCATTATTGTAGCCAGTTTAAAGTATAGTTGACCAGGAAAAAAACCCTTAAATTTAAAAAAAACTCGAAGACTTTTATGGTCTTTTTAATTTTTTTTTTTATATGTGAGTTATTTATTGTTTTATAATTAAAGTGGAGATTTTTAAAACAAACACATAATTTTTTTAATTAAACACCTACCATCGCCAGGCATGCATGTGCACAAGCGTATTAATTGAAAAGCAGACATTCACAAGGCACAACAATACATAGGTTAGTAATCATGCAATAAGCTGTATGAAGGTTAGCTTCGTCCAGACAATAGCGACTTCACATTTCACCCATACAATACATATAAGGAAACAAAAGACTATGATTTTTTTTTTCACAGACATCCAAAAGTAAATTATCATATGACCTTTCTTTCTTAAACTAGGTATATATAACAATTTTCGTATAACTTTTCAGTAGTGTATCGACATACTTCTCAAAACATAAATATGTCTTGACGATTATTTAGTGAATTACCAAAGAATATGTCGCTTTGCCCAATATAGTCAAAGAAACGTGCAACGACTTAACAACAAAAATTATTTATATGAATTATGTATAACAAGTTAGAAGTTAGTTAGTCAAATGACTGTCGTTAAAATTCATAGGCACTACTTGGACATATCATAATACCTATTAAATTTGTAGAAAAAGAACTGAGAATATTTGAAGAATATCATTGTTATATTTTTTGTCAAATATCTCAAATGTGAACAATAGTTTAGCAAATAGAATCATTATCACAACTCGTTTGATACGATTTTAACGGACATAAAGTGGACATTATGATAAACACAAATCTACACCCACACCTTTTACTCACATGCGTCCATATTCTACAAACACTATAAACATTGATATTATCAGCTCATTAGCTCAATGTCACCAAGTTATGAGCGAGAGCGACCAATTACTCCAATCTACATTCATCAAAACGCCAACTAGTGGCCAAAACATTTGTCCAACTACCTAAAGTAGCGGTTATCTACAAGCAAAGTGCCAACTATTTGTCAAATGTCTGGTGGTGTTTGGCCAACGTTACTCACGAGCAGTGGTTGGCAGGTTTGCCATTATTGTTGGCCGAATCGAATGATGTAGGCTGGACGCCACATCCGCAGTCCTCCGCTGTTTTAGTCGATGCTTCGCTTCCATCCCTGTAATTTTTTATGGAACTATTGCCTATAGGAGACCTTATCAAGCGCGGATCCAGGGGGGGGGTCACGGGGTCATGACCCCCCCCTGGGCCTAGGTCCACGACCTAAGTGGACCACTAATTTAATATTAACTTTTTTAAATTAACAAATTAATACTGTTCAATATGATGTTTTTATTGAATTTTGAGACATAAAAGTAATATAGAACAATGAAATCAATTACAAACGGTAACGGAAGAGAATATAACAAAAATTATAGAAAAAGTTTATTAGGGTCGACCTGTGGTCGTAATTTAAGGACAAATAACAGGTTTTTCGATTTAAAACAAAAACTATAACTGCGGAATAAAGTGTAATGGTAAAGTTGTATGTAATTATTTTTTTTCTACAACTTTTGCTCTTACACTTTTCACACAAAACCTCAAATATCGAAATATCCCAGTTCGTGGATAAGACATAAAATAGCAATTTTTTTTTCAAATGAACACTATAAAATACAGTCAAATTACAACAAAAAATCGGCCAAGTGCGCGTCGGACTCGCGCACCGAGGACTCCGAGCAAACATATTTTTTCATTATGTTGTATCTTACAATTTTGTTTAAAGGATTTTTTTCTTTATCTGTGCTTGTAAGTGCTTAAGTCGTTGCTTTTAACCAAATTACAAGACTGTGTTCACGGGAAGTACCTTGTAGGTTTTGATTGATGATTCCCTTGCAAGTAATCTCTAATTGCTTTTTCTTCAGATTGCGTTGACATAGAATTTGAATTAAATAACAGATTTAAGTTATTATAGACCTGAGTTCTGATGTGAATATCAATTAAATACATGAAGACGTTCATGAGTAAAGGGATTGTAAGTTTAAAATTATTTAAAAATATATTTTTATTTAATTTAATTAAATAATTAGGGTTTTCGCAGTTATTACTACATCTGTGCTATAACACGATACTTTTTACTCAATTTCAAGACTGTGTTTAAGGGACAGGGTGCTCCCTGCAGGTATTGAGTCCCTTGCTATTGTCGAAATCCTACGGTCTAGGTTGATGATGTGAAAAATTCAAACGTTTTAGCCAACGCAATCAAAAGATGCAGCTGTAATTGCTGAAATTTTTCGACACTCCCTAAGAAATCAAAACCTACAGGGTAGTTCCCGAGTACACAGAGTCATGAAATTTAGTACAATCAAACGTCTTATAACGCAGACTAGCTTACCGCCCGCGGCTTCGCCCGCTTTCTCTAAAACCTTATAAATTATATACTATTCCTCTTGAATCACTCTATCTTTAAAAAAACTGCATCGAAATTCGTTGCGTAGTTTTAAAGATTTATTCATACATAGGGACATAGGCACAGAGACTACGACTTTGTTTATTAATTGCCAAAAGCATGAATTTTTCCTTAGATTATAATATAAAAAAATATTAAAAAAAATTTTTAACTTACAACCCTGTTACTCACAAACGCTGACATGTATTAACTTGATATTCATACCAAAAACTCAAGTCACCTTTACGCTATAATAAAATCAAACTTCTATGTCAACGAATCAGAAGATACAGCCGTAAATGCCGAAATGTTTCGCAAATTTCGACATTCGCAAGGGAATCAAAACTCAAAACCTACAGGGTACTTTCCGTAAAGTCAGAATCTTGAAATTCAATACAAAGCAACATCTTATAGTACAGATACAGGAATAATTGCAAAAAATATATACTTTTCAAGTTTGTCTGCCTGTGAAGACCCATTTAATCAGGAACGCGTAGAGGTATCAATCTGAAATTCATACCGAATACTCAAATCTACGGTTCCTTATAGCTGTGAAAAAATCAAACTTATAAGCCAACGCAATCAAAAGATACAGCCATTTATGCCGTAAATTATCGCAAATTTCGACATTATCGCAAGGGAATCAAAATCTATAGGTATTGTACTACTTCCTGTGAACACAGAGTTCTAAAATTTGGTTAAAAGCAATGTCAGCACAGATGGAGGAAAAATTGCTAAAACATAAATTTCATGCTATCAACATTCGCAAGTGTTGCCAGGAATCAAAACCTACAGGGTACTTCCCGTGAACACAGAATCTTGATATTTAATCTTTATCTAATAGAAACTTACTTCTTATAGCACAGATAAAGGAAAAATCGCAAAAAGCATTAATTTAATATTAAAACATATAAAAATGTTTGTACGGAACTCTTGGTTCGCCAATCCGACTCGCACTTGACCATTTTTTTTAAATCTACGTATCAATTAATTACCAAAATATAGCTTTTGAAAATTGACCACGTCTATGTGACCCCCCCCTGGCACTAAAGCTGGATCCGCCCTTGGACCTTATGTATATCTTAATAAGCAATCTTCCCTAATCCTGTATCTAGTTGGCTAGATTGTTAAGATCGATGGTATAAAAAGAATGACTTTCCTACCTACTACATTGTGAATAACAAAACTAACTACCTAATATATAGTAATATAAGTAATAACTAACAATATATTATAATACCTCGTAATTAACTTAATAATGACGAAGCTCCAAAAAAAGAGTAGGTAGATTGATTTTCCGAAACAGTTGGACTTTAACATTTATTGCATTGAGTCATTTCTCGTCTCAAAAATCACAATCAGAATTCAAACATCGATGAATCGCAGTGTGTAAATTAAGTGATGTCATACAAAACACAATAAGATTATAGAAGGTGAATGCACTGACCATTAAGACAAACAAATTGGGGTATTTAAAATTTACATATTCCATTTCATTAAATTTATTTTCAATAGAATTAATAGAAATACCTTTTGGTTTTTTTTAACAAAAGTAAAATTTCTTATTTATGCTAAAATGTTAATTGTCGCATTTAATTATTTTTAGTTCAGCCTGACTAAAACATATTTAGGCAATTTTTTATCGATAAGATAAAAGTAACTAATGTAGGTAATTACAGATTTTTACAATTTGTTACAAATATTTTTTTTGTTAATATCATGGACGTATAAGTTAATACTTAATATGTACAAATTTTTATTTTTATTTGTTAGGTAGGATATAAGAAAAATCATGCATGTTAAAGAATAAAAACAAAACCAAAATCAGTACAGAATTAGGTACTTAAAATAAATCCCACGCCATGAATAAATTAACTGAGTTAAACAATATTTATTATTATTTTGTACATTATTTCATTTAATTAATTATTTATTACAGACAACAACGTACCTATTAATAAACTTGCTTATCATTTTACAATATTTTTCCTGGTTCGTAGTTACGTTTGACGTAAACGTAAAAAAAATGTGGATACGGTGATCGTTCCATCCTCTGATACTCATATTATAAACACTAACTTTTATTCCAATAAAAAATAATAACAATTGAAGCGGTAAATCATTTCCATATTCAAAATTTTGACATAAGACCCACAGATAACAACAACAAAATTGGCGGGAAGCGATTCGAAAATTTAGAACAGGAACTCACCGATCCGTGTTCATATCCTGCGAGAGGTTGTCCTGATAGGTGCTCAACACCGACATGGCGTGCAAGTCGGCATTCCTCTCTTCCGCCTGCTTCTCCTTCTGCCCCAAATAATACATTCCTGTCAGTCATACTCAATACTCATACGCCAATTTTACAAAATCACCTTGCGCGTGATTAGGCGGCAATGAATTTTAATCTTAACCTTGAGAAAAAGTAACAGATTTGTCTTAATACATGCAATTAGCTGTTGCGATAAAAACAACTCTATAACATAGATTAATGTAGTAATTTTTACAAATTCAATCGACTTAGGTTGATAGTAACAACATACGAATACAATGCGAATACATACTTAGCAACAGCTGATCTTTGTTGTTATATTTACGACTTACTTATACATTACGATGGATTTTTTATAGTACATAATATTTTTAAATAAATAACATTACACATTGACATAATATACAATAAATTAAGCAGTAACAAGCACCAATTTATTTCCCCCGTAAAAAATTACGCAAATGAACAGACTCATACTTTCTAAGTTCAACTTTACATAATCAAACACACAATTGATAACAGAAACATTTCTAACAATAAAACGAAAGAAAGCATAAAATACCATACATAATAATAAGACCTGCGTCGATTTCGCATCCTAAATATCTGTCTCCCGCCAACATCGTAAAGCACATAACACAGCACATCTATAACACTCCTTGCGATCATTTAACTTGAACACTGAACGTTGCAAAAACACACAGACAAGACCAAAGAACACTGACCTTGGCACCGCCACCTCAACTGTGAAGCTGAATCATCTGTATTTGATTAACACTCGAAGTCTACTGACGATAGTTCAAAACTTGATAAATTTTATCATTTATATCATATATCAATTTTATAAAATCCTTAAAGATAAGGGATTCATCTCACTTCTACTTTTCTGATTTGATAGTTTACGTACTATTTTATATACAGTTGAAACTTTACTTATATTTTCGTAAATTTATGGAATATGATAATATACTATAGGAAGAGTTAACACATTCAGTTATCACTCTATCACGATATAATATGTTAAAAAGTTACTATCACACTGTAAGTAATTTTTTATTTTATTCTAATACCTAATTAACGATAAAAACGTTCACTAGTTGCCTTCAACAAAAATTTTGTTACAAAATTCCACGCACGTTTAAATTACTACTGGTTGAACTTGTAGGCAACGAAAACCTTCGACACCACAAAATTATAAAAAAACTATAGGTATTGATTTCAATACTTTTAATATATCATATTCCAAATTACAGTAACGAGAACCAATTCTCAAAATAATTATCCCGTATTTTCTAAGCTTAATATCGCTTATGCTAGGCGTCCATTAGAGGCGGATCGGGCCGGGCCGCATCGCAACGGGCCGTCTCTAATGGACGCGCTGTTTGCTCCTGCGTCCACCTGTACGGGGCGCGGCGGACCGCCTAGGCGGATTTTATCTAACAGACGCTCGCCGCTTACATCCGCCTGCCTGCGTCCACTAGACGGGTCGGGGCGGGCCGGGCCGCAGCGCACCGCCGGCAGAAATCCGCCTGCGAAGCGATATCCGCCAATGCGTTGCGGCCCGCCCCGACCCGATCCGTCGCTAATGGACGATGTTTCATACAAAACATAGGCCGGCGTATTTTTGCGTTGCGATGCGGCCCGGCCCGATCCGCCTAGTGGACGCCAGCCATTATAATTATCTCTATTTTACTACTTTCTCAAAAACAAGGGAGTGTCAAAATTTTATTATTTTCAAAAACACGGGTAAACGAACCGCGTCACGCGCACCACTGTCGCGTTATACACCACTTATCTTCATTAGTCAAATGCCTTGGGATTACCATTTCCAGTAATGACTCAATATATTGACTTTTATACAAGACACACCCATTATTCCCGTGTTTTAAATTCATAAATTTAAAAAGCAGGACGTTTAACTTTGTCCCGAAAGATTATATTAAATACTAGCTGCGCACTGCAGTTTTACCCGCATTGCTCTGCTCCTATTGGTCTAGCCTGGACACTAGCATTCCTCAATAAACTAAAAATATATATAACATTATAAAATTTTAAATAGATTTTTCTTAAATTAGACAGTTAATGAGATAAATGCAGTCAAGCAAACAAACAATCTCTTCACCTTTATATTACTAAGTAAAGAAGTATAAATTTCCAGCCATAATACTGCTTAATTCTCAAGTATTGTGTATATAATTAAAATCAATATAGACTTCAGCAAAGGCTTGTTACTTGATATAAGCATTAGATGTTAGCACTTACAATAATTTACATTGAGTCATATCTATTTTGAAACATGGTAAGGCAAGGTATGTTGTTCTGTGCTTAAATTGACACATTAATATACAGTGTAA
The DNA here is from genome assembly GCF_061535455.1 of Colias philodice. Taxonomy (NCBI): domain Eukaryota; kingdom Metazoa; phylum Arthropoda; class Insecta; order Lepidoptera; family Pieridae; genus Colias; species Colias philodice. The sequence continues at coordinate 11,125,254 of NC_143088.1, forward strand.
ACTCTATATAACGTCACTTAAGGGACCGTGCATTTTTCGACGTTATAGAGAGTGGTCGTTAAATGGAAAGAAAGGGAAAATTGCATGATTGGTCCCGAGACAGGAATATTATTTTGACATTGCCTATGAAACCATGTTATCATTGCTTGATCGAGGTCTTCATATTGAGGTTTCTTCAATTTTTTGGCAGATCGTCCATCTTCTTCGGCATGCAGAATTTTTTCTTTATTTTTCCACACGGTAGACACGGTGGAGCAATGATAACGTGTAACTAACGAAAGCAAAGTAGTTGAGGTGAACATGTGTAAGTTCATTCACACAACAAACAAACGACTGCATTTCTTAGAATCTTCGGTATGTCAGTAAAAAAGAATGTACACAACTACATTTTCATTGATTTCGGCAACGTAGTCAGTACTTCCTAGTAATTGGTAATGTCTTATTGTGGTCGTTAATTAGAGTGAGCGTGATGCTATACGGAGTGTATTATTGTATAGACAACAATATAAACCAACCAAAGTCGAGAAATCTTGACGTTATACGGAGTTTGACGTTAAATGGAGTGTCGTTATATAGAGTTTACACTGTATTTATATAGAAAGAAGAGGAAATAGGGGTTAAAACTTGTATTAAGATTTATTATCCCAGGTTTACCAACTAACGTGTAAAAAAAAGTTTATGTACATGTTACAATCTGAATATTCTTTCTTAAAGATAGTTTAAAAAACTTGACACAGTTATTACACTCAAATTTATTTTTGGTAACCTAGGGCTGACAATTTTTCAGGTACACTTGAGTATTGTGTCTATTAGCATAATATAATGCTTTTATTATTTAAATTGAGCCTCTGGCGTAACAAAATAAATTTTTGGCTTCTGATTACTTAATTGGGACTTTATGCTTATCCCTAAATTCATTTTATAAATAAATTATTTTCTATTATTTTGCATTCAAATGCATTTTAAATGAGAAATTTTTAGAGTATAAAAAAGTTTGAACACAAGGATGGATTGTACCAAACGGCAAATGACCCGGGTATGAATCTGGCCTTGTGATTACATTTTTAAGCTATTGCATAGCTTTTATCTCAGACTTTGAGCGCAGCGACCGCGACCGAATGTAAAAATTCCGTAACGAAAAAACCTTACATCCCCCACTCCAACCGGCACAGCGATGCGATGCTATGCAATAGCTTTACCGCGGCAGTCCTCGAGTGCCACACATATTATTATCTGTTTTCTTTTAATTTCAATATTTTAATAAAATATTTTCTACTCATAAGAGAGAGAGTAAGGGCGTATTCAGAAAGAAAGCTGGCAACTTATAAGCGCTTACCGGCGCTTGTCAGCGCTGGTTTGTTCTACACAAAGGAAGCAGGTTGAAGCAGACCAATACAAATTTTATATGCAGCACCCAGCGCTGATAAGCGCGTGATGAAGCTTGTCGGAACGTATCGGCGCGGGTTCATATATTTTCCTGCGCGGGTTACCAGCAAGCGCCGGTAAGCACTTGTAAGTTTCCAGCTTTCTTTCTGAATACGCCCTAATGCTTGATAAACAAGTAAATCCCAGTAAATTAAGGATGATTCTAAATCATAAACAGATTTTAAATTAAAGTACTCATAAGAGAGATTAGGCCATAATTACACTAACTGAGTAATGCTTGGTAAATAAGTAAATCCCTGTTAATTATTGAATGATGAGGTAATGAGTATGAGTATTCAATTGTTTTATTTGTTTGTTCCTCAAACCATTTCCGTCAATAGATATTATTAATCAACAACTCCTTTGAGGAAAACAACTCCTTTGAATCACATTCATATAGTGCATATTCATATTTCAATAGAATGGGAATTTATTTTTTTTGGTAAAAAACAATCTTTATTATGTTATAACTAGACATCGGATTATATGCATTTGCATATTTGCATATGCAAATGCATAAAACTCTCTAATTACGGCGTTAGTGCATATTGTAGCCTTTTTCCCGAATCGTGCATATTTCGTTAAGTAGCGGGAGTTTTGATTGGTCGAAAAACCTTTATTAGCCAATCATAACGCTCAGCGAGTAAACAAACCCTATTTTTGCATGGTAAAATGGCGAAAAATTACAAAATGGGCTCCATTTTAAGTAAATTTTGAGCCATTCAAAATACGGCTAGATTACCCTTTCGGGGCTAAAAACTTAAAACACGGGTTGAATTCCAAAAAAGGGCTAGATTTAGCCCGGAAAGGTCTAAGGTGGCAGCACTGTGCTCGCCGGTGACAAACATCACAAATTTGCGCTCAAAAATTAGGTAAAAATGCTTAATTGTATTTTGGCACAAAAACTATACTTAATTTCAAGAAAATTTCACTGTTTTTGATTTAAATATATAAAATAATAAAGATTTTTTGATTTTGTATTGTGCATATTTTAGGCATATCAGTCATTTTTAGTGCATATTTCGGCCTTTTTTAGTGCATATTTGCATGCATATTTTGGCATTTTGTTAGTGCATATAATCCGATGTCTAGTTATAACTTATAATCACACACACTTGATTATTAATGTAAATATTTCCCATAGATATTAATTTGACTTACTTCTTCTAATTTAAATATTGCTGTTAGACAATATAAATGACCTCTATGGGCCTGGTCATATAGCTTGTTGTTATTTTATATTATTTGTCTATTCAAACTTTGACTTATAATATAATGGGTGAAAGCATGATATCATGATCTACTTCCAAACCACTATCCGTAAGCATAGCAGATATGCAAGCCTGATAAAGCACATTACAATATCTTATTTATACTATAATTTGATAAAGCAATGCCTCAATACATATTCAAATTAGGGATGTAACGATACCGATACCGATATATCGGCCGATATAATCGGCAAGCCGATATATCGGTATCGCCGATTATAAAACAACCGATACCGATATCAAACAATTCAAATAACCGCACCCAATGAACGATGCGGGAGGCCGCCCGCGCGTGCGCACTTTGTTTTTTGAAAAAACTCTACCAATAGTAAACTTTTATTTAGAACTGATTGTATGTGTATAACTTAAAGTTTAACTGACTTTGCAAAATAATAATACTAAAATAAATGGTTTTCTTGTTTTTTGATTTGGCATTGTTATTTAAAAGAATACGATTTACAGTTGAGTCTCTGTTAAATGTTGGTAACTTTTATGCATAATTTACTATTTATTTTTCTACCAAGCCATCGATATCGGTATCGCCGATATTTGATTACAAATATCGGTATCGGTATCGTATCGGCAAAATCATGTATCGTTACATCCCTAATTCAAATATTTGAAATGCAATAAATTCACCCTCATTTACTTCTGCAACCTGCATACATTCATATACATATTTTACTTATAAGAAGACTCAACTTACTTCGAGAAGGTTCTCATCTCCATCTTGGAACAGCTGTTGGAAGGCGAGATCATTCCGTTGAGCATCTGATAAGAACGACTCCGTTTCAGCGGAGTCCGAAAGCTTGTGATGAAGCTTAACGGTGCCAGCGAATATCGGCGTCGCTATCTTTGGTGTGAACACATTTTCTTCCGGCCGCTCCAATAAAGGTTTCGGGATGTCTTCTTCAAGGGACGGGTCGCCGTCTGACATCACAAATATAAAAATCGAGCACAAGTATCTATATCAAAAATAACCTTTGATATGTCATAATTCTACATTAGGCTTCTGAGGACACGATTAGTCACAAACAGTAATAGTGTTCTGTGGTCACAAACGGAAGGAACATAAATCTTTGTCACGGCTTTAATTTACTCTAGTATCACAAAAATTATCACACAAAATAGTTTCAATCAAAAACACGTATTTCAGCGAATATATATAAATATTTTGTAGGTATTATATTTTTATTCGTAAAATGTTGAGAAGCAAGGGACTAGACAAGAATCAAGAATCAAGAATCGAGATAAATAATTGGTAGGTAATTGTAAAACAGTGGGGATTGGGAGCAAGTATATTTGTTCTGTGATTGGGAGGACCGAGGAACGGAGGAAGAATGAAGATCAGACGTGACGTATGGTTTGACGTTTGACGTTTCTGCCTTGACGTTTTAATTGCGCTCGAGTCCCGACAGCTGATTGTTTTCCCATAAGCATTTATTACACCATCCTAAATTGAGTTCCTAAGTCAAATAATGAAGATCATGAATGTTTCAGAAATTATTTACAATAATTCATTCAAAATCTTTTTATTCTACACACAATAAAATTTCGTGCTATTGTTAATTCAGAAGCAAAATACTTATACATTATGAGGAAGTCTAATACTTCCTATTTAAAAAAAATTATAGGGCGTAATCTGTGACATTAAGAAAAGTATTATGATTTCAGATTCCTTGTTGTGATAACAGTGGTAGTTTTCCAATTACAGAGCATAATGTGACTCAGTGGCGCACAATGCTGAATTATGCTGATGCTTAATTGGAACGTGAATTAGTTTTCAAATGCATCAAGTATATAATAAAATGCAAGTATATTCCTGTAAACAAATTAGTTTGTAGATTCGAATTCTAAAATGAAATGTATTCACATTTTAAATGTGAAATATAAAAAAAGTCAATGTTTGTACCTTCATCCATACTTATATTATTTTTTTTAACACAATTTGAATTAACTTTGATTATTTCGAAAAAACTACAATGAAACGAAAGCTATAAATTTTTTTCCAACAATTAATAATATTACTAACGGTTACTAAAATCTCAATTTAGAATGGTGTACTAAGTGCATTAATTGTTTTTTTTAATGGTAACTTTTCCTACCAATTGCCACGCCATTGGTGTAATGTCAATGTCATGACCGTACCGCGTACGTCAAATCGTAAACTCTTGCATGCCTGCTTGCGTCGGCCTTTTTAATTTTAGGATAGGTTGCCGGTGAAAATATTTTAATCATCTCTCTAAATTAAAGTATTCATAGCATATATGTGTTAATTGTAAGAAATCAATAATAAAAAATCCAGTCCAAGATGACTGCGGACGTGCAAAGCAAGGCAAAAATGCCGCATCTATCTTCCGATAAACAACTTACATTTATAAAATTAGCTGTTTTATCAATGGCAGCGATATTATGTGAGTAAATTTAACTATGTCTGACCATAATAATCGAAAAAAAATACATAAGTTTTCGTACATATTTAGTTATAATTAAATATTTATGTCGCTTGTGTATAACACTTACGTGGTCTTCCGAAGCCGCGTTATCTATTTAATTAATGATAAATATCTCTAAACAAAATAAAAATAACATTTTATGCACGATATTTGATGAATACGATTGCTATATTTACATTTTATAATAATTGTGAGTCCATTGAAATATTTTTTAATATAATATTGTTTTTGTAGCGTTTGCAACGCGGTTGTTTTCGGTGTTACGGTTTGAAAGCGTTATCCACGAGTTCGACCCATACTTTAATTATAGAACAACTAGATATCTAACCGAGGAAGGATTTTATAATTTCCACAACTGGTTTGATGACAGAGCATGGTATCCACTAGGAAGAATTATTGGTGGTATGTATCCTCGTTATTTTCTATTTTTATAAAACAGAAAGAACCGCATTTTGGTGAAACTGTTAGAAATTGTTATTCATAAGAAATATTATTATTTTTGGAAGGAATAAAAGGTCTGCAATACCCTAATTTCATATCTATCATTGTTTCCCATTATTACATGTTTGGGACCAAAAAATGCTTTGCTTTTTGATAACAAACTTATTTGAGTTGAACTCAGATACCAAGATTTGCATACTTTTACATATTAAACCAGTTTTATTGTGTGTTATAGAACATATAAATTATTTGTATGATAAATATATGTCTTTAATAGATGCGTTTTATCTGTATTTATACTAAATTTCTTTCATAGGAACCATCTACCCTGGCCTGATGGTGACATCAGCTACACTATACAACATTATGCAATTTCTGAATATCACCATTGATATTCGAAACGTCTGTGTGTTTCTTGCACCATTCTTTTCGTCACTCACAACAATTGTGACATACTTGTTGACTAAGGAACTTAAGGTAAAACACTAATTGTTTTATAATGTTACTAGCCACTCCGCGCGGTTTCACCCCCGTGGCTCCTCTCCTGTTGGTCGTAGCGTGATGGTATATAGCCTATAGCCTTCCTCGATAAATGAGCTATCTAACACCGAAAGAATTTTTCAAATCGGACCAGTAGTTCCCGAGATTAGCGCGTTCAAACAAACAAACTCTTCAGCTTTATAATATTAGTATAGATTACAGATAAAAAATATCTACAGATTATCTTATCGTTCCATAAAGATTGATTTGGAAGTTTGATAAATTAATAGACATATACTCAACAATATACATACTGTTCCAATTTCTAATTTCAATAAAATAACCACCATAAGAGAAAGATGAAAGATGGGAAACAAATTAAGGAAAATAACTTGTTTTGTTAATAATCTTAATTTCATGCGGTTAGTGTTTTCAAAAGTAAAAATTATTTTTGGAAATAGAGCTGATAAAAGCACATTAACTATTCCTTTTTTTTACCATTTATCAGTGTTATTATATTCTTATATTTTACTGTTTTAGGGAGAAGGTGCAGGCCTCGTAGCGGCGTCTATGATAGCCATAGTGCCTGGGTACATAAGTCGTTCGGTCGCTGGCAGTTATGACAATGAAGGGATCGCTATATTCTGCATGTTGTTAACATACTACTTTTGGATCAAGGCTGTCAATACAGGGACTATTTTGTGGGCTACTATGACAGCTCTTGCTTATTTCTACATGGTAAGGACTTCTTAATGCTACTAATTATGTAGGTATATATAGAACTAGCTGCTCCGCGCGGTTTCACCCCCGTGGCTCCACCCCTGTTGGTCGTAGCGTGATGATATATAGCCTATAACCTTCCTCGATAAATGGGCTATCTAACATCGAAAGAATTTTTCAAATCGGACCAGTAGTTCCCGAGATTAGCGCGTTCAAACAAACAAACAAACAAACAAACTCTTCAGCTTTATAATATTAGTATAGATTAGGAATATTTTTAAGTGTCAATGGTTTTTTTAGAATGGAGATAAAGATGAAGATGATGATGAATTATTATTGTGTAAAATTTATGTAATTGCTATTATTTATATTCTAAATGAAGGCATAGGCATAGTCATAGTAATTAAAAAAGTGTATTGATACTTAATTTTCAATATTATTGATGCAAATTGATTGACTATGTTGACCATTATGGTCCAATCTTTACATCAATATGTAAGGACTGCAAAGTCAATCATATATCAAGAAGATGAAAGTTTCACACTAGTGAGTCAAATTGACTTTTTAGTTTTTGCACTTTCGTACAGAAATCTTATAAAGTCTTACATATTACATTATTAAAATATCCTTAGATGAAAGATACATCAAAATTAGTTTATGAAGAACTTTAATATTAAATGCTAGTTTTTTTTCCTATTTGTATTTAATATTTGATTTCATGTCAGTCAAATGCTCTAAAAATCGCAAAACTCAATCACAAGGCGAGATTCGAACCTGCGTCTATAGCCCCGGTATGACTGTATTAAAAATTTCCCATTCCTTTTTTGTTTCAATATGAATAATACATATACATAAAATCTTAGTTAAAAATTGGTTAATACTATTATTATTACAATTCACATCAAAAATTAAAACGGTTACATATTTGCAGGTATCATCATGGGGAGGTTACGTATTCCTAATCAACCTGATACCGCTCCACGTGCTCGCGCTCATACTGCTCGGCCGCTTCTCTGCACGAGTGTACGTAGCGTACAGCACGCTGTACTGCGTCGGCACGATACTGTCCATGCAGATATCGTTCGTTGGATTCCAACCGGTGCAGAGCTCGGAGCATATGTTGGTGAGTTGGGTTTGGTACTGCTAGGGAGCTTCTCTGCACGAGTGTACGTAGCGTACAGCACGCTGTACTGCGTCGGCACGATACTGTCCATGCAGATATCGTTCGTTGGATTCCAACCGGTACAGAGCTCGGAGCATATGTTGGTGAGTTGGGTTTGGTACTGCTAGGGAGCTTCTCTGCACGAGTGTACGTAGCGTACAGCACGCTGTACTGCGTCGGCACGATACTGTCCATGCAGATATCGTTCGTTGGATTCCAACCGGTGCAGAGCTCGGAGCATATGTTGGTGAGTTGGGTTTGGTACTGCTAGGGAGCTTCTCTGCACGAGTGTACGTAGCGTACAGCACGCTGTACTACTGCGTCGGCACGATACTGTCCATGCAGATATCGTTCGTTGGATTCCAACCGGTGCAGAGCTCGGAGCATATGTTGGTGAGTTGGGTTTGGTACTGCTAGGGAGCTTCTCTGCACGAGTGTACGTAGCGTACAGCACGCTGTACTGCGTCGGCACGATACTGTCCATGCAGATATCGTTCGTTGGATTCCAACCGGTGCAGAGCTCGGAGCATATGTTGGTGAGTTGGGTTTGGTACTGCTAGGGAGCTTCTCTGCACGAGTGTACGTAGCGTACAGCACGCTGTACTGCGTCGGCACGATACTGTCCATGCAGATATCGTTCGTTGGATTCCAACCGGTGCAGAGCTCGGAGCATATGTTGGTGAGTTGGGCTTGGTGCTATTTTTGGTGGTTTAAAAAGGAAAAAAAAAACACAAATTGGACGAATAGCTGCCTTTTCGCTTTTATATTTTTCTTCCTTATTGTATAAGATCTATTTTACAATAAAGGATAAATAAATTGTAAGAATAAATTTTAGTCCATCTATAAAATAGAAACTTTTTTAACAATTATTTTGCTTTTTATTATTGAAACTGATAAATTCTATTTAATTGTAGCACAAAAATGAATTCATGTCTACAGTTGTCACAATACATGCTGCGTATATTATTTCATACTATCAGTTTTTAGCAATTATATCAATAGCTCAATAAAAATACCATAACTATAATCAAGCAGTGAAAAAAAAACAGCATTTAATAAACAGCCTAGGCTTTTAAATAAATGGCTTATTCAGCAATTATTCAACATATAACATATTAACTCTATTTTTCCAGGCTCTAGGCACGTTCGGTCTATGCCAGCTATACGCGTTCACGGACTACCTCCGTTCTCGCCTCTCTCCGCAGAACTTTGAAGTGCTGTTCAAAGCTTTGCTCACTACTTTGCTCGCTACTTTGGGCACTGCTGTCGTCGTGTTGACTGTGACTGGTGAGTTTTATTATGATTTATGTTTGTATGTTTATATGCGATACTTATGCATAAAAAAATTAAATGTCATAATATGCATATTTTGCAGCTTTTGCCAATTTTTTTTTCTTTCATTTTAAGTGTTTTGGTTGAAATAAATGCATTCTTATACATTTTTAAGAGTTGGTTAAGGCGTCGCCCCGGATTGGCGCAAGACGCGGGTTCGAATCCCGCTTCGTGTTCGAATTTTTTCTGTTCATAGAAAATTTATTAACCGACTTCAAAAAAAAGGAGGAGGTTATCAATTCGGCCGGTATGTTTTTTTTTTTTTTTTTTATGTATGTACACCGATTACTCCGCGGTTTCTGAACCGATTTACGTGATTCTTTTTTTGTTCGATGCGGGATGGTGTCGAATTGGTCCCATAAAAAATTTATTCGGATAGGCCCAGTAGTTTTTATTTTATGAGCATTTTTGTCTGTATTTGTAAATGTTGCAAGTGCAAGTTTGAAGTCGGTTGTTTTTAACGCAGTTATTGACTTGTATATTTATAAAGCATTTGAATGCCATAAAACCAAAAAATATCAAATGCAGTAAATGGTAATGGAAAGAAAGAGAATCTTTCTTTCCATTTTTTTTTTTTTTATTCAAGATTAGGCAAGCATTTGACCATCGCTTCGCCTGATGGAAAGCGATAAGCATGGTCTAGGATGGAGCATGCTGACCTAATAGATGCCTATCCATCTAAAAGTTCAGTTATAGATAATCGCATTTTGATAAAATATGATGAATTTCTTTTTGCAGGTAAAATTTCACCCTGGACTGGAAGGTTCTATTCGCTGCTCGACCCTTCATACGCTAAGAATCACATTCCCATTATTGGTCAGTTGATTTGGGTATTTTTACTTTACTTTGTGATGATTATACGGGCTATTGACATTATTTTAAAATAGCTACACTCCTCTCTGTAGAAACTGCTTTTCAAACCTGTGGCAAAAGTGCTTATTAAACAAATATTTGAGTTATGATTATGATAAAAATAACACATTTATAAAGAATAGAAAAAATTCGATCACGAGGCGGGACTCAAACCTGCATCCTTTCACGCCAATCCGGGGCAGATGCCTGAATGATCGAATTTTTTCTATTCTTTATAAATTTATATTTATAAAGCATTTGAATGTCATAAAACCAAAAATATCAAATTCATGAATTATACATAACACATTTGTGTTAATTTCAGCCTCGGTAAGCGAGCACCAGCCTACATCCTGGTCATCATTCTACTTCGACCTGCAAGTGCTCGTGTTCTTGTTCCCCGCAGGACTGTACTTCTGTTTCACAAGGCTTACCGATGCTAATATATTCATTATTCTGTATGGTGTGCTGAGTATTTATTTTGCGGTGAGTGTATTTTTTTTTATTTAGTTTGATGTATTTAGTGGTGGGTAGTTTAAAAAATTGCATTTGATAGTGATTTTAAAATGTTTGTTGTAAGTTATCTGTATTCTATTTTTTTTTCACGTCTAGGAAAACTTAAATTATTATTAGAGAAAATGTTTGTTGTGTTCATTTTTGGTCTCTTAGATCACTGCACACGTTTGTTACGATTTTGACTGGTTAAATTAAAATTAAAAGCAAAGAGGTTTGTACTAAGGTACACTGTGTGCTGTTTGTAAAGTTTAAAAGCATAAAGACATTTAATCCACCAATAAAAAAATATCATTACATTAAGAATATAATGTCTATTTTATTATTGATCGTTTTTTGTATGAACAAGTATGATTTTTTATAATATTTTCGCAAAACTAACCCAAAAAAACTATACAATGATGAAAAAGCGAAGCTAGAGTGCGTAGAGTGAACGTCGAGTATCTCCGTCAACTCTGCACAATGATCTTTACACTTTGATCGCTGACCAACCAACTTATAACCTAAAAAACCAACACCAATATACCTAGAACTCATATAAATACTATTTTTCAGGGTGTCATGGTTCGTCTTATGCTGGTCCTAGCTCCAGTAATGTGTATAGTCTCTGGTATAGCCGCTTCGAGCTTATTGAGCCTTCACGTTAAGGACATAGAGCCGAAAGTCGAAAAGCACGATAAGAAGAAGAAGCATGAAAACAATTTGGTGTTCAGGTCGGAGGTGGGTGAATTTTTTGGTCTTTTTAATGTATGTACAAAACGAGCAATACTGTGCTTTATAAAATGATTAACAGATAGGTATATAAAAATGTGTAGATAGAATTCTTTAAAAATTTAATAGTTAATCATTTTTTGTGTATTTTTAGTACTAGATTGTTTTGAATTTATTACCACTATTATGCAAGGATAACTATTTTCCATTTAAATTTAGATTAACATAAAATATACAATGATTTTAACAAGTTTATACATGTTATATTAAATTTTTATGAACTATGAAGGAAAATAATACAAGTTTTTACATGAAACTGAAGAAATTTGACAATTTATTCACATTTTTGTCAATTTACCAGGTCGGAGGCGTGTTTGTATGTGTGCTCGGTTGTCTGCTCGTGTCCTACGTGTTCCACTGCACGTGGGTGACGTCAGAAGCGTACTCCTCCCCGTCTATAGTGCTGTCTGCGCGTGCGCATGATGGCGCTAGAATTATATTCGATGACTTTAGAGAGGCGTACACTTGGCTCAAGATGAATACCCCGCAGGTGAGCTTTTTGTTGTATTAAAAAAAAGTGTGTGTGTTGAACACGTGTCAGAAGTGAAACTTCTTTGGCAAGATTTGAAGATACCAAAATCGTCGCCATGCTACCTTGAAATTTTACTCTCAGCCTATAGAAGTTTCACTTCAAAAAGTGTTAAGTAGAATTTTGTTGGAAGATTGAATTTTTATCAGACTTTTTATTTGTAAGCTTATAAAAATGTCATGTTTTTACTTTTTTGTGTTTTTTTACAAACATATATTTTCAATATTACTTACTACCACTCAGGGGCGTGCACAGAGTTTTTGGACAGGGTAGGCAGAAATATTGCAATGATAATAAGTCATAAAAACTAATATTTCATATTGCAGTACTGATATTTGATTGGAGATACTAGTATTTCCGCAAAATAATGGAAAACATATCACGAACATAGGTCATATCTTCTTCTTCTTCTTGTCTTATATATAAAAATGAATCGCAAAATGTGTTGGTAAGCGCATAACTCGAGAACGGCTGAACCGATTTCGATAATTCTTTTTTTATTATATTCCTTGAAGTACGAGGGTGGTTTTTATGTAGAAAAAACGTAAATATGTACCACGGGCGAAGCCGGGGCGGACCGCTAGTTATCTATAAAATAATTGTCAAAGTAGGTATGATATCCTAACTAGTATTCTATATTATGTAATTAATGATTAACTTTACCTTTGTGTATTACAAATTCCGGTATAGATCCATTTATAGATCGGCCTTTTTCCTATCACTCTCTGTTTGTTAAAAGTTTATTCATAAAACAAAAATAAGAATTTTTCGTTAAATTAGGTATGCCTTATTATCTTACAAAATACACTGATGATATACATAATCTATTTAGTTACTCTCAAAACACTTCACTTGCAAATTGTCGTAGTAAACATTATTAATTTTCTCAAAAAACAAATTTAACCTCAAAGTAAACGTTTGTTATTTCCAAAACAAAACAAACGAATAATGATACTATTTGCAGATGGTCTTTACCGCTACAAAATTGTATACATTATCACACTTCTTAAATTGGTCGCATATTCAACTTCAGTTTCGACTTTCGATGTAGTTCCGAATTCGGTTCGTACCTAATTCGTATATCTTCGTAAAAAGACACTGCCTACCTTGTGTGCGTGGTTTTATTACATCAGTGTGCCGTGTTTATAGGCACGCACACATATAAAATATGCGTAGACACGCAGAGCACACATATAAAAACTTAGACACGGATAGTTTGTGTCTTTGCCGTCCCGTGACGTACTGGGTCCTGTGGCGGCGCTAGTGCAGCGCATGAATAGTGACTTGAGCCGAGCCGGTGTTATAGAAATTAGATAATAATGCTACCAAAATACCGATAGATGGATCTAAAATATATTTGAAATATATTTTTATTTCATAACTACATTGCGCAATTAATAAAATTTAATGACGCTGTGAATTTCATTTATGATATTAAATATTGATCAGAGTTTGGTAAATGGTAGGGTAGGCAGTGTCTTTATGTCTTTATGGAATGCACGCCACTGCTACCACTAAACTAACTACCATTCTAATATCCATAATTCCAGGACGCAAAAGTGATGTCCTGGTGGGACTACGGCTACCAAATAACAGCGATGGCGAACAGAACGGTCATAGTCGATAATAATACTTGGAATAACACGCATATATCTCGAGTGGGCCAGGCTATGGCGTCTACAGAGGAGAAAGCGTATGAAATCATGCAAGAATTAGACGTGGATTACGTTCTGGTGATATTTGGCGGTCTGGTCGGATATTCTTCGGATGGTAAGTGATGAAAGAAAGAAAGAAAACCTTTTTTCAAATATATTGCCCGGCAAACTTCTTGGCAAAAAAGTAGCGCGGAAGTTTGCGCATCAAGTTTTAGTACATTTTTATATGCGCAAGCTTCCCCCACCACGCTAAAAAGTGGCCAAGTTAGTGCCGACAACTATACCACACTATTAAACCAAGAAAAAACAAGGATATAAGGTACATAATCCACTAGAATGAATTGTTTGTTAGATTTTTGAATATATAATCAATTTAGCAACATACATCATTCAACATCCACCATTCATACATATAGTTAGATTCCCCCCCCCCCCCCCTCTCCCTCCTAAATTTACGTAATGCAAAAAATTTTCGCCGCTTTAAAATTTGTCATATTTTCTACGAAAGCCTTCTATATTTAAGCGTAGTTTAATAAATAATGTCCAATTATTTATAATACATAGATATCAACAAGTTCCTCTGGATGGTGCGTATCGGCGGCAGCACCCCCCGCGGTGCGCACATCCGCGAAGCGGACTACTACATCTATTATACCCTCCCTTTCAATACACTATCTCACACTTTATACACCACCTATCGTTATTATTTAGCAACATACTATACCTACATCCACCATACACATAACTGGTATAGAAATAATTTTTAGTTAGTCCCTCCCCTTGGTTAACGACCTGCGAATTCTTGAAGTGAAAACTTCTTTAGCGGCGTTGGGTATAAAATCTTAAACTCGCGTCAGGACTCAGGACACGTGACCTGATCGAAAAAGCGTAAGACGGATGGATATAAAACATGCTCAACGTTAATAATCAAGTTTTGACTTCTGCCGGCACTCCCAGAGTGCAACCCGTCTTTTTTTTTACCTATATTTTAGATTATGAGATAAGATTTTTCGCACTTATTGTACACATCCAAACATCCACAGACATAAACAAGTTCCTCTGGATGGTGCGTATCGGCGGCAGTACGCCCCGCGGCGCACACATCCGCGAGGCAGACTACTACACACCGAGCGGGGAGTTCAGAGTGGACGGCGACGGGTCGCACACACTACTTAATTGTCTCATGTACAAGATGAGCTATTATAAGTTCGGCCTCGTTTATACGGAGGGTGGTAAGTGCTTTTGAACATATATGTCGTATTATGTGTATAGTTAAATTTCTATGATGTTTATAAGTGTATTGTCACACTTGCCAAATATAATGTAATATATGGAATTTGTAAGGGAAGGTACTGCCTTCTGAGATACAGGTAATTACCTAGTTCAGAAGGCAGAGCAATATTGTAATGTTATATTTGAAGTTGCTAATAAATTTAATTTTTTTTTATTGTACAGTCTTCTCTTGTGCTTGATAGCCTAGCGTGGTCAGTATTGTGCGGGTAAAATATTATGATTGAAAATTTATGCAATAACAAAATCTATCTTTTGGCGGGATTCGAAACCACGTCATTTTACAAAGCTTTACAAAGATAAAAAAAATGCTTTAAAAATAAAAATTACAAAACTCATATTCGTATGTTACATTTGCGTTTTTTTTGTATGCAACACAAAAAATCATAATCACTCTATTTATTCGACAGATTAAGTCATCCTTTCATGAAAATCTTTCTGAAAATATTCTTTTTATTTTTTATTTCCATAGACGATATAAAATAATCTTATATATAAAATTCTCGTGTCACAATGTTAGTCTGCATACTCCTCCGAAACGGGTGGACCGATTCTCATGAAATTTTCTGTGCATATCGGGTAAGTCTGAGAATCGGCCAACATCTATTTTTCATATGTACCACGGGCGAAGCCGGGGCGGGCCGCTAGTATCATATATAATACAGAACAAACACATAAATAAAAATTAAAAACTATACAATAAAATTGGAAATTTTAATCAAGTCTCTTTTTCCTATAGGTCGGCCACCAGGCTTCGATCGAGTGCGCGGTGCTGAAATCGGGAACAAAGATTTCAACCTAGAAGTACTAGAAGAAGCATACACAACAGAACATTGGCTTGTCCGTATCTACAAAGTGAAGCCTTTACCTAACCGTGGTGTTTGATTAAAAAATATTCGATCAAGCCCAATGTATACGTTATAAAATCTGTTCTAGTTCAAAATTGTCGCAAATTTATTTATTTCATATATGAGATTTTGTAAAAAAAAAATTCAGTTTTTTTTTAAGTATATCTGTGCTAGTATTTTTAGTGTTCAAATAGTTTGTTAGGGGTCTTGATCGTTAGAAAATTGTTACCTAAATTGGTATCAATAGTGTTACCTTTAACATTGCTAGAGAAAATGTCTAAATTTTATTTTATTAACAATTAAAATTATTTTTATTTTGTATGTCTAAGTAAATCTAGTGATGTTGAAAAAATGTTCGAAGCATTCCAGACTCCGGTAGTAAAATGGAGATATCTGGAAATTTATTTAATATTTGTAGCTCTCTTAAAGCTAAATTTTGTCACAAAAATGTCACTAAAATAACCTTTATACTCTATGAAATAAAGGTCTAAGTAAATATAAGATTTTATCGCAATCATAAATCTAGTGTTCGAAATTATAATTAAATAAAATCGACTGCGCACAAAAATTAGACGATTAGGGCATATTGTAGGTGCAAATTATGGCAATGTTTTATTTTTTATTTTTTTATTGAACGATAATCGACAATAGAATATTGATTTGTTTGAAGTTATAGAAATAAATTGTATTTACTGCCACGTTTTATGAATCGTATGTATGATAGCTAGGAAGTGTTGTAAAAATTCATTTTCTATTTGAAATAAAATTATTATTAATAATTCGTGTGTTTTATTCCAATAACCAAGTTTTAGTGCATTGTGCACGCCTTACATATACATGTGATATACATTTATACCTCTATGTTTCGAAAATACTTTTTCATAGATACATTTATAGTATCGGTCAGTATCGGTGTTTTTAACATAAGTAAGCTGCATACAGAGCAACCTCTTTGGTACAGTAGTAAATCAGACAGTACAGTAGTAATCAGAACAGATGTTCATCTGTTCCCATAATTTCTAAACTATAATTAGACAAATAAGGTTTCGTTAGAATCCTCTTTATCGTCCGCTAGATAACTATATGCTCGCTGGTTATAGGGCGTATTCAGAAAGAAAGCTTGAAACTTATAAGCGCTGGTAACCCGCGCAGGAAAATATATGAACATGCGCTTATAAGCGCTGATCGGCGCCGACAAGTTTGTTGAAACTTGTTGGAACTTGTCGGTGTTTCAAGCTTTCTTTCTGAATACGCCCGCTTGTCATGTTCATATATTTTCCTGCGCGGGTTACCAGCGCTGACAAGCACCGATAAGCGCTTATAAGTTTCAAGCTTTCTTTCTGAATACGCCCATAGATTGTATGACGTTAAATTGACTAGTCTACAGCGCCCTCTATGGGAAATAAAGTAAAGAATTTAAAAAGGTTGTGTGGGGTATCAAATGAAAGAGCTTTCGTAGTACATTTCAAATATGTAAACACCTAACATGAATTCAAATAATACTCAAAACTTCAAAATAACTAAGTTAAATAAAAATAAAGTTTAAAAACTAAAACCTTACCTTAGTAATACACCACAGTAATATACGCTCTAAAATGTACGAAATAATGGCGCTTTCAGTTTATGCGTTTGTTGTCGGCCGGCTGCGGTGCGGCAACAGTGCGGCGCCGGTACCGCGAACGCTCGCGGCGCCGCACTGAAAAGACGGCCGACAAGAAACGCATAAATTGAAAGCGCCCGAAGAAAATAGTCTCGAGGCTCTTCTTCAAAAACCCGATATCATTTTGTGCTACAATGACATAAAGGGTGGGTTCGATGTTGTAGAATGTAGATCGCCTATAAATGTAAAAAATATAATATATGCTTTGAGCATGTAGTGCCTACTTGCTCGAGTTGTTTGGTTATCGAAAATGAGCTATTTTAGTCTTTAGTATTACATTTTATTTTTTGATCGAAATACAAATTTATATTTCCTTTTTTATGTTTCCAATGTTATAAGACTGACAAAGCTGATTCTATAGTTATATCACAGACTAATAATAATATACTACGTATACAAGTTATATACAGGGTGACTTGTTACAGGTGTAATAGTTTTATAGGATTGTTTATAGGAGTGAAAGCACAGTATGATTTTGACATTCATCAGATTTTGGTATCTTTGAATCGTGCCAAAGAAGTTTCACTTCAAAAATTAAAAAGAAATACACGATTTTTTTATTTTATTTTATGTGTAACACATACATATTGCAAGTAAAAATAAAACACAAAATTCTCAAAAATACTTTATTATTAAATATACATTATTTTATGTCATTCCACACAATCTTCTTCGCCTTGATCTGAGCAGTCCTCCGGTAGGAAAGTATCATCGTTGTTATAATTATGTTTATTTGGTCGGAATCTTTTGTTTCTCACTTGTATCGTTTCTCTGCGCGGGCCGAGCTGAAATTTAGAGGGCAATTTGAAAACTCAAAAACTACTGCATGGATTTAAATCAAATTTGGTACGGAGATAGCTTAAGACCTGAGAAAGGACATAGGATAGGTTTTGGAAATGTCACGTTAACGTTAACTATGCGGGTTTTTTATGACAAATCCATACTAATATTATAAATGCGAAAGTAACTCTGTCTGTCTGTCTGTTACTCAATCACGCCTAAACTACTGAAATGGAGATATTTTGATACCCGAGAAAGGACATAGGCTGCCTTTTATTGCGAAATATGTACCACGGGCGAAGCCGGGGCGGACCTCTAGTAATAAATAAATGAAACATTAGGATAGATTTCGGTGGATTATAGCGTAAGTATATAAACAGATAAGAAACAAATCGCGCCTTAGATATTGTTAATTTAACAACTTCCAAAACTTCAATGAATTAAAATAGTTAATCTTTATTTGTGATGTTGATAACTACTGAATACTGAACTAATTTCGAAAAACTCTTAAATAGAAAAGCCATGATACTTATAATAATTGTTCTTCTATAAAAAAAAACTTGCTTATACCAATAAATTAAAAAACACACCTGTTGTACCAATCTGTAAGGACCAACGCCATTTACAAATATATCTTTAAAGGCTCTATGAAGCGGTTTCTTCTTAAGAGTTATACACTGCTCTCTCAGGGTTTCCGATACACCTTCAGGTAGATCGACTGTGAAAAAAAATTGCTTGTCTGTAAAGTCGGTTTACTGACGATAGTTGAACGTGACAACGTCCGATTGTGCTTCTTTGACGCTCGTTCCGCGCTCTCGCTTGCACTTCAAGTCTATGGAACGCCTCAGAGCGAGGTAACGCCGCATGAGTCATGTTTTTTCGTGCGTGCAGCCGGCGCTATCGAATTATAAGACGTTGTCACGTCAATGATAAAACAAGTGTAAATTATTAAAGTTGTCGGCACGTAACTTGACCACTTTTTCACGTAGTGGGGGAAGCTTGCGCGTATAAAAATGTACTAAAACTTGATGCGCAAACTTCCCCCACCATGCTACTACTACTACTTTTTTACCAAGAAATTTGCCAGGCAATATAACTTCTTTTTCTCGTCTAATTTTAATTTTTTGTTGAATAAAATTATAACATTTCTTCAATTCATCTATAACTAGTAAAAACTAAAAAAAATTAATAATATAAACAACTCTGACAACAAAA
This sequence comes from Colias philodice, assembly GCF_061535455.1. Lineage (NCBI taxonomy): Eukaryota > Metazoa > Arthropoda > Insecta > Lepidoptera > Pieridae > Colias > Colias philodice. Next base: position 11,144,654 of record NC_143088.1, read on the forward strand.
CAATTCGTTAAAACTAAACTGATAAAAAAGTATTTCTAATATACATCTACGGCCTTACTAATAAAAAGTTAAACAATGGATAAATTTCTACCATTTTCTACCATAGCTGTGTCCTGCTCTTGCTCACATGAAATGTCAATCATAAAAACAAGACAGGTTATTGCAATAACTAATCCATTGCATAGCGAATAGCATTTTATTAGTAAGACCGTTAGTTTATAAATGATTCAAGCCTCTTACTCAATGAAAATTTCAAGAATTTTGATATATTTTTAGCAACTTAATTTATTTATTTTCAAAACTCAGTTTTACAACAGAATATAAACTACATCATAATGTTGCATAAATTGTATAAAACTAAAAAAATAATATGTTATCATCTTACCTTCTTTAAATGATATATTCTTTGGTCTAATATCGCACACTCTATAGTCCAATATAAGAGTGACGGGAAGCTGTTCATCTTGCTCCTCAGCATCACTCTGAGCAAAGAACGCTATCTCCATGTGAGAACTGTCTAGCGTCTTGAATAGTGTACCGTCCACTGTTAGTAGATTCTGAAAATTAATAAGAATGATTATTTTTAATAAGCTCTGCTAAAAGACCTAAGTAAAATAGGCAGATAGGGCTTTGCTTATTAATATAAGCAAAGCTATATACTATAAGCTTATTAAGCTATAAGCTTAAGCTATAAGCTTAAGCTATAAGCTTATTAATATATCAATTAATATTGGGAATTTGTTTATAATTATATTAAAAAGTAACCAAATGAACACAATGTAACAGATGTGAACAGCCTGATAAAATTATTATATCTTTACTTTTATCTAAGAACAACAGGAGCAGAGCCACGCAGGTGAAACCACCAAGCGCAGCTAGTATTAGTATGAATCTTCCATGCCATTATAAAACAAATATTAATTACTTACTAGATTTCCGCCCGCGGCCTCGCCCGCGTTTTCAAAGGAAAACCCGCATAGTTCCCGTTCCCGTGGGATTTCCTGGATAAAACCTATCCTATGTGTTAATCCAAGTTACCCTCTATATGTGTGCTAAATTTCATTGTAATCGGTTCAGTAGTTTTTACGTGAAAGAGTAACAAACATCCATACAAACTTTCGCCTTTATAATAGTATTAAGATTAAGATTAATTACCTTCAATGCTTCATACTGCTCCAATCTATCATAATATGCGAGTAAGGCTTTCTTTATTGCATTCAGACAATCTGGCATCATGACATTATCATAATCTTTTATTATTGCATTTAAATTGAATCCCATTGGTAGAGAACTTTTTGTTACTTCTTTGCCTCCTGTAATAAGGAATATAATAACTCCAGTGTGTTAAAAAAGAGTGTATGTGCCGAGCACATGCGTCAGAAGTGAAACTTCTTTGGCAAGTTTCAAAGAGACCAAAATCGTCGTCTTACTCCATGATGTGATGGTATTGCCATGACACCTTGAAATTTTACTCTCAATGCGCCTAAAGAAGTTTAACTTCAAAAAAACTTTTTCCTGTAGTTAAAACATGTATGCAAAGAAAAATCAATTGTATTTTCAATTTTAATGGATAATAAAAATATAATGTAATATTCCCTTTTTTTAACATACACCGTAAATAAAAAAAAGACCAAAAAAAAAGATAAAAACATTTATCATTTTAATTTTTTTTTATATGTAATAAATTTGCATGAAGGCTGAACATGCTGAGAAACTAACTTGTAACATCTATGTAAACCATTTTTAATGTAAAAAAAAATGTATTTGAATATGAATTTACCTGATTTCATTTCAATCCTCAATCCGTGTTTGATCTGATGCTCAGAGAGGTGTTGCATGTGGTACACAATGCAGCAGTGTTCATGCATCACATACGACTGGACCTCCACACCAGTTAGTAGTGTTATTAGTTCTATATTTCGCTTCATCGTCTCCACCGCTGCGTTTAATACTATTTTCTATAATGTACATTTTTAATTAATAGAGGTAGGCTTTAACAGGGAAAGTGTTATTGAATATATCCAATATGTATACTATTCAATTGTATATATCTAACTGTATATAACTTTCCGACGAACCAGAAGTTATAATATTGATTTTAAATCACATTTATTGATATGTTTGTGAGATATAAGCATAAGACAAAAATAAGAGCAACTTTAATTACAGCTCAGTAACTATGAATATCCTACAAATATTATAAATACGAGTTTGTGATGATGGATGGATGGATTTTATTACTCTTTCGCGAAAATACTACTGAACCGATTACAATGAAATTTGGTAGGTATGTAGTTAGCTGAAGCTGAAGACTCAGAATAAGTTTTTTCACATAGGCTTTTTATCCCGGAAATCCCACAGGAACGAGAACTATGCGGGTTTTTCTTTGAAAGCGCGGGCGGAAATCTAGTATATTCCAATTTAGGTATAAATCAATTTCTGAAAAGGCACAAATTATTGCAACTTTTGTAACTTACGTGAGGTTTCACGAACGCATCTTTCTTTGGTTTGGGTGGAGATGCTTTGCGTTTATATGCATGACGCTGTATTTGAAACAATTCTTCTTGCTTAGAACGTAATTTCTCCTCTAATTCTTGTATTGTTTGCTGAATTTCTTCACAATCTTCCGGCACTTTAGTAGCTGAAGTAGGTAAATACTTATTATAAATTTGCAATACGTAGTGGTAGCTAATAAATTATATCCTTACTAATCAAAGATTTAAAATAAAAGGTGAGTAATTTAAGTTCAAAAACCAAAATAACTTACCGCCTTTACGAAAAAGCTTTGTTATTTTTAACTGTTTCTGGTTAGTCATAATTAAATAGGCTTTTCTTTTATTTACGATATATCTTTGCACTATAATCGTAAGCAATATTTATAAACGCAAATAGTTTCGTAAACTTTGTTTTGATATTCGTAATTCGTTTTCACATCACGGCAACATCACGGTTACAAATTTGAAATTTGATTTTGACGGATCAATGATCTGACATTTGACATTCACTGCAAGGTGACCATGTCTTAGGAATATGCCATAGAGCCTAGAGGCATAGACTAAGAAAAACAACAAGCAATTTGTACAATATTAAACCTCTGTGATTAAACCAAATTCACCCATTGTGCAATTTGTTTGTATCTTATTTCTTTCAACTGGTGTGTGCAATAAAGTATTCATTCATTCATTCAAATTAAACTGACTTGCCGATTGTGAACGTGCATAAGGGTGCACTCACACACATCAGTCACCGTCACGGCACGTCACCGGACAGGATTAAAAAAAAATATGTATCAATAGTTCTAGTATGACTCTGTTCCCACACGACAGTCGCCGGCACGAAATCTATCAGTGACGTCACCGGTCAGGCACGTCAAATAATCTTTCCATACATGTATCATACTTTTATCCCCACTCACCCGGTGCCGTCACGTCTCAGTTCAGTCAGCGTCGTGCTACCGTCAATTGCTACATGTTCTCTAGCGTGACACACGTCTAATCACTGACTAACCTGATGTATGTGTTCAATGATTCAGTCAAACCGGCGACGTGACTGACGGACAACATGACGGTGACTGGTGTTTGTGGATACGTACACAAACCGTCACCGATCAGTCATCGGTGACTTGACGGTGACTGATGTGTGTGAGTGCACCCTTAAGAAGGCGTGCGACAGGGTTTTCTTTTGAACGCTTTGTATCCCTCCATCTCAACGGATTATGATGAGGTTTTTATAATAGATTTCAGTATATATTTAATCAGATATAAACGACCGAGAAGCCATCGGCGGAAAGGTAGTACAAAAAAAAAAACAATAAAAATACTTGTAAACATTTATTAAAAAAATATTATTCTAATATTTACAAAAATATCCAACATTCGATATGCATGTTACTCTTAAGGCTTTACTATGTAAAGACATCCAGCAAAACCGGAGTATAGATTCTCCTGTACATTCATTAGCTGAAATATATTCAGACATATTTATTATTTCTTTTCATATTTTTCTATAAAGGCATCCCGACCATCTTCATTTCATTTTCAGTTAGTCGACCTTCTGACAGACGTACTCGTAACCTGCGTATCAAAAACAAACAAATTAAAAAACCGAAGTATGGCAAAAATAAAAAGAAGGAATAGTGAATAAATCATGTTTATTGACTTTTTTTGAGTAAGTTTTAAAATATATTTTAATCTAGTGTTATATTTAACCAATATTACATTGCACCTTTATGAAGGCAGCAAAGCGAAAAAAATCCAAAGATACTGTCCCAATCTCCTCTATAGTCTATACCTCTTTTATGAGCAACAAAGTATTACCAGTGTAAAAATGTTCTTTTTTTTATTACCTCTCCTCATTATGCTTGACAGACCACAGATGCGGCATGTGCCTTGGCTGCATACAGTCGAGGAAGTGTTGTCGCCACATCTCCTCGAGGCGCAAGAGACCACATTGTTCGTTGTTTAGGAAATATTCCACCACTTTGAATCCGTGGCACTCGTAGTCCGCGTTCTCTATACTACATTAAAAATGTAAGAAACAGTAAATTTCAAAAGTAATTAATTATTAATTAATAAAAAAAAGTTTATATGGCAGTGATTTCTTGCGTCGGTTATTAGTACTTTTCTATAAATAAAGCTAGCAAAGATTTATTCTTAATCTTATAATCTGATTTCAGATTGTAAATTATACTGAACATAAAATTATTTAATTATTATTTTGACATGAGGATGAAAAATGAAATAAAATCGTTGAGACATTAAACATTTTTGGAAACATACTTTAACATACTCATAAAAAAAATTGGTTGTCTGTAAAGTCGACGAGTGACGATAGTTGAACGTGACAACGTCCGATTGTGCTTCTTTGTCGCTCGTTCCGCGCTCTCGCTCGCACTTCAAGCCTTACATGGAACGCCTCAGAGCGAGGTAACGCCGCATGAGTCATGTTTTTTCGTGCGTGCAGCCGGCTCTATCGAATTATAAGACGTTGTCACGTCAAAAACACACTGAGACTACACCACACTCACACAACAGAAATCTCCGCAGCTTCAGTCAACAGTTGCTCCGTGATCTCATCATGTTCAGGGTAGTGCAGCAGCAGCACAGTCTCAAGTTCCTTCACCCGCGCTTCAGGGAGCACGTGCTTACGCGACTGGTAGAGTAATGCGCGGGCCGCTGAACGGATCTTTCTAGAACAATAGTTTTGTCTATGACTGATGTATACCATAGACCAGTCTTTCCCAACGTGGGCGATAACGCCCCCTTGTGGGCGCTGCAGGCCTAAAGGGGGGCGGTAAGAGACCCAGAAAAAAAAGGGGGCGTTGTGTAGGGCTTTGGGGTCGATTTATAATTTCATTTACCTAGCTAGGAAGACTCTTAGACACCGACTGAGCTCTCGACTTCGAGAGTCGACATCTTGTGAACATCAACTAATATTAATTAAGAATTAGCTCAAACTCGGTTCGATATAATAGACCGCGGGCAATCATGTTTTAACAAGTTTTTGTTAAATAATCCGATTTGTAGATTCCTGTATCAATCGGCTGGTTCTATAATACTTGTTCTTGCCACTCTTGCTTGTCGAGTACGATTGGGCGTCGAATGAGATAAACGAGTTTATGCACGTTTGTCTTATTCCTGTTGGTGCGTGCTGCTTATGCAATCCTATATAAACGACGTAAATTGATTTTATTTTTGTACTTGATTTCAACACTTACGTATTTCTCAAAACAAAACAATGTCGGAAGTAAAAAAGAAGAGACGGCAATACTCTGCGGAATATATTAAATTCGGATTTATTGAAAATCCCACAAACCCGTCGTCGCCTTTGTGTCTTCTATGTCTAAAAACATTTTCGGACGAAGCAATGAAGCCTTCAAGACTGCAAGATCATTTGAATAAAATGCATCCAGATAAGAAAGACAAGAATGTAGCATATTTTCAAGACCTAGAGAAGAAGCATAATACTCAGCCAAGTGTATCAAAACTATTTTCGGCGGCTGCTAAGCAAGATGACGACGGACTTCGAGCTTCGTACAATATCTCTTTGTTAATTGCTCAAAAAGGCAAACCACACAACATCGGAGAAGAGTTAATTTTGCCAGCAATAAAGGAAGTAATAACTACTGTGCTTCATAAACCGGCCGCAGATATTATCCGAAAAATTCTTTTGAGTAATAATTCTGTGCAAAGACGAATTGATGAAATGGCTCACAACATTGAAGAATCATTGTGCAATCATCTGAGGACTAGTCAATTCTCAATTCAGCTCGATGAGTCCACTTTACCAACTAATGAAGCGTTGTTGCTATCTTACGGGAGGTTTATTAAAGATGAGAAAATACGTGAAGAACTATTGTTTGCCAGAAATTTGGAGACAGATACAAAAGGCGAAACCATATTCAATACATTGGAAAAGTTTTGTGAAGAGAAAGAGATTCCTTTTAAAAATATTATATCAGTTGCTACGGATGGCGCTCCGGCTATGACAGGGCGCCATAAAGGCTTCATAGCGTACTTAAAGAATAATATTCCAGATGTCCTTGCTATACATTGCGTTATTCATAGACAACATTTGGTTGCTAGAAACTTAAGTGAACGACTATTTCAATCACTGCAATATGTCATCAAAGCAGTCAATAAAATCCGTAGCAGCTCTTTGAATGATAGATTATTTCATCAGCTTTGTGCTACTAATGACGAAGATTTCAACCGTTTGTTGCTTCATACTGAAGTTCGTTGGCTGTCAAGAGGCAATTGTCTGATTCGATTTTACAACCTGTTTGACTCTGTGATAGAGTTCTTGGAAACTAAGATACAGAACTGCGCAACAAGCTCATAACATCAAAGAATGATATAGCTTACATGACAGACCTGTATAAATTGTTCAACGAAATGATCCTCCAACTGCAAGGCGATGAACAAAATTTAATTAAAACAAAAAATGTCGTTGCTGCTTTCGCAGCCAAACTGCTTCTGCACAAAAAGAATATGGGCAGACGTGAGTTTCACAATTTTCCGAATTTATCAGTATTCTGCAGTAACGACGACTTGTTTGCCTACTGCCAACATTTGGAAAACCTCCACATTGACTTCACCGAACGATACCAGGACATTTTAAACTTGGAAATACCAGACTGGGTGTCGGATCCGTTTTCAAATGTCAACACAGCAATGTCACCTCAGCTGGAAGAAGAACTTATAGAATTGACAACAAACGAAGAAACAAAAATCAAGTTCAAAAATGGATATCAAGAATTTTGGCTACAAAAACCGATCCCGCAATTGTACCCTGGATTGTGGTCAATTGTTCAACGATTCTTGATAGCATTCCCATCGTCATATTTGTGTGAACGTGGATTTAGTGCTGTGGCAACGCTGCTTACTAAAAAGAGAAATCGTTTGCGTGTTACCGAACGTGGCGACTTGCGGCTGTTTTTGAGTAAATTGGAACCTGATATCAACAAACTTATTGAACAGCATCAGATTCAACCTTCACATTAGTTTTTATATAAGAATTGATTATGTTTGTTTTATTTTCAATAAAAGATACTCTGTCCGAATACTATAAAGTTGCGTTTCAATAATCAGTTATAAGTACTTAGCGGTTTTTAAGTATGTTTAAAAAGGGGGGCGTTAAAAAATAATTTATTCTTAAAGTGGGCAGTAGACAAAAAAAGGTTGGGAACCCCTGCCATAGACTATAGAGTTATAGACACTAAATACTAGCTGCGAATAAAAATATAATGAAGTATATAGGTACTAATAATAATAATATGTACAGTACTCCAAAGTTAATAATGCACATGCAAATCTTCGCTAATTGTCGTATTTCCGAAAACACTCGAATCATTGAATCGTAAGAGCCCTAAACAATGCACTTGCATTTTACACCTTGTTCAAAAGAAATAGAAGTCAATTCACGGTCATACACAATCAAAAACAAATCGGGCGGTAGGTGACGGTAGCCTGTCAGTCAAAAAACTGAAAAATCCGTCAGTCGTCTTTAAATATTGGTGGTGACTGCACGTATTCTCTCTGTGTGGAATTATATAGAGCTGCTATTACATACCCTTCTTGGTTTTGTTTTTAAAGGTGAATTGAATTAATCGATGAAATGATTTACACAGGTGATGGCAGTAGGAAAAGTGAAAATGAAGAAGAGCTAAAATGTCAGAAATAAAGATAATCCCTGATTTTTATTGATTTTATTATTATTTTTTTGTAAATGTCATAATATTGAAGAAGAAGTACTGATGTACTTTAAATACTTTTGAGCTGAGATTATAATGATTAGATTTACATATATGGTTTAAATGTAAACCTGTGTTTGAAAACAATATTTTATACAATACTAGCGACCCACCCCGGCTTCGCACGGGTGCAATGGCGGCCGGCCGGTACCGCCGCAAACGCTACGTCCCGCAATTTTTAAATCTGTAATATCTTCGAAAATATTCACTTAAATCATACTGTGTAAAGGGCCATATAGATCTATATTAAACTAGCGGTCCGCCCCGGCTTCGCCCGTGGTACATGTTTACGTTTTCTCTACATAAGAACCATCCTCTTACTTCAAGGAATATGATAAAAAAAGAATTATCGAAATCGGTTCAGCCGTTCTCGAGTTATGCGCTTACCAACACATTTTGCGATTCATTTTTATATATAAGATAAACAATGTATTCAAAGTATTTAAGTGGTTAAGGATTAAGGTGATTCCTACGATCTGTTCCCAGCCAATGTCCCGCTAGATGGCGCTGAATTCTACATTTCTAGTTTATTTGAGTTTTTGCGTAATTGGAAAAGATTAAGGTCGTAGGAATAGTCATGGCGGTTACTGAATATTATATTTTATTGAAATATGTCATATCATTGCCTTAAAATCCACCCAATTTGGTAAAAAAATGCATTATAACATCTGTCATTGCATACAGGGTCGTTTACACACACAGACGTATACAAAAATGATAAAGATTTAACTCTAGATGGCGTGAATGTAAAGCGCGTCACACACGGTGAAGATACTACCTATAATATTTTATCTAATCTAGTAATATTTTATATTACAGTATCTTAAGGTATCCGGTATCAGCGTTCTGACCATCATTTTTCTTTTTTCGCTGTAGAACCGCCATCCTGTTACAAATGACCCACAAAGGAGAATGACCACGGGTGGTATTGGTAAAATTTTAGTTGTGCCACGTATTCGTTATAATATTGTTAATTCCTATTTGTATTTATAATGATCATATGTATCAATATTAAGTCTTAATTAAACCGGATAAATTGAAATAATAGTAAAAGTAAAAGTTTTTCTTTTGAAACATGTATGACTACGTATGGAATCGGTAAAATACTAGTTGTGTCGTGTTCGTGATATTGTTAATTCCTATTTGTATTTATAATGATCATATTTATCACTATTAAGTTGTAATTATACCGAATAAATAGAAATAAAAGTAAAAGTTTTGTTTTGACACATACCTATATCTATCTCTCTTGCAAACGTCATATGTCATAGTTTCTATTTGAAATGTCAAATGAATGTGTTCGACGCATTGTTCGATGTTATTTTGAAATAATGTTTTACGATTTACTTTTCACATTATGGGTAGACAAAACTTCAAAACGCCACCTGCTACGGTTTATATTATTATGAACGATTAGCTTTCCGCCCGCATTTTCAAAAAAAAACCCGTATAGTTCCCGTTCCCGTGGGGTTTCCGGGATAAAACCTATTCAATGTGTCCAAGTTACGTTCTATATGTGTGCTAAATTTCATTGTAATCGGTTCAGTAGTATTTGCGTGAAACACACACATACACATCCTCACAAACTTTCGCATTAGTAGGAAGTAGGATTGTTATAAAAATAAAAGTTATATTTGTTGGCGTAAACTATTTTATTGTAATTTTGGGAAATAAATAATGTCAAAATTGATTACCTACAATAAAACGCAGTTTTATTTTATTACCTACATTACACTATTGTTTTTTTTTTATCAAAACATGTATTTGAAGTAGCAAATATGATATTATGCTGATCCAAGCATTTTCACTCAAAACTAATATCACTAATGATTTGTAAAAGTAAATTATTTCAAAATACATTTCATAACCAACAAGTAAGAATAATTATTCATACAACAACAAATCAAAAACACTATTTACTATGGAAAAAAAACCAGGAAGGTGAAAAACATATTTACGATTTCGATGCACTCGACTTTTAGTAAAATAATAGGTAAAAATATTATTATGGTTTTGATCACAGACATATCTGTGGTTTTGATTTTAGCTACTAGTATCAGAAAGCTGCGTGTTCAATGCACGTCGGGGTCCCACAACTGTGGAGGAAGGAAGGTAGAATACCTCCATCGAATAAGTGAAGTTTCTCGACATACTCGATTTGCCGGCCGGCCTCAATGAAGATTGTCCGAAAGTTGTATATGTGCTCTGTAACGAAAAAATTTCGCTAGCGCGATTCAGAGTGAGGTGTCGTACAATATACCTAATGAAGTTTTTCATCTTTTTATTTTACTGCAAATACAAAATAAAAATTAAACAATGGTAATGTAAATTCTAAACAAACTACTACCTACCAAAATACAATTAGAACAAAAATCATTTGACTGGTTGATTTCACCCAGAGGCCAGAGGCGGCTCGTGACAAAATTGTATGGGTGTTCACTTGAAATAAAACAACGAAAATACAATAGCGTAGCAGGATAATTTATTACAAAAAAAAATGAGCACCACATTTTATAAATGTCTATAACACTAAAAATTACAAAGTACAGGCTATTTCAAAACGAATTCAATGACTAGGTATCAATAATTAGTAAATCACCGAATTTGCATTCGCGAGCGTAGGTATCCATAGTGTTTGTCACTGACGGTCACTGACCTCTATAACTTATAGAGGTCAGTGGTGTTTGTTGTGTAAACATGTATGTATTTGAGTAGTTAGTAGCATATTATATTCTGAATTTCTGATCCATGCCTATTCACTCAAAACTAATAACACTAATGATTTGTAACAGTAAATTATTTCAATAGGTAGGTATTTGAACATTTCCCAACAAGACGTAAGAATAATTATTCGTAGGTATACAAGATACAATAACAAATCTAATACACTATTTATTATTTTATTATTTACTAGCGGTCCGCCCCGGCTTCGCCCGTGGTACATGTTTACGTTTTCTCTCCATAAGAAGTAATAGAGAGCTAGCGCAAAGCTACCTGTATGTATTTGACCAGACCTGGATTTTTGTGTGTTGATTCCCCTATACCTACTACACATGAGATGAGGAGTCACTAAGCCCAGAGTGGTGGACGGGGCGCGCGCTTAGGTAAGACAGGTGGAAATTTTTGGCGAACTTTGAAACCATTTGACCACGTCTGCCATTTTGATATTTGAAAATAGATTATTATTACTATCGGAAAATAACAATGGCAGACCATTATCACGCGGATAACATTCTGGCAGACACTTATGAAAGTGCTGAAAAAAATACAATTTTGAAAGTATTTGACCAGATCTGCCATTCATATATTTTATTTATTAGGGTCTTAAAAACTTATTTTCGAAACGGCAGACATTTTCATTGCGTACAGACTTCAGCAGACAACAAAACTTTACAGACTTCAGCAGTCAACAAGACTTAGCTTCTACATGGTCAGATGTATATATGTATTACGTTCCCTGACCTTACATCAATGATTTACTTTATTAATGTTTTTATGGTCATTTACATTTAATTTTGAAAACTATGGAATAAAATTTATAAATTTGATGATACAAAACTAAATATACATTTGTAAAGAATCTCAAATATAAAGTTGTGTTGCAAATAACAAATCATCATTTAAATATTTAGTTTATTTCTTTATTTAAGAAACAATTAACAATTACAAAACAACATAAAAAAACACGCATGCATTCATTGAAATGTTCATTCATCATCACTATCGTATGGCGTTGTGTGACTCGTCTTCATAATCCATTGAATCGGATTCTGTAAAAGTAAAACGTAAATTATATAATAAAAGAACTATTAGCCGCCAGTGTAGGTACTTCTGCTGCTACATGAAAATATGCTAGGGTTGCAACAAATGGGAAATAAAACAATTGTGATTATTACTATTATGATGTAATCATTTATTCATATTATGTACATTCAAAACAATTGCTATTATTAAATCTGATGTAATTATTTTTTCATAAATATATAATTATTATTAATTACATAATATATTGCACTGTGAAATATTTACGTATCACTTTATTTTTGATGTTCTTAATTGTCTTTTATAAAATTTAAGTGACGCATTCGCATTGGGATCAACAATCCGATAAGAAAAGAATGGAGACAACATATACATAGCTTTGATTTCAATTCTACAGATACAAAATATACAATCTATCTAAAATGATACAACGGATGTTTCCTGCGTTTTCTCGTCAAAATACCGAAACAACGTAATTATTGTATAGTAGTTGGGCGTGAAAGTAAAAAAACAAATGAAAAGTGTTTTCCATATGATTATTTATTAAATTTACGCGATTAAGAATAATTTCAACGATACAATTTAGTAACCGAGAATTCAGAGGATTAAAGAAAAAACCTGCCTGATCATTTTATCAAACTCTAAAAGAATTATGGTTATTTCGCATCACTCGGTTTATTAGTTTGGTAATAATTATTAAAGGTAGTTACAACCCTAGCCATTGAGTCGAACGGTAGGCAACACAATATCGACTTTGTGCGGGTACATATGGTACATTTCTTCTTGCTGTGAAGCGTAATTATTATTATTAAGATTTTTTAGGCTATTTTGAATCAGCTGTTCTAATTTAATTCTAGAAATTTATTAAAACGTGATTTTTTTAAAAGTATATTATGAGTTTATAAATACCTCAACCAATAGTTATTGTGTCCTATCCTCATTTCTTTATATCTTGGTAGTTAACTAAAGTGTTAAATTTACATAACCTCAACAACAACATTTACACTGCCACTGCACTAAAACTAAACTAACTAGCTCTCTAGCTATAAGAACCATCCTCGTACTTCAAGGGATATAATAAAAAAAGAATTATCGAAATCGGTTCAGCCGTTCTCGAGTTATGCGCTTACCAACACATTTTGCGATTCATTTTTATATTAGACTAGCGGTCCGCCCCGGCTTCGCCCGTGGTACATGTTTACGTTTTCTCTACATAAGAACCATCCTCGTACTTCAAGGAATATAATAAAAAAAGAATTATCGAAATCGGTTCAGCCGTTCTCGAGTTATGCGCTTACCAACACATTTTGCGATTCATTTATATATATATACTAGCGGTCCGCCCCGGCTTCGCACGTGGTACATAATATTTACGTTTTCTCTACATAAAAACCATCCTCGTACTTCAAGGAATATAATAAAAAAAGAATGATCGAAATCGGTTCAGCCGTTCTCGAGTTATGCGCTTACCAACACATTTTGCGATTCATTTTTATATATAAGATAAGATTATGTGAAAATAACCAGGAAGGTGAAAAACATATTTACGAAAACATAGTAACATAATATGGCTGTCGCTACAATAATTATATTTCAATTTTATCTTTTTATACCTAGTAGAACTGGCCGACGAATAAAAAAAATCGTATTAGAATAAATACAATAAATTACGGAACAAAAAAAGGATTGTAACTGAATTAGGTATGTTTGTTTCTGGGCGCACCGTTTTCGACGACGCGACGCGCGACGTAAGCGTATAGGTATAGGTACCTACTTTGCTAAAACAAACTAATAAAATTGTGTGTCTGTCTGAAAATTCGGAAAAGCATATTTTGCAAGTTTGTAATTACTTTGATAGTTTACCGATTTATAATAATTGTAATTGTAATTGTATAATATAAAATTTGCAATGTGGTGAAATTTCATAAAAATCACGGGCCAATTTTTTGTTTTGAATCCCACCGAAAATATAATTGCGTTATTAGAATAATTAATTACTATACCTACCCACGATCAATTATTACAATATAGTCTCAAATGCATACTAGAGAAATATTGCAATTTGATTCAATTAAAATGCATAGCATACAAAAATAAATTCACAACACAAGAAATTCCGCGCGCAAATCATAGCGCGTGTCAATGAAATCAAGAATGTTTTATATCAAGCCGACGCGGACGACGACGCGACGCCGAACAAAAGTACCTACGACGGACGACCACGCTTCGAGTTGCCAAACAACATGAGTAATAAATTGTTTACAAAAAAAAACAAGTTTTCCATTTTTCTGTATGAGTAGACAGAACTTCAAAACGCCACCTGCTACGGTTTATATTATGAACGATTGTTATAAAAATAAAAGTTATATTTGTTGGTGTAAACTATTTTATTGATCAATAATTTTGGAATTTAAAATTGTCAACATTGATTACAATAAAACGCAGTTTTATTTTATTACACTATTGTTTTTTTTATCAAAACATGTAGTACCATATAATATTATGCTGATCCAAGCATTTTCACTCAAAACTCATATCACTAATGATTTGTAAAAGTAAATTATTTCAATATACATTTCATAACCAACATGTAAGAATAATTATTATTATTCCTACCTACAACAACAAACCTAAAACACTATTTACTATGGGAAAATAACCAGGAAGGTGAAAAACATATTATTATTTACGATTTCGACGCACTCGACTTTTAGTAAAATATAGTAGGGAAACATAATATTATGGTTTTGATTTTTGCTACTAGTATAAGAAAACTGCGTGTTCAAACTACTTGTTTGTCTGTCTGAAAATTCGGAAGTACTTTGGTAGTTTACCGATTTATAATAATATTGTATATATCGTTGTTTAAAAAATATTCAAACACAATAAAATATGATATATGTACTGATTTATCACTGGTTTCAGTGATGAACTGATGAGTCAATTATAGCCACTATACTTTCGTCATACGTGTGTATGATTGATGTGATTTGCAACGTGGTGATATTTCAGAAAAATCACGGGTCAAATTGTCCCACCGAAAATATAACTGCGTTATAAGAATAACTATACCTACGATAAATTATACATAATACAATATAGTCTCAAATGCATACTAGTGAAATATTTTATTTGAATCAATAAAATAAAAAAATAAATAAAAAATAATAATAATACAAAAATAAATTCACAACACAAGAAAATCCGCGCGCAAATCATAGCGCGTGACAATGAAATCAAGAACTTTCGAGCCGACGCGGACGACGAAGGAGCCTAACAAAAGTACCTACAATCATAGGCGGCTCGTGACAAAATTGTATGGCCGTGTTCACTTGAAATAAAACAACGAAAATAGGTACCTACAATAGCGTTAGCAGTACAAAAAAAATGAGCACCACATTATAAATGTCTATTTATACACTAAAAATTATAGAGTATTTCAAAACGAATTCAATTATTATTTAGCAATAATTAGAAAATCCCCGAATTTGCATTCGTGATCGTATTCATAGTGTTTGTCTACACTAATATTATAAAGAGGAAAACTTTGTTTGTTTGTTTGATTGTAATGAATAGGCTCATAAACTACTGGACATTTTACCAATGTTTGCAAGTTTGTGATTACTTTGATAGTTTACCGATTTATAATAATTGTATACTTATATCATTGTTTAAAAATATTCAAACACAATATGATATAGGTACTGATTTATCACTGGTTTCAGTGATGAACTGATGAGTCAATGTTAGCCACAATACTAATCACTTTCGTCATACATGTGTATGAACTATGATTGATGTGATTTGCAATGTGGTGAAATTTCATAAAAATCACGGGCCAATTTTTTGTTTTGAATCCCACCGAAAATACATATATTACTAATTGCGTTATTAGAATAATTAATTACTATACCCACGATCAATTATTACAATTTACAATATAGTCTCAAATGCATACTAGAGAAACATTGCAATTTGAATCAATTAAAATGCATAGCATACAAAAATAAATTCACAACACAAGAAATTCCGCGCGCAAATCATAGCGCGTGTCAATGAAATCAAGAATGTAATTTTATATCAAGCCGACGAGCGACGACGCCGAACTAAAGTACCTACAGTACCATTTACCTTCAGTGTACAATACAGTTTACAGACCTACGACGGACGAACAATAATGAGTAATAAATAAAAAAAAACATAGTTTCTAAGGTCATTAGTTTTATTTTATTTTATTGTTATTTTCTTTGAACGATTGGAAATGAAATTACTCAATTTTTACACAGAACTTTGATTTATTAGAATTATGCTCATTATGCATAAGATAACGAACGCGAATGCACGACATCTAGCGCGTCAATGTCTAAACATCGCCTTTCGTTTAGACATTGACGCGCTAGATCTGTAATAAGTATATAGTCTATGCGCTAGATGTCGTGCTTTATGTCGTGTTTCGCTTGGCAAAAGTCACGCACACTACTGTAGAAGTGTCAAATTTTTCCGGTATTTTACTGTTGTTTTTCTAAGTAAATATTGTAAATTATTGATTAAAAAGGTCGAACGCGCACACATTTCATTATAGAGAAGTGATAAAATGATTAGTTTTAAAGAAATAGTGTCTGTGTTAAGTGTTTAGAGGTAATCAAAAATGTATGGAGGGACGGTCGGAACATCAACCTTAATGCTGTATTGGTTAAAATCGCTTCGAAAATTAGCCATTATTTGTCGTAAAAAGTAAATGACAAAAAAAAGTTATTGTGGGTTATCCATAAGAGATAGACATATACCATCACGGACTTTTCTGTAGACCTTTTCAATCTGTACAATACTTAGTACATTATTTTGTTAAAACTCGTAGGGTTCAGCCTGCGTTTGCAATGTAAGCGGAAAAGAATGTAATTATTTACGACATCACGTTAGAAACCTAAAAATAAAAGTACTTCGCCACTATTTAATGGATGTTATTATACATATAAACCTTCCTCTTGACTCATCACTCTATCTATTAAAAAAAACCGCATCAAAATTCGTTGCGTAGTTTCAAAGATTTAAGCGTACAAAGGGACATAGGGACAGAGAAAGCGACTTTGTTTTATACTATGTAGTGATGATAAATGTTGTGTTATTTTAACCTTCTTTTCTTCCATCATTACACCAGCTTCAGTAAGACACTTTAAAAGTAAGTACTATAAAATTTTCCAAGTAAATCAATCCAACAAAGATAATATATTCGCAATCGTGGGGTTAACTTCGCTATTTACTTGCAAGGAATTATCGAAACAAAATCGTCACTTACAAATCAATATTTATCTCTTTTTGCACAAAACACATAATTTGACTAAATTATGCATGAAGAAAATGCATTTAACCACTCTATATAAATATCATCTTCGGACGCTCCGGGAATATGACAGTTGCCGAACAGTGACGAAGATTTCTATGCGCATTATTACTTTTGGATTACTGTAATCGTGAATTATTCGTTAAATGTAAATTCAGAATAATATTATTTACATTGGGCAACATTTTGATCCGATCTTTCATTGACTTCTGACTTGCTTTATGGTGTTGGATCATGCACAAATAAAAAAAAAAACACTTTTAATAATTATAATCGTTTTATCGGCGCGCGTGAATGAGCTTTTTTTAATCGTAATGTTCCTGTGGGAATACCAGTATACATTTACTCCTTATACCATCAGCTATCTGTCAGTGAAGTCCCGTCAAAATGGGTTCAGCCGATCCAGAGATTAGTCGGAATAAACAGACTGACAAAAATTGTAAAAATAATAAATTGTAATAATAATTTTTGTATATGTATACATCCATGTGCATTTATTAAGAATCGTTTATATATTTGTTGGAATCGTGTATATATTTGTTGGAATATGTGTACATATTTATATTGGCAACACTGTATTGTATTCGAGTAGGCAAGATGGCAGATGCCGGTTAGCAATGTTAATTATGTAAAAGTGTAAATTGTTCTTTTCTCTAATAAAGCTAAGTGAATCTAAAACATGGTGTTTGAATTAATTATTTAACAATATTAATACACACACATACTTGCACTCAGCGTCCTCAATATATTTGGTCTTGTCATGCGACGCGAAAGGCGCGTCACATAACAACGCTAGTCTTTCTCTCACCGCCTGGTCTAACATATTGCTGCGTTGGTGACAAGATACGCATAGTAGGAGTACGTCGTGGGACGAATGGTCTTTCATTACCTCTGGAATATAGGTGTTTAAGTTAGGTTTGTGATGCAGGGTTGCCCAATATTAACAAAAGTATTTTATTCACTATACATACATATTATACTTTCTTGTATTGAAAAGAAATTAAAAATTTAAGGATACAAATACTTAATAAGTACAAACTAAAAATAATACTAATATGATAAGTTATTCACGACAAAAAAAACATTAAAATATTTAAAAACGTGATGTTAACAATTAAATATTCACTTTGCCTGTAAGGTTTTTTTTTACACTATAACTAGTAAAACTTGCCTAGTTCCCAAGAAAAAAGTACTTATAAATCACATACTAAATCACAAACCCATAATAATTCCCACACTGAACATGAACACACACACACCTGGAAAGTGTTTCCTATATTCTCTGGGAACGACATTCTTGCGTATATACGAGTTATCCTCCCCGCAGACCACGCATCTATTCTGCTTGGTCAGTTGATAGTATTGACCCACAATTCCAAACAAACACAAACAAACATACACACACCAAAACCCACCTGGAAAGTGTTTCCTATACTCTCTGGGAACGACATTCTTGCGTATATACGAGTTATCCTCCCCGCAGACCACGCATCTATTCTGCTTGGTCAGCTGATAGTTCTGACCCATGATTCCCAACAAACACAAACAAACATACACACATCAAAACCCACCTGGAAAGTGTTTCCTATACTCTCTGGGCACCACATTCTTGCGTATATACGAGTTATCCTCCCCGCAGACCACGCATCTATTCTGCTTGGTCAGTTGATAGTACTGACCCACTCTGCCCACGGACCGACCGGCCGGTTCGAACCGTAAGCGAACTGTGAGCGGATCGTCTGACACTTTGTCTGCTAGCTCTTTTTCTACATACCTAGAATTGGTAAGAATGTGTATGTGTAAAACAATTATATTACACTACTGCACGGCACATTTGTATTTTACTTAGAATTATGTTGAAATAAAGTTTTGTATAAATTTAGTAGTTATATAAATATAATCAACTAGCGGTCCGCCACCGGCTTCGCCCGTGGTACATATTTCGCAATAAAATAAAAGGTAGCCTATGTCCTTTCTCAGGGTCTAAAGATTGTCTGTGCCAAATTTCATCAAAATCGGTCCAGTAGTTTATGCGTGAAAACCACACATACATACATACATAATTACAAACCTTTCCTCTTTATAATATTAGTATGTATAGATATTTTAAATGCAAATGTTTCAAGGAATGTATGATATTCGTTAATCTTTTATGCAACAACAGCTGATCACATCTATATGAAAGTGAAAGGTGCAGGGATAGACAACAGTCTGGTTAAGCATATAGTACTTTTTATTCAAGTACTAGGTATGTCGTAAGAATCCTATTCTCTGTTTTCCGAAGAGAAAATAGAATATTATCAACTCACCAAATAGCCTTTTTCGTGTCACAAGTGCACAACAACTCTCCATCTGGTGCTTGTAAGAAACAGTTGTGATATAACGGTTTCGACCGAATTGCATATGGATACCGCTTGCTGAGAACTAAATCCTTGTTAGGTTTGCCTTCTTTCTCTTTTAATCTGAAAATCAATTTACAGGCAAAAAGTGGGATTAAAAATAAGTAAGTAAGTAAATATTGAATATAAAATAATTTTTGAAAGCAAATTATACCATTATCCACACATTTTTATCTAGATAATTAAAAACTTACCCATTCTTAACTTTCTTCGTTGCTTTCGTTTTGAAACACACATCTGCGTATTTCCAACATAAATCGTTCAAGTTTTCCCAATGATTGCTTCTAAACCAGAGCAAACCTCTTCTCTGGTGTTTGTTAACAAGATTAACGAATATTTTGATTGCTACGTGCGCGTCTGCTGCAGCATAGTTGATTTGACGCTCTGTTAGTTGGGGCGCCGCCCAATCACTGCAACGAATCTAAAAAATCAAGAGTTTTGTATAATAAGGAAGACAAATATAAAAACAATATTGGAGGAAGTAAACAGACATTACTATGCGGCGAAAAACACATAGATATAAATTCATGTGTCACACAAATTTTATAATAACAATTTTCCATATTAAAGTTATGTTATCCCTGACATTCAGGATATATTATTCCAGATAAACAAAGTAAAATAACAGATAACAGATAAACAAAGCAAATGTAAGATATGTCTTCTATAATTTCCTAATTCTTTTTTAAGCTATTGCATAGCTTCTATCGCGGGCCTTGAGCGCGGGGACCGAATCCAGAAATTTAGTAACGAAAAACCTCACGCTCCCCACGGGGACGGGCGCGGAGGTGTGGCTTGAAGGCATAGCATGCAATAGCTTTACCGCGGCAGTCCCCGAGTGCCACACGTCTTTTTTTCTCCTAATTTTTTACATTACACGTCTGTACATAAAAAAAATAGATAAAAGTATCACATTACCCTCCAAGTCTTATCTAAAGTTACGCCCAATAATGACAAAGACAACGCTGCCAGTCCCCCTGGTTTGTAACCACACAATTCTACAATATGCCGTATGTCTAACGTAGACTTGATGAACACTCCGTAGTCCGCAGCTACATACTTCGCGTCGTCGACTGGTGCTACACCGACTTTGTATATTTTCTCATCTTCTAGGAGATCCTGCAAAGTAAAAATATTCATAATAAAATATTTTCTATAATCAAAATAATGTTTCTTTAATTATGGATTGCTTAATTCAGTGAGCTGGGCATAAAAAATATAGAAAAGACTAAAATATTTATTTTAATAAACATCTATAATTCACATTTCCTAATTACTATTATTATAATAATTGACCTTTTTGTAACTTTTACAATGATTTGAATTGTTATTTTTTTTAAAGGAAAGTTATTATGTGAAGTCACAACAACTTTTATATATGTATACCCTCATTTGTGTACTTTTTCTGTATAAATGCATATTCGATGCCATCCTTACAACACTTGTTGTAAAGAACAAGGGATCAGAAGTAACATACCTTTAAAGATGCAGGGATAGTTTTCATTTTACTTAAACGGAATAGACTGCAAAATCCATCATAAGTGGAGAGTTGAATCAAGGCTACAGGCTGCCTTTTCCCTTGCACTGTTACCCATTCACAATCAAAACCGATTGCACGGTGTAAACTGCACTTCCTGTAATATTTTAAATTAATTTACAGAATTATCAATTTGTAAAATATGTTTGTAAGTAAATTTTCCAAGTTATTGCACAATTTTATTGGAATTGTTTTTTTTTTTTTTTTTATTAGAGTGGGCAAACGGGCTTGTGGAGCACCTGATCGTAAGCGAGTCCACTGCCCATATTCATCTACAGGGGTTTCTGTAGTTGCGTTGCCGACTTTTTGAGATGGAGGTACACTCTCTTCTTGAAGACACTCAAGTTGTAGACATTAGGAAATGTCGCTGCAGGGAGGCTATTCCATAATTTGGTAGTGCGTGGTAAAAAGTTACGAGAAAAACGCACTGTACTCGTACGCCAAAGATCTAGGTGGTGAGCATGAAACTTTGCCTTGTGTCGGGCAGAACGATGGTGGAATTCTGCGGCAGGTATCAGTTCAAACAACTCGTCAGAACACTCTCCATTGTACAGACGATAGAATACGCATAAAGATGCCACGTCTCGTCGTAAAGCTAGTGAATCCAGCCGATCAGTAAGTGCCCGGTTGCCGATAACTCTGACAGCTCTTCGTTGCACGCTATCGAGTGGAAGGAGTTGATATTGTGGGGCGCCGGCCCAGAGATTGGAGCAGTATTCCATATGAGGCCGTATTTGCGCTTTATAAATTGTAGTAATATTTAGTTGTTTGTCGCACCTATATTCTGTTCTATATTTACATAAACAATAACTAAAATAAACTATACATGACCCATATAACTAATAAGAATTAATGCATATAATATGTTTTAATAAAGCAAACTTTTCTGTACTTACTTTCGAAATTCATTGACAATTTCATCACAATATGCCTCATTTTCTACAACCTTAATATTTAAATACTTAAATGCTTCTATGGCAGTAAGTTGTTGCTTTCTTTTCAAATAAAAATAACTTATACCGGCAATAGAAATTACTACTGCAAGTGAGGTTATGTTTATCAAGGTATTAACTTCCACAGTCATTCTTATATTTTATTTTGTAAACTATTAATCATAACATGATTGAATCAGTTAAGGAAAATAAATGTTTAGGATTTAAATATTATTATCAGTAAACACGACAAAATATGCTAGAATTCATGCAATGTTTTCCTCCTGTGTTTTCCTCTATTTATTGTCTATTGACATATTTTGACATTATCATTGTAAAATACAAAGAGGATATAATCACTACGTTTTAAGAGGTGGGACTCCCTTTGAAAATAATAAACTATGAAACAGTTACCATGCGCATAATACCAACTTTCAAACATTTTGACAGTGCTTCCATTGGTGGCAACATGACCATTTGAAAATAGTGTTGTCCGTGTTGCGACATCTGATTTTTATCGATATCGGATTTTTATCGATATCGTAAAAAAATATAGTAACATTCAGTGATAGTGACAGTTTATTAAATAGGAAAATAAACAAAACAATTTAGGTATTACATATTTATTAACACAGAAATACAAAAAAACAGAAGTTTTTATACCACAAAAAAATACAATACCTACACATAACACAGATTAACAACATTTCCCGTTTATATTATTATTAATTTAGCGTTTATATTTTTACTAATATCGGTCAATAAAAAATTATGTGTTACATAAATATTTCAACATAAAGATGTTGCGACGACTTCTTAGAAAAATTGGCGCAGGATAGCCGAGGATCGAGAAATGTGGAAATGGAAGGAGACCTTTGCCTCCGGGATCCTGTGTTTTGGTACCTGGACTATGTTGCCTTTTCTCTCCAGAAATGGACGATTTGGAAATATTGGAATAATTGTGTTCCGAAAGAATTTTTGAACTTGATTCTGTAAAAAGAAAAAAAAATATTAACACAGGGTACAACTTAGAAACCTCTGATGTAGGTACTTCCTCACTCGATCTGTGATATAAAATAATGTAGGGCAAACCATTTAAACGAAAATCAATTAATTTAATATGCGTCTAATAAATCTTTTTAACAAAAAACCTAGTTATAAAATGGTTTGTCTCATTCTTTCACGGCCAAATATTCAGTAGAGAGATGATGACAAAACTCTTTATAACTAAAATAGGTTTATTAGACGTTTGATAATTTGAATGAATAAGACAGTAAGTCTTAAGCTATTGTTTTTACTATAAAATATAGTTAGGGTTACCTACCAATATTCGCTTCCTGTTTAGCTACATGAAGGGGAAACCCTATTAGTAATTCATCTGCTAACAGTTCATGTATCAAACCAATTGATGGAACAGCATGTTTTTTTAATTGGGTTTTCTTTTTCTTAAAATCTCTGGGTTTGAAATGCACTCCGCACACATGTTTAAGGGAATGAAGTTTCTCTATAGGCAGATAAGCCAAATCTTCTTTCCCAACCACTTTAACCCATTGTTTGCACCTACAAAGAAACGATATTATTAAACATAATTTACACTGAGATAGAAAAAAAGTTTATATTGGTAGAAACAAGTTTAAAAACGAAAAAAATGTGGACAGGTTACATCAACAGCATGCATGTTAAGCTAGTCAATTACCAGAGACTTCCATTTGTCACAATATATTTTCCTTGGTCCGGTCAACCATACTATAGAAAAAACACATTTTCCATAGTCCGGTCACCCAGACCACCCGTACCACGGAAAAGAAGGGGGTCTCAGGGAATCGATTAGCTTAACATGCATGCTGCTGATGTAACCTACCCCTTAATTGTATGAAAATAATTTATTCTCAATGCCAAAAATAAAAAAAATCTTAGCTTGTTGTCAATGACTAAAAAAATTATTTTCTCATTTGTTATTATTATACTCATTTCTCATTGGTTATTAAACCTACAAATATCTTTTTTCTTTTTCATATAACAAGAATATAGCAATATTGATTTGTATTTAAGTATTTATTTTATTATTTAAAAAACAGATATAGAAAATTTCTAGAATCGTTATCGATACACACGCGCCGAAGCACAGCACTATGGAAATACAAAAAGCAATTATGTACAAAAATTATTAATGCTTTTTATTATATAAATGATAAAATATTAATGATAAATGTGCAGTACGGATTCCATAAATACTGACCTTGCCTCGTCCAAAGGAAACTTTGCAAGAAATAAGCGTTTTTCACCCTTCTTTCGACCGGATTTGATCCCACACACTTCACAAGTTTTATAATGCATTTTTCCAAAGAGGATATAATAACTACGTCATATTTCGTTTTAACAGTTTATCGTCTTGGTTTTAAACACAGAATTCACCTTGCAAATGATAGATATAATATTTTATTACAATAAAAACCGCGTCACTTTTTTGAGAACATAGAGGTTATGATGGGTTATGAATATGACGTTGACAGTAATGACAATACTGAAAGAAAAGAAAGAGATAGATTCTGTAAGAGTAAAAAGGACAAAAATACCCGCCATAGACTTTAGTACCCGTTTCATACAATCTTTTTTTATATAGAAGCTGCGTAAGGCTGGTAAAATATTGGATAATTTGGATTATGGATAGTCTGTGGAAGTACGAAGTAAAGGTGAGTGAAGTATATTGAAATATTTAGCGTGAGAAGGCCAAAACAGCACGGAGTTTTGACAAAAATGTATGGTAGAGTGCGTTTCACGAAAGAGTTCCCCTGCCGTTATGTTGGCTTACCTGACTGTCAAAAACGAAAATATTTTTTTTTAATCAAAAATGACAGAGAAAATATTCTCCTTTCTAGGCAGCCGACCCCGCAAGATACGGGATAAGGCTAGGAAGAAAGGAGAATATTTTCTCTGTCATTTTTGATTAAAAAAAAATATTTTCGTTTTTGACAGTCAGGTATGCCAACATAACGGCAGGGGAACTCTATCGTGAAACGCACTCTACCGCTGATACTAAATACACTACAGAAAAACTCCCCGTTTTCCAATTACAGCACTAGAGCGCATTATGCGGCATAATGCTTAACGTTGAATGTTCCAACTACAGCAACGCTTCGCACAATCGAGCACTAGAAAAAGTAATGCGCGTGAATTGATGCGTGCAATCGATTTATCGTTAGTAATAATTATTAATTGTTGGAAAAAAATTTAAAGCTTTCGTTTCATTGTAGTTTTTTCGAAATAATCAAAGTTAATTCAAATTTTGTTAAAAAAATAAATATAAATATGGATGAAGGTACAAACATTGAAAAAAATGTTAATGAAATAATCAAAATCCAAATTACTTAAAATAACCGTAAATATTTTTCAACCAATTAATATGTATACCACTTTATTTACACATTAATGAGGCTATTGCTAACTCTATGAATATTTTTTTTTTCAACACTGAACTTAGCGCAATCTGCTGGTGCGTTTCATGTTCCAATTAAGCATCAGCATAATTCGGCATTGTGCGGCACTGAGTCGCATTATGCTTTGTAATTGGAAAACGGGGACTGTGAACGTTGTATACAAGAAGCTTATATCTAATACACTGGAGATTTCGGTACCTATGAACATTTGACGTGTAACAAGAAAATTGTTGTGTTCTATCACTTTCACACCTAACTTGGTATTGCCACTGTTAATACGAAGTTTTCCCAAGGCTTCTATGTATGCTGTAATATTCTGTGCAAAAGGTTAGTTTTTGTACATGAGTTTGTTGATAAATTGCCAACAACGTCATTCAGAAGCATTGTTGGATGAGACAATTATTATTTATGCTAAATAAAATAAGTATCTGAACCAATTATTAAAAAGCGATATTCCCTGATTATGGGTAGTTACCATAATAAAATTGTAGCAAATCTCACTTTGACAATATGACATAAGTGTCAAAAAAATTGCGTCGCTTCGAATATTTAAGTTAATATTGTTGCGTATTTAATAAATATTTTCCGAATATTAATAATGTAATGCATTGTGAAAAATTGCAGAAGTTTTTGGACACCAAATTCTGGCCTATAATTTCACAGGCAAGTGTATATTTACGTTATTTACAATATTCCTCAATACTCATGCATTTACCTGTTTAGAATCATTTTAATGGCAAAAATCGTCAAATTTATCATCATTTTACTAAGCAATCATGTTAAATAAGTTCTTTTCCTAATACTTTCATCATTTTTCAACAAGTTTTCAACGAACAAATTTAACAAGTAAGGTAACCATGATGATGGGTTTTTACGGATAGCGACGATAATATATTGCTAAACAATATTATGATGAACATTTAGAACACCATTTTAAAAATTTTTATACTAGTAATGAAACAACACACGACATCGGTATTGCACTCACATATTGTGGTTTGTTCTTTTTTTACATTGAAATTTATACTTTTTAACCTAATATTTTTTTGTTTTACGTATTTCAGCTTTCCAAAAATGAAATAAAAAGAAATAAATGGCTGTCCATAGTGCCTATCAAGGGTAAAATTTATCAACATGCCAGAATATGCAGTTTGCATTTTAAGCCTGAGGATTACGGTCCAGAAAAAAAATACCTTTTGAAAAGTGCTATACCTTTTTATTTACCACATTCTTGTTACTGCGTCTCAACTGTGGATAAAGTAATTTTAATTATATTATAATTAACCACCATGAAACCATTAGTAACCGTAAGTACAGCTCCTGAAAGACATACGAATTTCTGAGAACTGTAATATCGTTACCACACATCAACACTAGCGATGCAACTCTCCCTTTGGAATATTGAAAAGTTTTAGACTGAAGCTTGAGTAACCAAAACGATGTTTTAATGTATGTAGCACTCATTTTAATTAAAAAATCGTAGTATGAGATCAAAAGTTATCAAGCGTTATTTAAAACTATCATTCTCTACCAATTAAAATGGTATGTACCTATAAAGATGATAATTATTCATGTAAGTTGACCAGTAATATTATAATATAAATACTGTTAAAAATATATGTCGTTATTATTTATAGACCATGATTTTTAGTTTTTTTTATTTCGTAAAATCCTGAATATACAAACCAGTGTGGTCACCCACAGAAAGAGACAAAAAACAACACTGACGTCATTCAAGGTTATATTTTCTTGTGACAAGTTAATGGTCATAGTGCAATCTCCAGTGTATTAGATATAAGCTTCTTGGTTGTATATAAAAACATAGCGGCCCGCTCCGGCTTCGCACGGGTATAAAATATATAGCCGGGCGGCCGGCCGGTACCGCCGCAAACGCTACGTCCCGCAATTTTAAGTTAAAGTAGTTAAAATTTTTAACTACTTGTGTCCGCTGGTTATAGATATTAGATTGTATGACGCTATAGTTCTGTGGTATGACGTCACGTTAAATTGACTACAGCGCTCTCTAGGGGACTTAATAAAAGGTTGTGTTTGAAGTGTTGAACTTGGTTTGAACGAGCTTTCTTAGCAATACCACGTGTCCCTTCGTCCAGCATACTCACCATGGAAATAATGGAATCCTGATATTTCATGAATGTCAAAAAACTGTTCTGAAATAGTGCTAAATAGTGCCCAAAGGAAAAAAATAGTGCTCTTGTACTTGCGAAGTTATAGCCATAGTTCGATGAGTATGCTGGACGAAGGTTTCGCCCAGCATACTCACCTCCGTCCGGAGAATCTGTATACGCTTCAAACATAATTCATACTTCAAAAAATAGTTCCCAAATAGTGCCAAACGGTGCCCAAAAAGAAAAAACAGTGCTCGAATAACTTCGGAGTTATAGGCTTCGTTCAGTGAGTATGCTGGGCGTAGGTTCTACGCCCAGCATACTCACCTCAGTGCGCGAATATCGAACGAGCTATAGGTATAATTTACGTCTCAAAAAATTGTGCTTGAAATAGTGCCCAATATCAGTCCAATTTTTGCTTGACTTTTGACTTAGAAAACCATTAAATTTTAATGTAAACTTCTACATACTAACGTAAAATGGGGTACAGTCGTCGACACATGTTTTTGGACAAAAATATTAAACTTTCTAATTGTAGACTTCATGTTATTGGAAATAATTATGGTATTTTCTCACATGTCAAAAACTTTCGATTAAATGCATTATTATATATTTTATAAATAATAATAAATGAATGAAACTTTAAGCGTAAATGAAGTCTATTACTTCATTGCATTGTGTGTTTGTCTGAATAAAAACAGTCATTTGCAGCCAATAAAATTAATATCTTGAAAAATTGTAAAAAGGAAATTATACAGTTTCTTTTTGTATATATGTTGCAGGCAAAACTTATAACCAGTCAAAACTAGTACTGTGACATAGTTATACAAATTTTTAAAACTCTTTCCAATAGTTTCATCAATGAAAGGTTTAGCAATAAAAAACATTTTTAATTACTTACGTTATTTATTACTATTTAAAGGGCCAAAGTAATCAGAATTCTAGTTAACTAGTTCACAGCTTTTGTTAACATAAGCCGGCGTTATTATAATGATGTGCGACGAAGTAAACAAACAAAGAAACTGAGAAGCGCTTGTTCGTTTCGATTGCTTTGTGACACAAAATGGACCCTTATCACCTTCAAAATACAGATCAGTCTTGTCTAATAATCGTAAGATGTTAGGGCAGCGCCATCTAGTATTTAAACATAAACATAATATTCATTTGCGTCGTGGGCGCCGCTCGTCGTAAGCCCCATACCTATTGACCGTACGTGCATCCATTACTGCCACACTATTCAAATTCAAATTCAAATTCAAATTTCATTTATTTACAAGAATGTAGTTACAAAAAAGGTGTTATTACAATGTTAACGCGCTAATACATTCTACCCACTTTCTGGGTGTGCAAATATTATTTGCTATATTGAACTTTATCACATGAGGAATACAGGTCAATTCCGTAAACGTTGTGGTACCGTCCTTGATCCGGAAAATGATTATTTTGAATAATTTTGTCAGTTGTAATGTAAGCATTAATAACAGCAACTTTATTTTTCATGCATGATTTACTTCATTTGATATCTTAATCCTTCAAGCGCCGTGATCTAGACAAAATATATAAAATCATTGTTCCTAGCTACCGGGGTCCCATGCGACGCGCGAAGGCTTAATCATATTATTATAAAGTATTATTAAAATAATGTGTAATTAATAATATTGCGATTCTAAAGTAAATACTCCCTTACATAGACAATTAATAATTTACACAAGACAAAAATTGTTAGAAAGAAAGTTAATAATATTGTATTCGACTGTACTCAATGTATTGTATGTAGAAGTTTACAATCAAATTTAATGGTTTTCTAAGTCAAAAGTCAAGCAAAAATTGGACTGATATTGGGCACTATTTCAAGCACAATTTTTTGAGACGTAAATTATACCTATAGCTCGTTCGATATTCGCGCACTGAGGTGAGTATGCTGGGCGTAGAACCTACGCCCAGCATACTCACTGAACGAAGCCTGTAACTCCGAAGTTATTCGAGCACTGTTTTTTCTTTTTGGGCACCGTTTGGCACTATTTGGGAACTATTTTTTGAAGTATGAATTATGTTTGAAGCGTATACAGATTCTCCGGACGGAGGTGAGTATGCTGGGCGAAACCTTCGTCCAGCATACTCATCGAACTATGGCTATAACTTCGCAAGTACAAGAGCACTATTTTTTTCCTTTGGGCACTATTTAGCACTATTTCAGAACAGTTTTTTGACATTCATGAAATATCAGGATTCCATGGTGAGTATCGTAGACGGAGAATCCAATAGACACCGGCAATGCGTGTCGCAGAAAGGGATAGAAAAGATTACGTCACAATATTTAGGGTTACCATGTGAGGGAAAATTTACCCCACAATTTGTAAGATACAAATCTCTCAATATCATTATTCATATAAGTGGATAATAATGAGATATCCACATAATGATATTATGTAGATACATACTTACATGTCTATACTTAATATTATAAAGAGGAAAGGTTTGTAATTATGTATGTATGTATGTATGGTTTTCACGCATTAACTACTGGACCGATTTCAAAAATTCTTTCACCATTAGAAAGCTGCATCTTCACTGAGCAACATAGGCTATATTGCATTTTAAAAAAAATTAGAGATCCTTACCAAAAATGCAATAATGTATCCTTAATAAAAATTCTGTCATCGCGTGCGCTGCGGAATCTATTGAAGATAGAACAAAAAAATGTTCTACGGTATTATAGAATGGATCAATACCTACAAGAAAGTCCGCGATATTCCATTCAAAAGATATAACGAATTTTTAAAAGTGTCAATTTACAGAAAATAGTAGGTATACTGTATAATTCAATGAGGAGGCGTAGTACGGGAAAAAGCCATTGAATATTTCAGATATTTAATTAAATACACACTGCAGAATATATATTATTACTAGCGGTCCGCCCCGGCTTCGCCCGTGGTACTTACATGTTTTTAACTATCCTATCTCTCAAGTTGGATCGAACTGCACATGGTGTGCGAATTTTATTATAATCGGTTAAGTGGTTTAGGAGTCCATTGAGGACAAACATTGTGACACGAGATTTATATATATTAAGATTTCCCATAATAGTGGGTAACAATTTGTAGAAAAGTTGGCAACACAAAATTTTTTAGGTTAAAATTTATAATTATTATTTTTGTGGTTTTTAAACAATGTATTCAAGTCAACAGCACGTGATACACAATATATTAACACGCTAAAATATCATGAAGGCCTATTAACTGATAAAGAGTTGTATACTTACGAGTGAAAAGACAATCCAGGCATTTTCGTTCCACTATCACTTTTACACCCTTTAACACTACACCGCACCATGGTATTATTTTATAAGGTATTAACGGTAAGTTTAAATTATGCAAAACCAAACACAATGAATTACTTCTAACTTATAACATGTAAAAACTATATTTTAGGGAAGACGATAGTTAGCTGTCAAACTTTGTTTAGCAAAGTAGGTTGCTTTTCTTGAAAAAAGTGGCACGCTGGGTGAAACAAAAAATTTTATCGTTCTCTCTCATTTCTTTACACAACACCGGCATAAGTTTCTCTTTTTCTTGTGTGAATGCGACATAAGATATCAATTTGTCTATTGGTTTCTCTGTCTACGGTGAGTATGCTGGACGAAGGGACACAATACCACAGACTAATAATAATATACTACGTATACAATACTAATTAGATATTATTTCCATATTTTGTATGCAATAGTTTGCTTTTAAAATATTATTTAAAAGCAAACTATTTAAAAATTAATTTCTTACTATTATCACAGACTAATAATAATATACTACGTATACAACTATTATATATTATATTTATCATTTCGTTCAAAATGCATTATAGGTGGTGCCATCTTATAGCGAATGTTCGAACTATTCCGTGTTCACGATTTTGTACCAGCAGGTGAGTGAAACGACCTGTTAAACGCTCGGTTCTCATATAAGTCGACGAACTATCTCGATATAGTTCTGTGGGCTCAGAAATATGTTGTTGTAGTTTGTAGGTATTTAAAAAACAGCCCAATTTCATAAAATTTGGGTGACAGGGGTTGAAGATATTTATGTTGAAATCTCCTAATAATACCATATACCTAGTCGCAACAGATAAAAGATCCGATAGATTCTGACAGAGCTTTAAAAAATATTCCAGCATCCAACCATGGTGGACGATATGCAGTTCCTAAAACTAAATTTTTACCTCGTACTACAAGCTTGAGCCACATTTGTTCAACGGCAGATAGAGAAGGATTAGACAAAATACGCACTTCAAGCCCTTTTTTTATATAAAAGCCTACCCCACCTCCGCGGGTCCGTACACTGGTTGGACGTGGTACATGATGCAGCCAATATCCCGGGACAACAGGAAAACGCCCCTCCTCACCAGCCCTCAGCCATGTTTCGTTTATATAGCCATTATATCAACAGAATGGGGCTGCATCGCCACGAGGAACTCGTCGTGCCTATTATTTATTTATTATTTATTTAACACTTTATTAGTTGTACAATCAGGAAAACCTTAAAATTATTACCCAGAGATCCGGGATTTAAAAAACCAAATTTCAGATTGTGTTTACAATTGAAAACCAATTACTTATTTTTAAATGAAAAAATATAATAGCGAGTTTTACTTGCCCTCAAATTCGACCCAGTAGGTTAGGTTAGCGAAGCGAGCGTGCCGCAGCAGCGGCCGGCGAGTGCCAGAACCGACTCGCTATTGTTTTACTTGCCCATTACAGAAAGATTTAAGTGTTAAAATCTATTCAGTACGTTGGTTAAAACCTATATTGACGGAATGTCTGCTCTTTAAATCAGTTAATAAGGTTATTGACTAAGGGTGTCGGTCAATATCCTTATTAACTGATTTTATCAGGTAAAATCAGTCAATAAGGATATTAACCGACCTTAATAACCGTCAATAAGGATATTGACTGGTTCAGGGTTTTGACTGTAACATATATACTACTAGCTTACCGCCCGCTTTCTCTAAAACGATTTGAGATTTAAACTATCCTATCTCTCAAGTTGGATCGAACTGCACGTGGTGTGCGAATTTTATTATAATCGGTTAAGTGGTTTAGGAGTCCATTGAGGACAAACATTGTGACACGCGTTAATATATATTAAGATATAGATTAAGATGATAATATAAGAATACAGTAATACAACCAATTACTAATATTACAAATGCGAAAGTAACTCTGTCTGTCTGTCTGTCTGTTACTCAATCACGCCTTAACTACTGAACCAATTTGCATGAAATTTGGTATAGAGATATTTTGATACCCGAGAAAGGACATAGGATAGGTTTTATCCCGGAAATCCCACGGGAACGGGAACAATGCGGGTTTTTCTTTGACTGCGCGGGCGATTATAAATATTATAGAAATTATTTTTATAGAAAAATTAATCATTACCTTATGTGAATGTTCATACGAAATACATACAGAAACTTGTTTTTTCTTTTATTACTAAGAAAACTTGTATCAAATTCAACAACATTGCCACAACACTATTGAAGAAAACCATGAAATTATAATATAAAATAGAATTAAAGTTACATAATGAGTCACATAATATTATGTGTAATTATATTTAGATCTAGGTAAGCAGTAAACATTTTTAAGAGAAGTTATTCTAACTTTAGTGTTAAGTTTATACAATAAAAATACAATTAGACTATGGTAGTAATAAACAAACCTATAATAGCTTAGACATATTAAAAATTGATATTAATGATAGGAAACATACATCAAAATAGTTCACATACGAAAAACCTTATCTAAATCGTCTTCCGTACGTATATTAATAACTTTCAATTTATTGTTCTGCCTAGCGTATATTCGGCCCCCACGTGTCCATATAAAACGCCAATTTTTGGTGCGTCCCAGCTTCTCCCGTGTGAGATAAAAGAGATTTCGATTTTCGTATGTAAGATGTTCATTTAGGTAGAAACGGCATGGATCCCCGTTTAGCCCCGTCCCGCTGGTATCGGCGCTGCGCCGCGTGCAGTAGTTCATCGCGCAAGGGCCTGCGGGTGAGACGTACTATTATGGGACGTGGTTGCGAGCTGGACTCTTAGTCAGCAGCTTAGGCCCACGCCGGTGCGCGTTCGCTATATCTCGTTCATCTAGGGTTAGACCGATTTTTGGTGCAAGGGTGATAGTGATGTGCAGTAGGTTCTCTCCATTAGATTTAGGTATACCAATAATCTCGATGGCATATAGTAGTTTCTCTTGTTGGGAGTCGTTCAGCTTTCTCTTTAGGGACTCAATCGATTCCTGGTTCTGTTGTAGGTACTTTTTATCTCGATACGATATAGTTCAGATTCATGATGTGATAGGCGTTCCTCTATTCTATCCAACCTTGTGCTAAAGTTGGAGACCAGATTAGATAGACGAGATATCTCTATCTGTAACTTGGACCGTAGAAGCTTGATTAGTGACGGTATATACAAGTTATCCTCCCCGCAGACCACGCATCTATTCTACTTGGTGAGTTAATATCACTCTGCCCATGAGACGACGGACGGACACTGGATCGAACCGTAAGCGCACTGTGAGCGGATCGTCTGACACTTTGTCCGCTAGCCCTCTTTCTACGTACCTAAAAAGGCATGAATGTTTTGATTGAAAGGCAAAAAATGATGATAGGTTTTGTGATTTTACAGGTGGTTGTCAATTTCTTCCTTATCCAATATTAATCGGTATGCATAAATTGAAAAGAAAAGTAAATATGAAATTTATTATTCTCACTAATTATATTAATAAATACAGAAAAAGAAAAAACGCCTTTCCTTACAAAAAAAAAAAAAAAAAAAACAAAAATATTTATTCAGTAACAAATATGTTTACAATTATATCAGTAATTGAGACATCCTTTTAAGCATTTAAATGCTTGTGTTAGAACATCTCGCAAAAATATATGTAACATATCAAAACCTTTTTTTATTACATTTTATAATGGTTTACTGAACTTATAAATTGCATGAAAATTGTCCACCAACTTCAAATAAGGTTCTAAATTTAACTGTGTTTTTGGATTTGTTTCAAATGGGTCAACCGATTTTGATGAACCTTTTTTTATTTGAAGGCTAGTACTTACCGTCCGGTAGGTCGCATGTCTTTTTTTATCGAGTTTTGACAAATTGAAAGCAAAATTTTTGGTAAAAAAAAATTATCATCATATTAAGTGTCAAATAATACGAGAATAAATACTGTAAGCCTTTGTGATTTTTTTATTTTTTCTCACTTAAGGGGCTGACAAGACCCAATTGATGATTGAGTAACAGTGATTGCGCTCTCGTTCACTCCCATACAATTGGACAGTGTGAGCAAACGAGAGCGCAAGATCACTGTTACTGGGCGGGGCCAGGTCGTAGAAGAAAATAATAAGAAAATATGTGATTTAAGGAAAAGTGTGGGTCATGTGCGAAATATGACTCGTTAGAGGTTCAGGTATGAATATGTTGACGTCGTCAACACATTCATGCACACTTCGTGTTTTAAATTGCAGACCCGTACGTCAAAAAAATAAAGACATAGAATCGTTTAATGATGATTTTAGGACCAATCTTTGCAATTATTATCCATTGAGCCAATCTCGTCCAATTATGTACCGAGTCCGTCCACGGTCTTCGAAATATGAATTTTTTTGATGGGCTAGAATCTTTTCTTAAAAAACTGCTCAATTAATAACTTCAATTTTAACAAAATTGGGTCTTGTCAGCCCCTTAACGTAAACATAATAGACTATAAAATTAGTAATACTTACCATATAGCCTTTTTAACGTCACAAGTGCACAAAAACTCTCCATCTGGTGCTTGTAAGAAACAGATGTGATATAACGGTTTCGACCTAATCACATATGGATACCTGGAAAATTCTGAAAGACTGACAAAAATTACTGAAAAAAAATACCACATATTATCTACACATTTTTATCTTGATAATTATAAAAACTTACTCATACTTAATTTTCGTTGTGAAACACACATCTGCATATTTCCAACATAAATAGTGTAAGTTTTTCCAATGATTGCTTCTAAACCAGAGCAAACCTCTTCTCTGGTGTTTATTTATAAGATTAACGAATATTTTGATTGCTACGTGTGCGTCTGCTGCAGCATAGGTGATTTGACGCTGAAATAGATAGGGCGCCGCCCAATTACTGCATGAAATCTGAAAAATTTGAGACTTTTGAATAATAGGGAAGACAAATACAAACATAATATTGGAGGAAGTAAACAGACATTACTATGCGGCGAAAAAAACATACAGACACAAATTCATGTGATTACACATAGGTACATAATTATTTTCATGATAATTTTTTTTTTTCAAATGAGAAATTTTATAAAAATTTTATAATAATACTATCTATTAAAGTTACATTACCCCTGACATTCAGGATATTTTATTCCAGATAAACAAAAAATATACTATGTTTTCTTTATTCTTTTTTTTTCTCCTAATTTTTCACTTTACACATCTGTACATAAGAATGGTAAAAGTATCATATTACCATCCAAGTCTTATCTAAAGTTACGTTTAATAACGACAAAGACAGTGCCGCCAGTCCCCCTGGAACGTAACCACACAGTTCCACAATATGTCGGATATCTAATGTAGACTTGATGAACACTCCATAGTCCGCAGCTACGTACTTTGCGTCGTCGATTGGTGCTACACCGACTTTGTATATTTCCTCATCTTCTAGGAGATCCTGCAAAGTGTAAATTATTTAATAAAAATCTATAACAGCGAAAGAAATATTCTTTTTTTTCTATAATACAAATGATTTGCCATAATTTAAACTCATCACTTTGTTTTGAAACAATACAATAAAATAAACATACCTTTAAAGATGCAGGGATATATTTCATTTCACTCAATCGGAATAGACTGCAAAATCCATCATAAGTGGAGAGCTGAATCAAGGCTACAGGCTGCCTTTTCCCTTGCACTGTCACCCATTCACAATCAAAACCAATTGCACGGTGTAAACTGCACTTCCTGTAATATTTTAAATTAATTTACAGAATTATCAATTATCAATAAACTGTACATGAATAGGAAGTGATAGGTAATGAAGAGTTATATAGATCATGGTCAGTTATATAGATAACTCATATGAAATGCATATAATATGTGTTAAAGCAAACTTTTCTTTACTTACTTTCGAAATTCATTGACAATTAGATCACAATATGCCTCATTTTCTACAAGCTTTATATCTAAATAGTTAAATGCTTCTGTGGCAGTAAGTTGTTGCTTTCTTTTCAAATAATAATAACTTACACGGGCAATATAAATTACTACTGCAAGTGAGATTAAGTTTATCAAGGTATTAACTTCCACAGTCATTCTTGTATTTTATTTTGTACACTATTAATCATTAAATGATTGAATCAGTTAAGGAAAAAAAAAGTTTAGGTGTATTTAAATAATATTATCAGTATACACGACAAAATATGCTAGAATCACAGAGCAAGTAATGGCTAGAATACATGCAAATGTGTTGCCGTTTAGGAAAAAAAAAAGTCCCTAGACCTCGATGCAATAGTCCCTAGATTTTGAAAAATAACGAATAGCCGCGTCCAGACCGACCGAGCGCGGCTCGCGAGTCCCGCTCGCGAGCCAATAGTTCGGCCGGTGTGGACGGCGCTCGGGCTTCCTCGGGCGCACGTTGGCTCGGCCGAGCGCCGCTCGACCCCGAGCCATGCGTTGTCGGTTTTTGGCGATGCTCAAAGGCGGCTCAGTCCGAGCGGCTCGCCCGGTGTGGACGGACGTAACGCTGCTCGCGAGCCAGAATCAAAAATGGATAAAGAAGACAGTATTCGCTTAATACAACTTTACGGAAGCTTCAAAATGTTATGGGATTCGAAAGATCCAGATCATTTAAATTAAAATTTCGGTTTTGGTACAATTTTTTAATCCAGTTTTCGTTTCTTTTTTCTTTTTTTTTTGATATATTCAGACAACACAAGCGCCGCAGCATCTAATAATACGTGGTTTTCCATCGTTATACGGAGAGAAACTGAATGCTCAAACCGGCTCACCTTGGCTCGCGAGCGCGGCTCGGAACTTTACACAATTAGCTCGGGTGCCACGGCTCGCGAGCAGGAAGTCTGAGCGCGGCTCCCGAGCCGCGCTCAGCCGGTCTGGACGCGGCTATTAAAAAAATCCGCTAGAAGTAGCTAAATATTTCAAAATATTCCATGGTAACAAAATATGGTGTAAATAAAAGCAAATTTTTATAATCATGTATTTAATCATAATATTCAAATCTCTATAGGTTTAAACAAGCAAAAATTTCGTTATCTATTGCGTCATTTTCGACTTCGACAACTTCTAATACCGCTGAAGCAGCAGAAGTTGATGGTTCCACTGTAGAAGTACTTGGTTTTTTAATAGTTTTAGTGATTTTGGTCAGGACATCATCTGGCAAGACATAGGCTATGGCAATTTCGTTTTAAAATCTTTAACTGATTCCTTATAAGAAGTATGGAGTTTAAAGTGGTTGAAGCCAGCCTGTTCCTCAGTTTGTTCTTTATAATATTCATTTGACTGAACATTCGTTCCACTTCTGCGTTGGAATGTGGCAACGACAGAACTGTGATGGCTAAGTCTGCTATGTCTTTGTACCTACGTATTAAAACCCGCAGCGTCCTTGTATTTTAATACATGAGCCCAAAATTGTACAGTATCTGTAGTCATGATGTCCCATTTCACAAAGTTAATACTGTGCCATTGTTTTAAAATGTTTTCAATTTTGTCCTCCTCAAACCCTAATTCCACAGTGAGTTCAGCGATTAAAAGTCACTAAAAGTCGCTAAATTTATTTTAGTCGCTAGATCGAAAAAAAAAGTCGCTAAGCACATCCAAAATCCGCTAGATCTAGCGACAAAGTCGCTAAAACGGCAACACTATGCAATGTTTTCTCAATGTTTTCCTCTAAAGTCTAATTTTTGACAATTGACATTTGACATTATCATTGTCTTGTCAAATATTGGATAGTCTGTGGAAGTACGAAGTAAAGTAGGTAGTGTGAAGCAATGGAGAAAATAAAATTGCAGCGTAACGACACACTTATTTATTTTGAAAGTTTTAACAAGAATGATCCACGTTTAACAATGGCCAGCTAATATATAGGCTTATCCCCTCCGCGTGGCTGGCTGGTAGGCATGGCGGTGGCATGGCGGCTGGCAGGAGGGGATGTCAACATGGCGGCTTGGCTTGACGGCGGTGACAGGCGACGTCACGTCCGTTACCACAGAACACATATTACTGTCCGTTACACTCGGCCATCCTGAAACAGTTGTTCCCACAGGAACAACAAAAATAATTAGCTCTCTAATAAATCAATAAGATCTTCGGTTTCCATTTGCTCATCCGAACTGCTAGCACTATCAGAAACTGTAACAATACTTTTATAGGGCCTCAACGAATCTGCAGCTACTAACCCACTAAAACTCTATATACTTCTAATTTGGTACCTATCATTGCCCAATACTTTCGTTACGACATAAGAACCGGAATGCAAGTCGTCAAGTTTAGTGTTAACTTTGGATGCTGAACAAGTAGGTGCTTGACGCGTTAGCAATAAATCACCCTTCTTATATATGTGAGCGGATTTTCGTTTCCTATCGAAGTTACGTTTCATTCTAGCGCTCGCTTTTAGTATCCTGACATTGCACCATATAAAACCAATCCGCTACTTCGAGACGATTCACGTTCATAGTGTCTACTGGATGTCTACTTAACGCATCTACATGTTTCATTCGTTCCCCCGGCCTATACTCTACGCTTATATCGTAATCTTGTATAGAAAGCCACCACCTTGCGATACGTGGTATAATGTCACGTTTAGTAAGCGTAGCGCGGACTGCTGTACAATCAGTAACAATCTTAACCTTTTTTTCCTACTGTATATACGCGAAAATGACGCAAGGAGTCTACTACGGCAAGAGTTTCCAGTACATAACTATGATACATGCTTTCCTCTTTACTTGTCACCCTACTAAAATATAAAACGGGTCGCAACGTACCATCAATCTGTTTTTGTAGAAGTATACCGGCTATTCCTAATTTACACGCGTCAGTATGTATTTCTGTAGAAAGCACAGGGTCGTACATAGCTAACACAGGCTCGGAACACAAACACTTTTTTTTAATTGTTCGAAACTATTGTTTTGATCACTACTCCATATCCACGAAGCTTTCTTTTTAGTTAAATCGGTAAAAGGGCGGGCAATGATAGCAAAATTGTAAATAAACTTACGAAAATAACTACACAACCCGATAATTATTGACGCACACTATGAACATTGGTCGGTGTTGGAAAACGAGACACCGCTTATAACTTTGAATCGCCCGGTTGAATACCCTTAGCCGATATTTTATGACCTAAATACGTTATTTCATTTTGCAAGAACGAAAACTTACTCATGTTTAATTTTAAATTTTCTACTTCAAGTTTGACAAGTACCGCTTGCAAAATGTCTAAGCCTGACATAACGTCATTCGAGGGTAAGAGTAAATCGTCCAGAAATGCCAAAATTTCACGTTTACCATGTTTGTTTTTATAGTAGAGCCATTTTACTGATAAACCATTCTAAACATAATAAACAATTTCTGAATTGAAGAACTGACGTCGCTACAATTTTGTGTCAATAAACCTTCTTTCTTTTTAAATACCAGAGACGTTACTCTAAAAATCGAAATCTGACATCTAGAATCGAATGCATTGATTACTTGTGAATAAAAATCATCATCTTATATATAAAAATGAATCGCAAAATGTGTTGGTAAGCGCATAACTCGAGAACGGCTGAACCGATTTCGATAATTCTTTTATTATTATATTCCTTGAAGTACGAGGATGGTTTTTATGTAGAGAAAACGTAAATATGTACCACGGGCGAAGCCGGGCCGGACCGCTAGTAAATTAATAAATTCGATTGACAAATGTTTCAAATTCACTTTAATCGATGTTTTAAAGCAGGTTACCTCTCTTTGAAGATAAAATTAATAGACGTCAAAT
Source organism: Colias philodice (assembly GCF_061535455.1). Classification (NCBI taxonomy): domain Eukaryota; kingdom Metazoa; phylum Arthropoda; class Insecta; order Lepidoptera; family Pieridae; genus Colias; species Colias philodice. The sequence goes on from NC_143088.1 coordinate 11,185,498, forward strand.
GTTGCCTATTAAATTGGCTCGACTATAAGAGCTAGCGCGCACCACGACTTTCTGCAGCGTGATTATTTTATCGCAGAAATACAACGTATGAGTTACTATGACAATGCGCGCACATGCGATTAAATAATCACAGCGATTTTAAAATTGTGATTTGTCACATTTTGCTGCGACTGCTCGCGACGCGATTGTTGCGAAAATCAAATGCAGAATATGAAATTGTATGGTACCGCGCGCACTGCGATAATAAAATCGCACACTCGGGCCCGGCCGGCACTTCACTTGTGTTTCGTCTGTCCAACAGTAAACATCGTAGTTGTATAGGTAGGTACTTGGTAGGTACTGTTTGGTAAACATAAGCTCAGTAATCTGTCAAAAGTTTGAATTTATTTATTTAACACTTTATTGTGCAAGAAACAAAATATAACTAAGTACATAAAGGTTACAATAATAAAAAATAATAAAAAAAGCACAATGGGCGGCCTTTTGGCGGAATTTTTATTCTATAATAGCCAAAGAATTTTTTGGGATACATCCGAAGTTCATTGTATTTCTGATAAAAGAAACCATTGACAATTCTATCTGCTGTAAAAGGATGAGTCCAATATTGACGAATTTTCTTTTTTTTTTCTTATCCTCCGAAGTAGTAAATAAAGACAAGCAACTTGTACGAAATCAATGATGAAGTGAGTAATGATCACTATTAAATTATCGCTGTGCGCGCACCGTACTCTCTGCGATTTTCTACAGCGCGATTTTGAAATCGTGTCGCAAAAATTAAAATCGTGGTGCGCGCTTGGCCTAACATTATTATTTTCAGTTCTACCTACAGATTCAACTATTTTATTTATCAACCGCATAAAAACGGATGGCGCGTTCGCTAAACCGAATGGAATACGAGTGTACTCGAAATGACCTTGAGGTGTTATGAATGCAGTTTTGTGTGTATCTTCATTACTAACACGTAATTATTGATGATACTCGTAAAATATTTGTGGCCCGCTAATTTCGAAACCTGATCGTCTATGTTTGGCAATAGAAATCTATCTTTTACGGTAATAAGCATTTAAGGCACGGTTATCAACACACATCCTACTGTCACCGTTTTTCTTTTTGACTAATATGACCGGAGATGCATAACTAGATTCAGACTCCTTGATAATCTCGGCATCTAATAAATCACTTTAGACTGAACTACTGCTTGTTCGCTATGCGATAATCGATAAGGCTGGCGGTAAATAGGCTGATCACTAGTAAGCTTTATTATTAGCATTATAATTGGCAAATCTATGGCAAGCAAGGGTAAGGTACCTGGCTATTTGGCTGTAGTGGAGACTCCTGGCAGCTTTCAGCCCTGGTTAGGACCTCTCCCGGCGGCCACACGATAACCTCGCAGCCCATGTTGATGACTTTGATGTACCCGTCTTCACCAGTGAGCAGGGTGGATGGAAGAGAGTAGGCCACTCCCTGCAGCTCATGATGCCGAGGCGGTGTAACCGCATCGTTGCCGACCTTATTTCCGAGAACCCGCACTTGAATGATGGAAGAGCCAGGTGGAAGTCTCTCTTCGTTGACTGTGACGACTTTAAAGCGATCATGGTCTTCGATAGCCTCAATATCGCAAATGGGATTGGGATCTTGAGTACGATTAAATTTGATTATGCCTTTGCTAACTGTCAATGTCATACCTTCGCTGTTGATGACAGGCTGACCGATTAAAAGATTAACATCGGCCATTTTGATGCTAGACACGTAGGCGTGGCATTTCATGGTTATACCGTCAATTTCTAATTGAAATTCGACTTCTCCACGACTCGTTGAGAGTCCACCGGAGAATCCTTTTAAAATGACACTCGTCGGTTTGACATCCAATGACAATGCGTTCGATACTTGATCGTTTAAAACGTTGACTTGACTGCCGGTATCAATGTATGCTTTCACGTGGATGCCATTGACTTTAACGACCTTTTTGTATATTTCATTATAAGGGCGTAGTACATTTACTTCTTTTATGTTGTCGGTTGAGATAGATCTTCTATTTTCCGTGGCAATTGTAGAACAACGTGAAGCAATGTGTCCCTTATTTCCACATTTATAACATGTACGTGTGTCAGGTAGGGAGCAATCACGCAGTAAATGACCAGTTTTCTTGCATCTCGGACACGGGTCTGTTTCGACATTGGGTGGCATTGACTTTTTATCCAGGTGAGATGGCCTACTCACCAAATTTTTATGAAACCTTGTGTCGATAGGTAAAGTACGGTAGTCGTCAAGTGCACATAAAAATCCTTCGTAAAGCTCTCCTGGCGTGTGGCATTGGAAGGCTCGAGCGTTAGGTTGTAGCGATAGTGGCAGACCACGAATGATACAGGAAACGCTGGCGCTATCGGATAACTTGCACCGGAAGCACATGGCGATTTTATCTTGATAGTATTTTGTCATCGTCTCTGTAGGTTGCTTTTTTCCTTTGTAGTAATTCTTCAAGCATGTTTCCATAATCGCGATATCGAGGAAATGCTCGCAATAGCATATCCTTCCATTGTTCCCACGTGTAATCGTAGTTCTCTAGACGATTATACCACTTCTTTGCTTGACCTCGCAGCTTATCTTGTAGGTAAAATGATTTAGTTGTATCGTCCCATCCATTTATTTCCCCAATTTGGTCAATTTTACGAATCCATGCTTGTACCGTGCATTCCTCACTATCAGGGTCAAATTCCGGGATTAAAGATGCAGCACGATGGACTTTTGACTTATTTGGAGCTTGGGGGTCATCTTCCAGGTTGCGTAAAGCCTTAACTACTTCTTTTTCCAGCAGATTCTTGAGCAGCTTCCGTGCAGGCGGTGAAGAAGTACCCTCATCTTCCTCCGACATTGATTCGTCAGGAAGTCGATAAACTTGTGGCCGATGTCGTTTCATCCCGCTTCTGATTTGTGAAGCAATGGAGAAAATAAAATTGCAGCGTAACGACACACTTATTTATTTTGAAAGTTTTAACAAGAATGATCCACGTTTAACAATGGCCAGCTAATATATAGGCTTATCCCCTCCGCGTGGCTGGCTGGTAGGCATGGCGGTGGCATGGCGGCTGGCAGGAGGGGATGTCAACATGGCGGCTTGGCTTGACGGCGGTGACAGGCGACGTCACGTCCGTTACCACAGAACACATATTACTGTCCGTTACAGTAGTGAAGTATATTTTAGAAATATTTAGCGTGAGAAGGCCAAAACAACGGAGTTTAACAACTATTTAAAAATTAATTTCTTACTATTATATTTATCATTTTGTTCAAAATGCATTATAGGTGGTGCCATCTTATAGCGAATGTTCGAACTATTCCGTGTTCACGATTTTGTACCAGGTGAGTGAAACGACCTGCAAAATGTTACACGCTCGGTTCTCATATAAATCGACGAACTATTTCCTTCTATCTCGATTCTCGATATAGTAAAGTTCTGAGGGCTCAGACATAATATGTTGTTGTAGTTTGTAGGTACCTATTTAAAAAACAGTCCAATTTCATAAAATTTGGGTGACAGGGGTTGAAGATATTTATGTTGAAATCTCCTAATAATACCATATAGTCGCAACATATAAAGGATCCGATAGATTCTGACAGAGCTTCAAAAAATATTCCAGCATCCAACCATGGTGGACGATATGCAGTTCCTATAACTAAATTTTTACCTACCTCGTACTACAAGCTTGAGCCACATTTGTTCAACGGCAGATAGAGAAGGATTAGACAAAATACGCACTTCAAGCCCTTTTTTTATATAAAAATTGTACAACAGGAACAGTTGTGGATGTAATTTTATTTTATTATTAGTATTTATATAAATGTAGGACCTCGGAAATACGCGGGCAGACTGAAAATCAGCGCTGTTCGGGTGTTAGCCCACAGCATGGCTGAGTCTGTTCCGATTGCCTAATATATTGTGTTTACTTTTTAAGTTAAGATAGTCTAAGTTTTTTGTTGGCAATAAAGCTTTTTTTCTTTCTTTCTTTCTTCTTTCAAAAGCCTACCCCACCTCCGCGGGTCCGTACACTGGTTGGACGTGGTACATGATGCAGCCAATATCCCGGGACAACAGGAAAACGCCCCTCCTCACCAGCCCTCAGCCATGTTTCGTTTATATAGCCATTATATCAACAGAATGGGGCTGCATCGCCACGAGGAACTCGTCGTGCCTATTATTATCCAGAGATCCGGGATTTAAAAAACCAAATTTCAGATTGTGTTTACAATTGAAAACCAATTATTTTTAAATGAAAAAATATAATAGCGAGTTTTACTTGCCCATTACAGAAAGGTTTAAGTGTCAAATTCGACCCAGTAGGTTAGGTTAGCGAAGCGAGCGTGCCGCGGCAGCGGCCGGCGAGTGCCAGAACCGACTCGCTATTGTTTTACTTGCCCATTACAGAAAGGTTTAAGTGTCAAATTCGACCCAGTAGGTTAGGTTAGCGAAGCGAGCGTACGGCCGGCGAGTGCCAGAACCGACTCGCTATTGTTTTACTTGCCCATTACAGAAAGATCTAAGTGTTAAAATCTATTCAGTACGTTGGTTAAAACCTATATTGACTGAATGTCTGCTCTTTAAATCAGTTAATAAGGTTATTGACTAAGGGTGTCGGTCAATATCCTTATTAACTGATTTTATCAGATAAAATCAGTCAATAAGGATATTAACCGACGCCCTTAGTCAATAACCTTAATAACCGTCAATAAGGATATTGACTGGTTCAGGGTTTTGACTGTAACATATATACTACTAGCTTACCGCCCGCGGCTTCGCCCGCTTTCTCTAAAACGATTTGAGATTTAAACTATCCTATCTCTCAAGTTGGATCGAACTGCACGTGGTGTGCGAATTTTATTATAATCGGTTAAGTGGTTTAGGAGACCATTGAGGACAAACATTGTGACACGAGATTTATATATATTAAGATATAGATTAAGATGATAATATAAGAATACAGTAATACAACCATACTAATATTACAAATGCGAAAGTAACTCTGTCTGTCTGTTACTCAATCACGCCTTAACTACTGAACCAATTTGCATGAAATTTGGTATAGAGATATTTTGATACCCGAGAAAGGACATAGGATAGGTTTTATCCCGGAAATCCCACGGGAACGGGAACTATGCGGCTTTTTCTTTGACTACGCGGGCGATGCCGCGGGTGGAAAGCTAGTAGATTATAAATATTATGGAAATTATTTTTATAGAAAAATTAATCATTACCTTATGTGAATGTTCTTACAGACATACATACAGAAACTTGTTTTTTCTTTTATTACTAAGAAAACTTGTATCAAATTCAACAACATTGCCACAACACTATTGTAGACTGGGGTAGAAGCCTTTAAAAATAATGAAAAGATAAAAAAAATCGCAGTCGGATGAAACCCATTAGAAAAGGAGGAGAATATGATAAAAATGTAAGGAAAAATAAATTACGGTCAATCCGAGTTCGGGAAGCGAGAGGGGGGAGCTTTTAAGAGAAAAAAATGGTTTCTCTCGATTTCCGACAAAACTACAAGTCCTATAGAAAAAAGTTCAATGGCAAAGTTGTAGGTAATTAAAAGTTCTACAACTTTTGTATTCACAATTTTTTCACATAACCTAAAAATTTAGGTGAAAAATTCAAAAAACCAAGTTTTTGGTCTTTTATTTTTATCTACTTCAAAATTAATTTTTTTTCTACGAAATTTGGTGGAAACTTACTTTATTATGTCCCAAATACACTGTAATTTATTTGATTGAAAATATTTATTTTTTCGCCTTATTTTGAATTAATACCAAAAAAACAACCTAATTTTCAATCGAAAAGTCACCCGTCAAAATATCAGCTTTTTTCAAAAACTTGGGGTGGCTTTTATTCTTTGAAATCTCTACTTTCATATGGTGTAAAAAAAATAAACACCACCATAGTAAATGTTCTCAGGAAATGCATACAAACAGTGTAATAATGAACTTTTACTAAATCAGGCACACTTCTTGAACTCTATATCTTCTCTTGTATCGGCTTTTCGGTAATATTTCAAAAGAAAAATAATTATCTGTTCTAAGTTTAATATTTTGCAGCATATTCAAAAGCAAAATGATGTCGATAAAAACATTTCAGGTAGTTCGAGAAGTGTGCCTGATTTAGTAAAAGCTAATTTTCACACTGTTTGTATGCATTTCCTGAGAACATTTACTATGGTGGTGTTTATTTTTTTTACACCATATGAAAGTAGAGATTTCAAAGAATAAAAGCCACCCCAAGTTTTTGAAAAAAGCTGATATTTTGACGGGTGACTTTTCGATTGAAAATTAGGTTGTTTTTTTGGTATTAATTCAAAATAAGGCGAAAAAATAAATATTTTCAATCAAATAAATTACAGTGTATTTGGGACATAATAAAGTAAGTTTCCACCAAATTTCGTAGAAAAAAAATTAATTTTGAAGTAGATAAAAATAAAAGACCAAAAACTTGGTTTTTTGAATTTTTCACCTAAATTTTTAGGTTATGTGAAAAAATTGTGAATACAAAAGTTGTAGAACTTTTAATTACCTACAACTTTGCCATTGAACTTTTTTCTATAGGACTTGTAGTTTTGTCGGAAATCGAGAGAAACCATTTTTTTCTCTTAAAAGCTCCCCCCTCCCGCTTCCCGAACTCGGATTGACCGTAATTTATTTTTCCTTACATTTTTATCATATTCCCCTCCTTTTCTAATGGGTTTCATCCGACTGCGATTTTTTTTTGTTTCAAAAATTATCTACTCTAGTCTATTGAAGAAAACCATGAAATTATAATATAAAATAGAATTAAAGTTACATAATGAGTCACATAATATGTGTAATTATATTTAGATCTGGGTAAGCAGTAAACATTTTTAAGAGAAGTTATTCTAACTTTAGTGTTAAGTTTATACAATAAAAATACAATTAGACTATGGTAGTAATAAACAAACCTATAATAGCTTAGACATGTTAAAAATTGATATTAATGATAGGAAACATACATCAAAATAGTTCACATACGAAAAACCTTATCTAAATCGTCTTCCGTACGTATATTAATAACTTTCGATTTATTGTTCTGCCTAGTATATTCGGCCCCCACGTGTCCATATAAAACGCCAATTTTTGGTGCGTCCCATCTTCTCCCGTGTGAGATAAAAGAGATTTCGATTTTCGTATGTAAGATGTTCATTTAGGTAGAAACGGCATGGATCCCCGTTTAGCCCCGTCCCGCTGGTATCGGCGCTGGCAGTAGTTTATCACGCAAGGGCCTGCGGGTGAGACGTACTATTATGGGACGTGGTTGCGAGCTGGACTCTTAGTCAGCAGCTTAGGCCCACGCCGGTGCGCGTTCGCTATATCTCGTTCATCTAGGGTTAGACCGATTTTTTGTGCAAGGGTGATAGTGATGTGCAGTAGGTTCTCTCCATTAGATTCAGGTATACCAATAATTTCGATGGCATATAGTAGTTTCTCTTGTTCGGAGTCGTTCAGCTTTCTCTTTAGGGACTCAATCGATTCCTGGTTCTATTGTACTTCAGATTCAAGATGTGATACGCGTTCCTCTAAACTATCCAACCTATTAGATAGACGAGATATCTCTAACTTGGACTGTAGAAGCTTGATATCTTGTATTAGTGACGGTATATACGAGTTATCCTCCCCGCAGACCACGCATCTATTCTGCTTGATGAGTTGATAGTACTGACCCACTCTGCCCACGGGACGACGGGCTGGTTCGTACCGTAAGCGCACTGTGAGCGGATCGTCTGACACTTTGTCCGCTAGCTCTCCTTCTACGCACCTAGAAAGGCAAAAAATGATGATAGGTTTTGTGATTTTACAGGTGGTTGTCAATTTCTTCCTTATCCAATATCAATCGGTATGCATAAATTGAAAAGAAAAGTAAATATGAAATTTATTATTCTCACTAATTATATTAATAAATACAGAAAAAGAAAAAACGCCTTTCCTTACAAAATCAAAAAAAAAAAATCAAAAATATTTATTCAGTAACAAATATATGTTTAATATCAGTCATTGAGACATCCTTTTTAGCATTTAAATGCTTGTGTTAGAACATCTCGCAAAAATATATGTAACATATCTTACATATCAAAACCTTTTTTTATTACATTTTATAATGGTTTACTGAACTTATAAATTGCATGAAAATTGTCCACCAACTTCAAATAAGGTTCTAAATTTACCCGTGTTTTTGGATTTGTTTCAAATGGGTCAACCGATTTTGATGGAACCTTTTTTTATTTGAAGGCTAGTACCGTCCGGTAGGTCGCATGTCTTTTTTTATCGAGTTTTGACAAATTGAAAGCAAAATTTTTGGTAAAAAAAAAATTATCATCATAGTGTCAAATAATACGAGAATAAATACTGTAAGCCTTTGTGATTTTTTTATTTTTTCTCACTTAAGGGGCTGACAAGACCCAATTGAAGATTGAGTAACAGTGATTGCGCTCTCGTTCACTCCCATACAATTGGACAGTGTGAGCAAAGGAGAGCGCAAGATCACTGTTACTGGGCGGGGCCAGGTCGTAGAAGAAAATAATAAGAAAATATGTGATTTAAGGAAAAGTGTGGGTCATGTGCGAAATATGACTCGTAAGAGGTTCAGGTATGAATATGTTGACGTCGTCAACACATTCATGCACACTTCGTGTTTTAAATTGCAGACCCGTACGTCAAAAAAAAAAAAGACATAGAGTCACTAGAACAAATTCAATAATATCTGTCTGCCCGTATACAGCAAAAATATCTGACATTAGTAGGCAACATAATAAAGTGGCATCAAAATTATGTGACGAAAATGTACAGCAAATAATTGTGATAACCTCTCACAGCATAAATATGTGACGTCACCTAGGAGGCAATAATATCTGACACAATTTTATATTTTTGCATTTTGCATTGATTCCTCACAAAAATCAAAAATATGTGACATCAACTAGGAAGCAATAACATCTGACATCAACTGGGAGGCAATAATATCTGACACAATTGCATATTTCTGTATTTTGCATTGATTCCTCACAAAGAGCATAAATATGTGACATCAACTAGGTGGCAATAATATCTGGCGTCCATGACATGTTTGATATATTATAACATAGAGCGCCGGTATATGTCTAACGCGATCATTGAATGACGACATTCAATTGAATGACTAGGCCGAACGTTGATTTTACAACCGTCACTCAACGTCCAACTAGTTAGCGGATTATAACATAGCCCTTAACGGATATAAGGCTCGGCATATTGTTGAATGACTAGTGCGTTCATTGAATAACAAAAGTTGCTGAGAATTTACACTATCCACAAGAAGACGGTTGCGAGCAGCGGTGGCGCCTATTTCTGTGTAGTTAAAAATTATAACGAACTCAACCACACCATCATATCCAGACCAACGACTACTGTGCTAAATGACGTTTAGAAATTGACGAGTTGTCCTTTAGTCATTAAATAAATGTCGCCATTCAATGAACGCGCTAGTCATTCAATCAAATAGCACATTCAACCAGATGACTGCGACCTAGGTATATATTTATTATGTCAAACGCCGCTAACGTCAAACACAACAAAAGAAATTCTAAATGTGACATGTAAGCCGCGGATAAAAAATATCTTCGCACTTAGTGAATATTTCAATTTGATCGTGATATAATATATCTAGACATAAATGTAGTATGCATACAATAGTAAATAACGTAAAATAATATTTATTTGTTTTGTATTAATTTTAAATTAAACTGAAAATATAATCGTGTCAGATATTATTGCCTCCTAGGTGACGTCACATATTTATGTTGTGAGAGGTTATCACAATTATTTGCTGTACATTTTCGTCACATAATTTTGATGCCACTTTATTATGCTGCCTACTAATGTCAGATATTTTTGCTGTATACGGGCAGACAGATATTATTGAACTCGTTCTTATGACAGATATTTTTGCTAATCTGCAAATAGTAATATATTTATGGTTCTGACTGTACCGAGTCCGTCCACTGTCTTCGAAATATGAATTTTTTTGATGGGCTAGAATCTTTTCTTAAAAAACTGCTCAAATAACTTCAATTTTAACAAAATTGGGTCTTGTCAGCCCCTTAATGTAAACATAATAGACTATAAAATTAGTAATACTTACCATATAGCCTTTTTAGTGTCACAAATGCACAACAACTCTCCATCTGGTGCTAGTAAGAAACAGATGTGATATAACGGTTTCGACCTAATCACATATGGATACCTGGAAAATTCTGAAAGACTGACAAAAATTACTGAAAAAAAATACCACATATTATCTACACATTTTTATCTTGATAATTATAAAAACTTACTCATACTTAATTTTCGTTGTGAAACACACATCTGCATATTTCCAACATAAACAGTGTAAGTTTTTCCAATGATTGCTTCTAAACCAGAGCAAACCTCTACTCTGGTGTTTATTTATAAGATTAACAAATATTTTGATTGCTACGTGTGCATCTGCTGCAGCATAGGTGACTTGACGCTGTGTTAGATAGGGCGCCGCCCAATTACTGCAACTAATCTGAAAAAATCAAGACTTTTGAATAATAGGGAAGACAAATACAAACATAATATTGGAGGAAGTAAACAGACATTACAATGTGGCGAAAAAAACATACAGACACAAATTCATGTGATTACACATACATAATTTTCATGATAATTTTTGTTTTCAAATGAGAAATTTTATAAAAATTTATAATATTTTATATTAAAGTTACATTACCCCTGACATTCAGGATATTTTATTCCAGATAAACAAATAATATACTGTTTTCCTTTTTTTTTTTTCTCCTAATTTTTCACTTTACACGTCTGTACATAAGAATGGTAAAAGTATCACATTACCCTCCAAGTCTTATCTAAAGTTACTTCCAATAATGACAAAGACAACGCTGCCAGTCCCCCTGGTTTGTAACCACACAATTCTACAATATGCCGTATATCTAACGTAGACCTGATGAACACTCCGTAGTCCGCAGCTACATACTTCGCGTCGTGAACTGGTGCTACACCGACTTTGTATATTTCCTCATCTTCTAGGAGATCCTGCAAAGTGTAAATTATTTAATAAAAATCTATAACAGCGAAAGAAATATTCTTATTTTTCTATAATACAAATGATTTGCCATAATTTAACCTCATCACTTTATTTTGAAACAATACAATAAAATAAACATACCTTTAAAGATGCAGGGATATATTTCATTTCACTCAATCGGAATAGACTGCAAAATCCATCATAAGTGGAGAGCTGAATCAAGGCTACAGGCTGCCTTTTCCCTTGCACTGTTACCCATTCACAATCAAAACCAATTGCATTGTGTAAACTGCACTTCCTGTAATATTTTAAATTAATTTACAGAATTATCAATTTGTAAAATATATTTGTAAGTAAATTTTCCAAGTAATTGCACAATTTTATTGGAATTGTAGTATATAATATTTTGTTGTTTGTCGCACCTATATTCTGGGGGTTTCTTTAGAGAACTGCCGCACGTATTATAGGTTTTTTGTGGGGGGGGGGGGATGGGGGGAAGGAGGGGGGGACCCTCCCACCAAAAGGGGAAAGTTAGGAAACCAATAGTTTTGGAGAAAATTCAATTTTCCTATTCTAACCTCAAAATGTATGGAATTGGTGTAAAATCATTTTAACTAAGCATTAGACGATAGTAACATATTTTACGATACATAAATAAAATACAAACAAGTTGTGAAAACCTATGTAGTTTTTTTTATTTGAGTGGGAATCGCCCTAAAATCGCTTCTGGCACTCGCCGGCCGCTACCGCGGCACGCTCGCTTCGCTCGCTCGGCTCGTGCGGCAGTTCAAAAGTTAACCTAACACGCTCGTCGCTTCGCTCCTCGCTACCTATTTGGATATTAAAAATAAAAGTTTAATAGTTTTTTAACCTACGTAGATTTTTTTTAAGCTATTGCATAGCTTCTATCGCGGGCCTTGAGCGCGGGGACCGAATCCAGAAATTGCGTAACGAAAAACCTCACGCTCCCCACTCCGACGGGCACGGAGGTGTGGCTTGAAGGCATGCTATGCAATAGCTTTGCCGCGGCAGTCCCCGAGTGCCACACGTCTTTTTTGTTTGAGTGGGAATCGCCCTAAAGTCGCTTCTGGCACTCGCCGGCCGCTGCCGCGTACAGTACAGTGAAATGGAACGTCATGTTCTGCTTTTTTTGCACAACAAAACGGATAAATGAACTTTTTTCGCAAAAAAAATTATTAACTTTAAAAATTAATAACTAAAAAACTACAAGTTTCCTAACGATAATATTTTGGAATTACAATCTTACATTACCTAGCTAACTAAAAATATAAATATTTCCAACAAATTCGTGCGGCAGTTAACTAAAGCCAACCCATATTCTGTTCTATATTTATTATTCGACCAAGCCAACTAGACGCTCGGGTGGAATGCGGCCTCCCCGCCCGCTTACCGCCTCAGGTACCGCGTTCGCCTTAGTACGGTTCGCAGCATCGACGCATTCGTACGTTTCGCATCGCTAGTTATTTCTGTACTTTTTATTATTAATCGTTAAAGCTTGTTGTTGACTGTTAAGTTTTTTGTTATTATTTGTTTAAGTTTTTACTGTGTTGTTATTCATAGACAGCCCTTGAAATGGGGAAAAATAAGACTATTCATAGCGGAGAGCGAACAGTGATATTATTAATATTTTTTTTTTGCTATCTGTACCCGAGACATGGGCGGGTGACGTCACAGTTGAAAAGGGTCTAGTTGGCTTGGTCACGTAGTACATAAAAAATAACTAGAATAAACTGTACATGAATAGGAAGTGATAGGTCATGAAGAGTTATATAGATCATGGTCAGTTATATAGATAACTCATATGAAATGCATATAATATTATGTGTTAAAGCAAACTTTTCTTTACTTACTTTCGAAATTCATTGACAATTATATCACAATATGCCTCATTTTCTACAAGCTTTATATCTAAATAGTTAAATGCTTCTGTGGCAGTAAGTTGTTGCTTTCTTTTCAAATAATAATAACTTACACGGGCAATATAAATTACTACTGCAAGTGAGATTAAGTTTATCAAGGTATTAACTTCCACAGTCATTCTTGTATTTGATTTTGTACACTATTAATCATTAAATGATTGAATCAGTTATGGAAAAAAAAAGTTTAGGTGTATTTAAATATTATTATCAGTATACACGACAAAATATGCTAGAATCACAGAGCATGAGAGCAAGTAATGGCTAGAATTCATGCAATGTTTTCTCAACGAGTTTCTCAATGTTTTCCTCTAAAGTCTAATTTTTGACAATTGACATTTGACATTATCATTGTCTTGTCAAATATTGGATAGTCTGTGGAAGTACAAAGTAAAGTAGTGAAGTCTGAGAGTGAAGTTATATTATTTTAGAAATATTTAGCGTGAGAAGGCCAAAACAGCACGGAGTTTTGACAAAAATGTATGAAAGACAACTTTTAATAATTTTAGTGTCCATATTTTAAGACACTGTTAAGAGCATTTCAATAAATTATCTGTGTTATGAATGTCACTTTGTGCTACAGCCAATGTCATGTGTCAAGCTAAAGCTATCACCTGACGCCTATCAGTCAAAAACTAAAAAGTCATAACCTGTTGTCAATTGTCATAACCACTTCTCGTTAGTGAATATTGAAAATTATTTCATGTTAGTTTTAAAAACTATTTTAATACATAAGAATGGCTCGCGATCGCAGCCCAGAGCGTAGGCGCTCTAGATCCAGGGAACGCCGTGAGCGAGATCGACATGACGAGCGGGATTCTCACCGAGACAAGAAGCGTAGGGAACGATCACGGAGCCCTAGAAAAGAGAGAGAACGTTCTCGTAGTCCAGTCAGGAAAGATAGAGATCGTTCACGAAGCCCTAGAAAGGAGAAGGAAAGATCTAGAAGTCCAAACAGAAAAGATAGAGGCCGGTCTAGAAGCCCTAAAAAACGCGATGGGAAGGAGAAGGACAGACGTTACGATGAAAAAGACAAAAATAAGTCAAAAAAAGACAGTGATAGCAAACAAGATAAAGAAGAAGAGGAACAAGTAGATGAGAAAAAGGAGGATATAAAACCAATTAAAAAGGAACCTCTGTCATTGGAGGAATTACTTGCAAAAAAGAAAGCTGAAGAAGAAGCTCGAAGCAAGCCAGTGTTTTTAACAAAAGAACAGCGTGCAGCCCTAGCATTAGAGAGACGTCGCGAGCAAGTTGAAGCAATGAGGGCTAGTGCATCTAGACCAACCATAGCAACAATAGACCTCACAGGTTCAAAGAGAGATGAAGAAAAGAAGCACAGGGAAGATAGAGAAAAAGAAAGAGAACGTGAACGTGAAAGAGAAAGGGCAGAGAGAGAGCGAGAGAGAGAAAGAAGATATGAAGAGAGAAAATCAAATGCTGAGCGTAAGAATGATGATAAGAAAGAAAAGGAAGAAGAATTAACTGGCAAAGATAAAGAAAGAGAAGAGGAAGCGATTAAAGCCCGGTATCTTGGTATAGTCAAGAAGAAAAGGCGAGTAAGGCGTCTTAATGACAGAAAATTTGTGTTTGATTGGGATGCATCCGAAGACACTTCAAATGATTATAATACTTTATACAAAGAGAGGCACCAAGTACAATTTTTTGGTAGGGGTCATATTGCTGGTATTGATATAAAATCTCAGAAAAAAGATTACAGTAAGTTCTATGGTAATCTTTTGGAAAAGAGACGAACGGAACTTGAAAAGGAGCAAGAAAAATTGAGATTGAGGAAAGTTAAAAAGAAGGAAGACAAACAAAAATGGGATGACAGGCATTGGTCAGAGAAAGACCATGATGAAATGACTGAAAGAGACTGGCGTATATTTAGAGAAGATTACAACATTACAATTAAGGGAGGTAAAATACCTAATCCAATTAGATCTTGGAAGGAAGCAGGCTTCCATGAAGATGTTATGGAAATTATTAACAAAGTTGGCTACAAAAGTCCAACACCCATTCAAAGACAAGCTATCCCCATTGGCTTACAAAATAGGGATATTATTGGTGTTGCCGAGACAGGTTCAGGTAAAACACTCGCCTTCCTCATCCCCTTGCTTACTTGGATTCAATCATTACCAAAGAGTGAAAGAATGGAAGATGCAGACCAAGGTCCGTATGCCATCATTTTGGCGCCAACTCGAGAATTGGCTCAACAGATTGAAGAAGAAACTAATAAGTTTGGTATTCCACTGGGAATCACATCTGTGGTAGTTGTGGGTGGTCTCTCAAGAGAAGATCAAGGTTTCAAATTGAGATTGGGTTGTGAAATTGTCATTGCTACCCCTGGTCGTCTTATTGACGTATTGGAAAATAGATATTTAGTACTCAATCGCTGTACCTATGTTGTCCTTGATGAAGCCGATCGTATGATAGACATGGGTTTTGAGCCGGACGTTCAGAAAATCTTAGAATACATGCCTGTGACAAACATTAAACCTGATACTGATGCGGCTGAAGATGCTTCAGTGTTATTAGCAAATTATAACACCAAAAAGAAGTACAGACAAACTGTGATGTTTACAGCTACTATGCCGCCGGCAGTTGAACGCTTAGCGCGTAGTTATTTACGACGACCAGCAATCGTATACATAGGATCTGTTGGTAAACCAGTAGATAGAACAGAACAAGTTGTATACATGATAGGTGAGAACGAGAAACGAAGAAAACTCACAGAGATCTTACAGCGTGGCGTCGAACCTCCGATCATAATATTCGTCAACCAAAAGAAAGGTGCCGATGTACTTGCTAAAGGCTTGGAGAAACTTAGTTTCAATGCATGTACGTTGCACGGAGGTAAAGGTCAAGAACAGCGTGACTTTGCTTTGGCCAGTCTTAAAAATGGTTCCAAAGATATACTGGTCGCGACAGACGTCGCCGGTCGTGGTATCGATATCAAAGACGTCAGTATGGTCATCAATTACGATATGGCTAAGTCTATAGAAGACTATACACATCGTATCGGTCGTACGGGTCGTGCTGGAAAGACCGGTAAAGCTATATCATTTGTTACGAAAGAAGATTCGGCGATATACTACGACCTCAAACAAGTACTGCTTTCGAGTTCAGCATCGACGTGTCCACCGGAACTAATGAATCATCCTGATGCGCAACACAAGCCTGGTACCGTCGTAACGAAGAAGCGCCGAGAAGAAATGATATTTGCTTAATTTAATTGTTCTATTTTTACAATAAGACACATTTTTCATTAATAAACATTTTAATTCATCAATGTCGTTTACACTGTATACATTAAATAAATAGTCAATAATGAATTTGATAGTTGGTATCACTGTAGTGGAATAGAAAATAATTCACATCAGGTACACATGATGGTATTTCATGTAAAATTATTTTATTACTCAATATCTAAGTCGTCTATGTCGTCAAGATAGTAATCTGAAAAAAAAAACAAGTTTAAAATATTAATTATATTCAAATTTTCCATATTTTACATTTTTATGCAAAAATTAAATTAAATGTTAAAATTGGGAATTTTATCAAAAAAATATCATTTGTTCACTATCAAATTTTTTGCCGATAGAAGCATGCACTACGACACAATCTTTGCTGAAACAACTAGTACTATCAAGAAACTAATAAAAGAAAAAGATTTTTAATCTGTTTCGTAACTACGTAGTAGCAAGAGGGCGCCATTGTCTACACGTGAGCGGTGCGTCTATACAACATATTTACAAAATAACAAGAAAAAGAGTTAATACCACAGAATAATAACTAGTCACTACCGTTATCAATACTCATTTTGTAGTACCATTTCAACAGTGTGCAATATTTAAAGAATCACACAAAGACAGTTAACAAAAAACATGCAGCATAAAACATCAGGGCTCATGCAAAAGGAGGACACCAACAACCTAAAATCTACCTATTCCTTTTTCTCCGCTACTTTCTCGTCTGATTCCTTAGCGGGTGGAGGCATTACAGCTTGCTTCACCGTTGACGCCAGAGAAACTGTCATGTCAACTAGTTCTGACATGTCTTTTGGGATAGACAATTCGGGGAATTTGACTTCGAGTTGAGGATCACCTGGTTTTACTGATACAAATATACATAGAATATATTACATATATAAATAATTTAGTACTTGTCTAACTATTGGATTTAATTAAATTACTATCTAGAAAGTTATTTTACTTGTAAAATATTATATAGGTAACTATAGACTATACAACAACGTCATTTGTTTTATTTCTTTTTATAAAGAAAACTTACAAAAAAATAAATAATTATTTTATCTACAAAATATAAATCAATACATATTTTCTCAAAAGATAAAATAAAAGTGAAATTTTAATATTGTAACTCTACTCTGATAATATTTAAATACTGCATAAACTTATGTACTTATAAAATATATTTATCATGAAAAAATTACCTCCATATAAAAAGTTGTAGGCAATGTTGATATATTGTTTAGCCAGAGTACCATTTTCATTCATAATTTGCTTAGTTTCCTCCGGGAAGCAGACATAACCCATAGCCGTTGTGCCTAAACCAGCATAGAATATTCTCTGAAACAATATATTATTATGTTAATATTATTAAGAATTAAAACATAATTTTTTGATATAGTACATATTGATTATTTGTATATCTGATATTATAAATGCGAAAATAACACTGTCTATTTCTTTTTCACACCTAAACTGCTACACCAACATAAAATTTGATACAGAAAAGTTTGAAACCTGAGAAATGACAGAGGATAGGTTTTATCCCAGAAATCCTGCAGGAACGAGTTATATGCAGGTTTACAAAGGTAAACCTTATGATTATAAAGTATAGTGAAAGAACTATACTTCATATGATTATGACTCACTGCCAAAAAATTTATTTAAAAAAAAATGGGAAATGACGAAACTTTGAAAATTAAAATATATGAATACCAGGAATCTATGGTTCCCAAATCCCACCATTATATTGTAGAGGAGGATGTCTACTACAATGTACTGTGTTGGACATATTATTGTAATTAAATAAACTAAAATTGTCAACTCACCCGTATAAAACCACCTCGCAAGCCAAAAATGAATCCAGTGAGACCACCCATTGCTACAGCTCCATATCTTGTCTGTTTATTGTCTTCCTCACGCAAGTACTGGATGATCCCTCATAAACAAGTTCAAATTATTTGAATTTGAATCTAAATTCATGATATATAGCCTATAGCCTTGCTCGATAAATGGGGTATTTAACACCGAAATAAATTTTCAAGTCAGACCAATAGTTCCTGAGATTAGCGCATTCAAACAAAAAAACAAACTCTTCAGGTTTATAATATTAGTATAGATTTATAACATCACTCTTATTCCATAATATAAATTTTAGGAGTGATTGTAAGTACCTTTTTTAACAGTTAACAGGTACTTACAATCACTCCTATCCTTAAATTCATGATAGTTATCTGTGATCCTGTGTTTCAGAGAGGATGTATGAGCTACTCCCGTCTCGAATGTCTCCCGCACAGCTGTCACGGGGGATTGTAACGCTGATCTGATGTAGCTTGTTTTGTTCTCTTTGCCTTCAGCTTCTAACTTCCTGAAACATTGTATTTTCTAGTGTTTGATTTTACGCGAGTATTATACATTTAGAAATTAAAGAGTCTCCCCGTGACCATGCTCGCTGTAAAGTGTTCGAAATATCAGGAAAATAATATAATGAATAAATCACGTTTAAAATCCGTTAAAAAGTCTTTAATTTATTCCTGAAACATTATTTGGAAAATAAGTTTGTGGAAATATTTAAATCATTCTGAGTGTTGTATAAATAAGCCTTATCATATAGATAACATGTATCACAAAAGAGAAATGTCATATCATACTATGTGCATATTTAATGGGATTTACTGGAATAGAAAAAATAAAATTTACTTTCCCTAACTACTTCTCACATTACCAAACGTGTGTATCTTACACAATATTAATGTACTAGATTTCCGCCCGCGGCTTCGCCCGCATTTGCAAAGGAAAACCCGCATAGTTCCCGTTCCCGTGGGATTTCCGGGATAAAAACTATCCTATGTGTTAATCCAAGTTACCCTCTATATGTGTGCTAAATTTCATTGTAATCGGTTCAGTAGTTTTTACGTGAAAGAGTAACAAACATCCATACATCCATACATCCTTACAAACTTTCGCCTTTATAATATGTATTAGATCATTTAGTTTAGGTATAAACATTTTATGGCATTATCTTTATCTATGCGGGAATGTGATAATAACAAAGATAACACGAGAGATTTTATTAACATCAAGGAAAAAGTGTAAGTATTGCAGATCTACCCTAATTATTTTTGTATTTAATGATATTACATACTCTGCGTAGTCGGCGTGAGGCGCTTCGTATATTGGAAGCTCCGAAGGTCTCATAGGAGGTGGAGGAGAAGGTCTCTTTGCCTCTGGTATTGGAGTTGCAGCTCCCACAGTCGGTATGAGCACCGCTGCTAACCCCGAACCAATTACTACTTTTCGAAGCATCTGTAACCAAAAATAAGACAAAATAGTACGAGTTCCAATAGTTATTACGAAATAAATCCATACAATTACCTCGAAAGAGATGTTTCACAGGTTTATTACATAAATAAACCGTGTACAAAATTCAATGTAATCAGCTGCTATTTTGACATTGACATGTGCATAGCGCAGTTTGACATTAGTCATTACGTAACAGAATTTTAAGCTGAGTCTACATTATCATTCTCTAGTGATTCTCTAAAAAATAACGAAATTCTAAAATACGGTCTAGAAATAGACCGAAATTATATGCTAAAGGAATTTAAAGCTAGCCATACAATAAAAATAATAAATCTATTGTATCTTAATGAATAATTTTTACAATTTTGAAATAGTCGTTGAGATACGATTACGTTAATATTTTATAGCTGCATTGAAACAGATTATAACTTACAAATATACACAGTAAGTATATTGTAAAAGGTGTGTAAAAGAAACTGGTAGGTATATTCTGATAATTAAATCATAAATAAATATGCACACCCAAATTGCAAGATGTCCTCAGATTAATTTCCATATTAAGAATAAAACAGATGTCAAAATCAGACAGCTGTGATTGTGATTGAAATTTGAAACAGTTCTAAATCGCAATGTGTAAAAGGCTGTCATAGTTTTTCTTCAAATCGTAGTTCTGTGCTTCTTTGTCTAATAATTCTTGTGTATATTTATTAAAATAGAAAACTGAATTATTTTAAAATATAAAGTGGCCTTATTAAACATATAAACGCGGCGTTATCGTCAAAAACAATCGATATTCAAAATTTGTTCCACATTGTGAGTGCATTGTCCAAGAAGTGAATTGTTTTTTAGATTTCACGGTAATATTTTAGCGCTTCTTTTAATTATTTAAAATGTCTGGAGTGCGTGTCGGTCGTGTGCCTAAGCGCAGAAGAGCGAATCGTGCCAAGACGCGGTCAGGTAAGCGAAGGCCCGCATGAGGTGTCTTTGCTACCGCTGTTCAAAAGTGCGGGGTTTGAAATTCGCTTGGAGTTCTTTAGAATAGCTGCTTGTACCAAACATTCAAAGTACCGTCAAACTGACTTAAAAATACTAAAATAGAGCTGAAAATGTTTTATTTATTTGATCAAGTAAAATCTGTTGTATTTATCTTGATTTTTAAATAAAATACGTACACATATTTTAGTTGCGCGTGTATATCATCAAAAACATTCAATTATTTTATTTTGCAATTATAAAAAAAACAGTTAGATATTTATCTATCAAGAAGATATTGGTATATAGAGGCTATCTATGTCATATAACATGTTACTGAGCACATTTATCATTAGCGTTGGTGTATAATAATAAACATAAACAATGTATATACATACCTACAGTCATAAAACCTATTATAAAATTTTAGTGGCAGTTGGTTGAACATTTATAACCCATTAGTTCCATTTACATAATGTATGTTAGTCTGACCTCAATGATTTTCTTGTATGTAACATAGTGTCATTATGATGCATTGTAATGCATAATGTTCCCGTCCGACTAGGGCCCTTCCGGCCTCCTCCACTCAAGCGACAGCCCAAGCCGAGGTTCGAGATCCCTGTCAAAGGGGGACGCCCTTGCGCATGTCGCTACCAGGGTGAACCTTCAGTTCACCCACGCATCCGCGTTAAAATGTAGAAGCCTTCTGGCTAACATTGAGAAACACCTCGAACAAAAAAAAAATGCATAATGTTCGGGAATGAAACAACTCCATAACTATTAAACTATGTAAACATTGTATAGTATAGAATGTAACATGTAAAATATATTATATACAGTTTAAACACATCTTCAATGCATATATTGTCATGGAATCTTGTTTATTATGCAAAAACATAGCCATATGCATAATATTGTTAATAATATTTAGTTTTACATTTTTGATACTTTGTTTTCCACCTATAGCCAATTGAGTTTTATATGCTTGATATTTTCATGAAGAGATACAATCAGGTGACCCGTTTGCTAAAAACATAATCCAACTTTGAGTAACAATAACATCAGTTAATTATTTATAAGCTAAAGCATATTCTCACATTAAGTACATCATTAAAATTAGATAATCATTTTTAAACACAAATTACTCACAACATTTAACATAAGTGAGATCGAACTTATAACCTTTGGCAGGATTTTCAAGGTCAAAACATCTGCAGCTATATTTAATACTGTGCCGCGCGGTTTCTCCTGTGTGGCTTCGCTCCTGTTGGTGCGTGATGATATAGCCTATAGCCTTCCTCGGTAAATGGGCTATCTAACACTGAAACAATTTTTCAAATCGGACCAGTAGTTCCTGAGATTAACGCTTTCAAACAAACATACAAACAAACAAACTCTTCAGCTTTATAATATCAGTATAGATTCTCTATAAAAGAATCTTCGCACATTAAGTCAGTTTAACGGTACCTTAATCTATTAAAACTGATTTGCGTTACTGGTGTACTAACAAAGTGATTGCATTGATACAGAATGCTAAGGTGCATGAATAGAGTGATGATCACATAACCATCTGGACACAACGGTTGCAAGGGAGGACTTCTTGGAATGAAATGGTATATATCCATTTTATCGCTCTTTACTATTGCACAAGAATGAGGCAATACATGTACTTTTTTAAAATTTACTAGAAACTTTATATTTTGGATGTATTTTTTAATAAGATTAATATATTTTTTTATGCGTTATGATAGCATAACCCATATTATAATATATAGTTATGTTTTTATCTAATGAAAATGACCATGAAATGGTCCTTCAATCCGGATCTCATTTGATATAAATACATAAAAGAAAAATAAACACAACTCAATACTATTGCAAAATATTTCACCATTATTATGGTATGATAAAATAAAAATTCTGTAAAGATTGTAAATATGTATGGCCTCATTTTTGTATTTTTTCCGTAGTATAGTAGTATGGATTGTGTTTTTTATAGGTTTAAATTCTAACTATTCTATTATTACCTGACAACTTTATATTCATTATCTGTATTCTATGCTGATAAATATTTGAGAGTGATTGGCTTTAAATTTGTTTCACTGCATGGTGTTTTTTAGATGGTATTCATTATATTGATTTTTTCCATTCATCTACATTCTAGTCAATTTATTCTATGGGAAACAACTCAATTTTTCAGTGACACAATTTTTAACACAGCTTTTAATCATAGTTTAGAGGTGAAAAGGCAAGGTAGTAGAAGAAAAAATGTTTTTGCATTTGTACCATACTTTTTTACTCAAATATTATAGATTACGAAACTCTTTCAGGAAAAAATTGATTGTAACATTGTAATTGTAATTTGAAACCCCCCCATGCACTTGATAACATCATTATACAATTTCGTTTAATTTATTTCCACTCAACATTGTGAATATCAAGTCATTGAGATATGACGACGCGGTTGGCGCAGTGGTAAAGTAACTGCCTACTGAGCCGACGGTCCCGGGTTCGATCCCCGGTCAGGGCAAATATTTGTGTGATGAACTCAATTATTTGTTCTTGGGTCTGGGTGTTATTATCTATATATGTATTTATTAAATATTATATTTACCGTCGCCTAGTACCCACAACACAAGCCTTAATTGAGCTTACTGTGGGACTAGGTCGATTTGTGTAATAATGTCCTATAATATTTATTTATTTTTATTTATTTTATTATTTCCTCATCTCGCCTTTTGTTAAATTGTGAAAAGCTTACTTAAGCTGTAGTACGCCTAATTAGTACAAGAATAATTAACTACTGGCAATTATTTTACACAAGCTTTATTCTGCGTAAAACTGAAACAACGTCTTATTATATTCTAAGTGCCTGTTATTATGGTATATGGTGTGGATTACTTTAATGTAACGCTAAACCATAAGTCTGTGGTTAATTTTTCACTTCGTTTTTTTTTTATTTTGTGAAGGTACATATCGATTCCGAAAATTTTTATTTGTAGCTTTCTATATCTTTCTTTCTTTGTACCAGTTAACTACAATGTAACATTTTTTATTCCCTTTTTAACATAATATCGCTAGTTTTGCGCCCACGAATACGCTTATCACTTCTAAGGGCACTTCTAAGGGGCGAGTAGCAGTTATCCATAAGAATTGCCATGCCCTAATTCACTCGATTTTGTTTTCGGGACAATGGTGCCGACAAGGGTAACTTGAACGCAATTTCGTCAATATTTTTATTTTTCACTACATATTTTCCAATTTTCCCCATACGAGAGTCGAGAGGTTCAAGATAAATAGTTAGGTATATTTTTTTCGTTAATCGGTTAAATGATTCAGCAATTTAACAACCAAACTTGCGTGGGAAATAATTAGTATTTTGTATGAATTCTTCTAAAATACTTTAATATAATAATTGCCCTTTATTTTATTAACGACAGCATAAAGTAACGTTATAAATTGTTCATGTTTATATGTTGTTACCGCTACCTAAAATAATATAGGTACGTGTCGTGCGTCAAACGGAAAATTGCCATAAATAATTTAATTAGATATGGTTCACTTTAATATCGCCCAGGGCAGGCTTATCTATTTCTTTTTACGTCATTATTGTAGATGCACGACACCTTTATTAACTTAGAGCGGTATACTTTGATGTAAATAAATATTGTGAACATTAAAACTTAATGATTTATTGAACTCTAACTATTTAATAACTCTATTATTTACACATATCCACTCAATATATTATACTAGCAATGCCCTGCGGTTTCACCCGCATAGATAGCGATATCGTGACAGTGAAAAGTCTACTATAGGTCGGACTATAGGTTTAATTTTTGGACAAAGCTAGTCGTCCGCTAAACGGATGAATAAAATAAATTAGTCGTCCGATTACCGGATGAATAAAATAATTTAATCGTCCGATAACATCTATTTATCTATATAGTTAGGTTATCGGGGTTTCTTTAGAGAACTGCCGCACGTATTATAGGTTTTTTGTGGAGGGAGGAGGGGGGAGGAGGGCACACGTAGGTATTTGATTTTTTTTTGCGCGTCGACGGAGCCCCGCTTCGCGGGGCTCCTATTTCTGTGTAGTTTTTTTTTTAAGAAACCTAACCTAACCTAAACTTGATTTTTTTTTGCGCGTCGACGGAGCCCCGCTTCGCGGGGCTCCTATTTCTGTTTAGTTTTTTTTTTTAAGAAACCTAACCTAACCTAACCTAACGGCTAACCTAACCTAGACTTGATTATTTTTTTGCGCGTCGACGGAGCCCCGCTTCGCGGGGCTCCTATTTCTGTGTAGTTTTTTTTTAAGAAACCTAACCTAACCTAACCTAAGGGCTAACCTAACCTAAACTTGATTTTTTTTTGCGCGTCGACGGAGCCCCGCTTCGCGGGGCTCCTATTTCTGTGTAGTTTTTTTTTTAAGAAACCTAACCTAACCTAACCTAAAGGCTAACCTAACCTAAACCTAACCTAACGAATTAAGGGCGAATATCTCGGCCATTTTTGATTTTAGAGAAAAGTTGTTCCTATAAAACATGCTTATATTAGCGTAATCTTTACGATAAAACAATAATAAATAGGTGTTATAATGACACCAACTCCATTAAAAATTTTCTAAGTCCTGCGCCCCCTTTGCTTTAGTCCAACCCAACTAGCTTTAGTGTTAAAGGGTTATCTATTAATCCGAATAATCGGACGATTAAATTATTTTATTCATCCGGTAATCGGACGATTAAATTATTTTATTCATCCGGTAATCGGACGACTAATTTATTTTATTCATCCGTTTAGCGGACGACTAGACACTTCGTTAATTTTTAATCACATGAAAATCACTTTCACCCCGTCCCGCACTACGCCTGCTCATTATACCTACTATTTTCTGTAGATTGACACTTTTAAAAATTCGTTATATCTTTTGAATGGAATATCCATTTTTTTTTAAATTAAAAAGTATTTTGCTGGTATTGAAACAGTCTATAATAAATCATTTAATGGGATAAGGATTAATATAATTATGTGTATGGATAACATGGTTTGATTACTGTCGGCACTTCTATTTACTTTGAAAACGTAAAAAAGTTGTTGTAGTAACGTAACTACTGAAGATGGACATATGTTATCGCGGACTTTCTTGTAGATATTGATCCATTCTATAATACCGCAGAAAATTTTTTTGTTCTATCTTCAATAGATTCCGCAGCGCACGCGATGACAGCATTTTCATTAAGGAATTTTTTACACCTTGGGTTACATTATTGGATTTTTGGTAAGGATCTCTAATTTTTTTGAAAATGCAATATAGCCTTTATTGCTCAGTGAAGATGCAGCTTTCTAATGGTGAAAGAATTTTTGAAATCGGTCCAGTAGTTTATGCGTGAAAACCATACATACATACATACATACTTACATAATTACAAACTTTTCCTCTTTATAATATTAGTATAGATGTACATACCTAGGTATATCGTAAAGAGGATAGAGAGGATTATCCGCAATATTTTGGGATGTCAGTTCTGAAAATATATTTTAACGTTTTTTCCTTCAACATAGGTTGTATTTATCCTCATTTCATATATATAATATATCTAACGATCCAATTAACTACTGCTAAGTTCTGTAGGATCTTTGTTTGTTTATGTTCAGAGTTTTCCAAAAATGGCGCGTTTAATAGGTCAAGGTGACCCATTTATTTAATCGACCATGATTCCATAGCAGTCAAAATAGTCTGAGAAGTATCGTCAGAACCCTCTTAACTGTAGAAATTCCATAAGGGCGGGGTTATATAAAAGTAATTGGTTTTGTTCCCGAAACTTTTATTAAGTTCAGTCATAGTTAGTGCAATATAACATATAGTGAAAGTAATTCGAAATAATTTATCGTACTGATGTAGCTTTAAATAAGAAACAAAAAATCGTTGTTTATGCTCCTCCTGAAAGACCTCAAAGTAGAATAACTTGTTTTTTATTCATGACATTAATAAACCTATTCGTTATCATCTCGGCATTATTGAAATACTAAATTGGAATTGTTGATTGAAGCTTGATATTTTCTAAAAGCTAAATTATACGAAAGTAGGCCAAGAGTTATCGCACTCGTTAATAATTAACTGTATTGTGTGTCAACGAGTATAAAATATATAGGCATAGCGATGAGATAATAGGAATGGCAAAACTTACTTTAAATCTACCTATACCGTGGTATCAAAATATGGTTTATTCAGTCTACGCAATTGACTTGGCAGTGGGTAAGGAATATACCAGTTTAATTTAATTTCAAGGATATACGAAATCAAATAATATTAACCTCTGATACTTACTTTGAAATCGATAAAGACACGGAAGTAAAAATAAGAAAGTACGGGAAGTGGAGATGTATAATAATTTGCGTCAATACCAACAGATAGTGAGCACTGATAAATAATTTGACAAGATCAATGACGTAAAGCTTATAGCTGTAGTGCACGAAATATGTTTACATCCTGAGTCGAGTAGTGGTCGAGTGTCGTAAAGTATTGAAGTTCTGCTGTTTATCTACATACTGGATCATTCTTGGATATTGACAACAACTTTATTGAGATTAAAATGATAAATGTTCCATTTATTTGCACTCGCATAGAGTTGTTGCTGAGGTTGCAAAACTAATTCGTAAATTTTACAAAATTATTGAAATTGTAAGCTACAAAATGGGCTGAGGAAATGCTGACGTATTTATTCTGACGTAATAAGAAGCTCAACTCAACTCGGTTTGCTCAGGAGCTAAAAGTTAGATCAACAATAATTTTCTTTATTAGGTTCCATAAAAAAAAATCCCAAGAATACTGGAATAATAATTCCTACTTCTTGGCAAAAACATACCGCATTTCTTTTGTTTTAAAATTTAAATGTTTTGTCTAAGATAAAGGAAACATCTTGAAGCGTTCACGTATTATAACGAATTCTTTAAAATGAACTATCGTGCCAACATTATTTTTGAGGTCGTCGTCTATGCATTTATTGAGACCATTAACCTTCTCTGAACATAATATCTCTTCACAAAACGTTTTAATGCTATACCTAACTGTTGAATTGAAATTCTGGCTGAATTTATGCTTAGACAATTTGCTTTGTTCCATTAATAAATACGGTTAGTCTTTACTGTAGTCGGTTTTTAATTTACCTTTCACCGTCCGTCTCGTTTATTGTAAGTAATTTCAAAGCGTATAAAATAGAAAATGCATTACACAATTACATACACAACACATTCATATTATCATGGTGGTAGCGGCAGATTTTATTTCAGTGCACGCATCAGATACGTCTATCAAGAGCCCCCTATGTTTCAGTGTTGAGAATGATGGCAATCATGCAGGACAGGAACAGTGAGGAGGTACCGCGGGAGTTCCTCGAAACTGGCCGGACGGGGCGACGGAACGCCATGCCCGACATCCTGCATCCGCAAGGCGCTGAGATGACCACAGCGGATCTGCCCTCGAGGTTACAGAACCTCGTCACTACGGGTAAGTTGTATACCATCGAAAATTGTGTGCACTATTGTGGTGGTATGTAAACAGTCAGTCAGTCGTAGAAAAGGATCATAATTCATACATTTACATTATAGTGTCTATTTCTCTAATATTTTCTTGGAAGTGAATTTTTTAGTGAGAAGTATCAAAGTCAGTTATTGTTTTTTATCAAACGATACTTATTTCGGGAATAAATTTCAAGCTGAAGAGACGACTTGTAAATTGTAATATTCTGATACAAGAATTATTCCGTTTCTTATTGCTCGATCTACATTTCAAGAAACTTTTCCGTTAATAATATTAAATGGATTTAATAATGTAATATATATATTGACGTAGTAAATACGTGGGACGTAGGCGTGTACGACGCGACGTTCACGAGTCCGGAGAGGTGAATAAACTTCTCATCAATTTTGTCATTGGAACAGGCGAAAAAAGAGCCAATTCCCAAAAGAATCTGAGATAAAAACTCAGTACTATAGGTACTATGTACAAAAATTCGCAACATACATTTTAATGTTTTAATACTATTTAATATAATTGGGGTCACATAACTGTTGGTTTTTAAAATGGTTTAAATATAATAATTAATTTCACATTTGATGAAGTTACGCTTGGTGAGCTATGTATGTCCGTTGCAGTTTTATGAATACATTAATTTATTTTCTAGTTCATTTTAGAATGCTTTCGCACAAAAACGGAGAGCTTATGAAGATATTCCTGTCTGTCGTTGCCTTTAAATAATATCTGTACCTATATGAATTTGTACCGTGATATGCAGTCGAATGTTATTTCGTATTCATTGGAGTTTGTTGTCGCTTTTATCATGCATTTTTTCAATACTTTACCTTGTTATTGTATTTTTTTAGGGACAATTTTTCCATTATGTTTTCGATTTTCCTTCCTGTCCGTATACTATTTGTATTCCGTCGAACAGGGTTGAAACAAAATACTCTTGGACTTGGAGTAACCTGATAAATTCGTTATGTTGCTATTAGGAATTATATTCCATTTTGTATATAATCCAATCAAAATTATTTTCTTTCTAATAGGAGATTTTTTATTGGAAAAATTTCCATAGAAGACCCATAGCTGCCGTGGGTTATGTTGAACTTCTACCCACATCATCATCATTAAATGATTGAACTGAAAGTTTTGCCTAAATATCCATGATCTATCGACCTATTGCCAATCTAACTACGTTGCGTGTATTTGACAAGCAGTTTAATTAAAACAAACAACGTTATCTACAATTAATTGCCCTACCTATATATTGGAAGGTGTGTACTCCTGACTAAATACGCCACAGTACATTTACAGTGACCTTGTATCACTGTCTATAGTGGAGTACTTACATGCTATAGGTATTGTTGGAAACTCTAAACCGTAAAGCCGGTGACGCAAATTACACGGTGTAACTGCTTTAAGTCGCCTGTTTTATTTATGAGTATGCTGAACAGCATTTACTGTCATTACGGCATTTCAAATGATTGGCGTATCGAAAGCTATACTGAAATTCTTCAGTCTTTCAAACTGTTCTTTTCTTACATTATGTTTTGGTAGTGTAGGCCCTTCAAAATATCTCTAATAGTACCTTACTCGAACTAAGTACCTATTACGGGAAGTTATTTGTGCTACTTGATAAAGTTAATTGTAGTTTTTAGAGGTTACCAGAAGATAATGTTATATAGGGTGTCCCAACAAGAACGCAAGATTTAAATTTGACATAAAACGCAGATATTAAAAAGAAGATTGTGAAAACTATATTATATCGTAAAGTAGACAAGATGAGGTTATGTTTGGAACAACACATCAGGGAGATGGCCGCCGCGGCTTTGCTGGCACATACGCGATCTTTTAATGAAATTTTCAATGACCGTTTTACATAAATGCTGTGGTATTTCATTAATACAGCGTCCAATTTCGTCTTTTAAGGCTTGAGTCGTCGTTGGCTTATTTGCATAAACCATCAATTTCAAAAAACCCCTAAATCGCATGATCTAGGTGGCCAATTATGGTCCCCAAAGCGTGAAATATCACGACCGAGAAATGACTGATGCAGCAATTGTATTGTTTCTCTGGCTGTATGACATGTGGCGCCGTCTTGTTGAAACCACATCCCCTCCAGCATGCAAGACGCAAATTTTTCGTCAAAATTCGCTGCATAGTTTATTCCGAAACACCAATTTTTGGAGCTTGGTGTTGAATTGAGATGGATGGAGTTTGAGCGATATCATCACGTACAGCTGCGATATTTTCGGTTGATCAACCTGGTCGAAGGCGCGTTGTTGTCATTACATCACTAACAGACCCAGTTACAACAAATTTTTCCATAAATCTCTTCTAAAAAAAAATAACACTTGTTGAAATGTCAAACAATGACACTTTGAATGGCGCCAAATTTAAATCTTGCGTTCTTGTTGGGACATCCTATACAAGGATTCTTTTTATATTATTTAGATGTCGTGCGAAATTCACACTAAAGTTACGATACTGAGAATCTTGCCATCTATACTTTTACGAATAAATAGGATTGGGATAGGGATTCATTATTTGGTATGAACAACAGTTCATAACAATGTATAGGCAAATATGAAATGTAAAGCCAAAGGGGATTACTCAGTCACTTTCGGGCGATAACACGAGCTAATCCACATCCACCGACGATCTCTTATTATAAAAATATATAAAGGATAGAAGAAAGCATAAAATAAAATATCATCGATGATCGATTAGTTATCAAAGTTCTTTGTGTCAAATATGATTACAGTTCAGTTGAAGCAATTCCCTTTCATACAATATGTTCAATAGTCCTCGATTCATTTCTAACAACGTAATAACTAAAGTAATATATAGGAGTCGTGTTTTCCAATCCCATTGGTCTTGTCGTCTCACAATAGAATTGCCTTTCAAATTATAAATAGACTCGCCGCTCGAACGTAATTCATCGTAATTGATTTAATCTTTCTTAATTAACAGAGAAGCAATAAAAACAATGTCTCTGTGGCTACTGTTTGTTTCAATTAGTATCGACTTGTGGACTCCTCAATGAGATTAAGGGCCGATTCTTCAATGCTTGGATAAAACTTATTCGTCGAATAATGTATAAAACTACCATTTTAAAAACGTATTCTAATTGCCCGTATTTGACAGTTTACGTGACATTTTAATATTATCGTGTAATACTTTATTTGACGGATAAGTTTTATCCAAGCATTGAAAAATCGGCCCTTAGAAAAACAATCAAACCGTATTAAAATATGTATATTATTTATATTTTATAGTTCTGAGTTACAAAGTGAAAGCCATGAAAGGACGGACCTATTCATTATTTCTACGGTCTGACTTTAGTTTGACATTGCTCATAAAAAAATCGGATATGTAATGAATTTATTCAGTAAATTACCAGCATTGTTATCTGTTTATTTCCTTTTTTAAAACCAGATGTTTTTAATTTACTTATCGAAACCTAAACACCTTTGCCTGAATAATCCGTAGTTAGTTTAGTAAGAATATCAGACAATCACCATCTCCTCAGTCAGATTTCTCATTGTTAAAAATAATAATCATTGCAGCTATAGCATGTCTTTATTTATTTATTTAACAGCAGTGAAGACATATTCTTTGATCTACTGATTTGACTCTAGTCTGTTATTAAGAATCTTCTGAGACCTTAACCACTTGTATGAAACACATCTATAATGAAAAACAATGCACCGGTCCGTGTTGTTCATCGACCAGTGACTGATAGTGAATAGCCGCACTGATTATTGATTATTCACGGTGATTGCTTCAAAATTAGATCCAACCGGATGGTTGGCTGAAACATCATTATGTCCCTTACTGTAATATTTAAATATAAAAAGTGTTCCGCTTTCACGTCGTCGCGTCGCGGGATTTCATGAATTTTATCATAGAAATGGATGATCTCACAGAGACCAATGTAAATTATTCCATATTGAAAAATAAACCTTGAAAATTTCAATGGACGAGAAATCGCCACGCAATAGCGTCTAATGTAAGCAAATACTCGCTCCGAAAGCTGTTGTTTTATTCAGGAGGACAAGTCGGTAGTTTATAGTATACTGTCCCTTTTATCGATATTATGCTCATGTAACAGAAAAAGAAAGATACCTCTTCTGATTTAATAAATGTGCTACTCGATAGGAGTTTGTACATACTTAGCTTAGTCATTTGGTCAAACATATTAACATAACTATGAATAGATTTTGCTAAGTGTTGAAGATTAAAAAGTGAAGTCCCATGTCCCCTAGTGGGGTAAGGGGCAGATGCATTATATATCTGTTTCTTTAGACCTACTGTGTCCTGCCAGACCGAGACATTTTTTTTCTTTGTCTCCACCGGGAATCGAACCCAGGACCCCTCGGTTTTACGCTCACGCGTCAACCACTGTACCAAGGAGGCGGTCAAAGATTTGCTTACTCATAATTATCTTTTTTACAGTCTCACAAAAGTGATGGCAATATTGTAATTATACACATGTCAAAAAATATCAGGAAAAAATACATCTTATCCTTTTCTTGACGTCAACCGTACGTCATCACATATGATTATTGATTACTGCCCTGTGTTACTGCCATTTACCGTGGTTGGTTAGTCGTCTGCACGATATTGCCTATTTGGCAATGCAAGCATGTCATGCGCTTACATGATTTGTCATGCGGCATGACTGAACCGAACTAAATGATCATGCCTGCATTTCAGTCATACTTGTAAGATAGAAAACAGAAAGGTCAATCAGCTATCAGCTATTTGATGAGCAGTTTACGTAGCGTTTACCTTGAATGTTGATCTAAACATTCTAAATGATCATATATCTATGACACGTAACTCATGTTATGCTGCATTACCCTCATCTTTGCTAGTTTAAGATCTGGTTATATTTACTTAGGTAACTTCTAATATCAACAAAATAACATAAGAAATACTTCTAAAAAGTAACTCTGTCATTTTATATAAGAGTGGGTTGATGTCCCATTTCTTTGATCAATCATAGCTAGGTCACAGTTATTAAGTTCATGTCAAAGCATCAATCAAATTACGACATTTTGCCTTTCACGGGTCATGAGGCTCTATATTTTTTTGAATATATTCCTATGCTAGCCTGATGGTATGTTAAAAATGAGGGCACGTGAAGCAGTTTTCTTGATAATTTGTTCTCTCAATTTTAATTTTCATTATATCTGTTTAATGTTCATTACATTTGTTCTCTCAATTTTAATTTTCATTACATTTTCATTACATTAAAACTGAAAAATTAAGATTAATTTTTTTTCTACGTATTTTTACAGGATAAAAAGTATCCTATTTTACGCCCAGGATAATAAGGTATAATTATACCAAGTTTCATCGAAATCGAACCGTTAGTTTTCACGTGATGTCTTTTTTGTCTGTCTGTCTGTCTGTATAGACAGACAGACAGACAGACAAAAATTTTTTTAATCACATATTTGGGTTTGGTATCGATCCAGTAACACCCCCTGCTATTTATTTTTTCAATATTTTCAATGTACAGAATTAACCCTTCTACAGATTTATTATATGTATAGATTTGATTTGATATCATGAACTAGAGGCTAAATCAGTGATGACTCGACCATGTTGCCACTCCTGTAATTTCAGTTATACGTGTTGTGTGTTTGCATATTTACAATACTCCGCAATGCACGTACAATGAACTTTTATCGTTTATTTGCTATGGCAGATATTATCATCGCGTGACACGCTCTAATCTTAATCCCATTGTTGAATCGCACGACTGATTATTATAACAAATACAAATACTTACTGTGCTGTATACTTAAATTCCTTCGTTTCATGAGAATATTTTATTTAAATATACATTTTTGCCAAATTATTTGGTAACTGTGAACCAGAATCCCGGTTTGGGAACCGTATCATTGTTAATTCAATAAATAAGAAGTCCTTGCCTACTCTGATGTTTCTCTTATAAAATAACGTCTGATAATAGGTATATTCAGAAAGTTTCTTTGAAGATGAAGTCTTGTGGCTAATATAATTACATTTGTTAAAAACAGATCACGCAGGCCGCATATGTCGCGCGGACTATCAAAAGCAGTTTAGATATTTTAGATAGCCGAG
Organism: Colias philodice; assembly: GCF_061535455.1. Classification (NCBI taxonomy): domain Eukaryota; kingdom Metazoa; phylum Arthropoda; class Insecta; order Lepidoptera; family Pieridae; genus Colias; species Colias philodice. Next base: position 11,219,704 of record NC_143088.1, read on the forward strand.
AACTTTTTAAATTTTCAGGCCTAAGATCCTTCCTCTAAAAATAACGAAAAAAAAGTATACTGAAACTATAGAGCTGTTCACATGTGATGTCGTGGCCGAGAGAAATACATGATCAGAGGAAAAGATCATGATGAGAGGTCAGCATGATGTTTAAATTTCCTATATCTTGTACGTTAAGGATGAATGGATGGATGGAGTATATGATAAGGAATCCAGAGATAGATATTAAAAGGGGAAATAAAGAATAAGAAAAAATGTGACATACTAAATGTAGGTAGTTGTATAAAACCAACTTGAATACTACCTAATGGAAATTGCTCAAGACGAATTACTGTTTTTATTCAATTTGAATAATGACAATTACTGTTGGAGACAAATTGCCGTCTCAATCCAACTTAAAAACGGATCCCAAGGAGATGGAAAACACCGGTGACACCTTTCTCGCTATCCAGATGTAATTAAGCCGACCCCACGCTGATAAGAACCGCTACTTATCTCCTTGACGCAATCGAGTGTCATATGTAATCGCTAATAGCCAATAAGCTGATTATACCCTGTATTGATTAATCATGTGACTTACATAAATACTTCATTATCGGCTTTACGAGTCCTTAACGTGGACTGATATTAGCTCTTATTGACGTATTTCATAGTGGTGGCCGTAAACATGTCAGCAGTTTGTATAGATCTAAGATGATGAATGTGAGTGACTCATGGTTCATTAATATTTATGGCATTCCAGTCCTGTCGTAGTCTTCTAGGTATGCGGAGTTAATTGTGTGTTTCGCTCGTTCTGAGTGATATTTGCATTTTCGAGCGTATTTAGACTGAGACTAACTTGTCTTTAGGCCGAGTGATTGTCGTAGAAACTTGAAATCAAGAAAAACATTTTACACAGTTCTTAGGGAATTTTCACTCAATTTGTACATATGTATAAATATCCACACAAGATGAATAATATACAAATTACGTTACATTAAATAAGTAAGCCGCTGTCGCCGCTCATGAAAAATCGTTTCTATGATCGCATTTGTTTCCATTATTGCACGCCTCATAAGCGAAGCGTTGAGGTGGGTACTACTGTCACTTCGCGCAAAACATCTGATTTTTCAAACTTAAAATGTCTTTATGTATCATACATTGCACTTGTAAGATAATACATACACACACATATTAAGAAAAAACACTATTTTTAACGTTCATGATATTTTTGATGTCATTTTTGTTATTTAAACTAGTTAAAAAACAGTTTAAAAAAGTTCTGTCTTGGACGTCCGTGTGTCTGTATGTGCGGATCCTTTTTCTTGTTAACACGATAGCGACCGAAATACTTTACTAATCGAGTCTTTTTTTTTCTCTTACGCTTGAGTATGCTCAGGAATAGAACCCTTTCATTTTTCAGGGTCTGATTCGATGTGGTTTAATTGTTATTAAATAAACAAAAATAATAATTAATAAATATTTATTAAAAAAAAATTATGAGGCGTGCACTTTTGGATTTTCCAAATTATTTCTAATATTGACCCTGATTAAAATATTATGATCTCAGTAAATAATGCAATTATTTAATTATTTCAGACCCCGACAACCCCCAGCCGGGTCCTTCAAAAGCGGACCTAGAACCGAACAAAGTCGACGAAGCGACAGCTAAAAAGGACTGCAGTTGAGCTAACTATCGCAGTCCACAGGACTACACTGGACTTGCCCAAAGCTTGTAATCTCAATTAACATAGTATTACTAAGCAATCATGTAGCCCCCCACCTTAAGGATTAGACGTAGCTAGTGTAGACATAGACTTGTCGATTTTGTGTTTTGAGGCTGTCGAAATCAGTGCGTATTGGTTTTGTATTTAAGTAGGTATGTATGTTGTATGCGTTTAAATGTACGCATATTGTTGGACAATATTCGTCATTTTTTTTACTTATGCGTTAAAGTTTTTAACCGTACATATAACTGCATGTTGCCAGAAAAGTTTATTTATTATTTAACTTCAGATTTTTTTTTTCTTTTGAATATTTTTGTTAAAGTTATTGACGGTAGAATTAAAACAAATGACAGCTATGTTGGTACTTGGTGTAACAAATAAATAGTACAAATATTTTAATCGATGTTTCTTTCAAATTAAACATGTAAAGCAATTATAAATTAATTGTATTGTGATATATTTGAATTGTTCCTATAAAGTTTCAAGTTTAATTAATAAATAATAACTTATATTGTACATAGTGAAAAGTGAGTGTTTTCTACTTAGATGTTGACAGTTTTTATTTAATAAAATTTTGTATTTATTAGAATTTAATTGAGTTCCATTGTGATACTTGATTGTTTTTAATTTATATATTTATATGAATGTTAACAATAGGTAGGGATACATTTAAATTTATTTTTTAACGGAATCTGATTGTTACAAGAAAATTATTTGAAATTGTAATACCCAAGTGCTTTGTGCTTTAATACAGCATTTTTCCGTTAAATTTTTCTAGTGATCATTTATTCTCATTGTAATATAAAAATGTGAAGGTAGTCGTAACCTTAGGAGTTAAATTTTTATATAATACCCCAACTCCTTATAAATACGTAATAATTACTATGATAGTCATCTAGTGTGTATTATCTATTCATAAATGTAGTTAGTTATTTGAGTGTCTCGAATTTGTATATTTTTGCATATAATGTGATTGGAGGAGCGCCAATTACAAATGTGAAGCAATTTGTACTTGATATCAATGGCTTATGAAAGTTTATTTTAGAATTGCACAAAGTTTGGCACATTTACATCTGTGTTTGTATGTTTTATTGTATTTTTATACATCCTCACTGTACCTAAAGTACACCATTGCATTGTTAGTGTGACAGTGTTCAAACGTTTCGTACAAATTTTTATTGTTCTTGTTCGATTGTCAGTTAGGAAAATTATTTTTATCTGGTGGCACAGAATACATAATAGTATCTAAACGCTACAGATCGGATACTCTCCGCCTCCCGCCAAAATTAAACACTTACCTCACCCCGCACGATCACGCTTTAAATGGCCCGCATTTTTCCGTAAGGACGATACGCAACGAAGATTGACAACATTAATCAAATTGACTTAAAGTAATTTTATTATTTTAGATTTGTGATTATCGTTTTTCGTAGAAAATGGTTAGATATTGTGCTGTTTACGGATATGTATTTCATCAGAAAAACGTGAATTTCTTTACGCTAGTCAATTAATGTGCGAACCCTAAAGCGTTAACACACACATTTGCACTCTACAGTGTGACTGTCAAAACGATAATTTTGTATGGAGTGTCCGGGGTGTGCTGGTGGTAAAATGACCTTTTTAGGGTTCCGTAGCCAAAATGGCAAAAACGGAACCCTTATAGTTTCGTCATGTCCGTCTGTCCGTCTGTCCGTCTGTCCGTCTGTCACAGCCGATTTACTCGGAAACTATAAGTACTACAGTGATGAAATTTGATGGGAATATGTGTTGTATGAACCGCTACAAAAATATGACACTAAATAGTAAAAAAAAGAATTGGGGGTGGGGCCCCCCATACATGTAACTGAGGGATGAAATTTTTTTTTTCGATGTACATACCCGTGTGGGGTATCAATGGAAAGGTCTTTTAAAATGATATAAAGTTTTCTAAAAAACATTTTTCTTAAAGTGAACGGTTTTTGAGATATCAGCTCTCAAAGTCGTAAAAAGTATGTCCCCCCCCCTCTATTTTTATAACTACGGGGTATAAAATTCTAAAAAAAATAGAGGTGATGCATGCTAATTAACTCTTTCAACGATTTTTGGTTTGATCAAAGTATCTCTTATAGTTTTTGAGATAGGTTGATTTAACTGTAATTTATTATATTTGCTGCTACGGAACCCTTTGTGCGCGAGCCCGACTCGCACTTGGCCGGTTTTTTTTTTACTTATCAAGATTGTAAGTGAAATATTTTGAGAGATCTTTTAGAAAAAGAACGTAACTTTATACTTGTATTTCAATTTAAATAGACATGTCATTCCGAATCGTTTATCTTGTATCTACAGATAATAACAGCGTCTATAGAAATATAGATAGTTAGTTGTTGTCATCATTGTAACTACGTAACTAATGTTTGATATCTATCTAAAAATACTCGAAACTAAAGATATGATTTCTATCAATAAAATACTAAAAATCAAACAAGACGTTGACTCTAATCTTGGTGTTGCTATTAAAATTTTTATTTTGACATAATTAAAAATGGTTAATACATATTATATGGATAATTTTGCTTTTAACGCTGCATTCTTAATCTCTCACATTAACACCATCTTTGAAATAAGCAATACGCTTAATATGACATATTTTGAATAAATAAACAAATTAAAATGTAAATGAATAGAATGTACGAATGAATGTGGCTTCTTAGGGTGCTTTTTCACCAATAATGTGCGAGGATGTATACATCGCAATAGCGAGGAATGTCTTTTTAAGAACCAATAGTAAAGCTTCATTTACCTCGCCTTGCACAGCACAGCTCTGGTGGAAACGGCTCAACGTCGTAACGTTTTTGCGCATATAAAACAAACAAGAGATGCGTGCGAAGGATGTGTGCGTGTGTATATTTATTAGTTCTATAATTTTGAGTAATAAAAGATATTTCAACGCATTCTCGCACCGCATATTTTCCTCGCACATTATTGGTGGAAAAGCAAATAAATAAATAACCCTTAAAATCATTTTCAACGAATTTGCCTTTTTTAATTGTTTAACATCGAATCTTTCAACGGTGTCTTGTTTCAATGTTTCTATGTATTTCCTTGTTATTGATAACATATTGAACGTCACATATAGTATATGTGATGATTGAGAATGATTTTTGAGAACTTTGTTCTCTAATATTCACTTAGTCATATTTAAAGAATGCTGAATGTATGGGCGGGTCTTAGTATCTGCGCAAGTCATGACGTTTGACGATATCTTAAGACTACGATACATAGTTTAAAGTGATATGAAATGGCAACTAACTTATTGTTCCTTTAATGTTATTCGTTTAAATTCAATTTGCAACATACAAAAACATGCCGAAGGTTTGTGAAGTGTCCATTTTATTAATAACTAGGCAAGTGTTAAATCGCCTAATAGATGTTAATATTTTTAAATTCTTAATGGAGAACTACGGCCTTAGGGCTTAGGTGTTTCTGTCTCATATTCGCTCTGAAAAATTTAAATATCAAGTGAACTAGTTAAACTTCTGAGATATGGCAATGAATTTTTAATTGATATAGTGCATTGGGGGAATTTCGGATGAGGGGTAATTTCAGAAAATTGTGAATACCGCTTTAGAGCATCGCCTTATCATAAGTATCGTGAAGGAAGGGCATGAAGATATACTTAAGTGCTTCTAACTTTGAAAACAAAATCAATAATAAAAATAGAGGGACTTTTGACAAATTGCAACATTGTTAAGAAATGTTTTTTTTTTTTTTTAATGAAACAAACACTAAAAGTAAGGTATTTAAACCATAATAAATGCGTTATTATTGACGATCTGTTGTTTTGTGGAGATTATTAGTTTTGAACAAATAAATTTAATATGACCTATATCTAACGATTCACGGTCTGATATTTGAGTACCTTTTAAATAAAAATTGTTAGGAAAAATCTATCTTATTACTCAACAATTTTTCTCATGTCTTATATTATAAAGATATTATGTATCTAGTGAAAATTTTGTACGTTTATATTACGGCTAGGTACAGTTGCATAATTAATACACATATCCAAATAGTACATAAGACTTCAAAATGTATGTCGGCTCCTTATTGTATTTCGCAGACTGTTAGAAAAAATAGATTTTGTTACTCTTAAAAATTTTAAACTTTCTACTTTTATATTTACAAAACATTTATGAATGAAAGTAGATAGAAGTTATTTGTAACGAATTATTGCTCTTTTAGTTCTTAACAGATGTTTTATTTACAGCGCGGGAAATTTCGAATTTTGTACGAAATTCTCGTAATTACAACGTTTGGTTGTTACGATTTATTTGAGATTCATTATAAAGTATTTGAAAACGCTAGGCTATTTTTCTGTTTGTGATTTAATATTTTTATGTGTGTTGCTTTCTATGTCTGGATGAATTGTAGGTAGTTGAGCATATTTTATAATATTTTCGTTACATTTTTACAGTAGTTTTAAATTTTACTAGAACATTAAAAATTCATAATAGTCATACCTACCTATTTCATAGAGAAACGCACAGTATCAAGATTTTGCGTCAATTTATAGCAAGATTGAATCGAATTGGTTTGAACCACAGAACATTAAAAACAAATAGAAGTGCTATAATGTCATAATTACTATGAAAACCAGTGTCGCCAAACCCACACATTTAAACCGATAGTTATACAGTACACTACAAGTAATCTATGCCTTTGATTGGACAGCTTAATTTGAGTAAAAACTGACTTAGGTTATAAATTCAGCATTTCAATATGTACACTAACGCACCATGTTACGGTTTATTTTAGTATAACATCCCTAGGTATATTAGCTGTTTTGTTTCTCATTGCACAGAAATTCCAAATTCGAAAACATTCAGCTACTCCACAACAGAGGGCGTTAGTTTTCGATAGATATAACTTTGAACCTCAACACAGAGATAAGGTTGAAATTTGTGCCACTCAACATTAATGACATTAACTTGATATTTATCTGATGCTATGCCCTGAGGGATGTCAGCCTTGTTATCGATAATTCACAAATAAATATTTTTTGTGTATTTTTTTTTCTTTCTATTATATGAGTATAGTATAATGTGTCACATTTTGGAGTATGTTTATTACTACTAAGTACTAAGTACGTCTTTTTATATTATTATTATTAAATAAAAAACGGAATAGAATAGTATTAATCTATATTTACAAAATACAAACAGAAAATATGCATTATTTTAAATCTTGGAACTGCCGTAGGATTGCTGAATCGGTGGCTTTTTAGACCGCTTAGTGCTTTTCGGCATCCAGTTAACTCGTCACGTTGCATTTATCCATTTCTCTTTTAAATTAGCCTCTTTGGGAAATCTATAAATAAATTGGACAAATGAAAGCTAAGGAAAAATAAAATAAAATTTAATATTTATAATGTTTGTCTTTTCTAAAGTATCGATACTGTCGATATGCGCCACAAGCATCACTAAAGCGACATTCGTTTGTTTATTGCAATAATATTCCAGAAAGTCTTGTTTGCTGTTCAATCTATAATAGTACTAATTTCTTACGGATTAAGGTTCATTTTGTCTAGATATTTGTATACAATTTTGACAAATTACAAGCGAAGATATAACATAAAATATTATATGTAAAATAAATAATAAAAATAAGACTTACCGATGGTATGAAATGCCTCCATTGCTGATATTATTTCGTCTGCTATCATTTTTGCACTCTAATACCGAACAACACGTCCTAATTATTATTAATGAATAAATATGGAAAAAAGGTTTGACAGCTGACAACCGACCCGAATATTTTTCTGCGCACAACTGAGAGCAAGTTAGGTGATCTTACCTTACAAGTGACACGTGGGCCACGCCCACATCACACTTCTATCTACTTTACTGTTCTGTGGTTTGAACATTTAGAATTAATGTATGTTAATGTTGTAATTGTTTGAAAGTATATGTTAATAAAGACTTATGTTGTGTGTCGATATCATTTTGTAGAAACGCACCTAGATCAATAAATTATAAATAAGTAAATAATTTACTATCGCCATGGCACTGTTTTGATTTTCTTACATTTTGAAGTATGTGCAATTTATAGAAAACTACATGTTACAAAACTAAATGTTTTTAGGCTGTGTAAATAAAGAAATAGAAATAAACAGCACTTATATAATACATATTGTGTTTTATTTATACATTCGTTTATATCCTTAATTATATTATTTTATTATTAATAACTGTACATCATACCTACATATACTTGTACATTATTGATTGGAGATGAAAAACCTAAGTCACAATAATTTAAAATTTTTTAATAATTATAAATCAAGACGATAAAAATTAACTTTGCAATAACTACAACTTACAGTAAAAGTATACTACGTTATTTAATTTACTACAGAATAAATATAGGTATGTATTATTAAACATTCTATTAATCATATTAATAAAAGCAAAGAATGACTCACTGAATCGTCATAATATCTTCCACCTTCCACATCCTTGAACTATTCACTAGGTACATAATATTATTTCAAAACAAAGTCCTCGAACACATAATATGTCCATCTCTTGCGATAAACTCAAAAACTACTGTCCCGATTTTCATTATTTTCACAAACGAAAAACTTGATTCTTGAGGAAAACTAGTAGGTGTATAATTTCAAATTTGCGGTTTGCACTTGCAGTTTGAAATAATTTTAAATTTTGAATAAACCCGCCATTGGGCTTTTTTTTTTGTTTTAACTCGTCTTAGATACAAGCTTTTTGGGAAGAGAAACTAATGGATAAATACGCGATGATTGAAATATGAATATACGATAAATTATTGACGATATAATATAATGAATACCTTTAATATTTTAATAGCCTTTTAAAATACATAATAATGCTTATTAACATTAATAAAATAAATAGGTGAGATGATTCATTTTGACATTAGGCGTGGGCCAAATTAATTTGACGTTTCATAAACTTGCAACATCAGTGTAATGATTGATGTATCACAGACGGGATGTTGAGAAAGTAAATCATATTTATCCGTTTTAGCAGGTAATTTGCATCGAATAGAAAATTAAAGAATATTTCCGTGTCTTGAGAATGCGCCTTTCGTTAGGTATAGTGAGTGAGTGCCAAATTATTAGTTGTCCAGTGTTAATACGTTGGGAATCTGTGATGAACAATATGTATGGCTGTGCCTATTTAAAGTGATTTTATGAGTGTTTTATATAAACAACAAGCAGAATGCCGAGAGGTGAGAACAGGCCGAGCATCCTATTGTCTCGGGAAGAGAACGAACAGGTGTTTAGTCTCATAGGTCCAAAATGTCAGGTGAGTTGTATGAAAAAAAATGTGTCCTTTGAATTCAAGCTACAGATTACATATCACGCCCTATCTGGCGATTATCAGTTGGTTTCGATAAAGAAAAAATAATGCGACGTAATTTTACCACTTTTCACATTAGTAATTATGAATCAATTAATTATTTGAAGTTTTGTTTCAAACTTATTTTGTGTTTAAAATTTAATTAATTTATGAATGCAAGGCCTTTATGATTTTTCAGACTAATTGATGTAAAATTTATTCTTTCTTGTAAATTTATCTTTAATTCACACAAATGAAAAATAAAAACCCACATACAGTATAAAAGTATTAAAATAATAAATATTATTGCCATCCCACTTTCCATTCTGCTTAACAAGTATGTATGAATCACAGTGTTCATTAACTTTATATTGTATGGATTGATAATGATCACTTATATTATGTTTGCCAAAAAGATCGTAATGAAATCTATACTAATATTATAAAGCTGAAGAGTTTGTTTGTTTGAACATGCTAATCTCGGGAACTACTGGTCCGATTTGAAAAATTCTTTCGGTGTTAGATAGCTCATTCATCGAGGAAGGCTATAGGCTATATTATATCATCATGCTATGATCAACAAGAGAGGAGCCACGGGGGTGAAATTACCGGAGCAACTAGTATTTAATATTAATTACTCCATAAAATTATGAATAATATATTTTTGATTTGCCTATATCTTAGTCATAGAAAATGGAAACCGGAAAACTGTAATAAAAACAGTTTCAAATTTATCTGAGGAATTTAATATACCTACCTATAATGATAAGACAAAAATATATGTTATCAATGATGTATGTATGTTCATAAGAAAATAAATCATGATCTTGATTATGATTCACAGTATATGGATTTATATATAAAATTTATTGATAGTCCTGAATACAAAAAAGTTGCATCTAATTAAAGCGTAGCATATTTGAACAATTATTGTTTGTACCAGGTTCATTTGGTCAAGAAAAACTATTAATATACAACATTACATTACATTATAAATAAGAAATAAATGCCCAGCCATTAACTGCTCGAGCTGCCCGTGTATGGCCGCTCTAAGATGTACCAAATTAATTTCTATAAATATTTGGTTTCAGTACATATTATTATGTGATACCATTAATATATTTAAGTAGAAAGCATGAAGAGAAGAAACTCTTATCTTCTCTTATCCTTTATAGAACATTTCATTATTGAATTTTTTTTTATTATACTTGGTTTCGCCCGCGCAGTAAAAAAAAACCCGCATAGTTCCCGTTCCCGTGGGATTTCCGGGATTGCGCCATTTTCCCGGGATAAAAAGTAGCCTATGTTCTTTCTCGGGTATCAATATATCTCCATACCAGAATTCATGAAAATTGGTTCAGTAGTTTAGGCGTGATTGAGTAACAGACAGACAGACAGAGTTACTTTCGCATTTATAATATTAGTATGGATTCTAAAATTTATATTCAAGATCTTTCCGAGTCATATTAATTTAACTAGCTAGATAAATGAAGAAGGCTGTATAATGTATTTTCTCTTCAAACATTATTATATTTCATATAAAAACTAGAACAGCAAATCAATAAATAGGTCAATGGACTACCTTGAAATATTAATAGAAATTGTATGTTTTAAATACCATTTGTGGCTTAGAAACCACTCTGTGTTAGTTTTTACTATTACATAATACATGTGAATAGTTTATTGTCTCCACTTTCTCATTATGTAAACAAAGACTAGTCTTTTATACATTAATTTACAACTGCTTAGATAATAGATCAAAATTCGCAAACTGTTAGGAAAGATTTTACGTGCATCATTAAACTTAAAAATAAAGACGGGTTGCACTTCGGGAGTGCCGGCAGAAGTGAAAACTTGTTTATTAACCCTCAGCATGTTTGATATTTTGGAATGGTATCCGTCTTACGCATGGAATATAAGGGCTAAAAAAAAGTCCGTCTTACGCTTTTTCGATCAGGCCACGTGTCCTGACGCGTTTAAGATTTTATACCCAACGCCGCTAAAGAAGTTTTCACTTCAAAAATCAATGTTAGGAACAATTAGGAACATTGATTTCTTATATTATTGTATGTGTTACCAAGTTTTAACTTTAATTGATGTACTGTTCAAATTTATGGATATTATTTGCAATACATTGCTTGAAAGATTTCATTTAATTAATGTAAATAATAATATTTTCCAACAATCATTTAAAACCCTCTCAATGGTAACTATTGTAACTAAAATTGTTACAAATAATCTTTAAGTTATCAAGTAGTATTGTATGGTTTAATGAATTCAATACAATAATAGACGAGCCATATTTTAACACAATAACTGTAGTCCCATAAAAACGAACAGAGGAAGGAAGTGCATTGTGAAAGTCTAGTCTCATTTGGATACACCAGTCATGTTATCTATAGATTTGATCAAGAAACATGCGCGCATACTAATCCTTTTCTTTAGATTCAAGTTTTCGCGCTTTCGTATTTTTCTCGGCGACTATCGACTGCCGTAACGGGTTTTGTTAGATAGACGATAAAACTCGTCATGAAGAAAGATATCTTATAACAAATGCATTTAGTTCACATTATAATATGAATAGTTCCCAAAATCTTTGTTGAAAATAATGTTTATTTTCTGTGGCTTTTTTGCACTAAACAATGGTTTGCAATATGGCCACGGAAGATGTTTTCCTTCTTAACATATTGAGCTCTATAAACTATAAAGTATCAGTTAGGTCACTACATACTTGGTTCATACATCGCTGATTAGCATTGCCGCTCAGTGATTTTCATTCGATCGTTTATTGCAGAGTCTAGCGACAGCAGTAGTACAGCTCTTCACCACGGAAGGGCCAGGCCACACAGAATGGAAGAAAAAGGACACAGGTGTGCTCTGCCTGATAAAGGACAACAGCAAACGATCGTACTTCTTCAGGATCTATTGCTTATACAGGAAGTCGATGATATGGGAACATGAGGTGTACATGCAGATAGAATATAAGAGTCCAAGACCGTATTTACATACGTTTGAAGCTGAGGTCAGTAACACAAAAACCTTTAAACTGTTATAATCCTAAGTTTATTTACATTTTGGGTAAAAGTCTCTCAATCCTGTCCATCCTTAATTTCACTCTCATCTTAATTACCATTTGTTTTTATTCGTATTGTTAATGAATTAAAAGTAAACCGCATTTTGAGGATGAGTATGCTCAGGCCTTGTTTGAGTTATGACATGTTTGATTTCCGGCTTCCCGTTATGAAGCTTTTAAAATGTGGTTGTAAGCTGCAACGTAATAAATAGGTCATAATTAACTTCACGATAACAGGAAAACTAGGATGATCTAATGACGTTACCCAGAACGTCATTAATTAGTTTCTGGTACACAATCAGCTATAATTTACGCAGCCCTCATCTTAAACATTTGATTTGAAAATACGGCTTTTTTTTCAATCATTTATTTAAAATGCGGCTTTATAAACAATTGGACTTTTAAACAGTTGTTCATGGCAGCCCCATTGCAACAAACAACCTTACAAATTAAATACAAATTAATTAAACATATTTAAAACAAGCCAATGGAGCCAGCATTAGCTGTAAGAAAAGCTCTTACCAAGCTATACACCATCCCTGCTTCCTCCGAGCAAGTGTTGGATAATAAACTAGGTATAAAAAATCACATTTTGGCTTGCGATGCATCTAATTTTTGGAAGAATTCCCTACGTTTAGTCTTGTTCCGCAAAAATACAGCTCCAAATATCGCTGAAATTTGGAATGTAGCATTGCTGTAAATCATTGTTTTAATTGAATATGTGATACAAAAGCCGATATTTGGATCAAACGATTGACTCATGGCATGATATTCCGTTACCGATTCGTTTCGTGAATCGTGTCTGCACGCTTTAAATGTATTTCTGCTATGCATCTAAAATTTCGTCTGTCGTATATATTTATTAGACAGTAGACACTGTAGATAACAGTATAAGGTACCTACATTGAATTGTTAGTAAAAAGTGGCTCTATTTTTGGGTCAAGTTAACAGGATTCAGGGCTTAAAAATTGTCTAATAACAAAAAAATATTTGCTACAAGTTATCAAAAATACTATTTTAGAACTATACATTAAATATTATGTTAGTTAGGATGAGAAATTAATTTGTTTTTGTATAAGAAACTAGCTTTCCGCCTGCGGCTTCGCCCGCGTTTTCAAAAAAAAACCCGCATAGTTCCCGTTCCCGTGGGATTTCCGGGATAAAACCTAGCCTATGTCACTCAGAAATGATGTAGCTTTCCAACAGTGAAAGAATTTTTCAAATCTGCCAAGTAGTTTCGGAGCCTATTCAATTCATACAAACAAACAAACAAAAAATCAAACCTTTCCTCTTTATAATATTATTAGTATAGATTAGAAAATTGATAGAAATTACTCTCAGATAAGTGAATTACGCAAAATAATTTTCCAGGAACACTTCATTTTGCTCCCGTTTCTTATCAATTTTTCAATATCAAGAAGTCTTGTTAACTATGCAAAACTTATATCAAGAAGCCCTTCACAAATCACTGATATCATAATAATTAATCTATTTAAAACTAATTTCCAGGAATACATGACAGCGTTCAACTTCGCCAACGAAGATGAAGCCAGAGTGCTCAGGAATATACTCATCGAGAAAATCGAACTGCGGAAACAGAGGCGGGAAGGTTCGTTGTCTTTAACTTTCACTGTCTGTAGAGTCTGTGTTATTGGCACTCTTCACAATGGGCAGCGTTGGCCCTATAAATGATCGTCGATGTTTGTCGCCATTACGGTTAAAAATGAACGTCTACATTACTCTACAACGACGCGGACGGCGGAGCTAAATGTCTATCGTGATTGTCTCTATTCGCCCAACGCTGCCCATTGTGAAGAGGGCTCATTAGAGCTAAAGACTATAGTAAATGTTTGTCTATGTCTACTAAGGTTACCTAGGGTGATGACGTCATAGAGAATACGAATTGAAGATGCCAAGTTTTGAATGTTAAACACATTTGTGTTATGTGTTAGTTGGAATATGTAAGGAGAATAAATAATTGCGATTTACATAATAATGCTCTTATAAATCTTTAAACTTATCGCAACGTTGTTCCAGTCTTTCTAACGTTAAAGAACTTGAAATTTTCTCTTTATATATATTTTTATAAATCCTCTTTAAATTATAATAAGATATCGAATAAAAAGAGAAAGCCAACGACATAAATAAGCTTAACACTTTAATATCATTAAGATTTCGCACAATGGCTTACGTAATTTTCTAACTCTCACACTGAATGCGAATTGCATTAAATACTTAATTATAATTAGTCATTAATGCCATTAAAATAACATTATCTAAGCGTTGCGTGTGAGAGAGAAATTTCATAATGAAATATCAAGGCCGTATTCTATGGAGTGATAATAAAACCATTAGTATGCTAAAATCATTAAGACACGAAATCGTCTGTTTATAGATATGATATAACAAAGCCGCTAACAATACGGTTGTGAGTAAACAAACACACATTGGATGTTTTTGTATGTGCATCATCAGTGACTGTAAGATTTTGTGTTATAGTAATATTACGTACATCAAATGAACATAGAGCTAGAGCATGAGCATTCTTTCGTGATCTTTTAGTGTAAACGAAAACCCGTATTCAGTGTTGTTCAGTATTAGAACATTGAATAGAATCTTTTCGAATGCACTAAGAACAACGAAATAATGCTCTACGCCTGTTTACACTAAAAGAATTTGACATAGTGAGGTTAGAATGAACGATTACTGATTTTCAATCTGATCTTTCTAAATTAAAATAATGAAAGTAACACAGTTGGTACACTTTTTAAAAATAAAACAAAATATAAAATATCTAGTCTCGAGAAAATGAAAACTAGGTCAAACTCAAGTTCATGAGTAATTTTCGTTAATATTATTTTAGCAATATTATATTATTTTAACAATAATTAATTAACAATTATCATAATTAGTTGTACACGGCACGCTTTTATAAAACTGTTACATATTATAATCAACATGAGGAAGAAAAGAGTGACCTTTACCTATCTAGGCTAGATTGGATTAAAATCACTTACACATGACATTCTGAAACTAATTAATTAAATAAAGGAAATGTTACCTATTTATTATTACTCTTATTAGTTACGTGTTAAAAGACGCTATACAAATAACCGTATTATTTTCGACGGTATAATGATGCATATAAACATTTTTGAAGTGAAACTTCTTTAGGCGCATTGAGGGTAAAATTTCAAGATAGCGTCATGGCAATACCGTCACGTCATGGAGTAAGGCAACGATTTTGTTATCTTTGAATCTTGCCAAAGAAGTTTCACTTCGGACACATGTCATAACATAACTTTTTTAACATTAACATTTTATATAATGTTATGACAATTCAAAGTGCTTTTATAAGAAGTCTAATTGAAAAAATGTTTGACACGTGTGCTCGGCACACACGTTCTTTTTTTTAAACATCATAATGTATAGCTTATAAGTGTTAAATAAGTAATTATTATACTTGCAATATGATGGGAAATAAAATACTAAATTATTAATTATTATTATTATTTCCATAGAACGTAGACAGCGTTCCATGTTAGCGTCTCGTGCGAACAGCTCAGCGTCGAGCACGCCGAACTTATCCGCTCGCGTGAACGGCGTAGCACACACGCACACGCCGCCCGTCGCAACGCCCGTACTTGCGCCCGCGCAAGTCAAGAGCAATGCTGTTTCTGGTGAGATTGTAGTCTTATTTATTGATATTATTTCCCACTAGATTTCCGCCCGCGGCTTCGCCCGCGTTTGCAAAGGAAAACCCGCATAGTTCCCGTTCCCGTGGGATTTCCGGGATAAAAACTATCCTATGTGTTAATCCAAGTTACCCTCTATATGTGTGCTAAATTTCATTGTAATCGGTTCAGTAGTTTTTACGTGAAAGAGTAACAAACATCCATACATCCATATATCCTTACAAACTTTCGCCTTTATAATATATATTAGATAGAGCGTAGATAGCGTGCAAACAGCTTCGTCTCCACACCGAAACTATATAGGTAATGAAATAGAATGAAGATATATAAGAACTAAATGTAATAATGAATATTCTTCACACTAATGATAGATTACCAAATAGCAACCAAACAAGCCAAAAATAATATTTTTGTGTACTTTTAATGCTCATAAACAGTTGTATTCGCATTCCATCAGGCGAATCATAAGCTTGTTTCCCCGCTCATATAGAAACTGAAAAAAAAGGGTGTTCTTTTATACTATGATGAATGATCATTAAAACAGAGATTTCTTAGTAATCACTATAAATAATTATCCGTTTACAGGCAGTGGATACACATTGAAAGGCAAGAAACAGAAAGCGCGAAAACTGACAAAGGCAGACATCGGCGCGCCGCAAGACTTCAAGCATATATCGCATGTAGGGTGGGATGCTGATAAAGGTAAATAAGTTTATAGATTTATGATAGACTAGCTTACCGCTCGCGGCTTCGCCCGCTTTGTCTTAAACCTAATAAATTGTATACTAAAACCTTCCTCTTGAAACACTCTATCTATTAAAAAAAAACCGCATCAAAATCCGTTGCGTAGTTTCAAAGATTTCAGCATACAAAGGGACATAGGGACAGAGAAAGCGACTTTGTTTTATACTATGTAGTGATACTTACATACGGGTGCAGTTAAAACTAAACATCTGAAAATTCTGAAAAAAGTTTCTCTTGTTTGTCTGGGTAATGATATAATTTTTTCCAAAATATATTTGAAGTCATTCAATGAATCGTCCGCGTCGTTCAAAGAAGACACTAGTCTTTCAATCAAATACCAGATTCAACCAAATGACAGCGACATCTATGCCATCTATGTATAAGCTATATTATGACAATTTTCGAACTCGGCATTTACTATATAATTAATCCCTATAAACAAATCGTATCTTTCTTCTCTATAATATTAAGCATAAATGTATTTCGCAGGTTTCGACGTAGACAATCTACCAGAAGCAGAAATGAAATCTTTCTTCTTCAAAGCCGGTATCAGCGACTCGCAACTACAAGACCATGCCACGAGACAGTTCATATACGACTTTATTAATAGAAACGGAGGGTTAGATGCAGTAAAGGAGGAGCTACATGATGCTCCTAAAGGTAGGAATATACGAAAAATGCTGTATTGAACATTATTTAAGTAAACAAAAGGAATTTTGGTCTCTGTTCTGTAAGAATGCATTTTACAACAATTAAATTTGTGTTTACCACAAAATAAAAAAATAAAAATATTGAAAAATATTCCTTATTTATAGATGTCGGGGATAGGTATCAATGATCCTGGACTTTTTTTTAAGTGGGGAAATCTTCCAAAGATACCCACGGCCCCCGGGGAAGGAGCCGTGGGTTATGTCGGATTCTTACCGACTAAAACCCCACTGTGTTCCGTCGAGCCGCTTTAATGATGGGGCCGCGGGTATTGGTTGGAAGATTGAAACCATTGGTTTGTTAGGTTATTTAAATGCTTCTTCCATTTTTTAAATAAAGTTGCAATAATATCAACATTTGTATTTTTAATACGATAGAATTTGAATGCTATATTTTTTAGGTGTTTTCTTTAGGTGACTTTTTTTCACTATTTTCCTTCATAAACAAATAAACAATAAAAAATGTGTCTCTCTACAGAGGTGCTAAGCTCCCCCCCTCCCCCGCCGCCCGCCGCGCCGCCCGTACCCTCCCGCGCCCCGCACGCTCACGCGCCTGCACCACGTGAGTACTAAATATGTTCATTTTTTGACGTGACAACGTCTTATAATTCGATAGAGCCGGCTGCAAGCACGAAAAAACATGACTCATGCGGCGTTACCTCGCTCTGAGGCGTTCCATGTAAGGCTTAAAGTGCAAGCGAGAGCGCGGAACGAGCGACAAAGAAGCACAATCGGACGTTGTCACGTTCAACGTTCAGTAAACCGACTTTACAGACAACCAAATTTTTTTATGAGTGAAGAAAACTTTTACTGATTATTGCAGATGTTAATGATTTTGGGTCATGGAGATCGTTTTAATATATTATTTAACGAGCTTGTACGCCGTACGGCGTTTGTTACAAATTTTTGTTTCCTTGTTTGTACGAATTATCTTATTTATAAAAAATCGTAACAAATCCCGCACGGTATACATGCTCCTTCACATAATAACAAAGTAAACAATCGTGTGCACCAAGATTATAAACATGAAATTCGTAACAAATTCCGCAATAAAATACACTATCGTGTGTACCAAGTTTACGATCTTGCAAATGTTCACAAGATCCCGCAAGCCATATACGCTCTTAAGCGCATAGTAATAAAGCACACAATTGGTTGTAAGATTGCGAACGTTTAAGTTCGTAACAAATGCCACAAACCATACACGCTCCTTTCTCCATGTTAATAAAGCACACAATCGTGTGCACCAATATTACAAACATGACTCAATCCTGTGCACCAATGTTACAAACATGAACATTCGTAACAAATCCTACAAGCCATAAACGCCCCTACGCCCATACTAATAAAGCACACAATCGTGTGCACAAAGATCACGCAAATGACAAATTTCCACAAAATCCTTCAAGCCATAAACGCTCCTACGCCCATACTAATAAAGCACACAATCGTATGCACCAAGATCACGAAAATGACAAATTTTTACAAAATACCGCAAGCCATTCTCGCTCTTACGCCTATATAAATAAAGCACACTTTCGCACAGCGTCCCGCGCCCCGCCGCCGCCGCCAGCGCGCGCCGTGCCCCCCCCGCCGCCGCCGCCCGCCGGCCTCGCGCGCAACCCGCCGCCGAGGCCGATGCAACGTGAGTATATTAAACTATATAGAAAGTTACTTTTGAAATGTCAATACTAAATTATTTTTCAGTCAAGTTATAGTACTCAAAAAGTTATCAGTATTAAATGTTGGGATTACCTACAGTTTGCGCAGTTTACCAACTTTTAATAAAATGTGAATATAATAATATTATGAAAGTTTTATCAATTACAGTTTATATTATTTTTATAATTATTATTTCCATTATATCTTATTGTAAAGATGCGATGGCAAGAAAAGCGTAACATAATGACATAATATAATTGCGTGTGCACATTTAAAGCGTATTCTCAATTCTCATATCTCTGAATGGACTCAATTATACGGAATACCCCAAGATATAGTACAATACGATTTCTAGATATCAAAAATGAAACCGCAACTAAATTTTCAAAAAGTGTTGTATGCGGCTGTATCCCAATAGTGGTAACCGTATATATTAAACGTCAAACTATACGCTCTCCAAAACAATACACTCGACAATGTAACATGCTCACGCACAGCGCCGTCGGCCGCGCCGCCGTCAGTGCCCCCGCCCCCGCCCCCCAGCGCGGCGCCCCCGCCCCCGCCGCCGCCCCCCGCGCCGCCCGCGCCCCACGCCCCCGCGCCCCAAGCCCCCGCGCCCCACGCGCCCCCCGCACCGCCCCCACCGCCCGACATGCCCGCTGAAACACCAGATTCAAGGGCAGCGCTCATGGAAAGCATTAGAAATGGAAGCAAGACACTGCGGGTGAGTCCCATAACTTTGTAGTAGCAAAAGCCAACGGACGCGCACGTGTTAAGGTGCGTACGGACTATAAGGAAGCAATGATGCTGCGGGTAAGAGTGTTATCTATGACTAGGTATACAGGTACGACCCCGCGCCCCCCGCACCGCCCCCGCCACCAGATATGCCTACAGAATCACAAGATAGTTGGGCAGCGCTCAAGGAGAGTATACGCAAAGGGAACAAGACACTGCGGGTGAGTCCTATATTATAGTAGCAAGTCAGAAAGGCGCACGTGTATAGAGATGCGTGCGGACTACAGGGGAGCAAGATGCTGCGGGTAGGTGTATAGTGTTCCATGACTAGTTATATAATCCCCTCGCACCAGATATGCCAACAATCACAAGATAGTAGGGCAGCGCTTATGGAGAGCATCAGGAATGGAAGCAAGACTCTGCGGGTGAGTGTGTAGTCTGTCACTAGGTTTGTAGAGGTACCTGTGACAGACACGCGCGTTTATATGCGTGCGAACCAAGAAGCTTATATCTAATACACTGGAGATTGCACTGTGACCATTAACTTGTAACAAGAAAATACGCCTGTATGTTTTTTATCCCTTTCACACCTAACTTGGCAAGTTGGTGTGAAAGGGATAAAAAAACATACAGGCGTCATTCAGGGTCATATTTTCTTGTTACAAGTTAATGTTCATACTGAAATCTCCAGTGTATTAGATATAAGCTTCCTGGTGCGAACTATAGACACTTGTTACCAGTAAATTGTAGGCAACAGAATGGTAATGGTGAGTTTATTTTATATTTTATACGATAAAAAGGAGTGAAGACATTGTTTGTTAACTATTTTTTTATTAAATTTTTTTATCGTGTTAATTTTGTTATATTAAATATTAAAAGTACTGCAAAGAATGCTAATTGTTATAGCACTTCCTTTCCTGAAATTAAATTATATCAAATTCTTCAAACTACTTTTACGTTACAGCATGTTGAAGTGGGATCCAAGACTTCGCTCAACGACGACAGCAGGAGTAACTTGCTGAGTGAAATTCGACAGGGCATCAATTTGCGTGCTGTAAGTATTTCTTCATTATTTAGGAACTGAAAATATGAGTAAAATTTTCGATACCTATTACTTTCGATATTCCAAAGTTTGAATAAAGCTTATTTGAAGCAATTTTAGGATCATTAATTGAAAGATAATTGAGATAAACATTTTAGGTAGATCTTTTTGTACATATACACACATTCGCATATGTGTATACGTTTCACAACAATAACACAATCCACGCTCTGTGCATGTGTGTCACGATTTTGAAATATGTGTGTGTATCACTATGTTTAAATTTATAGTTTTGCTCGTAAATGACTTTGTTTCTGAAAAAAAAAAAGTTTGTCTATGTATTTTACAGTATATAACTTTGTCTGTTTGTTATCTGTATGTGATTTTGTGTGTGTATTTACTAATGACTGACCGGTTGGCTTGGTTGGTAGTGACCCTGCCTTCCAAGCCACTGGTCGTGGGTTCGATTCCCACCCGGGGCAAATATTTGTGTGATGAACATAGATGTTTGCTCTGTGTCTGGGTGTTAATTATCTATATTGTTTGATTGTTTGTTTGTATATAAGTATTTATTTAAAATTATATATGAATGTTTATCAGCCATCTAGTTTCCATAACACAAGCGGAAGCTTAGTATGGGATCAGATCGTGCCGTGTGTGAAAATTGTCCAAAAAAAAATTGTGTTTTTATTCAGGTGAACCGCGTAACAGGACCAGTAGAACCTTCCGCCCCAACATGCGGACTAGCCGGTGCACTCGCTAAAGCGTTACAAGAACGAGCTCGCGCGATACACTCGTCCGACTCGGAGGACAGCCAGACCACGAGTGACGGCGAGTGGGACGATTAGCCGCGGTTTGAATTTGGAACGCTGTTTAGGTGATTTTTTTTTGTTAGAGCTGGCTAGGGAACTGGCTGGTTATGATGATGGCTGGGGTGGTTTGAATTTGGAACAGCGTTTAGGTGAATATGTTTATGTTTTTTTTTTGACCTGGCCCGGGAAGTTTTTGATTCATGATGATGGCTGGAGTGGTTTGAATTTGGAACGCCTCTAGGAGAATTAAGCGGGAAACCGAACTGGTGGTTCGCCTGATGGTTGGAGCAATAACTATTTTGTTGAAACATAAGATTCTAAATGACAACACTAAATGGTGTTGTTATATAACATATTTATTTCTTTTAGTGGAATTTTGTTAAAGTTTTTGAACACTGAGCTGCTTACTAATCTGTATTTACCTTTTGTAAATATATTTCAATATTATTTTAAACGAGCCTAACTCGCATATTTGATCAAGATTTGATTGCAAGACCCAATAAAATTGTGTCGTACATATTAAATTTAATACTTTTATTTTTTACTTCTTAAAATAGTCAATTGTTTCGTTTTTAGATTACGTCTTTACTGCGATGTCCAACGAGTATTGTATGGAAACGGGAAATCAAGCATTTCAACACAAAAACAACCAAGAACTAATGTTATGTTTCAAATTAGTTTTAGATACTATAATAATGTTTGTTAACTTTCATATTTCTGTACTCAGATTCAAATTTATTGAAATACTGTTTTATATTTTAGTACAAAATCTTTCTCTTGTCTGTTTTCATTACTTTGCATGATTAAACATTAATACCTGTATTCGTATTAGAATATGATGGGAATAATAATGAATAACATTATTATTTACAATTTATAATTGTAAACACAACTATTTCTTAATAAAAACGATAATAACTTGAAATTATTTTAAATGTTCAAATAAACTTTCTACTGGTGTAAGATTCACTATCGGATGTAGCTTGTTTGGTACAAACATCAACCAAAATCTTTCCTCTGTCTTGTATTAGTATAGATTTTTTTAATATAATAATGTTCTTTATTTCATAACACATTTTAAAATTTTTCAATTTCATTGCTCAATAAAGACGATTAAAAAAAAAGACGTGTGGCACTCGGGGACTGCCGCGGTAAAGCTATTGCATGCTATGCCTTCAAGCCACACCACCGCCCGTCGGAGTGGGGAGCGTGAGGTTTTTTTTCGTTACGGAATTTCTGGATTCGGTCCCCGCGCTCAAGGCCCGCGATAGAAGCTTTGCAATAGCTTTAAAATTTCAATACTAGCTCTAATTTCATTTTCTTAACCTTTTTATCGTTGTTTAGAATGTATTTCCTACTTAGGACTGATTTTTCAATCCTTGGTTAAAACTTACTCGTCGAATAATGTATAAAACTACCAATTAAAAACGTAGTCTAATTGCCCGTATCTGACAGTTTACGTGACATTTTGATATTATCGTGTAATACTTTATTGGACGGATAAGTTTTATCCAAGCATTGAAAAATCGGCCCTTAGTATATCCTTTGTAACTTGCTAATAGAAAAATGTAAGCCACAAAAATTATTACTACAGTATTGTAAACCGTTTAACAGTCTAACTGTAATAAAAGCACATTAAATGTGTTCTTTCCTGCCCAAAATGTCCTTTCCTCACTCATTCTTAACTTTGAGCCAATGTATAAAAGGCATATAAAGTATATTTTAATGTAATAATTTTATAATTGTAGTTTTAACGAACTGTTACTTTACTTCTGTAAATTGTGTACATAGTTTTTCATTAGGCGGATCGACTGAAGAAAAACATTGGTGATAATATTCGATTTTATATAATTCAAGTCATAAGTGGTCAGAGAACATGCTTTCGCCAGCATTTATAATTAACAAGTATAACCTTATTTATATTAGGTTATTTATCACAGTAATGTTTTCAGGGAGGTTTACCAAGATATCTTAATTCAAAGCAGTATTATTTTGAAAAATGGCAGAGGACTGTAGTTTGAAAAATGACTAAATAGGTCGTCTAAGGGCGCTTTTAAATTCAAAGCAGTATTATTTTGATAAATGGCAGAGGACTGTAGTTTGAAAAATGACTAAATAGGTCGTCTAAGGACGCTTTTAAATTCAAAGCAGTATTATTTTGAAAAATGGCAGAGGACTGTAGTTTGGAAAATGACTAAATAGATCGTCTAAGGACGCTTTCATTTGATGCGTTTCATGTCGGACGGCTGCGGTGCCGAAGCGGTGCGTTAGGTGTACAGCTGCAGCACACAGACGATCCTCTTTTTTCAATTTTCATGCAAAACGGACGAGCGCATAAATTGAAAGCGCCCTAACTGCACTACATTCCCACACTGGAAATAATACTTTAAAACATCATGATCACCACCCAGATTGAATATTATGAAAATACATAACGCTGAAAGTTCCAAAGCCGTGGTATTTTAATAATCGAAAGTTTTGTTCGCGTCGATTATTTTTAACTTTTCTGTTTTATTTATACCACTTATACCTTTAATTATATGCAATAGTGTCGTGTATTTAAGGGCTTCTTGTGATGGATACCAAGTCTGCATTCGTCATATTTGTTATTTAGTAATTATTGAAAATATTTTTTGTAATAATAGGCGAGGTTATAAGTGTTTTTTGTAATTAATTAAATTATAAGCTGTTCGACGATAGCAAGCATGTCTAAATATGTAAAATATTATTTAAATTTGTATTATTAATAGTTTATACTTTGTAATCACAAATACGTTTAATCATCTTAAGTAATTATTGTTTGAGTTTTATGGTTTGCAGGAAATGGTTAAATATTTTAAAAATAATTGTTACTTGCGTATATATTACGTTACATTGATTATTATTTCACCTACATACTGGTGGATTGGTCTCGATTTGAAATTACAACAATAAAGTTTATGAGTACACACAATGTGTACGAAATTGACTCGGAAACGCATGTATCAATTTAATGGTAGATGAAAATAAAAAATATTTTTATATAATTAGTTTTGTATTGTGTCGGAGTATAAGTCCGACGGTGACTAATTGAATTACACCTGTAACACTTCGTTGACATAATAAATTATTAATAACTATTAAAATTGTTTCATTTATCTGACCTTATCCGAATTTTAACCAGCTGCTCTGAATTTCATGGGCCCTCTTCACAATGAGCAACGTTGGCCCAACGAATGGCCGTCGATGTTTGCCGCCATTATGCCGATTATGAATAAACATCTATCTATCATATCATATCTATCATAGGCACTTAGGCTCTTTACACTATCGTAATTGCCTCTGCTTGCCCAACGCTGCCCATTATAAAGAGGGCCCATCAAACAAAACAAATGAACATCTAAGTTTGCACCCATGTTCGCCTCTTCCTCTTCACAGTCGATGTTGGCCAAATGATCGACATTCATTGCCGCCTATGTGGCAGTTTACTGCTTTTTTTAGCAGGATTGAGCCCTTATTTTAATTAGATAAGTAATTAATTTATCTTTAACCTGATATGAAATTACTCTATTTTAAACTGGCATTCCTTTATGTTTTCAGAAAAGTAGATAACTACACACATCAAAAAAGTCTAGGGATATTTGGTATTGCAAAAAAAATATCTCAAAATCTATGACGAATTTTGTGATATTGCAAATGGAAGAACTATACCACGATATTCAAGTTTTACACAGAAGTTTTAAATTGGCTTGCACACTCGCTCGTCTTTAATTTGGTATGTCAGACATGCTCAGGATATGTTACAACAAATACTACCTCTAAAAGATTTTCGGCAAAATTTAACTACGGCTCAACAAATTAACGAACACTTCTAATTAAATTTGTCGAACAAAAAATGGCTAATTTTAGTCAAAATTTATAGATTTCTGACAAGAAATGAAGATCCTTAGGAAAGAATAGAAAAATTAACATTTTGATGAAAATTTAAAAAAAACATCATGAAATGTATTTATTATTATTAAAATGAGCTATAATTCTTCCATTTACAAGATCACAAAATTTTCCATAGATTTTGAGATATTTTATGCAATGCCAAATATCCTCGTAACGCCCAGATACCTATTAAAAGGCATGCAGCTCGATAGTGGTACCGGCCCAAGCTGTTATCCAACTTTATGACATAAACGCCCACGGTACCTTTTTAAAGGTATCTGACAGTATCTGATTTGAAAACGCCGTAACATTTTAAATTACGCGCCAAATCTAATTACTGTTTTTTATCCGGCTACTGGAAAGTATGTTTTTGTCTATGGTTAAGCAATAGTGCCAATAGAAAAATAAAATATATGTAATTTCCGGCGAAAAGTCTGGCCATCTTGACTGACTAGAGGACGTGGTAAGTTCAATCCATGATTATTGATGCAATCTTAGGTTTTTAACTGTGAGTATCTTACTCTGCTTGTTGACAAATAAGTAAATATTATAATTACATTTAGATTTACGCGAAAATAAAGAATATGCGTGTAAAATAACCTCGTAAAATCTGGATACCTTTTAGAAGGTATAAGAGTATTAACATATTATTGGATTTTAAAAGGTATAAGGGAATAAACCACTAATCAATTTGATTTGCCTTTGAAACTTATGATTTAGACCGTTTTCTCCTTCATAATATAAAGTAAATTATTTACCTAGTCTGTTACAGAATATTTTAGTAAGTAGTAAGTACCTATCCTTTTCAGGTAACCCAATGAGAGATGAGCAAATCGAAGAAGCTTTAGAAGTATTAAATCAGTCAGATATAGAAGAGTATGAACTATTTGGAGATGAGGATTACAACATATAAACCAAAACCAAGAAAGCTCTTCCAGTTCTGAATAATCTGAAAATAATATTTTTTTATTAAAAACCAACTCTTATTTGCGAAATTATTTAAAATTTCTATAGAAATATATCAATTTACCTACTATCATTCTGATTTTAAAAGGTATATGGGTTGCTATTATATAGTGTTTTTGGGTCCAATTTAGAAACTTGCTAATTTTTGCTTCTGTCATCTGTTGGAAGTGGATTTCTTCTGATAGAAATCCTAAAAAACGTGATAAACTAGCCTTTAAAAATAATAAGTACAGAAAATAATGATCATATTGTTCAAAAATTGATATTTTTTTCTCAGATTGTTAGTGTGAGATATCTTTTTGGTCATTAAAATTTTGGAAGACATGTATTAATCCAAATATTTATGTTCATTGTTTTTTGTAATATAAAATAAACCCTATATTGTCTACCGCTAATCAATAATTTAAAAAATACGAATTTTGCGAAATCGGGTTTTGTAATACATTAAAGCCCATATGCCTAAATAAAGAATAACGAATTTGGGGTTATTTAGTGTCTCAAAACCTTCCACTGACATACATTTACATGCAGAAAAAATCCCACGCTCATACGGAAATAATAAGGCACTTTTTTTAGATTTCATCACCTCCGGGTCCGCACCATGTGAACCTTTTAAAAGGTACTTGGGCTGCAAGCCAATGTTTGGTAAAAATAGCCTGGGCGTTACGAGGATATCCCTAGGGATATTATATAGTCTAGACTATATATTATATATAGTCTAGACTTTGTCTACGTGTGTACTGTTAGTAGTCAGTAGCATCGATATCATTTGGATAAGTTATAATAGGTTATAGTCCTTTCCACCTAAGATGATTTCTGTGACACACATCGAGATAGAATGTACTACGTACTAGAGAGGCGATCGCTACTACACTCTCTTTAACACGAGCTAGAGGTAAGAATCACAAGTCTCTTTAGTCTGTGTCGGACTGTGCCCCCCGCTTGCCGCGTCAACACGTGTTATTGCTCTGTTCAAAATGCCTTCGTGTTTGCTTAGATATTGTTTTAACAGTTCCCATAATACAAACAAAGCCCGAGGAGTGACTTTTCACCAGTAAGTTTCCTTATTATGAGTAAGTCATGCATTTTACTAATATTGTTATCATTTTGCGAAAAATCACCACGCGTTCTGCGTTTCGCGCCATTTTTCATAGACTAACAGCACAGACGTGACACTATCGATGAGTCTGTTAAAAAAATGTAACTGGATTTTTTTAACTATGTATATACAATATCTACTAGGAAAGATTACCGTGGTGTAGTACCTAAATATTTATACTTTTACCCGACTACGCAAAGTAAAACGGTAGGTTATATTAAGTAATATTTATTTATTTACCTATTTTTATTTATTAAAAAAAGCCTAATCAATAGTTGTTCCAATAGGATTTATAAATTATTATGCACAACAATTACAAATAAACACAACATTCACAGAAACTAATACAGTAAAAGTTCCTTAATCGCGCTTCCTTTATTCGTGTTTTCACTATTCGCGGATTAAAAAAATGCGACCCAATTTCTATATTCACGACTAAAAATTTTTTTTATTCGCGGATTTAATAAGTACATACATAATAATAAAATTATTCCAATAGGTATCTTACCCAATATCCTTGTCAAATGGACTAATAAGAAAGTAAAATAGATCTTATAACAAGTTTGCCTAAAGTACATAATATTATGTTCTTAAATGATATCGCCGAGGCCTTTGACACAAGCCGCCTTTGTCGCAAGCCACCTCTGCAGCGATTGATGTTTTTGAGAATGTAAATAAACAGAATGGAAGCAACCTTATAACTCAATAAATAAAGTATATTTTTAAATGTAGTTCCGTTTATAGTAAAGTTACAAAAATTGTGATCGAGTAAGGGGGCGTCCATAAATTACGTGAGGTGTTTTTTTTAAATTTTCTGCACCTCCCTCCCCCCCTGGTGAGATGTCGTGAGAATTTATTCAACCCCTCCCCCATCCTCGAATCTCGCGTGAGATTTTTCAAAATGTGAGTTTCTTATACGTAAACGCCATCAACATTGAATCATCGTATCCATTTAAATTACATCATGAAGCAAAAACTGATAAAACTATTGATTACTACACAAAACGACAAAAGCTTAATAAATTGATATTATTTAAAGGAAATTAAAATACATAGTTTAATATAAAATCCTCGTTTTATTAATTCCATAGTATCAGTACCACCAGATAGTACCGAGTAAACAGATTGCACAATGTGTCGCATCTGCACGCATTGCTTAATCTTTGAACTTGAAGCCACGCCTCGCTCGTTCCACACGTACCCCACCACATCGGCCGCGCGCAATGTTTTTGTTTGGAATAACCCCTCTAGTAATATATCTCGATGGTGACACATGGATTTTTGACACGTGTAGAGATGTCTTTACTGAAATCATATCAATTGTTTTCGATAATCGATAATATTTTATATGGAAATTAAATCGATTTGAATAAAGTACCAAAATTAGTTTTTTCGGCATTTCGCCAACAATTAACTAAGGAAACTTAGCAAACAACAGCAACAAAAGTCAACAATAACAATTATTAGTAACAATAACAGAATACCACGTAAAGTATCATTATAAAAATGCAACTTATATACAAGGCTGACGCACTCGTACAGACGATTGACTCGATTGACAAACGATCACAAGATGGGCGCCGATTAAATGATTTTCCAACTCTATGATTTTTCATCGATCCATTTCATGTACACAAATTGCGTAGGTATTATATTTTTGTGTTATTTTATTTTATTTTTCATTATATTAAACTAAACAATACTGTTTTCGATTTATAAGTTTAAGATGTTTTATTTTTATATTTTTGGCAATAATTCCGCCATAAAATAAAAATATTATGCACTAAAATTATTTTGGCGTTTTAAACATAAAATACGTAATTCGGAACACGCGCTGCTTCGCTAGGCTGCTCGCTGTACGGGCATCCACCTATTGACATTTGGTCTTGGACGATGCAGATGGGACTACATTTTTTCGTCCTATACTACTAATATTATAAAGCTGAAGATTTGTTTGTTTGAACGCGCTAATCTCAGGAACTACTGGTCCGATTTGAAAAATTCTTTCTGTATTAGTTCATTTATCGAGGAAGGCTAGAGTAGTTATAGGTTAAATATCATCACGCTGACCAACAGGAGTGGAGCAATGCGGGTGAAACCGCGGAGAACAGCTAAGTTATATAAGTATGGGCCTGTTCAGTGCGACGCGGATGACCTACGCGGACGTCCGCGACGGACGGTAAAATGTATGAAACCTTACAGCGTGTTCAGAGCGACGCGGAACTGTCCGCGTCGCGGAGAGCTATCCGCGCGCGGTCGAAATCGCTCCGCGCCGCGGATGTCCGCGGGCGGTGCCTGGTTCTAATGTATTTGTTCAGTGCTCGGCGGACAACAGTCACGCGGAGCGGATGTAAAGTACTGTCGTTGTCATGGCGGCTGCGTCAAATGTGCAAACCGAGAGGGTTACAGTCGATCCCGATCCGCATCGCACTGAACGACAAAATCATCCGCGACGGACGCAAAACCTAGTCCGCGTCGCACTGAATCGGGCCTATGGCTGGACGAACAATTCGCTTTTTCCTATCGAGATCTCAGGGGGTAAATAAAATAACGTTTATCTATTCATATGATTTATTTTATGAGACAGGTATCGGTCAATTAAGGAAAGCTGGCATGTTCACAGTACTCACACTTATGCAATTTCACTTACAGTATGTTCAAAAATAAATGCGACTCTAGTTTCATTTTAGACTTGAATTGTAAAATGGGTGCGTTGTAGATAAATATATGCAAATATAATTATGAAAGCTCTCATAATTTACCTGTAAAATTATAATTTAAAAGTAAATCAATTGATGAAGTTAATTATTTATTCTAATAATAATCAATTGGATAAAAGTATTAATAATTATTCAATTATCAAATAATAATTAAATTTCAGGTCATAAAAACAATACAAATAACACGTGCGCTCACTCCCAACATACACCAGGGCCAATCCCTTCCAAAATGATAAAAACCTAAAAAAAATAGTAGTAGGATGAAACCCATTAGAAAAGGAGAAGAATATTTTTGAAAAAGAAATAAAAAACCACTTGGTTTTTTAAATATTTCACCTAAATTTTGAGGTTAATGTTATTAGAAATGAGTCAGTGTAATTATCTACTTTTGGTTCTAATTGAATATATTTTTCCTCATGTTCTCGCGTCTTTCTCCAAACGTCACTAAACATATCCAGACTAATAGCATTAATTGCTTCCTTTCTAAATAATTCTTCCACAGTTTTCAAGTTAAAGTTCACATTTTGTGATGCTACTTTCCCTTTAATTATGCCCCATAGTAACTCTATTGGGTTGAGTTCTGGATGGTGGAAGGCGCAATACACTATGTCCATGATCTTTGAGGATTGCATCAAGTAGGTAAAAATGGTGTATAGTTTGGCTTATTTTTTTAATAATGTGATAACTCTGATTATTAATTAGTAATTTGATTTTTGAAAAAAAAAAATGCCGATTTTAGTCAAAATTTATATTTTTCTAACAAGATCCTTATCATCCAAATTTCCACCTTGGTGAGAAAAATTGACATTTCTAATGAAAATGAACAAAAAATCAAATGATTTTATTAAATACTGTAAAATAGTCTATAATTCTTCCATTTACTGTATCACAAAATTCTTCATAGATTTTTAGATATTCGTACTACACCAATTACATCACCCTGTATTTATAAACAATTGCAAAATATGACACATACATAGGCCGGGAGATACTGACACAAAATTTCGGGTCATTTGTAACAGAATGGCGGTTCTACAGAGGTCTTATTACGCAATGACTAAAAGAAAAATGATGGTCAGAACGCTGGTACCGGCGGACTAGTCGCGTGGGCGTTAGTCGAACTCGTCGGATAAATAGCGAAAGTCAAACGATTTGTAACACAAAAATTTTAGAATTTACCGATAGCCCATAAAAAAGATGTAGGCGGTAGTGTCATGCCATACTTTTCCGGTGTAACTTACAGCCCCCCATACCGACGCGATGCGTTGATTTAAAAAAAAACAATTCAACCATTTGTACCAGGCTAACTTTTGCACAGGTAATCATCATCGTGCAGACATTTACGAAAATCGCCATGCCATACTTTTCGGACGATTCCAAATGGCCACCATACCGCCGAAAATCTGCAAAAAAAAAATTTTTTTTCGCCAAACAATTTGTACCAGTATTGCATTTGGATTTTTGGAGAGTATTTGATAAAATGTGACCATTATTATATTTGCCATACTTCTAGTAGGGGGAAAAAGTGCTGCCATACTTGAAAAAATAATTTATTCGTCACGTTTCAAAAATACGACTGTACAATACGTAAAATAATTTTTTACAGTATGGGATCATTATATTCTATTTGTTTGTATACAATTCTACCTAGAAAAAAATATCGCAGAATGCAAACATGGGGCGGATGATTGTAAGACTTAAGCCAAGACGTAAAAAAAAATGAAAAGAATTGGCGATTTGTACCAGTACGGCATTTTTGGAAAGTATATGATGCAACGTGACCATTATTATATTTGCCATACTTTTAATAGAGGGAAAAATTAGTGCCATACTGCTACAAATCGTTCAAACTACGAATAAAATCTTACAATAAGAAAAAAATCTTATACACATTCGTCACCTCCCACAGGTATGGCATTATCACACTTCTATTTATAATCATTCAGGAGTTGTTGAAAAAAAAATGTAGGGTGGTACAAATCGTATGGCGAGAAAAAAAAATGCAAAAATTTGCAGATTTTCCGCGGTATGGCGACCATTTGGAATCGTCCGAAAAGTATGGCATGGCGATTTTAGTAAATGGCTGCACGACGATGGTTACCTGTGCAAAAGTTAGCCCGGTACAAATGGTTGAATTGTTTTTTTTAAATCAACGCATTCACGTCGGTATGGCGGACTGTAAGTCACATCGTCAAAGTATGGCATGACACTACCGCCTACATCTTTTTTAAGGGCTATCGGTAAATTCTAAAATTTTTGTGTTACAAATCGTTGGACTTTCGCTATTTATCCGACGAGTGTGACTAACGCCCACGCGACTAGTCCGCCGGTACCAGCGTTCTGACCATCATTTTTCTATTTGTCATTGCGTACTAAGACCCCTCTAGACCGCCATCCTGTTACAAATGACCCGAAATTTTGTGTAAGTATCTCCCGGCCTAACATGTGCAATGTGTAAATGTGTTGACGTTCCAGCTCTTCTTAATATACCTATATGTTATCACAATATTATACTGAGAAAAAAATAGTAATCTACCACATAATCTAATTTACTCACACATACAAAGATTCACCGACTTCAGAAAGTTCTAGTACCTACCATTTTTAATCTGACCATTTTCATACTGGTAACAAAAATATATCTGCCAATAATTATCACTGGGCACACTCAATACCAATTCAAATTTTAATTATAAATCAATACATGATATAGGTAATCATATTTACAAAATGTTATTAATTTTCCATTGATGGAAGAGAATTTTTAGTCATATATGCACTGCAAACTTAAATATCACACTTCTTAATTCTTATATCCAACTAAAATTGAGTTAAAATACTCATATTCCTCAATTTATTAAATTTAAATAACAGCAGCTATCTTATTTTTTTGTTAATCAAATGGCTGTTTCTTTTTTTTCTAACATGTCATTGCATTGCTAACCCAAACTGTAAACTTTAGAAACTAAAATCTAATTTAACATACAAGCCCACAGCTATCTATATTCTACATAGATGATATCCTTTGGCAAATATGATATTTAACATGATCCACACTTCCCTTAAAATAAAAAAATTTGAAACGACACATACATAATTTTATGTAAGGTCTCTATACAAAACATTTGAAACACAGTTCGATTCAAACTTAATGGCGGTTCGGAAGTTAGGTACAGGTGCGAGTGCACGTGCGCACAGGTCCCTTAACGTCCTGCTAATACCTAAAATTGTTTTCTGCGCATCGGTTCGTACAATGTTCCGAGCCGCCATTAAGTTTAAATCGTACTATACCTGAATTTACGACTACCGACAAATTTTATATTACTTAATTTTTATAAAAATCTTAACATTATCTAGCAATTACAAAGTCATGTTAATGATCGAGTTAATCTAAGGAACGCAGTATAAAATTGTCCATGTGCTGAATGGATTATAAATAAAAATATTCTACAAAAGTAACACTTAAATCCAAATAACTAGTGACTTATCTACTAATACTTACAGCTAATACAATATGGCAAATATGTACAAAATGGCAGCCTTATAGCTGGTGAGATTTTATTATTTACAAATGATTTATAGGTAAGTAATCTAATCTAAAGGCTAATGGAGGACACCCCCTCTATGATATGAGAACGAATCCTAAAGAGTGAGAAAAAGCACCAAAATAAACTAGCGTAAGAAAAACAATTAAATTAGATAGATTTACAGGTTTGACCTGTTTACTTTATGCAAATAGATTAACTGACTGTTTTAGCTGTTATTGATCAGGTATATGAAATTTCAGTCATATATATAAACACATTACTGGCCTAAATTAATATAATGGAAAATTATTTTTAACCAAAAGAAAAATAGCGTGATTCCTAATTTAATACATAGTCACAAATTAAACAGTTATATTTATTTGCAATACAACTCTGCACAATACATGAGAATCATCTTAAGTATTAATTTGATATTTAATGAATGTTTGTAACTACCAGTATCTAAACGAATAAGACATTTTTTATTTATGGAACAACTAGTTAATTGCTATAATATATATTAGTGTTATTTACAAAGGCATACTGTAATTTATAGGTACTAAACTAAATGCAAAATTAGATATAATTGTATATAATAATTGTACTCTGAAACATGTCAATAAGTACTCTTACATCCTAATAACTGCCTTCAATAACCTTAAATCTTACAATTAATCACTTTAAACTAGACTATAACAATAAAACCTCGATAAACACTAATCGTCGTCAATAGTAATTACCGTAAGTATATTATTTTCAAAACCCACCGAATCATCATCGGTGAGTTCAACTACATCTTTGTTCTCATTGCTGTCTGCTTCTTTCTTTTGGTACAGAGACAGCACGTCAGATATTATTGGCGCGTGAGCCATCTCATGTATCGTGCTCTCGGCTGTATCCGCGGAATTCTGACTATCTTCATTCTGAGGATCGTCCATATGACTATTGACGTTATTCTGAGGCAATTCCCCGTTTTCCTCCTCAGCATTTTCGCTTTCATAACCGTAAAACTTTTCGTCGTCTTTCTCATCTACGGGCACATACGAGTTGATCAGCTGCGGCAGGTTCGCGTCACTCGTAAACACTTTCGATGGATCACTGTCTTCTTTGTCGCACGCGTGTTGCGAAAACAGTTTCGAAGATGTAAAATACTTCCGGCATTGTTGGCATTGATTTTGCAAATGTGCCCGATAATGATTGTGCAAATTCGGGAACAACCCCGAGCACACCACGCATTTTTCCGGTTTGATCGTGGTCCGGTAATGCATCTTTTTGGTCGACTTGTGCACGTTCTTCATGTGACGGATGAAAGGCCCATATTTAACGAACGCCTCTCGACAAATGCGACAACGAATCGGATGTTTTTTATATTTTCTACTTCGGTGAGAAAACGCGTGTATATTGAACGCGTCAATTGTTTTAAATTTGAGAGGACAAAATCTGCACGATATAGAACCGGATCCTTTGTGTAGTATATCGTGTACCTTTTTAGTTTTGAGCGTGAGAGGTTTGAAGCAAAACTGACACTCTTCATACTTTGGCCGAATATCGTTCTCCGCGTTCTCCATAACTTCATCGTCACTATCGATGTGACAAATGTGGTTGTCATAGTCGACCCGCGAAAAGAAGTATTCACCGCACTTCTTGCACCTATTCTCCTCGTGATATGCGAGATGTCTGTGTAGATTGTAAAAGATTTTGTTGCAAATATTACATTTCTCTTCAATAGAATCTTTCGGTAGTACGACCCACTCTTTATTGTCACCGTGAACATCTCGCATGTGATAAATAAATTCGCGGAACTGCACAAATGTTTCATCACAATGTTCACACTTTGTCGGATTCTCCACATTATGTTGGGATAAGTGATGATTCTTATGCTTTCTATATGTTGTCATGGTGTTGAACTTTCTGCTGCAGTAAAGACATCCATAGTACCCTATAGTCCTATGATAAAGCTTGTGAGTACTGAGGGCATCCGAATTTTCAAATACTCTAAAACAATAATCACATACAATTTCCTTTTTGCTCTCTGAAGCTTCTTTGAACGACTTAATGCCGTGCTGAGTTCGCATGTGGCAGTCTAACTTCACTTGAACATGGAATGCCTTGTAACATATATGGCACTTCACTTTTCTAGGATATATTTCAGTATCACCAATCAATTTCTTTTTCTCACAGCTGAACGCAAGATGGCCTTCCAAGAATCTCAGCGTACTGAAGTAATCGAAACAATAATTGCACCGTAGCGAATTATGGTAGTCAATGTGCCGTTCGAAATTACCTTTGGATGCGAGTATTTTGAAACATATAGAACATTGCAGGTCTTTCAAAGGTCCATCGAGGCCCGCATTCTTTCGATCGGCAATCCATGTCTCGTCTATATCGTGTGCGTCTCTCAAGTGATAATGCAAGTCATAGCCTCTTGTGAATGTGTCATCGCAGTGAGGGCATTTCAGAGGTTCGTCAATGTATTTCTGCGTCAAATGTCCTTTGATGTGAATGCGATGACTTTTCAGCGAAATTGTTTTCTTCCCACAAAATTTGCACTTGAAGAACTCTGGTTTCCGAAGATGAGCCTCTTCGTGGTGTTGCAGACGTCGCGCATCTAAGAAGACCTTAGCACACAATTTGCACGGATAGTACATAGGCGGGGGAGCATCCGGGTCGTCTTTAATCATTTTACTTTCGGGGTGAGTTCTTCTTAGATGACGAATAAGCTTCACCAAGTCTGGGTAGTATCTTGTACAAATTGGACACTTTACTTTGTCCTTTCTGAGTTTCTCAATCCTCTTCTTATGAGACTGATGGTCAAAGTTATGACCTTTGACGTGTCTCCGGTAGTATTCTTCTGCGATAAAGCCTTTACCGCAAATATGACACTTAAACGGACCGTTATCATCTTCGAAATGGGTTCGAAAATGAAGTTCGAGGCGTCTCTTGTTGGTAAACTGTAAAGTGCAAATTTCACACTCATGCCGCGCACCGAACAGTAACGTCTTCGATTTGTGCCAACTCATGTGACATTTGAGCGATGCTTCCGAATCACACACTTTACCGCACATTGCACACGTATGAGAGCCATCAAAAACTGTTTTGTCGGCCGTGTTTGGTAGTTGAGAACCTATTATCGTATTATTTGCAGATTCCCCGCGCTTAAAATGTATGGCCATATGCGAGAGATAAACTTTTCTGTATTGGAAAACTCTTTTACAAATAGCGCACTCATAATCTTTATTCTGGAAGCGGGTTTGTTTGTGATAGTTCATATGCGCTTGCGCAGCGCGCAAGTGTTTGCTCTTTCTGTTGCAAATCGGGCAAGTCAGATGTATGGGATCTAAATTAGTGTCATGGTAGTGTTCTCGCATGTGTAGTTTGTAGTGACAATTGAATCTGAAGGTCTGTGAACAAAAGTTAAAAGGCATAAATTTATTGACATTGCATATTGCAAATATAATGAAAAACGATAATGTAAAGAAAATGCTTACCTCTTTGCAAACGAAACATTCGTGTTTCTTCTCGATATTGTTGCCGACATTAGTGTGCCAATTCATGTGCCGCTTCAGTGAAATGAGCGTGGGCATCACTTTATTGCACGTGGGACATGAGAACACGCCCGGCGCAGTCCCGGCGGAAGCCTCCCCAAAGTCGCTGTGACTCTGGACATAATCCAGGGGCTCCGCCTTTGTCACAACGACTTCACAAAAATCCGCCAAGTCCGGCGTTGGCGCCGTGATCTTCGGCGCTTGCTGCTTCATATGCAATCTGTGCACCAGTTTAATATGACTCGCCAGTCCGCTACAACTCTTGAACTGTTGCTCGCATTCCATACAAGTGTACATATTTCTCGGCTTTATGTTCGCCGATATGTGTTTCTGATTGTGCTCATATATCGCGCTCACTTTCATTTCCAAGTCACAAATGAGACAGCGAACGGCGCAGTCTTTGAGATTTATCTTCGCTCTCTTCGTTCCAGAGGTCATGTTGTGTTTGGTTCTCTTGTGTTGGATGAGTAGACGTTTATAAGAAAATTGACGTTCGCAAATATCACACGTGTTGTCTTCTTCTCCGTGGCTCGATTCGGAATCGGACTGGTTTAATTGATCATAATTCATTGACTGACTCAATAACTCAGAAGTGTCTCTATCTGGTGGTTCAGTTTTTACATTGACATCTTCAGCATGTCTAGCCGCATGAGAAGATAAGGCTTTTTTGTATTTAAATTCTTTTCCACATATTTCACATTTGTATGGTCCGCTCGTTATTGATGAGTTGTATTCCGAATGTGCAGAAGCTGAATCATCCAAAGTACTAGCCCTGAAATTTTAAAGATTATAAAACATAGGAATTTTAAATTCGGATAAAATGTAGGGAATAAAGAGACCTTCAATAACAATTAATAAAATCATGCAGATTTATTAAGTTGACTTTATCCGGAGCCCAGAATATGGCCATTGATATACAATTCCAAAAAAATTACCGTGATTCTTCATCGCCTACATCTTCAACAGCTTCTGTATTGCTCATGTGTGTAGCTAAGTGCGCGATAAGAGCTTCTTGGCTAGGGTACTTTGTGGAACAAAAGCGACATGAAAAATTATTGGGTGAAGTGGGTTCATTCTTTTTTACAGTAGTTACGGGAAAGAAATGTGCTTTTAAATGCAAGAAATAACTAGCTTTTTTCACCAACGACTTGTTACAAATTGGGCACACAAATGAAAGCGAATCGTCTCTTTTAGGACACACACGAAAGTGTGCTGTGTAGGAATAATAATCGTTCAATGGTTTGCGACAATAAAAACAAGGTACGGAGATTTTCCCATTTTCGATTTGCGTTGCAGGTGTTTCTTTTTTAAGAACTGCAGCGTGACAAACTCTCATATGTTTTTCTAAATTCTCGATATTTTTAAACTTCGTCGAACACATTGTACAATCTATTTTGTTTTTTATCGGCACAGCATCAATAGGTTCTAAGGAAATCATAAGCTCCTTATCGAGTTCAATTTTTCCACACACGTCCACATGTCTCTTAAGCATTATATTCAATTTAAATGTCTTGCCACATTTTTCACATTTAGAAACATCTTCGACATCGTGAGCGTCGTTTTGCGGAGTCGGAGTGCTGTCCAGAGGTGGAGTGCTAAGTGGAGGCGGAGCTACAGGCTGCTTAGGTACCACAGTCTTTCTTTTGCTATGGCTTTTTTTGTGTGCAGACATGCTAATATAACTTTTAAAGGATTTCGAACAGATATCGCATTTGAAATCTAGCGGTTCATCAGAGTCTGTCCCGGCAGAATAGAATGATGCGCTGTTATCTTCAAAATCTGAGTCGTCTCTGACGTCATCACAAACTTTTCGTCTTTTCTGAGACTTTCGCAGTTCTTCAACTCGTTTGGAAGTGCCAGGTTGATAATCGTGGGAAAAACTACTGTTAGATGTATTACCGATGCTCTCTCCGCTTCTCTTGCGCACTCTACTAGCGGGTGTTACTTTACTTTCTAAGGACGAAGATGGTTTAGAAGCGTCCGTTGAGAAGGCGGAATCACTGCTTTGTCGAGCAATAGGTGGTGGAGTTGAACTAAAACCTAAAATGATATAATTATTGAATAATGTTAATAATTTTAAAATTTCAGAAACACAGTATATAATACCGCAACTACAAAACAAACTACTGACCTGGTGGTGGAACATAATTACGTCGCAACTCTTGATCTGACCTTTCACATTGTTGTTTAAAAATATGCGCACTGCTTAACTTCTGAATACATTCGCTGCATATTTTATCGGGGAGACCGTCGCCTTCTTGTATCTAAAAAAGTCATCAATCATTTTAAAGATAAAAAAAACCTACGCAATTTTCGTGATAGACCATCCGACGACTGTGAAGAATTGAAATCCAATCAATCATTTTTACATATTTATAATGGAATTAAACGATTTAGCGGTTAACCCTTGGTCTTAACTCTTAATGCACCTTATTATGATTTCATTTTTAAACTAGATCAGCGCGACCAAAAAATTGTTGATTTTAACCAACCATCAACAACCATCGGGAAGTCTATCATCATAATTCATTGCTACCTCCTCAATATAACTAGTCTTATTTGCAATCTCGTTAAATATTTATTTCCTTCTGACCGAATCTCGAATGTATAATTTATCGAATCAGCGTAATAAAAAAATATTACTGTTCAAGTAGGAACACGTTCTATATATCGTTATCTAACGTTCAAATTAAAATAATACATTAGTATTCAAGGAAACCTGCACAAAAATAGACAAACAACAAGATAAACACAATAACTGTGGAAACATAGACATCAGATCAGCAATTGGATTAACCAGAACAAGGTACACAAGTCTTAAATATAAGAAGACTGGAAATCAGAATGCAACGGAAGGCGTGAAAATTATAATTCAGATAGTTAATAGTAGATGAGCGTTGATAATAAGACAAACGAAATACGCGCTACGAATTCAGAACCTGCCGTGAGTGCCGTCGTATTTTAGAATGTCGTTTTAAAAGAATGAAATAGATGTAAATAAACAATTAGTAGATAAACAACAAAAAAAATTTAATCAATTCATCAGTTACAGTTACTGACCCAGTAATTGGTATAAGGGCAAGGGGATAATAAAATATGAGGATGGGTTTATTTGTGAACTAATCAAAAATCATCATTTTACTTCATCTGTCAATTTGAATTTCCCATATAAATTAAAATATAGAATTGAATTTGAATTTCCAAATAGCCACTTTTCCTTTAAATATTTCACAAAAAAACCCTCACATTGCTAACATTGGTACTTATTTGCATTATCTACATTAATTACTAATTTAAAAGGATTCCAAGGAATAAAAAATTAATTAATTTAATAATACTGGTCATAAGAAAATTATAAGAATAGAAGAAAACCAACAAAGACAAAAAGCATAAATATAAAGAGGCCAACTTAAAATTCAAATGAAAAAAAAATGAACAAGAAAATTATAGAAATCAAGGCATGGAGATCTAACTTAACTAAAATATCAAAAATAATAGACTGAAAGGAAAGATGAGTAAAAGAAGAAAGTGAAAAAGGGACTAGAGCAAATCAGGATACAAAAGTGAATGAAAATGTTTAAAGGGATGAAGTAAAGATCTGAATAAGAATAGTTTTAAACAATAATAGTGTATGAGTTGAAGCTGGAAACATTGCGTTAGTAATAAATGCAAGTTCACAGTACAATCAAAAAATAAAAGCTGGGTTAAATAAATTTAATAAAAATCAAAGAAAAGATTATATGTTTCTCTTATTTAGTTTAATATTAAAAAATGATAAACAATTTAAAGACGGTCATAACTTTCTTAATGATCATTCATAGATTTCAGATAAGGATTTCAAAGATTAGAAGAATACAATTGTAAATAATATATTAACAGATTTATGAATCAAACAGTTCACTTAAAATCTAAGGTTATAAATAAACTAAATCATGAAAGTTATACGGAACCAAAATTCAAATCTGACCAAACACAAATTATTTAAAACTTTGTTCTGAGACTGATTATATTGAAACTGAAAGTCACTTGTGTATTTATTCATTCAATTCAATAATGCCTTTAAGGTATTTGTTTAAAGCAGGATTCTCTTTAAAATCAGGTATCATGTAAGTTTCTGTTGATAGTCAACTATATTCCTTAATGTAAGATGATGATGTTACAAACCTATTGTTAATAATTTTTCTATTTTGAGAGTACATTCATCTTTTCTTGTTTTATATACAATTTTTCAATATAATAATTAATATGAATGAAGAACTGTTTGATTTAATAAATTTCCTTTATAATAATAAATATCAATCCTCAATAATATGTGATTCAGTGACTATTCATTGCAAATGTTTTTGGAAATTTTCACTATCTCTAAGTTCAATTTGTCTGATAAATCTGTTTCAGATTGTATTTTTTTTCTTCATTTGTATCATTCAAGTATTCCTGTAAAATTGTAATAACAACAAACACTCCTAACTACTGTTATCTTAGATGTTATAACTTTATTAACAATTTAGAGTTAGACAGTAAAAGATTGGAATGGGATCAACTTTGAACCAATCTTTAATTTTAGAAATAAATTTTCTCAAAAATTTATAGAAAAAATATTACTGGCCTTAATTTATGAATATCAAAACAAATCATTATGATTGCTTTTGGTATGAATTTCGAGGCCATGAATTAAATTGTTGATACCAATAAGATAGAAGCAGAAACAAGAAATTTTGATAAATTTAACAAATCAGACAAACAATTAAATATATTTAATAAAGAAGATAGAGCTTATAATAAAAATGCAATTATTGATGTAATTGATGAAGAAAGAAGTCGCCAATCTGTGAAATATGATCTCGCAAATAAGGTATTGAAAGAAACAAGATGGTTGTCCCGGTTTCGTATTTCTGAAAGTTGATAACAAGCAACTTACTTTAACCCGCGCACATTCCATAACCATCTCGGCGAGTTGCAAATTGTTGTCCACCGTGAAGATGGAATAGAAATCGCCAAGCTTGAGGCAAAGCCTGCATTTTCCAAGCTTGAGTGCCATATTGATTTGTTCACAATCAGCTTCATTTCAATCCAACATCACATCTGCTGATAAAGATCTTTAACTATTATCAAATAACATTGCTTCATGATTAAACGCACTTAAATTATAATAAATTAATAAAGTTTAATGAGAAACTATGATAACATGATCGAAAAATAGAAAACAACTTACAAGCCGGTAAACTCCAATTCACGTTCACGATTTCACGAATCACAAATCACAATTAAGAATTTTACTTCATAGAATCGAACATAGGTCGATGAAAGTTACCTGTTATAAAATAAAATACTAAGAAGTATTTATATGTACATATAATTTTAACAGTTTCATTTCTTAAAAAGAGCAAACACAGACATAGTTTTTAACAGTTTATTTATTTATATGTACTGAAATAATTGATCAATTATACATCTAAAATATTTTGTTCATGAGATTGCTATATAGTTTAAAAAAATTCTAGTTTTGCAAGTTTTCTTTAAAAACAAACATTATGTTCAATAATATAATAATATTTACAGTAATTATACCCACACACACACCTTAATAATTGCTTAAATTATTAATTATTAATATTGAACTAAAAGACATGTATCAATGACCAAAAAGAGACTTAAAAAATAAACGTGACAAAAATATTGACATTTCCAATTTATTTGTTTTTACTTTTTATTTGTGTTCATCCGCCAAATATTGTTTCCACTGTTTCTGTAATTAGAAGAAAGAAAATTTTATAAATACGTATTAATATAACCGTTAAAATTTTAGTAAGTGCTATTTATCGCTTATATTGTAGAAATGGG
The DNA here is from genome assembly GCF_061535455.1 of Colias philodice. Taxonomy (NCBI): domain Eukaryota; kingdom Metazoa; phylum Arthropoda; class Insecta; order Lepidoptera; family Pieridae; genus Colias; species Colias philodice. Next base: position 11,262,845 of record NC_143088.1, read on the forward strand.
CACCCCAACTTCAAATGCACGTGAATACATTGATTATGGACGACAACTTTCTTCAAACGAATGTTATGCAAAAGCCTTTGATATGTATATAACGGCTTTTGAAAAAAATCCAGACTTAAAGAATCTTTACGAGCGCGAATTTCGTAGTGTAATCAACAAGTTGAATGAGATGTTAGCTGCGGGAGATAAAACTGACGACATATTTTGTAATTTTTCGCGAGCCATATTTTTATTTCCTGGTAACATGTACCTGTTGAATGATGTCGGTAAATATCTCTTCAAGTTTGGTTTCTACTCCGAAGCGTGGTTTCACTTTCAAAGAGCTCTTAAAATTGATGCCGGCTTTGTAAATGCAGAAAAGAACCTGAACTCCGTAAAAAATCTGATGGTTGAACGATGGCACTTTAAAATGTTAAATGATAAAATACGCAACGAATCTTATCGCGCTGCAATACATGATCTGATTTCCGAGGGGACTGATACTGTTCTAGACTTAGGGTCTGGTACAGGCCTTCTTTCTCTGTATGCTAGCGAATGCAACCCCAAGTCTATAACAGCTTGTGACAGTTCTGAAGTTATGGCCAATCTATCCAATGCAGTTTTAAATGATAATGCAGTGAACATTGAATTTAGTGTTGTAAACAAAACTTCAACTTCATTGAATCATTTTGATATTGGTGGAATGCATAATGTTCTCGTCACAGAGTTGTTTGATGCCGGTCTCTTTGGAGAACATATTTTAAAAGCTCTAGATCATGCATGGCAAAATTTGCTTCACGAAGATGCAAAAGTTCTACCTGCATCTGTTCAATTCTATGTTATGGGTGTTGAATGTCAATATCTGGTTGACAAATACCAGCTATGTCAAGTTGCAAAGGATCTCTTGAATATACCATCATTAACTGTCCATACTTATCAATATGATGAAACATATGATTGTGAAGACATCACCTTATTTAAAACGCTAAAATATATAACTGAACCAAAATGTTTAATGTCTGTAGATTTCAATGATTTTAACAGTATAGAGGATCACCTTCAGAATACAGAGCCTTATATCACGCAGTTAGCTGTAAATCAGAGTGGAGAGCTGAGCACTATTATTGGGTGGTTCAATTTAATTTTATCAGACAAATACAAACTCACAACTGACCCCAGATCTGACAATAGAGCTACTGCATGGGATCATGCAATATTTTTTGATCACATTCCAAAGAAGGTGATTGATGATCAAAGATTAGTGTATAAATTTACCTTACAATCCGGTAGAATAGCACTTGTACCGGACTGCAATGTTAAAATCACTAGAATTTCAACAGAAATCATTCGCTTCTTAAATGATACTGAATACATAAAGAAAATTATGAGTTGCTTGGGACTGGCCTGCGTGTATCTGGGTCAGTTAACAGAAATGTCTGATATGAGCATTGCTGATTTAAGTCCATTTCCCATATTTGGATTACAAATGTTAAAGAGAGGTGCCAAATCCCTGGTTTGCTGTGTGAAGTCTGAGGCGGATAAGCAATTCTTTGATGAAGTTTTTAAAGCTAATGACATTGATGAAAGCAAGATAACATTTTTATGTGGGCCAACATGGAATACAGACTGTTTTAATGAAGATAAATACCATGCCATCTTCTGCAATATTCTAGAACTTGCTGGAGATATAGACTTACAATATAAGCATATTAGCCATTACTTGAGACAGAACCACCTACATCCTGGAGGTCTGTTCTTACCGTCAAGAATAACACTAATGGCACAGATCGTTAAATGTGACTGGTTTGATGTTACTAACAGGCTTGATGATAGGAACGTCAGTAACTACAAGATAGCTGAACATATTAATAAATATCAAGCGTCCCAATGCTTCTGCCTTGATTTTTCTCTTCTAAACCACATTGCATTATGTGACCCGGTAGATTTAGGAGAATGTATGAATATGGCATCAGATGTGATTAATGTGGGTATAATAAGAACTGAAGATGCTAATGGTGTTTTCTGCTGGTATAATGTAGAATTGATGGAGAACATGGGAGAAATCAGTACTAAGAGGCCTGGAAGTTTTATAGATGGTACTGCATTCTTGGCAGATCCCCATATATTAATGAAGAAAGGTGATATTGCTAACATATTGCATTGTGTCGATACAGATGGATCATTCAAATTAATGCTTGATGTTGAAGCAACATAAACCATGATAAACGGCCTAAGGTGAATGAAATACTAAACTGGAATCAATGGGGTAAAAGAGATATAAGAGAGAAAATACTAGTCACGTCTAAATGTTAAAGAAATTTACATTGTAAGCTATATCTTTAAATGATTGTTGTGCCATAAAAGTTTAGAAACGGCGTAGCCAGATATTGTCTATATATGTTGTATTGTATATGGTAGAACTATGGATGTTTTTCCTCTGAATGTCTTGTTTGTCTAAGATTTTTATAGGTTCGATCCTATCAATAATCTTCAATATTTATTAACACACAATTTTAAATTACATTATTCATGAATAATAATATGAGATGAACATTAATATAATATTATCACATAATAGATAATAATTTAAAATTGTTCTTTCTAATTGTAGCACATTTACACCTAAAAATATATGCTCATTGATGTCTAATAAAGTTAACTAAATTAATATATGATAATAATTGTAATTAGTTGTGTTTAGAAGATATATCTGAAGACTTCTAGTTCAAATTCTGTATACCATGTCTAGGAACTTTTTGGCGATGTTTACAATAAGTGTTACATGTAATAAAGAATTTTATTCAAACAAACTATATTGTTTCATTATATTAATCATGACTGTTACTGGAACAAAAAAGCAAAAATCAATTAAAATTTTCAAAGAATAGAAAAAACTTTCAGTACTATATATTTATCTAAGGATTCTAAGGGAAACCCCGCGCCTACTATTGAGAGAATTCTCTCAGAAATGAGATAAAGAAAGACGCGGGTTCGAATTCCGCCTCGTGATCCAATTTTTTCTATTTAATTCTTTTAAAATTTATATTTATAGTTAACGCATTTGACTGCCATAAACCTAAACATCAAATTCGAGCAAAAATCATATAAAAAGCTCCATTGCGACGTGAAAGACTTACAAACAAACACAATTTCGCATATATAAAATTTAGTTAATATAATAAATATTATCAATAAGGCGCTGCGCAAATTCTAATAAAATAATCTATTGTTATAAACGTTAAAAGACTTCATACATAAAAGTGAAGTCCCGTGTCCCCTAGTGGGGTATGGGGCAGATACATTATGCATAATCTGTTTCACTATTTATTTTTACTTCATGCATGGTAAAATAATAAAACCACATTTAAAAACCCATCATTTATTTCTCACATCATTCGCAAAACCATACATTACAACATATACAAATCGAAATGTATCACATTGTTTGAAACATTTGACAATTGTAAATAGGTTCTCATAAATTGGTGTTTATAGTAGAGCCATTTTAATAGGCAACATTTGACAGTTCAACAAAATTCACCAACGTAACCTAGTAACGACGACATAGAATAACATGATATTTCGTTTTGTTAGAACTGCACATTTGCTTAACTTTTTTCAATTACGATTACATATTTATAATAATAATGACCGATGCAACTAATTTTAAGATTTGATTTTACTGATAAACCATTCTAAACATAATAAACATTTTCTTATTTAAAGAACTGACGTCGCTACAATTTTGTGTCAATAAACCTTTTTTCTTTATAAATACCAGAGACGTTACTCTAAAAATCGAAATCTGACATCTAGAATCGAATGCATTGGTTACTTGGGAATAAAAATCATCATAAATTATTGACATGTGTTTCAAGTTCGATTGACAATTGTTTCAAGTCCGTATCGATTAATTCGCTTTAATCGATGTTTTTAAGCAGGTTACCACCCTATGAAGATAAAATTGATAGACGTCAAATGTTGCCTATTAAATTGGCTCAACTATAATAATTATTATTTTTTAATGTAAGATAAGACACAATACAAAAATAAATTATAGAATTTAAAGAATACATTGACAATTGTTTTCTCAACAATTTCATCACTTTGAAACTACAAACGCAAAAGAAATCGTGACGGAAAAAAACATACTGACTTGCTTATTTATTTTTTCAATTTCTCAAAGAAACTAAAGTTAATCAAAAACAAATTTAACACTTGAAATATTAATTCCCACTAGCATTCGTACAGTTGTCAATTCATATTTGGCAATCCCAGATAATCCAAGTAGAACTAGGTATGTTTGGAATTTATTATTATTTTAAACAGTCCAATTAAAGTCTGAAACTTTAGATCAACAGATGATGTTATAATTTGTAAAAAGGTGTACATTCGATCTTCAAAAACGGCACACTAACGCACAAACCGTCAAAGTGAGATGGCATGACTCAATTATCGTGAGTAAAAAGAGACAAATGAAGTCAATACTGGCTTAGCCACATTACCGCTCGGAACACCTTTCTACTTATAATATCATTGCATTCCATTAAATAGTATGCAAAAATAACAACTATATTTTTAAGAATCGATAAATTGCCCTAATAAAGTAGGATATTCTTTCAACTTTTATGGTTTTTTGGCAATAATGTGTGGTCGCATCTATTTCTTTATAAAGATAAAAGATGATGATGATGACTAAAGATGCAACCCAGCTATGATAGTTTTACATTAAATTATTATTATTGCAAATACAGGGCATTATTGATTCAGTACACCACAATAATGTGTATTTAATCCTTGTTTTTATGAATATTTCACATTAATCAGGTATGGAGAGAGTATATTGATATACTCATGAATTATTTCCGCGACCGTTGGTGTCATTCTACCGCCTTTGCTTCCGCTAACACGGCTCTTGCTTGTTCCAATGCTTTCCTAAAAAAAGTGATAAGAGAAGAATTAGTTTTAAATCTTTTCCTAAGGGCTGTGGTGTAAGGGGCAGATGCATTATACATCTGTTTCACTGATCGGTTTTCTTTAGGGACAAGTAGGTGATCAGCCTTCTGTGTCCGACCGAGACATTTTTTTTCTTCGTCTCCACCGGGAATCGAACCCAGGACCCCTCGGTGCTACGCTCATGCGTCAACCACTGTACCAAGGTGGCGGTCGGAGGCATGGGTATGAGGTTTCATAATTCTATGAATAAAATGAATAATGAATTTATGAGTGGTGATGAACTAATGTTTGTAGTGATCATGTTGGTTGATAGCATGAATGTATCTGATTGATATATTCGATTTTATGCATGACTCTTGTTGTTATAAATTGTTCCTGCAGCCGAGATTTTGCCTATTAATATTTGTGTATGTATTTTCGTGTTTTTAATCGAACTGGTGATGTCTAGTAATGATCAATACTCACAAATGCAGCGGATTATCCGCCTGTAGCCTCGACAGTGCCAATCTGGCCAACTGTGCGAGTCGTTTCAACGCTCGCACACGCAGTTCCCCAGAACGCGGTAGTGTATGCGCAAGCGCAGCCGCTACACTGCTCAGTTGTGGCCCACCGCCTGCGCCCGCGCCGCAACAGAGAGTTTCTATTGGGTATAGTATTATAAATAAATAATAAATATTTCAGGACAATTTTCACACACGGCACAATCTGATCCCATACTAAGTTTACTCTTGTGTTATAGAAACCAGATGGCTGATAAACATATATAATTTTGTAATAAATACTTATATAGATAATCAACACCCAGACACAGAGCAAACATCTATGTTCATCACACAAATATTTACCCTGGGTGGGAATCGAACCCACGACCTCTGGCTTGGAAGGCAAGGCCACTAGGTACCAACCAAGCCAACCGGTTAGTCAAAATACAATGTCACCTCTCCTTTTTGCAATTTTTATTAATACCTTAACTCAATCTTTAACTTCTCTCTACCACATGTATGCTGACGATGTCCAAATCTACACCCAAGCGACTCTGGAAGACTTGCCCAATGCAATCAGCAAGGTCAACAATGATTTGTCTACCATTGTAAACTGGAGCAGGAGTTTTGGACTATTATTAAATCCATCTAAAACACAGACAATCATCATTGGGAGTGCATCATATGTGTCAAGGATTGATTGGGCAGCCCTTCCAGATGTTTTGTTGGACGGCATACAGATCGGTTACAGTACCCACGTAGAAGAGATCGCTACCTAGCGATAAGGCCACCGTTTGCACACATTATTTTCCTATTAGCTGTACTTTATGTGTCTCTATTTTTTTGTGTGTGCAATAAATCACTACATAGTATAAAACAAAATCGCTTTCTCTGTCCCTATGTCCCTTTGTATGCTTAAGTCTTTAAAACTACGCAACGGATTTTGATGCGGTTTTTTGAAGTGAAAACTTCTTTAGCGGCGTTGAGCACTTTTTCTGTAATGGGTATAAAATCTTAAATTCGCGTCAGGACACGTGACTTGATCGAAAAAGCGTAAGACGGATGGAGAGTAGACAGCTATCCCTTCTCTACTACGCGCGTTTTCACTTCTGCCGGCACTCCCGGAGTGCAACCCGTCTTTTTTTTAATAGATAAAGTGATTCAAGAGGAAGGTTTTAGTATATAATTTATTAGGTTTTAGACAAAGCGGGCGAAGCCGCGGGCGGTAAGCTAGTTAAATAAATAAATGAGATACTGCACCGATGAGCGCGAGTGCGGTGCGGTCCCCCGCGAGCGGGTGCGGCGGCGCGCACAGGCACAGCGCGGCGCGCAGCAGCCGCACGCCCGCGCCCACGCAGCGCCGCCAGAACTGGTTGCCGCCGCCCTCCAGCACGCTGACAACCATTCACAGTTCTATCATCATCAGCCCATGTACGTCCCCACTGCTGGGCACGGACATGTCGTCGAACTTTTTTTAAAAAATGCCCCGGACCAAAGTTATAGATTTCTAAATTCGGTTAAGGGCCGATTTATCAATGCTTGGATAAAACTTATCCGTCCACTAAAGTATTACACGATAATATTAAAATGTCACGTAAACTGTCAAATACGATCAAGTAGAATACATTTTTGAAATGGTAGTTTAATACGTTATTCGACGAATAAGTTTTAACCAAGCATTGAAAAATCGGCCCTAAATCGGTTCGATATCTACAGTTTCGATTAAATCGGATATAAAAAAAAAGTTTTTTCAATTGTGTATATTGACCGGACTTCAAATTTGTTTAAAAAAAAATGTTTTTTCAATCATGTAAAGTGGCCGGACTTCAAATTTGTTTAAACACATTTTACAACCCCGCATTTACCAAAATTCAACAACACTACAAACTAATATTACACATCATTAGCACTAAAATCAACACTTACTGCGGCGGCAAAGTGGGCAGGAACACGTCATTGCTCAACGCACTAGCCAGTCTCGAAGACACAGCCTCCGAGAGCTTCTTCAGCGAAGTCCGTACGGGTAACTCCGCGGCGCGCAGTAGTATGTTGCGGAGACGGATACACGCGCGGACAGACATCGGGTCCCACGCTACTTCTACTAGTTCTATGGATAATTTAAATTTACCTAATTTAATTTTGTGTTCGACCAAAACTGGTCACTCAAATTTGCTAAAATTGTCATTTTTTTTGGCACAATGATTAAAAGTTAATCTTTGACGCGTAAAAACTTTAAGGTACAGGATTGTCGATTACAATTTACATGGTGTCGCACATGTGGTGTACCATGCAGAAAGGAACTAAGTTTTGCAAATACGTACGTACGTTTTGTAAAAACAAATTTTTAATTACGCAAAAAATTATCATCCCCGGCATAAATTAGACATAGTATACAATAAAATGATTCTGAATAAAAATCTATCACATCACATCAATTAACAGTAATTTCAAGAATATGAGCTTTAAAGTTTAAACATTACCATATAAAAAAGGACGAAAAAAATCCACCTTTTTTCTCTCCTCACCCGTACTTTCAACCATTCTACACCTCCCAACATAAAAACCACGCTCCAAAACCCGATCCCTTACCTGTGACCTTAGGCAGCACGACCTTATCCACGATAGTTGGCACCAGCATCAGGTCCACATCTTCCCTTACTGTATCCTCACTCACAACTATCTCACTCTCTTCCTCCGAGGAGGATTCTGAGTCCTCTTCATTCTTCTCCGACCGGACGCCGTACATCATGAGGCATCTGTTATTGGTAATAGGAAATGTGTTTAGGAGTTACTTTGTCAACGTTTAAAAGGTTGTTGTGGAAAATAATAATGGATACGAGAGAATATCCTTTAAAAATATTCATGAACTAATGTATACTTTCGGTGTTAGATAGCCCATTTATCGAGGAAGGTTATAGGCTATATATCATTACGCTACGACCAACAGGGGTGGAGCCACGGGGGTGAAACCGCGCGGAGCAGCTAGTGATTAATAAAGCATCGAATTTATCAGTTATTGGTTAGAAAAAAATATGCAAAATAACGTGTCGTACAAAGGTATATTTTAACTAAGATGGAAATCTTGATTTATACGAGTTAGTGGCCGGTTATTAAAAATCTAGTAATTAAATTACGATTGAAATTAAATAATATAATGCTCACTTGTACCAGTCCATCCTTTCATAGTCTTCATTGTCTTCATCGGCCAAAGGGTTCCAGAGTATCAGCTGTAAAAAATATAGTACGAAATAAAAAAAAATGTGTGTGTGTACTAGTGTACACACGTTAGAAGTGAAACTTCTTTATGACCTTAAAAATGTCACAAGTATGGCGTAACGCAAAAATGTCACGCGTACGGCGTAACGCAAAAATATCACGCGTACGGGGTAACGCAAAAATGTTACACTAAATTTTTGTCCAACCCCGATAAAGAAGTTTCACTTCAAAAAATGTGTGCGTGTACTAGTGTACACACGTAAGAAGTGAAACTTCTTTATGACCTTATTTTTCAAAAAATAATTTACTCTAAGCAACTTTACAGAAATACGTCGAATCACGCGTGGTAGGGATAAGAAAAAGATGGCGCGTAACGAAACAATGTCACGCGTAACGAAATAAAAATGTATGCGTGTACTAGAGCACACACGTAAGAAGTGAAACTTCTTTATGACCTTAAAAATGTCACGAGTATGGCGTAACGCAAAAATGTCACGCGTACGGCGTAACGCAAAAATGTCACGCGTACGGCGTAACGCAAAAATGTTACACTAAATTTTTGTCCAACCCCGATAAAGAAGTTTCACTTCAAAAATGTAACACTAAACTTTTTTCCAACCCCGATAAAGAAGTTTCACTTCAAAAAGGCTCTGACACCAGCGGGCCAGCGAGCGGCACACGCTAACGTAACCGCGAGTTTTGTGTGACGTCACGTTTGTGTGGAGTATTTTTTTGATCAGCGCGTTTTTTATGACGTAACAATGTTTGTCTTGAGTAATTTTCATCGTTTTTGAAGTGAAACTTCACTTTCAGGGTTGGAAAAAAAATTACTGTAACATTTTTTCGTTACGCGTGACATTTTTCCGTTACGCGAAATCTTTTTTTTTACCACGCGTGATTCGACGACGTATTTCTGTAAAGTTGCATATAGTAAATTATTTTTTGAAAAATTTCTCATCTCCTTACCTGATGCCGCACATAGGGCGCCAGTAACCTCGGCAGGCAGTCCGCGATGTATGCGTCTCCATAGAGCGCGGGGTGCTTGCGGCGCCAGCGGGCCAGCTCGCGGCACACGCCGCGCACGCTGCGCCACGCGGGCAGCGCGTCCGCGAACAGGGACGCGGATAACTCGCGGATCGTTTCTGTTGTGGAAAATGGTAAGAATATAATTTTTTTTGATAAATAAGAAATCGTGTAATTAAAAAACGGGTATAATAAAAAAAATAATATGTAAAAGTGTTTAAATTTTATTCGGGAACTTTAAAAATCTCACACAAATTATTGTTATATTTGTGTGCGGAATTGATCTCTCCGTACGATACGTGTCAATTTCAAGCGATGACATAGTGGTATGGAATAAGCATTGTATGCGAGGAGCTCAACAGCTGATAAGCCAGAAGAAAGTGCGTTGCAGTAGATACGCGACACACCGATCTCGTGGCGGCGGGTCGTTTGGTCGGCGGGCGGCAGGTCGTCGTCGCTGGAGTCCCCGTCGCGGTGCAGGTGCGCGGTGCCGGCCGCCTCGCGCCGCTAGTGCTCACCAATCTCGTGGCGGCGGGTCGTTTGGTCGGCGGGCGGCAGGTCGTCGTCGCTGGAGTCCCCGTCGCGGTGCAGGTGCGCGGTGCCGGCCGCCTCGCGCCGCTAGTGCTCACCAATCTCGTGGCGGCGGGTCGTTTGGTCGGCGGGCGGCAGGTCGTCGTCGCTGGAGTCCCCGTCGCGGTGCAGGTGCGCGGTGCCGGCCGCCTCGCGCCGCTAGTGCTCACCAATCTCGTGGCGGCGGGTCGTTTGGTCGGCGGGCGGCAGGTCGTCGTCGCTGGAGTCCCCGTCGCGGTGCAGGTGCGCGGTGCCGGCCGCCTCGCGCCGCAGCCGCCGCGCGCGCCGCCGCCCCTCGCGCTCGGCGCAGCGCCGCCGCTTCTCCTCGCTGTCCGCCGGCTTCGCGGCGCCCGGACGCGCTGTGCACACAGACACGCATTCAGTTAGTTACGCAACAATTTGCAACATCACGTATTTTTTTGCAAAATTTTGTCATGAATACTCTACACCGATTGGTCGACGTGACACCATATTACATATAAAATAGCCTAACAAAATGAACAATACATAAAAAAAAATTTTTTTGATATTTCAAAAAAAAAATCAGTTAAAATTTTTTATTAGTTTTTAGTTTAAAAATCTACACACAATAATTATACTATACCTGCCAACGCCAAAACATCTTGCGCCTGATCTCTAACATCCGCTCTTCGTCTCTCGACGAGGAATTCGCAGCGGCGCTTGTGCAGTAGCAACGCTCGAGTTTCTAGCGCTTCTAGTTGTGGCATCTGGAAAAAATTGAATATTATGCTTATTGGAGTGACTATGTTATTTGATGTTAATATGATTTTATATCTGTCTAACCTATTGCAAGGATACAAACAACAGTTTCATTAAAATAAACCACGAAAATCAGGCAATAAATGTCAGTCATTTCAAAATTATTTACAGTGGCTTCTCGCAACATTCCTTACAGATAATATAAACAGGGGTTACAAACCTTTTCATCCAAACACTCGATCAAATCGGTGATATACCCTCTAACAGCCTGCGCTCTTTTATACGCTGCGTCTAGTTCTTTGCATTTAGCCGTCCTCAACTCTTCTGTTCTGGCCGCTTCTAGAAGTTTCTCGTTACATTCATCACGCTTTTTTAGTGTCGCCTGCCGCTCTGTTCGGAGCTCGTTTAGTCTGAAATGGATAGAATTAAATTGTTTTTGATGATTGAGGTGATGAATATAATTTGCTTGTGGTCTTTTGAAAATTAGTAATTTTTTTTCACAATCCTAGACTTTTAAACACATTGTTTATTTATTAAAATCCTACATTTTGTTAATAATGCCATACGAATATAATTTGCAACATGTACCTCTTATTTCTCTTTATAAATTTATACGTACCTCTTATTCAAAGCATCCACCAGTTCTTGCGCAGTGGCGGGCGGAGGCCCATCCGTGAGCGGGCGCAAATGCGTTGCCTCCAGCCGCGGGGGCGGAGGCGCCACCGCGAACGGGTTCAGCTCTGTGGAGCCTTCGCCTAAAGAAAAAAATTGGTTGTCTGTAAAGTTGGTTTACTGACGATAGTTGTACGTGACAACGGCCGATTGTGCTTCTTTGTCGCTCGTTCCGCGCTCTCGCTTGCACTTCAAGCCTTACAGAACGCCTCAGAGCGCGAGGTAACGCCGCATGAGTCATGTATTTTCGTGCATGCAGCTGCTATCGAATTATAAGACGTTGTCACGTCAAAAATGTGGGGTAATGTTTCTGTGGAATGTATGGAAGATAATTGATTGATTGGAATATTAAAGGGGCAAGATATAGTTTATTTTAATTTGACTGGCGTAGTGTTATAACGTACTTGTATTAATTGTGTTTAAATGCATTATTCATAATTATTGCTTGTCATTGTCTAATTTTAATTGTTATTTTTCACTTTTGTCAAAAATTATTTATAGGTCTACTGAAAGGTTTCATTTTACTTTACACAAAAAAAATACATTTTCCAGATATAACCGTTTTGTTTATATAAAATTTCATGTAACATTAATGAATAGCCACAAATCAATATTTCAACAAATAAGTTAAGTGATAATCATAGTACAAAGTTTTTAAGATATTAGTCTATGTGTTCTAAAAATAAGTATACACCTACTAAATAAAAAGAAAAACCTGACAATAAGCAAGGAATATATGTCACCTCACCAGTTATATCCGCAATAGATGGAACAGCCTTCTGCATCTGCTGCTCCTCCCACTCTTCACCCTCGCTGTTCATCTCATCATCGGGAATGGCTGCTGTGCCACCTGGAAAATTAGTACTCATAATAAAATGACAAGTTCAGAGATTTTAGTACTATGTATAGAAACTTAAATAAAAACTTCTCCTTTCCTCTAATTTAATTTCTCTCTGTACGTCGTCTTGTCCGGAAGAAATCGCTACATAACGATAAGGCCAATTGTTTAAATGTATTCTTAGGTTCAAAAATTCAAAGAGCAAAAATGTATTAATAAATAAATAAAATGTTTGTTGTAATTGTTCCTAAAATATACCACTGATGTCAATTTCCATAAAACACTATGCCGAGATTGCACTCTCTATGAAAGACTGTGAATAAAAATAATAAATTATATTAAGTTTTAGTGCTGATCAAGACTTAATCTTTCCACTACCATGAAATGTTAAATTCATTATGATTTTGCAAAATTACTTTGTTTTTTAGTCGCGAATCGAATACACTCTTAACCAATTTTAATCAAACTTTCACATTCAAAATTCACATCATCACTACATAGTATAAAACAAAGTCGCTTTCTCTGTCCGTATGTCAATTGTATGCTTAAATCTTTAAAACTACGCAACGGATTTTGATGCGGTTTTTTTAATAGATAGAGTGATTCAAGAGGAAGGTTTTAGTATAATATAATTTATTAGGTTTTAGACAAAGCGGGCGAAGCCGTGGGCGGTAAGCTAGTTATATTTATTACAAGACAAATTCAATATAACTTACGTTTAGGCTTATCGCTCGGAAGCTCCAGCCCCCTGACCTGAATCCTGCCGTCTTCCTCGTCATCATCATCATCGTCTTCATGTATCAGCCGAGGCCCGCGTCCTTCCGACTTTATTGGAATATAGTCACCGAGCTCTCGAGCCTAGAAATGGGATAGTTTGTTGGAGATTTTGACGCACTGTGTTTAGGTTGATGCGACATGGTTAAGATGTATGATATTATCATGTTATTAAGGAAGTGTTTGAAACTTGAGTTATATGGTATTTAATTTCTTATTTTAATTTATTTATAATTCAATAATTGCTATTCTATAAGTTACTTTTAATTTGATGACTGTATGTATTGCATTAATGTAAAATTAAACACGACAATGTACATATCTTCAAAATTACACCAATTATTTATAACCATGCCATTTTCATTCAACCCAAACACCATTACACTTACATTACTTAACCTATAAAAACTCATCTATAATTCCGAAATATTCAATTTGGATTAAGTATTCTATTGCAAAGGCTATAAAGTATAAGCCATATATTTTGTATAATAGATTTCCGCCCGCGGCTTCGCCCGCGTTTTCAAAGGAAAACCCGCATAGTTACCGTTCCCGTGGGATTTCCGGGATAAAACCTATCCTATGTGTTAATCCAAGTTACCCTCTATATGTGTGCTAAATTTCATTGTAATCGGTTCAGTAGTTTTTACGTGAAAGAGTAACAAACATCCATACATCCATACAAACTTTCGCCTTTATAATAGTATTAAGATGTATGAAACACAGAGAGTTTTACAACAATCATTATAACAATCCAACAAACAAGTAAAAACTAATTTGCAATCCAACTTAAAACTCAACAGCAGCCACCCAGACTAGCGACCACAGCTGTCATCTGCAAGACAAATTTATTATGGTGTTGTGAATCCCAATCGGTGGCCATCTCCTAGTCCCTCACCTCTCATACCTGCTGTCGCGTTTTTCTTGCAGCGTGGATGAGCGCCGCGTCCGGTATGTGTCCCGGGGCAACCGCGAGCGCCGCGCGCACGGACTCCGCTCGAAACTGATGGAATCCCCTACTATCCTCATCTTCGTTTGCACTCTCTTCTGATATGTCCCCCGCTCCGTCAGCCGCTAGCGCTTCCCGACCAGAGAGTATCAACCCTTCGAGGGTCACCTTCTTTTTTCTCTTTGGGACTTCCTTTACATCTGGTGTGGGTTCCTATTTTAAATAAGGTGTGATAACTTATAGGTTGTATTATATATTAACTATACATTTGGTTAGTTGATAGCTGCATTGGATTATACTATAATATTTGTACAGAGGCACAGAAATAAATGAAATATTTGGGTAATAGACATATTAAATGCAAACTTAGAGAGTGGCTAGTAACATTGTGAGAACTATCAAAGTGTATGCAGTTTATATATACTAATTTAAATTATAGTTGTAGAAGCGTATTTCTCAAACAAATCAACATTCAAATGCAGCTTTTTATACAATTCTATTTCAAGTCATTATTGATATGTTTTTCGTTTTTTTTTGTTGCCAGTTAATAAATTAAAATCATTACCTCAGTCACATTATTGTCAATTTTGTGATTATCACCCTCAGGCTGTACACGTTTCTCCTTTTCCCTGCGTTTCGATAACCTCTTACTTTGTGACGACTTCTTTACCTTAAAAACTTCACCATCTTCCTCTGAAATTGATAAGAAGTATAATCAAGGCCTTGATACATAAAAAATGTGCATTTTTTCAATGTTATTTTTTAATTAGGTGAATACATTTTTATCACTATGTTAGTACATACTGATAGTTGAGAATTGAAAAAGACAATTATGCATTGTGCATAACATACAAAAAATAAAGTCCAAATAAGTACGAGGTAATAACAACGCTAATAACAACGGTAATACTTCACTACCTAGTATAAAACAAAGTCACTTTCTCTGTCCCTATGTATGCTTAAATCTTTAAAACTACGCAACGGATTTTGATGCGGTTTTTTTTAATAGATAGAGTGATTCAAGAGGAAGGTTTTAGTATATAATTTATTATGTTTTAGACAAAGCGGGCGAAGCCGCGGGCGGAAAGCTAGTAATCAATAATTGGATTAGGAGGTTATAAACAATTATAATGAAGCATAGTCCATCTCAAACCTTCGTCGACGAAACTTAACAATGACGGAGTTTTAACAGGTTTGTTTTCTTTTTTGTTACTAATCACTGGCGGTGGCGGCGCCTCCGGTTCACCATCTTCATCGTCGTCAGCACAAAACACGCGTCTTTGAATTCTTTTAGGCTTGCGAAATAACGACATTTTAAGTCGAGTAAATACAATATTAATTTACTTATAGAAAATCTAAAAGAAAAGACAAAATTGAAACAAATTTTTCAATTGTAAGTCATATTTGAATTTTATTTAGCAGTATTTATTGCAGACCAAGCCACCAAAAGACAAAGATGTCAAATTTATATGGCATACGTCAGATGTCATGAGATTCTATCGTAGCACCTCAGAGCAATAAACCTATTATTCATTTATTCTCACATTTATTCCTCTGAGCGTAGCACAGATAAGTAGGATCATAAGTTGCCATAAGAGAAAAAGGAGAAGAGTAGTTTATAGTTTATGGTATTTAGTATACTCTTAGATCATTAAGTAATGGATAACACTCGCAGGCGTTTCCCCTTTTGCTGAGGTATAAGATTATTCGAATCGAAAAATCTTATGCTTTCATAAAAACTACTTGCGTAATCGATTACAAACACTCTGCGTATTCGTAAAACATCGAAAGGACGTCTGCGAGTGCTCCGCTAAAAATGCCGTTTTGCACTGTCAAGCCTTGCAGAAGCAATTCAAACATGTCGAATATTAAAAAAGATGGAATAACCTTTAATTTGTGTATATTTTTTTATTTTTTAACGTACATTTCTAATTAAATGCAATTTCTAATAATCGTCGATGTATCGTTTAGCGATATGATCAAGACAAATAATCGAGTCATGTTTCGAGAGAGAAAGAGACGAGACTATCATGGAAAGAAAATATACAAATTTAATCTTTATCTACTAAGAGAGAAAGTTGAATTTAAAACGCGATAATGAACCGCATTCCTTACGAGACTATCTTTTAAAGAAATACAAATTTAATCTTTATGATCTAAGTTATAAAGTTGAATTTAGAACGCGATATTGAACCACACTCCCCACGAGACAACTTGGAATGAAATACAAATTTAATCTTTATGCACTTAGGGATAGAGTTGAATTTAAAAACTCGTCGCTTAAAAGGTCGTAAATTTTTACGACTTTCGTGACACAAATTATTTTTGTGAATGTGTGATTGTGTTTCAATAGTGTGAGTTGCCCTCCCCGCACCAAAATCAGCAGAAAGTTTAGTTAGAACATTTGCCAGCGTACTCCATCCATTACTTAAGGGCTTGGTCTAGTAGTGCAAACAAATGCATCCTGTCATCCTATATGTAAATAATACAAATGAACTAAGGGAAAGTTGCTCCACTTAATTTTTAAAAATTAAATCATTCGTATAATTTAATATTCGTAATAAGTACCATAAATGACAATTTGAAACAATTTTCGTGAAAATTACACCGGGTGATTTTTTTTATCAGTACACAAGATTTGCGAATACTTTCTATTGATATCTTCAACTTCATGTTTATATAACTGATCAACTTTTACAAAGAAATTTGGACGAAATATAAAAAAAATAAGCTTTCCATACAAAATGCATAACTCTATACATTTTTTTCGACCTAAGTTTCTTAGTGAAAGTTGTTCAGTTTAACTAATAAAAGGGATAAACAAATTTTGTATATAATAGAAAAAATGTAATGTTTGTGTTAAAAATTATAAAAAGGAAAAATCCGCAAATGAAAACAAAAGATATTTATTTCTGACTAGCTTCCGCCCGCGACTCCGTCCGCGCGGATGTCAGTCTTCGCGTCTTCTACAGATTTATTATAGTATGTATAATATATAGATTTATATTTATAAACCTAATAAATCTTTTGCTAGCATTCTGATGCTTTTTCGGTTGCACTGGATTTATCTCTTTTTTTTCAATCGCTTGAATGATATAGGATGGGTCCTTGATGGCATCGAATGCTGAAGTCTCGAATCAATCAATTCTGATAGTAGGCAATTTATGTAAAATCTTGATAATGGTCCATCATTTTATTTTGCCTTAACGTTACATACTTTTTTATATATTCTATTTTTAACGAATGATTCACTCCAGTCCAAACAGCAAATAAGCTTCTGCAACGTTTAGTTGTCCCTGAATTTGGAAAAAATAGTCATGATTCTTATCTATGACTAGCTTTCCGCCTGCGGCTTCGCCCGCGTTTTCAAAAAAAAACCCGCATAGTTCCCGTTCCCGTGGGATTTCCGGGATAAAACCTAGCCTATGTCACTCAGAAATGATGTAGCTTTCCAACAGTGAAAGAATTTTTCAAAATCTGCCAAGTAGTTTCGGAGCCTATTCAATTCATACAAACAAACAAACAAACAAAAAATCAAACCTTTCCTCTTTATAATATTTGTATAGACAAAAGTGTTATTTTTTGCATTGTATTTCAAATATTAAATTTTTTTTTAACCGCATCTTCCGCATTCATGTCTTTTGCCGGAATTAGACATTTAACTTCTACTAGTCCCATTTTCCCTTTTTGATATGGGAGTGTATAAAGTAAATTTTTTAGATATTTCTCGTTATACTTTTAAAAAGTTATTATTGTCATTTTGCTCATTAGGTAAAGTAATTTCGATATCAGTTTTAAGTTTTTTGATACCTGCAATAATAACGTCATAATCGCCTGCACATACTTATCGATTACACCCTGTATACAATTCACCATCCACATTCATAATGTTTTCCTGTCCTCCTCTCCTTTACGCTGTTCACCGATACATTTTAAATGAGTAAATCTGCTACCACTGAAGGATGTTTCATTGTGATCTGCAAATTTTCACCACTGTAGTCGATTATTTGTTTTTCATTTTTAATCAGCAATTGGGAATCATCAGTTTTGTTTTTTGCAGATTGGTGATGTACCCTAACAATACGTCGAAAAGGGAAAGTATCAACGAATTATCGTTTTCGTCCTCTTTTTTTATTCTTCGCGTCTCTGTTACTTCTGTTTGTTTAGTTCTCAACACCCACTGAATTTTCTATGTTATTGTGATCTTCCATTACATCTGAGTTTTGATGATGTGATGATAATCCATTCGTTTTAATATGGGTACTTAGAGTTGGTAGACTAAACTAGAAATGGCGGACTAAATTTGTCAGCGCGTCTGTAAGATCAGAATATAAAACCAACATCCTGTATTTAAGTTACAAAATTAATAATCAAACAACATGCCGCTACGTTGAAAATGACTGAAAAAAAAAATTAAAACACCTCGGATCAATTTTGGAGTAAACAAATCATTGTCCCCGTATGGGGATTTCCCCGGATGAACTTGGGAAGTTCAAGTTCTCAATACAAGTTTATATTATATTTCGTATTTCTCAAACGAAAAATAAACATTTTTGGAACTTCAAAAAAATTATATTATAAGAACATTTATGAGCTTACTTTAGTTTTAAAGAAATATACATCCCTTTACTGACACCCCGTAAAATAAAGAAATTGTTGCCAATCACCTTTGCAATCTATTTGGTTTCATTAACTTTATGTTCGAAGATAATTTTTTTTCTAGTAGTTACACGCGTATTTTTTTCGTTTATTTTCCATATCGAAATGAAATGTTTAAAAATACGAATATTTGCACAAAACTAAGATAAAAATAATCAATTAACAAAAATATTAAATTTAATGAAGTAGAGCAACTTTCACTTCGGTATGAAGGAAAATCGAGCGTAGAGCACACGTCAGAACGCTCCGGCCCAAGGAGCGCGACTAAAGAAATTCGCTAGGATTTTTCCTAATTATTTTAAATATATTTTAATATTTAAAGAATTATCAAAATTCAAAAAAAAATTTTTTTAAAGGATTAATACTCATTGGTCTTCAACCAACTCGAATAAATTAATGGAAAAAATAACTTTTAGCAGTATTTATCAATAGATTTTGTAAGGCAAAAAATGGGAAATTTAATGAATTTATAACGTTCTAATTAAGAAAATCATAAGTTTTTCGGCAATTGTATTCAGCAGTTTTTAATAACGACTATATAAGGATAATAATGTGCTGATCAGATTGTGTAAATTGTAATCGGTTGCAACGTAGTGAGTGCACAAACTTAGCTCGAAATGTCTTTGGGAGAAAGAGACTTATCTTGAAGGCCTGATTAAGGTAAAATAAAGTAACTTTATAAATGTGAAAAAATTCACGCGCATTGCGTATATAACACTAATTGATAAACAAAAAAAAAAATTCAGTTTATCATTTCATTAGCCGGGAAAAAATTGTCAAATAACTTGTTGAAAACGCAATTTTGCTAGACTGCAGCCTTAATGATCTAAGAGTATACTACAGTGATGCAACAACCACTGCGCAGCATATTAAACTAGATAGGACTGTAGTGTGCTCTACGTAGTATATTGTTGACGCTATTACAATCTTGTAAAATTAGTAAATAACTTCTGGAAGATAGAAAATAAACAGTAATACGATAATATTACTATTAAAATCATCCAAATTATATACAATTTGTCCAGCTTGGTGTTTTAAGAAAAATCGTTGATGAACTTTCAACATAATGATTGAACATTTTTGTATGTAGAATATTATATTTAAGTACCTAAGAATTATTTATCTGTAGTCGGTAGCCATAAATTATAGAGTTAAATGCAAAATAATCTGTCAATTGCAGATTTGACATTCTTATTTGTCCCGCACGCACAGGAATTGTGCGTTTTGCGTTTTGTCTTGGTACGTATTTAAAATATCAAAGTAAATCTTAATAATCATTTATAATTTGTTCAATATTATAGTCCTGCCTTTTTCTGTATTACATTTTGTGTGATTTGTGCACTTTATTTTGCCTTTTTTATTTCTAAATCCAACATGTATAATTTGGCGTATGTTTCATTTCGGCTTAAATCTTTTGCAGTCCTTAAATTTCTCCGAAGTCCCTACACACAGACACGATGGGTAGGGAGGACAAGGCTACTTGGAAGACCAACTACTTCACCAAGATTATCGTAAGTAGTACAAATTTTGATGTTTATTATTTATCAATAACGGCGTGCCCCTGTACACGGGGACACGTCATTTTTGTTCACAGTTTTAAGTTAAATTTCTTATTTGTTACATGCTATTACTTTATAGAATTCTTACATATTTAGATTATTTTGTTGTTTTGATAACTAGTAAATACGAACATCACCTCACCATCACTTATTTCTAAACGTTCAATAGCCGACATCAATGTTCTATAAACAGTAGCGGCGTACACAGCACAGCAACTAACTAACTTATTTATCCATTTCAGCAATTACTGGATGAGTACCCCAAATGTTTCATTGTGGGCGCCGACAATGTGGGCTCAACACAAATGCAGCAGATCCGTATCTCCCTCAGGGGCCACAGCATTGTCCTCATGGGCAAGAACACCATGATGCGTAAGGCCATCAAGGACCATCTGGAGACCAACCCAGCTCTCGAGCAGCTGCTGCCCCACATCAAGGGCAATGTCGGATTCGTCTTCACTCGTGGTGATCTTGTAGAGGTATGTATGATTGATGAATTTTAACGTGATAACGTTTTTAAAATCGTTTTGGTCGGGTGACATGTTCAGAAACTTGTGTCACACCAAAACCTCACGAGCGCGATCGCAGGTATAACAAGAGAGTGACGGACCAATCTCCCGTCTCATCTCGAGTGCTGCCACCAATAAGACGTTATCACGTAAACATCTCGATCGTAAACCTACTTTACAAACAACCAATTTTTAATTTTTAATATATCAATGTTCAGTTGATACATTGATGCTATGATAAATGTAAAAAATATAATAAGGCTTGTTGGAAACTTATCTGTCATCATTAAAAAAGTAATTTTGATGCATTAAATCTGTTAGTGATAAACAGTTCTTCAATAGCATCTGTTGAACTATCTTTGAAGTAGCTAAATACACATGCAACTTTCAATGCAATAGAAATAAGAATAAATATTCAACTTGTATGTCTGTCCTAATACCAGGAATTAATTAATTGATTTTCTGGCTTCGCTTTCAGACTAAAGTAATTTCTTCAACTCTATCCTAGTGTGATAGTTTATTTGATACTAATTGCACTGGCAATTTGGAGATACATTTTATTTTACTGCATTATCCTTACATTTAGAATTTATAAGCATATTGAAAAGTTTAAAGGCATTGTGTATCTTGTAGTTGTTATATGCATACCATACATAAAGAACGATGATAGTCTTGCATACCTAACATAACACAACAACCACAAAATATTATGTTCTATTCATAAAAAATACTTTTAGATATAAATTATAAACAAACAATTGTAATAGTCTTTTTCAATTGTCAGAAATACACACACTTTATAAAGATCCAATTTCCTCAATTAACTAATCCTAATACTCTGTACAGGTCCGCGACAAGCTACTGGAGAACAAGGTGCGAGCCCCCGCGAGGCCCGGCGCCATCGCTCCCCTGGAGGTCATCATCCCCGCCCACAACACCGGTCTCGGTCCCGAGAAGACTGCCTTCTTCCAGGCTCTGTCCATCCCCACCAAGATTTCCAAGGGTAAGAGATTAGTTTATTTGAACATTTCATTTATTAATTCATTGAGCCCCGAACGGCCCGATCGGTCCACGACACAATAGATTTTCTATTGTGTCTGTGATTCCGGGGCCTGAGTTATTAAAAAGAAACAACTATTTCAATATGCAACAAATTTTGAAAAACATCAATACCAAAAGGGTAAATTGAAAAAACAATAATGCATTTTCTTTTTCAATTGATTGTTTGATTTAATTAAAATTTAAATCAACATGCTTCTTTTATTTTTGTAACATTTATATATTATTTTAAAGAAGTTTGAAGTAAAGATAAAACATTAAATAATGGGCTACTTCAAAGCTATATTTATTATTATAAAAATTATATAATACTTATGTCTGTCCTAATACCAGGGAATACAAATATAGATTTTCTGGCTTCGCTTTCAGACTAAATTGATTCTTCAATTCTATCCTAGTGTGATTTGTAGTGGATCAATATTGCACTGGCAATTTGGAGATACAGTCCACTTTTCATAGAGCAACAACCTTTCACATATTATTCATTTCTGATAAATGATTAAAAATGCCAATGATAGAAAGACCACATAGTAAAATTTGTGTCATGTGCAAATTATTGTTTAAGTATTTATATCATACTCGAGACCATGACGTACAAAAAAAAAGTTTTGTATGTTATTT
Source organism: Colias philodice (assembly GCF_061535455.1). Classification (NCBI taxonomy): domain Eukaryota; kingdom Metazoa; phylum Arthropoda; class Insecta; order Lepidoptera; family Pieridae; genus Colias; species Colias philodice. The sequence continues at coordinate 11,285,431 of NC_143088.1, forward strand.
TCAAATTCAAATAGTAATGTCCTTGGTTACAATGACTTTTCACTCTTCTGAACATTAGTTTATCATAAAACGAAATTAGAGCCATAACACAAATTTCGCGATGTGGATCTTTTACAATGACCAATTAATATTTTTGTTCTATGAGCATTTTCCGTCTATAACTGTAAATATTTTACTCAAACATTTAGTTATTCAATTAAATATTATATTTGAGTTTTATTCTAACAATGCAATCAATTTCAGGTACCATTGAAATCATCAACGATGTGCACATCTTGAAGCCCGGCGACAAGGTTGGCGCCTCTGAGGCCACCCTCCTCAACATGTTGAACATCTCTCCCTTCTCATACGGTCTTGTTGTGAAGCAGGTGCGTTTTCTTTTAAATACTTGATTTTATTATATAATTTATTGATATTATGAGTTTGTAGTTGGTATTAACATTGGAACATTAATTTTTAAAATTTACTTACATTTATAGATTTGTTAAACTTAGTGCTAAAGTTTTGTGTATATTTCGGTCTAAAATTCTTGAATTGAATAAAATGAACCAAAGCGTTGAGTACAAGCTGCACACAAAGTGCAGGTTGACAATTAGACTTTGGAAAAGTATGTGTATGTGTAGTAATCAGGGTCAGACCGTAATTCAGGTTTTGACTTCCAGTGGATATACAGACATATTTTCCAACATAAGTATCACAATAATTTATTCAATTTTATCCTGCAACCATTTCTTAAATAATAATAATAATTAATAACGGGCATTTCTCCGCAACTCGACGTTAAGCGCCTTTTAAACCATGTATTATGAATATATGAACAAGCTTAGATTTTCCTTTTCTGTCAGGTCAAATTTTATTATTTTGATTGCTAATGATGAAATTCTGTTTTCTACAAACCTTACAATAGCACAAGTTTGTAAGAATGTAATGATACTTGGCAATGATGTTGTTCTAATATGTTTATAAGAATAAATAATGTGTTATAGAAATAATTGCGTTAGTCTTGAGTTTGTCCCAAATCAGCAATTTTAACAGATTTACCTCACACTGTTTATAAGTATTATAGTAACATCATAATGTGCCATTATTAAATTACTATATTTCCCCAGGTGTACGACTCTGGCACCATCTTTGCGCCCTCAATCCTGGACATCAAGCCAGAAGACCTCCGCGCTAAGTTCATGGAGGGAGTGGCCAATGTAGCTGCTGTGTCTCTGTCCATCGGCTACCCCACAGTGGCCTCCGCACCACACTCTATTGCCAACGGTTTCAAGAACCTGCTGGCCATCGCTGCCGTCACAGAGGTTGAGTTCAAGGAAGCGACCACTATCAAGGAGTTCATCAAGGTTTGTATGGTTTGGTAGTAGTTTGGTAGTAATTATAACTAATTAAAATCAAAGTATCTTTATTCACATTGAAAATTATCAATTTTGTAGTGGTATGATTAGTTTTCGAATTAATATTGAACATTTTTTTCTGTTTAGAGTCAATTTTAAGTTAAACAACAATGTAATTTGAAGAATTATAAAAATAAATTGAAGAAATTGATTAAATAGGCAACCTCAAAATGTTTTATCTGCTAATTAAAAATTGATGAACTTTAAGACGAATTGAAGAAATTTTCGAAATAGGAAACTTAAAAATGATATATCTGCCAATTAATTAGTCCTTGATCAGGTAAATAAATACACTTTTAGTCGGTAAGAATCCGACATAACCCACGGCTCCTTCCCCGGGGGCCGTGGGTATCTTTGGAAGATTTCCCCACTATAAAAAAAAGGTAAATAAATACACAAAACAGTAATTTAATTTATTTTATCTATTCCCAGGACCCCAGCAAGTTCGCAGCGGTTGCAGCGGTCGCAGCGCCCGCCGCGGCTGCTCCGGCCGCTAAGAAGGAAGAGGAGAAGAAGCCCGAGAAGGAAGACTCGGAGAGCGATGACGACATGGGCTTCGGACTCTTTGACTAGACACATAGTCATCATACACGTGGCTATAGTCATCCTACATCTGGCTATAGTCATCATACACCTGACTAAAGTTATCAAACACCTGACTAAAGTCATCAAACACCTGACTAAAAGAGCATATTATGTCATCAGCTCTTTGACTACATGTTTTCAATCTTTTGTACCACTTTTGTCACCTTTCATTGTCATTCAGTTTCCATTATGAAACATCTGTGGCTGTTCGTCCGTTTGCGCCGCCGGGTGGGACGCCCGTATGGCGGCCTTATGTTTGAATAAAGCTACTTTGATGGATTTTTTGTGTTTTATTTTGTACCCATTTGATAAACCTTGGATATGTGGCTAGTTATAACAGTGGCAACTGTGAAATTGTGAGCCCTTTATTAGGAAAACTAATTTAGTTTAAGCAAGTAGCAATTTATATGTAGCAATGTATTTTGAATGTACCAAATAATTTATTATAATTTATCTACGTATATAATAATAAAGCTGAAGAATCTCAAAAATATTGTTGAAATTCATTTACCGAAAAATGCTGTAGTTTAGGCTATATCTACTCAATAGGAGTGGAGCAATTACCAGGGTATATAAGTACTCTTACTAAATTCGTGGGACACAGCTAGTTAAAATACAGCCGTAAATAATGAAAATTTTCGCAAATTTCGACATTCGCAAGGGAATCAAAACCTACAGTGTACTTTCCCGTGAACTCTGAATCTTGAAATTCGGTATGAAGCAACATATTAAGTACAGATAGAGGAACAGTTGCAAAAAATGAAAATTTTTATTACCTACACAAAAAAATATCTAATAATTTTTAAGATTTCTGTCTGTCAACGCCATTTTTTTTAGAAAAGGGTGGAGGTATCGAGCTGAAATCTATATCGAATACTCAAGTCTGCGGTCTCTTGAAGCTGTGAAAAAAATCAATTTATCAGCAAACTCAATCAAAAGATACAGCCGTTTATGCTGCAAATTATCCCAAATTTCGACATTCGCAAGGGAATCAAAACCTACATTGTACCTCCCGTATACATAGTCTTGAAATTCTTATAGCACAGATACAAGAAAAAATGCTTAAACATACATTTTAGAGTTACAAGCTTGTTAAAAGACACTAAAAAGTAGGTTTGTTCAGAGCTCTCGGTGCGCGAGTCCGACTCGTACTTGGCCGACTTTATTTCATTCTAATTCTACAAACTTGAACTAAGCAGACACACCAGAACAACGAAAGAATGATCTTACACTAAAATAATTCGACATAGTGTGATATAGAATAATGAGCATTCGCTCGTTTGATGTAAATTCACTAATGATTTACTTATTGTTGTACTTAATAGTACACAAAAGGGATTAATCTTATTAATATAGTAAGTCCAAAAGGCGAATTAATATGACGGAATTTTCTATAGGTAGTAAAATTGTTTCAGTATATTTTGGTCTTGTTGTATATTATCTATAGGTATATGTACTTACGCCTCTAGATATTATTTATAAATTGTATAAAGAAAAGTTTTAAGACTGGAATAATTATTATTTGTGTGTGCCTACACTCATTACTTGTTTGCGATTTTAAATGTGAACCAAGCCCATTGCAATGAAACTGCAAACTTTTCCTTGTTTTCTGTGAGTTTACTGAAGGTTTACTGTGAACGAAGGTTTTCAGAAAGATTTCCTTGCTTCGTTAATTTTTATAGATTTGATACGATGGTAGGGATGTAAATAGTGCATACTGTATAGGGTATTACAAAAATAAAAGATGTATCCGTGTCAAACGATTTTATTTCTTTGGTTATATCCTAAGAACTTAACTGAACATGGTCATCAGAACATATTATCACAATAGTTACCATTCCTAAACAAGCGCTTGAAGGACAAACCTAAGTTAGAAAGCGTTGAAATAAATATAAAATAAAATTTAACAATGAAATTATAACTGAGAAAATGGTACATAGTAGCACCGACTTCCATAGTTGTTATATACACTAAAGATAGTACATTATAAATTTAAAATACTCTCAAATAAGTCCAGTTTTACCTTAGAACATACACTAGATACAGTTATTACAGCTGATAATCGAGCTCCAAAGTTATAGTCGTATTTTCCAAAGTAAATCCTAAAGATACCCAGATGGACAGTTTTCACGCGCACAAAATAATATTATGTAAGAACTATGCTATATAAAAACACGCGAATCTGGATATAGCTAACGTTTTCATCTACCGGACAGACCGTTATATTCTATTACCACTAAGTATATGGCTGGCTATAAAATATGTGCTAACCTTAAAACTATAACTTTTATTTACAAATATATCTGCACTCAACATGGACCGTAGAAGACTTGTAACAAATTTCACGTTAAATTAATTACAATTACAAATTAATGTAAAAAATTGAAGTCCACATGAAATTACTTCGTACGGTCCAATGTAGTCAATATATTACAAACAAATCTTTGTATAGATACATCCGACTTTATTACATTGTTAGAAAAAATCGTCTAAATTCAGTGTGTTCCCAGAAACTTGATTATTGCTTTTTATTCGATAAATATACAGGTTTACAATAGAATAAATTTATTAACATATATGACTACCTGTCTTATAGAATTTTAAGAAATTCATACAATATTCAATTGAATTTAAACTATATTTAATAAAAGATTGTCAAGGTAAGTTTTGACTAAAAAAAACACTTAAAAATATGATAACAGTAAGAGTACATAAATAAGGGAAGTTTAATTTTGAGAACTAGACATAAGAAATGTGATATAATTGTATGCTTTCTGACCCAAATTCTGTAAGACAGGTTCACATCTATTTCACATCAAATCAGACATTTTTTATTATTTAATAATTCTCGTTTATAATTCTCGAAGTCATAAGCGCCAAACTCTCCGTTGTTTCTTCTGAACAGATAAGTAAAAATCCAAGGCGGGAATTAACCTAATACAATAATTACTACGTCACTTCCGAAAAAAACACAATATACAACGCTCGTTGTAGTATTTTTCACTTGATTAATATTATTCTTCTAACAAATTCCTGACATTCTTAAAAAAACAAGGCAATGATTTAAGACTTTTATTCGACATAAAATTCCTGATTGATATCATAGATATAACAACAAGAATTGACCTCTTATTTTATACTAGGTTACCGCGACTGTATTGTCTCGTGAAAAATATGAAGTCGGGAAATAAATAGTGTTTTTTGTATAAAATAATTGTTGCTCATAAATTGACAATATGTCCGTCTGTGCTGTGCTGAGCGGGCAGGGCTGCCACACCTTGAAAAATAATATCACATTATATTATATTATAGCAATTAAAAATGATACTTATTGTGTAGGAGTAAGGTTTATATTACAATGCAGTTTATAAAGAGTGTATTTTCGAAATAATGTAAAAATTGAGTACTAGTGTGTTGTAACGAAAAATGAGCTGTGAGTTCTAGAAATTTGTAGGATGAAAACAGGGAAATTTCAACATTTTTGGGTAAAAACGAATAAATAAAAACTACAAACTACTTTATTAAAAATATATTAACTTATTTAATTATTTGTCACAGCGATAAAAGAGATCTAAGTTTTTAAACTTTTACAAAACTAAATGTATAAATTTTAGTTACATCTTCCATCGAATACAAGACAAAATGTTTTTCTATTTATCAAGAAGAAAAAAAAGAAACCTTACGTACTAAATAAAATCAGAAGAATTATAATAAATTTAAGTAGCTATAAGTTTAAGTCTTTTTCTCAAATATAAAATGGACTACAACACCTTATATAATATCCTTAATAAAAAAATAAGAGTTCAGAAGTAAAAATAAAGTTATTCATTTGAGCAACCACAGTTTACTAGATTAATAAAAAAGTCTTTTTCTCAAAAAATACTTATACACTACATAATTTCGCAACCATGACTTTTTAACCCCCAACTCAAAAATTAGCACGAAAACTATTGTCATCGAGATCATTTGTGTGGGAATTTGAAAAGCGTAAAAGGAACTATTTTTTTTATAATATTTAAAAATAACGTCATGCTCTCGAAGACGATATACATTGACGATAGTTATCGTGCTCCCGCATCAAAAATCAAAAAGTTCAAATTCAGAATTCGAAACAAAAAATTTAAAACTCCGAATCCAATCATAAAATTCAAATCCAATTTAAAAAAAAAAAAATTGGTTGTCTGTAAAGTCGGTTTACTGACGATAGTTGAACGTGACAACGTCCGATTGTGCTTTTTTGTCGCTCGTTCCGCGCTCTCGTTTGCACTTCAAGCCTACACGGAACGCCTCAGAGCGAGGTAACGCCGCATGAGTCATGTTTTTTCGTGCGTGCAGCCGGCTCTATCGAATTATAAGACGTTGTCACGTCAAAAACCATATTCGAACTACAGCCAAAAGCTTCCCAAATACGCGTCAACCGGCGAGTGTCCATACTCACCGATCTCTCCTTCGCCACCATTGATCGACGGCTGAGCGGGCCGTACTGTCCTTACTGGGTCAGCTTGCGTTGAAAGCTGGCTAGCTTGGCGACCGAGCGAGCCAGTTTGGGGCCCTGGCGAGCCAGCTTGGTGCCCTAGCGAGCCAGCTTGGCGGCCAAGCGAGCCAGCTTGGTGCCCGAGCTGTGGAGCGACTTGAGCGGGCTGAGCGTGAGCGGAGTGAGCGGCTCGCTCGCGCCTCTCTCGACGCCGTGAGCGACGCCGCTCTGAGCGAGGCAGTAGTGCTGCTGTTTCGTCACCGTCTACTTCACGCTCTACGTCTACTACACTGTAATTTAGAGTTTTTTTTTTAATAGTGTATTATGTAGTGATAGGCAGCTGCAATACTGTAAGAAAAATTAACCGACTTAAAAATGGAGTAGGTTCTTAATTCAATTGTATTTTTTTTTGATTTGTTATATCAATTCAAAATAACTTTATCAGTAGAATAGTGAATAGAGTCTGGCCAGCCAAAGCTGAACCCAGTAAAGGGCGGCAAATTTAAAAAATATGGACCTGGTAACATCGGCTTTAGTAGGAAAAAAACATTTTGATACTTTTGATATTCATAAAGGTGATCATAGTATATAGGTACATTAGGTACACCACACAGCAGGATTTAAACGTTATTAGAGCAAATGATTTGAACCGTTTTCAACAAAACTGACAACTAACTACGCAGAAACGCCATGATGACATTCCATAATGTGGTCGCTACAAAAAACACTGGGTTCAGACTTCAGCTTTGGCTGGCTAGACTCTACTTTAAGTGAATTTAAGTACCTTTATATTACACATGACATATTATTTAGTAAAAACGTAATTCTATACACTTACACTTGGTTAGTGTTACTTTGTTCATTGTCTTCACCGGGCTGCGGCTCCTGAACAAACGAAAAAAGACAATTAACATCACGAATCAAATTAAAAAGAACGATGAAGTCAGCACAAAATTAATTCAGTAATGTAAATAACTAGACATATTTTAACGTGATAACGTTTTTAAAATCGTTTTAGTCGGGTGATATGTTCAGAAACTTGTGTCACACCAAAACCTCACGAGCGCGATCGCAGGTATAACGAGAGAGAGACGGACCGATCTCCCGTCTCATCTCGAGCGCTGCCACCAATAAGACGTTATCACGTAAACATCTTGTTAAATCCTAAGTTAAGTAAGTCACGATGTTCACCAATAGATGGCGTCACTAGTTATTTAGATGCCGCTATTGAATTGTTTTGTTAAACCGTAATATAACATTGTGGTCGTTGCCAATATACGATTGATATTTGATACGCCCTCTAGAGTTTTATTTCTAAACCTTTATTGTGGCATTTTTGGGATTTATACATGGTCCTTCGAGAGTACCGGGACTGGTGCCTTGCGGTTGACTGTGAATAAGTCCGTTCAGCGCCTTGAGGCAGTAGGTACTTGCTAGTACCGAGGGGAGAGTGCCCCTTTGACACCTGCTGGCGCCTGAACTTTTACCTCAGAGGGGAGCACCCCCTGAGACACCTGAGAGGTACGAGAGACGATTGCGGAGGGGAGCCCCTTGGTCGCCTATCTGAAGAGGAGCAGCCATTGCAGAGGGGAGCACCTGGCAAGCCTGCCAGTGTCAGCTGTCAGCTGTCAAACGTCAGTGTCAACTGTCAGACGTCAGCTGTCAACAGTCCGTGTCACCTGTCAGCTGTCAACGTCAGACGTCAGCTGTCAACAGTCCGTGTCACCTGTCAGTGTCATCAAGTGTCAACCTTGACACTGTCACAGCAGCCGTCAACAGTCAAGGTCAAAAGACAAGTAACGTCACTTGTCAGATGTCATCGTAATAAAAGAAGTTAAGTGTGTATGTGTGGGACAATTACCGAACATTAATCGTGAGTACAATTTTGAACTTTAATTACAAGGAGAAGTTAACTTAGAAGATTCAAGATATTGCATGTTTCAAGATAGAAATATTAACTTAGTTAAATTCAAAGTGATTAGGACTTAGAATAATTCGTTAAAAAGTGATCCAATGGGGAACCTATGCCCGATTTTCAAGTGAATAAATGTGTTCAAACACTTAGAATAATTTTAATTTTTAACGATTGTATCATTAACTTAGAAAAATATTGTGTTTAACCTTGTCAAGTTGTGAAGGTTATGTTGTGTATCTAACACTTGTAAAATTTTAAAGTCAGTAATATTTATAGTTGTTAAAGGTTGATTGTTTTACTTGTAAAAATTTAAGAACTTTATTTGGGTTACATTTCTTACTTTATGTTTACAGTGGTTTTTTTCGTGTTAAAGTAAAAGGTATTATAATTGTTGTAGATTTAAACAACATTTAATATTAGTGTCATTTTGCATAATCATATTATTATACGAAGTTTAAAGGTTAGTTTTGTTTTGTAAAGAATTAATTTTGATGATTAGCTGACACAATTTGTAAAATTTAAGGTATTGTTTTTGCATTTTTGTGTATTTTTTCTGTTCAATTTATTGATTACTTAATTGTTTTTACTTACAATCATGGGTGAAAATTATATAAAACTTCAAGATGATATATTTAGTAAAATTGAAAGAAATTTTTGTAACTTTAAAAAGTCTCCAAGGGATAGAATTACTATAGGATATCTTGAAGCGCGTTTAGAACTTTTAGAACAATTATGGTCGTCTTTTCACTCAAATCATCAAAAAATTGTTTATGAAATTAAAAAGGATGTATTGATGCAAAATGATTATGTTTTAAATAAAGTGTTTGATAACTGTGAAGAGATGTACCTAGATTATAAGTCCTTATTAAAGGACAAGTTGTTAATAGTAAGAGTGTCAAATGTCGGTTCTGAAAATAATTCAGGCCACAGTGTTAAGTTACCTGAGATATCCATACCCAAATTTTCGGGGCAATATACTGAATGGCCCAGTTTTAGGGACCTTTTTGTTTCTTTAATTCACAACAACACCAAATTAGATGATGTACAAAAATTACATTATTTAAAATCTCATTTATTGGGAGAACCGGAACAGCTCGATCGTAAACCTACTTTACAAACAACCAATTTTTTTTATATAAAAATGAGGGTAGTTATAAATTCACCTCAGCATTGTTAGCAGCTTCCCTGCGCAGTCGCAGGTTGGCGACGTATCGCGCCGCACGCACGAACGGGTTCTCACGCTGCTCTTCGAACGTGCCACCCTGAAAAATCATTAATGTTAATAATATTTAGAAATATAGTGTTTGTTCTCTTTAATTTCGGTTGTTTTTGACTTTTTAATTTCGGTTATAAAAGAAAAAGTGAACAAAGTTAATCATATTTTTTTTAATCGTTGCAGCAATAACCGCGGGCTGTGAAGGCATGGAAGAATGTGGGCGTATATTACTGTGTGTCTTGTATGGCATAGATATGAGTTGTAAGACGTGTGGTTCGAAATGATAGATTACTTATGTTTTGGGATGTTACACGTTGAATTTGCTGAATGACGAGTGTAATGTTTGGCGTGTCGTATTATGTTTATTATAGATGATGTCTTGTATTGAGTGTTTTGTATGTGTTGTGTTCTATATGGCGTGTTGTTTGAGATTTGTTGTATGAAGTGTCTTGTTTTTGATGTGTTGTATGATGTACGTTGTTTATAGGTGTGTAATAGTGAGTGTGCGGTGTCTTTTATGTTGTTTGATGTGTGTTGCGTATTGTATGTTATGTTGTATAATCCCCGCAAATTGCTAATGCGCCTGGCCGCCATTTTGATGACGTAATCTCGTTACATTGGACACGCAGTACCGTTAGCACCACTGGCCGGCTGATGTGCGGGTGACGTCACGTGGGTGTTAATTAGACAAGGTCCCAGCGCATTCGCAATTTGCGGGGATCATATGTGCTGTGTGTTTGTTTTGTGCTGTATATTGTATGTGTGTGTGTGTATGTATGTATGTGCTCACCTCAGTGGTGTCCCGTCGCACGAGCGGCTCGGTATCACTGGAGTCGCAGTCGGACTGCCGCCGCTCGCCCGCGGTCAGCACGCGCCGCTTGCACACGGGACACACGCGCCGGTTCTGTGTGTATGTATGTATGTGCTCACCTCAGTGGTGTCCCGTCGCACGAGCGGCTCGGTATCACTGGAGTCGCAGTCGGACTGCCGCCGCTCGCCCGCGGTCAGCACGCGCCGCTTGCACACGGGACACACGCGCCGGTTCTGTGTGTATGTATGTATGTGCTCACCTCAGTGGTGTCCCGTCGCACGAGCGGCTCGGTATCACTGGAGTCGCAGTCGGACTGCCGCCGCTCGCCCGCGGTCAGCACGCGCCGCTTGCACACGGGACACACGCGCCGGTTCTGTGTGTATGTATGTATGTGCTCACCTCAGTGGTGTCCCGTCGCACGAGCGGCTCGGTATCACTGGAGTCGCAGTCGGACTGCCGCCGCTCGCCCGCGGTCAGCACGCGCCGCTTGCACACGGGACACACGCGCCGGTTCTGTGTGTATGTATGTATGTGCTCACCTCAGTGGTGTCCCGTCGCACGAGCGGCTCGGTATCACTGGAGTCGCAGTCGGACTGCCGCCGCTCGCCCGCGGTCAGCACGCGCCGCTTGCACACGGGACACACGCGCCGGTTCTGTGTGTATGTATGTATGTGCTCACCTCAGTGGTGTCCCGTCGCACGAGCGGCTCGGTATCACTGGAGTCGCAGTCGGACTGCCGCCGCTCGCCCGCGGTCAGCACGCGCCGCTTGCACACGGGACACACGCGCCGGTTCTGCGTCAGCCACGGGTCGATGCACTTCGCGTGGTACGCTGCAAACAGACAGACATACATATATATATATATAAAAAAGACGGGTTGCACTCCGGGAGTGCCGGCAGAAGTGAAAACTTGATTATTAACGTTGAGCATGTTTGATATTTTGGAATGGTATCCGTCTTACGCTTTTTCGATCAGGTCAAGTGTCCTGACGCGAGTTTAAGATTTTATACCCATTACAGAAAAAGTGCTCAACGCCGCTAAAGAAGTTTTCACTTCAAAAACTCAAAGGTGACTGATATAGTGATCTATCAACGCACAGCCCAAACCACTAGACGTATCGGGCTGAAATTTAGCATGCAGGTAGATGTTAGAGCGTAGGCATCCGCTAAGAAAGGATTTCCCGAAATTCTTGCGGGAACGGGGAAAAACGGGGATGCACGTACAAAGTCGTGGGCGGAAGCTAGTTAGAAGATAAATTTAGAAATCTATATAATAATGCCAAAGAGTTTGTTTGTTTGAACGCGCTAATCTCAGGACCAGTAGGTCCGATTAGAAAAATTCCGATAGATGGCGCTATATACAAATTCATTTTTGTATATAGCGCCATCTATATATTTCCAAGTGATTTAATTTCTCAATTGGGCAGTATAATAGATTTCTTTGTGTTGAGAAAGTTAGTCCTCCGTCAAAAAAGGGAGGAACCTCGACCAGTCTACTCGACTGGCCGGCCGTTAAGGTCTCAATGAATGATGTCGGAAAGTTGTATATATGCTCTGTAGCGAAAACATTTCACTTACGCGATTCAAAGCGAGGTGTCACTACACTTTAATATTATTGAACTAGATTTCCGCCCGCGGCTTCGCCCGCGTTTTCAAAGGAAAACCCGCATAGTTCCCGTTCCCGTGGGATTTCCGGGATAAAACCTATCCTATGTGTTATTCTGCTTATTAAGCTTTTTTTGTGGTAAAGTTTCATTCAAATCCATTCAGTAGTTTTTACGTGAAAGAGTAACAAACATCCATACATCCATACTTACAAACTTTCGCCTTTATAATAGTAGTAGGATTACTTACCATGTGCACAGGGCAACACTCGTAGCCGCTCGCCCTCTTGGTAGTCATCAAGGCAGATTGCGCACGTGTCGTACGGGTCGCCCTTACTGAACTTGCATGTGGGGATCTTTTTAAGAGAGCGATTGGGTAAGCGATGCCTTCTGGCACGACGACGGTCTTTTATGCATTTCACTATCTGGAATCGGAGATTTGTTTATAAAAAATATATAAATATAGTGACATCATATCACACAAATTACAAAATAACACCAACCAGACTTCAAAAAATAATAATTCAATTATTAACATCATTAAGAGAAACGCTCATCCGCCTTGCACTACAAATAAAATGAATATAACTTAAAAAAAATTGAAAAGCATGTTTTATTAAGATAAATATTGTTACCGATTCTTGATGAATGTACAAAATTTGAACTAAATCTACCCATTTTAAGTGGTCAAGATCGTGTCTAAAGAAGTTGTTTACATCCAAACATACAGACATACAGGTGAAGCTTATAAAAGCGTGTTAATAGAGAAACATATACTAATAATTGCGAGTCACCACCTGCCAACAATTTTTTGCTATATCTTAGTAGAAAGGCAGGTGCCATAGCTGTCTTCCATAGTCCTTAATTCCGGTCCATTAACATCCCATTCCATAGCCCAGTTTATTTTGTTTCCTTATCTTGCAATAGTCCTACATTAGCCGCGGACTGCCCAGGGCTGTATCTCTATAGTGCAGTCATGGGCAGGCTGCGGCTGGTGTCCCACAACACATTAAAATTCTCGAAAGGGCCATAAAGCCTTCCACGGATCCGGGTACTGTCCTTCTGGTGGTACCCGAGTATTATGGAGATGAGAAACATATTAATAATAATATTCGTCACTCACCATAAATATAAGTATGACGATGAGACACAGCACCACCACGATCGCGAAGGGCAGCAGCAGGTGCGTGTTGATGTTGAACGGCAGGTCGCCGTTCACCATTATATAGTAGCTGGAAATGTTCATGCCTGCGTTAATAGCATCGCGTGGGACAAAGTGAACTTTATTGTAATGGAACGAAGTATCAAAATTGCTCGAAAAGTTCATGCCTGCATTAATAGAATCGCGTGGGACAAAGTGGACCGTATTCCGATAGACTGAAGAGTCAAAATTGCTCGAAAAGTTTATGCCTGCGTTAATAGCATCGCGTGGGACAAGTGAACCTTATTGAGATGAAACGAAGTATCAAAATTGCTCGAAAAGTTCATGCCTGCATTAATAGAATCGCGTGGGACAAAGTGGACCGTATTCCGATAGACTGAAGAGTCAAAATTGCTCGAAAAGTTTATGCTTGCGTTAATAGCATCGCGTGGGACAAGTGAACCTTATTGAGATGGAACGAAGTATCAGAATTGCTGGAAAAGTTCATGCCTGCATTAATAGAATCGCGTGGGACAAAGTGAACTTTATTGCGATGGAACGAAGTATCAAAATTGCATAATCGAAATGTTCATGCTTGCGTTAAAAGCATCGTGTGCAGCTCGACGTCGACGAGTTAAAGTGAACCTTATTGCGATAGACCGAAGTATCAAAATCGCTTAGCTCGAGAAATTTACTATGTTTATAGCATCGAGCTGGACATATAGACGAGTGAAAGTGAACCTTATTGCAATGGATCGAAGTATCGAAATTGCTTGGCTTAAAAAGGTCATGCGTGCTATGTGACAAATAAAAAGGAACCAAGTTGGCCGAAATATCTAAATTGCATATCAATAATTGCGAACAGCTGGAAAATGCTTAATAGTAAAATAGTATCAATGGGGAAATACTGTCTGAATATGAACCTTATTACTATTGCATGAGATGTTAGTTTTGAATACTAATAAAATTTTTACTCTTTCCAAATAACATTTCTTTGTTTGTATCATTCTCTTTGTATAAATCAGCTGTTTGCACAATACGCATAAATCAATTTTATAACTTTGAACTATGAATATGAAAACTATGAACTGAAATATCGATTTCGTATATTATGTATTAAATTTTTAAATTAATTTTAATTGCATCTTTCGAGGTATTTACTAGCATTTCGGTGAACACGTTCTTTATCAGATTCAGACTTCAGTCTTTTCCAAACCTGTATTTATTTCTTTGTACATAAAGAAATTACCTATAACTAATATGCAATGCTATATGTTTTTCTAGTGTTTTATCCACGGTAAAAGTTTTTAAATTATACTGTCCTAATTTCCCCTAATTTTATGCAAGTATGTATGTGGATACTTGCATATCTTATGATAGGCCTTAGGAGCATTATTACTTTAATTATTAGAGTCTAATATATTTTATAACTAGATTTCCGCCCGCGGCTTCGCCCGCGTTTTCAAAGGAAAACCCGCATAGTTCCCGTTCCCGTGGGATTTCCGACCTATCCTATGTGTTATTCTGATGTATAAGCTATATTGTGGTAAAGTTTCATTCAAATCCATTCAGTAGTTTTTACGTGAAAGAGTAACAAACATCCATACAAACTTTCGCCTTTATAATATATGTAGGAGTAATGTAGGAGTATTACTGGCTGGTAGAAGTATTACTGGTTGATGAGAATTACATCGGAACGAGATTTGACAACTGTCGATCTGGCGGAGCGTCGCGTCGATGGTCGGCTGCAGACGTTGCTTGGTTACAAACGAAGAACGGCTAGAGCACCACGTTTGCGACGAATCGCTATTGTTCCGAGTAATCTTGTGCATTGTTGTAACGAAACTAATTAAAAGCGATTGATCAAGTGATTCCCTAATTACTAGTGCATAGATTTGTACGATTACATAACATTTGTTTGTAACATTGATGATTCATTTGTTTCCACCAACATTATAATTTACTGAAGATATGGGTGATTCTGATGATTATGGCCATCCGCCCATATCAGAAGTGGGATTACCAAGCGCTACTGACCGAGGAATATCAACCATCTGACGAAAATAGCGCCATGAAATTGCTAAGCAATATGGAAGTCTTACTTACTCGGATGTTAGCGACGACGCAATCGCCGATGGTAACTGCTAGCGCTCAGTCTAGTCCAGTGAAACTCGCTGAGTTTAATCCGTAAGATATAGACGTAGATGAAGAAGGTTGGTGTAAGATTACAGATTACAGAGTTTATAGTACTGACTAAAAATTTAAAGAGCGTAGATTTACTTGTGGCTATTACCTATGCACTGAAAGGCTGCGCTGCCTCTTGCTTGACAAAGTTAAATTTGAATGAGCTCACATGGGAGACTGTAAAACAAAGTTTAATGGCCAGATTTTGTAAACCAAAATTATTTCAAGACTACTTTGATGAAATATTGCATTTTCAAATTGGAACAAAAGAAACTGCAGCAGAAGCTGGCCTGCGCTTATGAAATATGATCGAAACTATACCTAAAACTCGAATGCCAGAAGATGTTATAAGTTATAACTGGATTTGTCATATCAGTCTTATGTCAGATGGATGGTTTGATACGCCATCAGCTAAACGCATATACTGTCACTACCAAACCTCAGCTATTTAGAATCTTAAGAAGCATTTCTCTAAAGCGAAGATCGGAGCTTATTGAAATCCAAGAGCCTGATTTAAAACAACAACAAAAAGATTTGTAGACGCAAGAGTTCCTGATAAATGTCATTTTTGTGGAATCCCCAGACACCGGCAAGCCGACTGTAAAAAGCGCCTTCGAGAAGATTTTTCTAGAATAACTAAACAGCAAAATCCGTCAACTGCATTACGTGCTCCTGATAAAATTGCGACCGTAACCTGCTACATATGCGGTCAAGCTGGACACGTAGCAACAAATTGTAATGAGAGAGGATGATGTCGGTTAAAAAGGAGGTATAGCTACTACAAAATAAGAGGTTAATGTCTGCGAACAACGACTGTCGAGTGGCATCTTGAGGCCGTAATCCGGTGAGTCAGTCCCCTTTTTGTTTGAAAGCGGATCGTCTTGCCTTTTTTTGATAAAATAGAGCTATCTTAGTAAGTTGCCAGATACTGTGAGCAGTGATCTTGGGCATCTTATGCGCACTTTGAAAAGTTTGCTAACGATTATCTAAAACGGTCCCAATAAAGCGGGGCGTGACATAACATCTGAGATCGTGAAATCATTGACCATGAATTGTCGAAAGTTGGTCGAAATTCATGCAGAGCAAGACAATCCGTAACTTATGAGTAATCTGTAAGCGTTGTTTGCATGAAGTCTACTTAACTATGTTGGCACGTTGAGTGAGAACAGTTATCGAGTAATGTGGTGTGTGAAGGTGGTTGAAGGGAATGTCGTCCGGGCCATGCAGCTGATAGCGGCTGGTCGAAGTGACACATTTATCCGATTCAACCATAAGTGTTCTTTGGTCGAAAGGACAGTGTCGTCCGGTCCATGCACATGGTCGAAAGGACACACCCGTCCGGTCCAAATGATACTGTGTAAAAATTGGTCCTAAGGATAGGACATGCCGATAAAGAGTGCATTGTTTGTTGTGTGAGTAGAAAAAGGTGCCGTCCGGTCCATGAGTGGTCGAAAGGACACACGCTTTTTAATTCTGAGACAATTATTGTTGTATGACCATAATATTACGTAGTAGACGTAGACGACGACGACGACGTATTAGCTTGTCAGGATGGGCGAGCGGGTAGATATTGACAGATACCCGTCCGATGGATTGTGTTATTGTTACAGGACTGCAATTTGATGCGCCCGAGGACGGTCGATAGTCAGAATGGCCGTGTAGGAGTATTACTGGCTGGTAGAAGTATTACTGGTTGATGAGAATTACATCGGAACGAGATTTGACAACTGTCGATCTGGCGGAGCGTCGCGTCGATGGTCGGCTGCAGACGTTGCTTGGTTACAAACGAAGAACGGCTAGAGCACCACGTTTGCGACGAATCGCTATTGTTCCGAGTAATCTTGTGCATTGTTGTAACGAAACTAATTAAAAGCGATTGATCAAGTGATTCCCTAATTACTAGTGCATAGATTTGTACGATTACATAACATTTGTTTGTAACATTGATGATTCATTTGTTTCCACCAACATTATAATTTACTGAAGATATGGGTGATTCTGATGATTATGGCCATCCGCCCATATATATATTAGAAAATATTAGATATTAGAGTCTAATATAATAAAAATTAATAATGCCAAACTTACCGATTAATATAAATATACTCTTCGGATAGTATTAGCCCGGCGAGGTCGCTGACGAACACCGACGGGATCATTATCCCCTCGGGGTCCTTCGCTGACATAGTTTCTGTAATAGAAGTAATCCATATTATATGAATTTATTACGAAAAATAAAAATTTAATATGAATTGGAGTACATAAATATAAAAACGTTTTGAAGTGAAACCTCTTTAGGCGCGTTGAGAGTAAAATTTCGTCGTTCGTCATGGCAATACCGTCACGTCATAGAGTTAGGCGACGATTCGGGTATCTTTAAATCTTGCCAAAGAAGTTTCACTTCTGACACATGTGCTCGGCACACACGCCCTTTTTTTCATAGAATCGACAATTTTCCAGGCAAAATCACCATAAATTGCGAGTTCAAGCATATTTCCGATATCTTAACCTAACTTCCTTTAAAAATAAACAATTTTTAAAACAACAACAATGGAGATAACATACATATGAATTAAAAGTCAATACACCTATCCATTCAATGCCCTATAAACATAGTTGTTTTACAACTACACTTTCGTTGTTTTAGTGCTTTTTCCTTACAAATAAATAATAATATAACATAAACAGTATTCAGAGTGCAATGTGCGATAAAACTCATGTCCGCATAACTGTAAAACTCATTTATTTATACTTTATCTTTGCAACTAAACGTCTTTAGCGCGAACGTCTTGTGATTTTATGTTCCTCGCAAATGTGGTTTTGCTACATAATATGGAAATTTATTTTATATTTTTTTTTACTTTGTATAAAGTGTAAAAAACATAGAAGTTGTTACACAGGTGTTATTCAAATATTAAGATGGCTCTATATTTAGATTATACTAGGTTTCCGCCCGCGGCTTCGCCCGCGCAGCCAAAGAAAAACCCGCATAGTTCCCGTTCCCGTGGGATTTCCGGGATTGAGTCATTTTCGTCGGGATAAAAAGTAGCCTATGTCCTTTCTCGGGTATCAAAACATCTCCATACCAAATTTCATGAAAATTGATTCAGTAGTTTAAGCGTGATTGAGTAACAGACAGACAGACAGAGTTACTTTCGCATTTATAATATTAGTATGGATTCTACACTAGCTGTTGACGACCGCAACTTCGTGCTACATGCTGGCAACCCAAGTTATTAATTTAGGTATCTGTTAGAGAATTTCATGGAAATGGGTCCAGTTTTCAATATAAGCGGTCGGACCAAAAAAACAAAGACTAAAGGAATTGATTTTTTGTTACAGATACCGTAGACCTTTTCTTTTATTTTTAAAACTTTTATCGCTGCATAATATAGATAAGAGCATTGCAAGGATAAAACATGTACTTACTGGACATTATATTTGGTGGATATTTTTGGAATAAAATACCGTTATTCGTTCACAATTTAAAAACCTTTTAACACTGAGTTTTCAAACAACGTCGTATACGTGAGATATGGTATGTACTACAGACAAAAGATAATCGAAAAAAAATAATCTGTACATTCAATTAGCGACTCATAAACATTTCTAGGTACTTTTTGTGTTTCATACTCGAGATAATAATGTTGTGTTTGTTGTTTTATTGGTATAATAATTAAACATTTGAAAGAGGTTTTGTATTGTCACTATATTTTTAATAACTACAGGGGGTCTTTATAATAAAACAACTACATAATATATCAGTAGGCATTTTTGTGTATTTAGCTCTTTAAAGATGTCTGAACTACATCATAACTTGAAGATTCAAATGTCCTAAGGGCATATCATGCCTTTTTCTATATTTTTTTGTACACAGCTGTCATGAAACAATATTTCTATTTTGTTTCTTTTATTCTTCACTTTCACATAAATAGTGTTTGAAATAAAACAATATAATAAGTCCTTTGAGTGTTACATTAACGGGCATACTAACTTTATCACTATTTCTAATGAACACAAGTACTATTAAGTTTCAAAGTAAACAGTCAGAGACAACGTGTAGTACAATACAGATAAGATTATTTAACAAGTAAAGTTTATTTAAGGACATGGCTTCAGGCTTACAATAGCTCTGTTATATTTTCTTTTATTAAACCGCGTAACGAAGTTTATTTTCACAACAACTAATTATTAAGCACAAACTATCATCTCAACTATTTATGGAGATACTTTTTTTGAAGTGAAACTTCTTTATCAGGGTTGGAAAAAAATTTAGTGTAACATTTATTCGTTACGCGTGACATTTTTCCGCGCCATCTTTTTCTTATCCCTACCACGCGTGATTCGAAGTATTTCTGTATAGTAAATTATTTTTTGAAAAATAAGGTCATAAAGAAGTTTCACTTCTTACGTGTGTACACACACACGCACACATTTTTTTACTATAAAGGTAATGATGATTTTATTTGTGTAAAAAATACTCAAATACAAAATGCAGCGTACATTTAAAAGTAAGGTAAGTATAAGGTAACCATTTTCAATCGGCGTAGGAAAATATGAGGAAACTGTCGTACAATGAAAACTTTGACATGGGACATCTTGGCCAGCGCGGTTGAATATGGCTCAAATCCTAACATTTTAAATAATAAAATGAAGAGTTTGTCTGAATGCGCTGATCTCCAAAACTAAAGGACCGATTTCGTATTATTGCGTAATATACACATTGCCTCGACACATGTATTCAATACAATCCGTGCCTACTCAAATTACATACACGCACACATACAAATATAAATTTACGAAGTCTATGACCTGCCTCAATCACCTACATGTTAGGTAAGGGCATACCGCCCTATCGTACCCTACGACATTGAACAAAATTTAAAATTCCAATACAATTATTCGCTTGTTGCACTTTTGAATGTGTAATACTTTTTATAAGTACCTAATATAGGGTTATGAAATATGGTAATATCAGTAGGCTACATAAGTTAAACTAACAGAGAACTTAAAAAAATAAAGTGATTATGTTCGTTGCAGAATCCGAAACAACTGGAACAAATTAGATGAAATTTTGTATACCACTGGAAACGACTCTTAGTAAAAAGTTCAAGTTTAAATTTTGTTTTCATTATAACATATCTGATATCAAGTTAAATTAAGAGATGGACACTTAATAAGACGATAGCGTAAGTAAAGCCGCAGCCAAAGAACTAGTATCAAATTAACTACTCACAAAATCAATAGATTTATCCATGTTTACAATCCAGTAACACACATACAAAAAAAAAAAAAACAATAAAAACAATAAAAAAAAAAACAATAAAAACAATAAAAAAAAATCAGTAATGAGTGCTATTAACTTGAAGCACTGTGACACACTGGTATCGACGCGGGGATGGCCTGATAATGAGCTTCATCTCAATTATGTAGTTCAATGGACATTATTTATAATTATTGTTATTAAAGTATGTATAAAATGTGGTATAAATATTACAGGACGAGCCCATGAGTGCACGATTATCACTACATAAGTATACATAGTATAAAACAAAGTCGCTTTCTCTGTCCCTATGTCCCTTTATATGCTTAAATCTTTAAAACTACGCAACGGATTTGGATGCGGTTTTTTTAATAGATAGAGTGATTCAAGAGGAAGGTTTTAGTATATAATTTTTTGGGTTTTAGAGAAAGCAGGCGAAGCCGCGGGCGGTAAGCTAGTAATTAATAAATCGTGTTTAAAATCCGTTAGTATTTAATTTCAGAATAGAACAATAATTTCAATCAACAAGCAATGATACTTCAGAATAGGTGTAGTCCACTCTACCATTTTTCTTAACGCGTATAAAATATTTATGTTCTCTGTCATGCACAGGTCCTCATGATGTTCTTCTTGACATTTATGTTTGCCCTTAATGCTAACATAAATCATACTATTTATTTAATAATAATCACAAAACGTGTTTATTAATCCAAAAACATACCAAGATCGCTAGAGTTGACGTTATGCACGATCGCAGCATCGAAGCCGGCCGCCTGCGCGTTGCGAACCTTCACCTCGAAGCTGCAGTTGAATCTGATGGGACAATCCAATTATGGGGAACAATGTTTATACCTTGACAATTATATGAATAGTGTATCTAAAGTAATATTATAAAGGGGAAGAAATGGAGGATATTGTGGAGATATAGTGTCTATAGTAATATTAGAAAGTGAATAAATAAATGCATTTGAATTTCGTCCGCCTGCGCGTTGCGAACCTTCACCTCGAAGCTGCAGTTGAATCTGATGGGACAATCCAATTATCGGATCAATGGAGTGTTGTATGATATTGTATATCTATGGTCTTATTATAATGGTAAAGAAATAGACAATATTGTGTAGCTATAGTATCTATGGTAATATTAGAAAGTGAACAAATAAATGCATTTGAATTCGGCTGTCTACGCGTTGCACTTCTTCACCTGGAATTGAATATGGTGGGATAATCCAATTATGGGGATCAATGTTTATACCCTGAGTTATAATATGAACTAAAAGTAAATTAAAATATCTATAGTAATACGTATTACATT
Organism: Colias philodice; assembly: GCF_061535455.1. Classification (NCBI taxonomy): domain Eukaryota; kingdom Metazoa; phylum Arthropoda; class Insecta; order Lepidoptera; family Pieridae; genus Colias; species Colias philodice. The sequence continues at coordinate 11,307,333 of NC_143088.1, forward strand.
TTAAGAGGGAAGAAATAGATCTAGTGTTGAACGACCTCACCTTTTTAAATATTTTGCTGTTATAGTCTATGTATCGAGGAAGGTTTTAAGTTATGACCAATAGAAGCGGAGAAAAAGTGTAATATAGTTAAAAGATCTCTTTCTAGTATTACCTTTGCACTCCTCCGAAAATATTTTTATAAATTTAGATTTTATATTTATTTATTTATTCACTTTCATACATCTTAAACTTACAGTACAAAATATACCAACACGTATAAGTAGGTACGAATAAATTTCATACCTCTAGGTGATTTTCCTGGCCAAACAACATGTTTAGATTAAACTAGTAAGCGATAACTTTTCTGTTGTCTACATTCAGAAAAGAAAATTTGAGTGACTAAATTTTTAAAATATAACTTATGAAAATACTGCTTAGGATAAAGGTCACGCGCACTTTGCGATGACATAAGAATTTACACATCGGTGCACACTGCTTTTTGTGATACTTAATCGTTACAAACATGGTTGTATTCTGTTTAACTATACTAATAAAATAATTTGGAAAATCCAAAAGTGCACGCCTCATAATTTTTTTTTAATAATTATTTATTAATTATTATTTTTGTTTATTTAATAACAATTAAACCACATCGAATCAGACCCTGAAAAATGAAAGGGTTCTATTCCTGAGCATACTCAAGCGTAAGAGAAAAAAAAAGACTCGATTAGTAAAGTATTTCGGTCGCTATCGTGTTAACAAGAAAAAGGATCCGCACATACAGACACACGGACGTCCAAGACAGAACTTTTTTAAACTGTTTTTTAACTAGTTTAAATAACAAAAATGACATCAAAAATATCATGAACGTTAAAAATAGTGTTTTTTCTTAATATGTGTGTGTATGTATTATCTTACAAGTGCAATGTATGATACATAAAGACATTTTAAGTTTGAAAAATCAGATGTTTTGCGCGAAGTGACAGTAGTACCCACCTCAACGCTTCGCTTATGAGGCGTGCAATAAAATTAAGTGTAGTTAAATATATGTAATCCAGAAATAGAATCATATTATGAAATGATCTAGGTGTTGATACAATACTGTACAATATATGTAATTTCTTTTGAAGTGACATCATTATCATATTATTATTGGTGTCAAGTAATTTGACCTTACTATGTAATCTGTGATGTAATCTATCAAAAAGTGTATCTAACACAGGAAATTAAATATATTTATCTTTTTATATTTCTAGTGTTCTTAAATCTAAGAAAGGCTTTCTAATAACAGGTACTTCACTAGTATGATAAAAATGAAAAACAAACGTTTTTCGGATCGATGTTTGTTACTCTTTGTAAAAGCCTCACTAAATCTGAGTGAATTTAGTAAATAGAATATTAATATTAATAGAATATAACAAAGGCATCACATTTCCAGCTGAAACAAATTGATTAAACCCACACATTAGACATATTTTATATTAGTTGCTTACCTAGCCACAATAACAATCCACTTCCCAGTAAAGTTCTCTACAGTGGGCGGCTTCCCCAACGGGCCGCAGCCGTCCGCCGGCTCACCGGGCACGAGGAACCCGCGGAGCCCATCCGGGGGCACTTCCGGGCCAAAACTGGCCGGCATGTCCCGGAATTCTTCCGCTATCTGTGGGCAAAGATATATCTTATGTTAAAAAATATTAACAAGGAATAAATTTTGTCCCGAAACGAGAGAAATATCTGCGTATTCTTCTGCTATCTGTGGACAGAGGTATACGTTAAGGAACAAATTGAATAGCTTTTTTTTTGTTATTACATTTTTTTATTCAAGTGCAATGATTTGTGGTATGCCTAACATTTTTTTATGTGTAAGTAAAGATGTTTTGATTGAGAACAAAATATAAGTGTACCTACTCCGAAAATAACCAGTTCGCTAGTAGATCGAGGTCAAAACAGGAAGATAAGCTCTATAGATGGAGGTATCAAATATCACCATCCTGCCTTTGCGCTGTTTTTTTTTGCACCTATGCAGGCTTCCTAACCACAAGTACGGAACTGTCCAATGCGGTTTTTTATTGTTATTTTGAACCCGTGCAGGGGTTACTACGTCAATAAAAGAATAACATACTAAAAACTTGCTTGATCATCTATTACCTACCATCTGATCATAAATATTAACATTTGTGAACTATTTTTTTTAATTTTATGTAAAGGAAAAAGTAGTTGTTCAAATATCAAACTACAAAAAATCATTTATCGTTCCGTTATACTCAATTAAATATATTTTCGGACACATTCTAGCGATTCTTCTACCATGAACTAAATTACTTACAAAATGCTGCAGCCCCACAATTTGCAGTACTTGGATCGCGTTCATAGCCAGACGTGGTTTCATTTTGCCACAAAATTTTAGCACTTCACATTATAATCCCTAGAACTGTTTTGGCCTGTCAGCCTATCCCACACTTACCGGGCCCGGACGCGTTTTCGGTATTCATATATGATTTATTTACTTCTTGTTTACTTGGGCTTCATTTATAAACCTTGATTAGGATATTGATTAGTACATGAGATTAAATTTTATGTGATCTTAATATTTTATGCGAATAATATTCAAGGAATTTGTTTGAAAACCTATCTTACTGGCTTCAACCGAAACTGTAACAAATCTTTCGTATATAGTCTAAAAGAAGAAGAGCACTAAAGTCTAAAATGATTCCTATTTTATATTTATTAATGCATTAATAAAATAATTCAAACGTGTAAAGATATGTTGTGAAAAATTAAATAATATCATGTGTATATAATCAGGTGGCAGAAATTAAAGAAACGGGTTTTACATTAAACACGCTTTATACGAAATTGTTCATTATTGAATTTAATTCTCATTAATTATTTATTAATTATTAAATAATATTATTTCAAGGGCCATAGTATTTGATTAAAAATAACTTTTTATCTATAAACAACACTCGAATGCCACACCGCAAAGAATCTTCAGCCTCGACCAGCTAATCTGATATCGCAGGATATTATCTCAACAATCGAATATATTGACCTACAATTGTGAAATCTTATATATAAAATTCTCGTGTCACAATGTTAGTCTGCATACTCCTCCGAAACGGGTGGACCGATTCTCATGAAATTTTCTGTGCATATCGGGTAAGTCTGAGAATCGGCCAACATCTATTTTTCATATGTACCACGGGCGAAGCCGGGGCGGACCGCTAGTATCAATATAATATAATCCTATGAAGAATGTTGTGAATTTTCTTTATTTGCAAATATCTCAGTGATACGGTATTGAATCTATGGGGGGAGGCATTCAGTATAGTTAAAATATTCAATTTAAGATGCTAAGTATCAAATTTATACGATTTTTTTTTATTTCTAGCCTTCCTTTATATAAAGGGTGAGAAAACGTGAATTTTTGATTAAACACAAAGTGAATCTTTCATCATAGAGAAACAATAATTTGGAAAATCCAAAAGTGCACGCCTCATATTTTTTTTTAATAAATATTTATTAATTATTATTTTTGTTTATTTAATAACAATTAAACCACATCGAATCAGACCCTGAAAAATGAAAGGGTTCTATTCCTGAGCATACTCAAGCGTAAGAAAAAAAAAAGACTCGATTAGTAAAGTATTTCGGTCGCTATCGTGTTAACAAGAAAAAGGATCCGCACATACAGACACACGGACGTCCAAGACAAAACTTTTTTAAACTGTTTTTTAACTAGTTTAAACAACAAAAATGACATCAAAAATATCATGAACGTTAAAAATAGTGTTTTTTCTTAATATGTGTGTGTATGTATTATCTTACAAGTGCAATGTATGATACATAAAGACATTTTAAGTTTGAAAAATCAGATGTTTTGCGCGAAGTGACAGTAGTACCCACCTCAACGCTTCGCTTATGAGGCGTGCAATTGAAACAAGATATATAGCATTATAACGAAGATCGTAGAAGCACCTAATATTTTTCGATTTTAGAATAAAAATCTTAGAGACTAATATTAAAAACTAAATAATAAGTATGTAAACAAAATGAATGGAATTTGTATCCAAATATTTAAATAGCCCTTTTACTTCATTAACATTATATAACAATATGAGACTTAGAAATAAAACCCGGAAATATTGCCTGCGCTACTCAGTTATTTTCCATTGAATTTTTGTTCAAAAGTTTGTATAATTCATAAACAACCGATCGCCAACTAATCAAATCCACCATGCATGTAAAATATCACTTTTTATACAAAAATCTACACTAAAAAATATTATTTTTTTATTATGAAAAAACCGCACCAAACACTCATGTACCACCGCAAGTAGTTACAATACAACTAGTTACTTCTAAGTTATCTATTGGAAACATTCCCTTAATGATAGATAAGATACTGTCTGAACAAACACTGGATTACCAGAGTCCACTGCCATTCAATTGGTCATCTATTATTTATAGAACTATAATATAGTAAGATATGGAAACAATCAGAGAGAAATTAAATATCGCTTCTGTCTGTCCTATTATAATATTATGGAATCAGAACATATTTTCAACAAAAAGGCATTTTAAATATTTCATTAAATATATTAAGTCCGCCTAAAATTCAATAGAATATATTCTTGATATAAAAATGCGTGATTGTGAGAAATTTCACTCTCGTTTTGAAATATCCAGATTTTGGAAAAAGTGGAAAAGAATTTTGAACTTTGGCATTGATGAGAAGGAATAGAGTTGAAGACATTTTACAATCCATTTGATGTGTAATGTACACGTTAAATTTAAAATCTTTTAAATAGAATATATAAAAAAAAGATTTTTAAATTTTATTAAGTGTAACAGAAAGGGGAAGGTATGATACCGACCAAGACCTTTTATATGAAACAAAATAAATCAGGAAACGTGTCATCTGATGATGCATGATAAATGATGTCATATGTTAAAATACGGAAAAAATAAAAGGGGAACATTGGGGTTTATTGATTCAGTAAACATACATTTACTGAGCAGATTATAACAAAGTAGTATAAACGACCAGACAGTGCGAAATTTTATATGAATAGATTACGCAAAATTATCAGACTAATAAATGAGGTTAAGTTCATACTAATTAAGTATTTATTACCTTGCAGCGTTACATTGTAAGTGTAGTACATGAATCTAAAACTAAAGCAGTATTTCTTATCATTAAGAATTATACTGATTTTCTAAATTTTAAAACAGCACTATCCCATACAAAATATTCAGAAACACTTAATATCATTGATTTAATTTGTGATGGAAAACAACAATTACGCGTGTATTTTTTTAATTTATCAGGTTAATTATCGATTACCGTGTTATAATCCATACTAATATTATAAATGCGAAAGTAACTCTGTCTGTCTGTCTGTTACTCAATCACGCCTTAACTACTGAACCAATTTGCATGAAATTTGGTATAAAGATATTTTGATACCCGAGAAAGGACATAGAATAGGTTTTATCCCGGAAATCCTACGGGAACGGGTTTTTCTTTGAAAACGCGGGCGAAGCCGCGGGCGGAAAGCTAGTTACTTATATCGAAATAACCATTAACTATCGTGTTGTCGATAACCACAGAAACAACTAGCTTAAAGCTTATGGGTGTTTCACTAATAGGATTGTGGATTTGAAGTCCCTACTTAGTATTGGTTTACATAATGCTTAATTGTCAACATAATGGGTAGCAAATTACCCATGTCTTTAGAAGGGATTATCTGTGTTTGATGTTTGTGCTTGATAGAATGAGCTTTTATGTGCTGTAGTTTTTAGAGTAAATGTAAGATTATATTTTATTAGAGACATTTATTATAATGGATGTAATTTAACTTGTCTATGTCTTAGTTAACTGGCTAAATTAGTCGTTGTCAATAGCATTTGTAATTTAATAACGAGCCTAGGCCATTAATGAAACAGCTGATTCAACCACAAATTCTCACTTTTTCTTAACTGACCATAATACATATTTATTGGACTCAAATAGACAAATAAAGATTCGTTTAGCTCCATCGGATTTCATCCATCAGAAACATGACTACAGCCTAGAGAATTAAGTCGAGAATGGGTATCATTTTTATCGATAAATAGTTTACTCACCGTATGTGGTAAATCCTGTGTGTACACAATGACATTGCCCTTCACGTACGTCAGGAAGCCCAACAGCCCGAGCAGGCAGGAGTTGATGGATGGATGCATTGTTCTAGCACATTCCATCCACGGTTTACTAAGTTTGGCGCGCTTTCACGTAGATTCTTCTCGGCTTTTGAGGCTTTCTCATTGTTCTTTACACTGGAAATATACATTTAAGTTTATAATGTGGTTTGGTTGGAATACAACTTTTATGTTGATCATAAGCACTCACTCAAAAATCTCTGCAAAGTTTCACGTTTAAGGGTTTACTGGGCTAATAATATGGTATCCAGTGCTTATGACATTATTTTAGAATAGTTAGTTTTAGAAGGGTTATTTTGCTTCAGTACTTGGGCCGATTTCTAAATATTGAGAAAAGGTGTGTCGATTCTACTAGCTATTGATAAGGCGCGAGTCTATTTAGAAATACTGTCAAAGTGATCAATGCACAATTTAAAGGATTGCTATTATTTTATATATTATACTAGCCGCTCCGCGCGGTTTCACCCCCGTGGCTCCTCTCCTGTTGGTCGTAGCTTGATGATATATAGCCTATAGCCTTCCTCGATAAATGAGCTATCTAACACCGAAAGAATTTTTCAAATCGGACCAGTAGTTCTCGAGATTAGCGCGTTCAAACAAACAAACAAACTCTTCCGCTTTATAATATTAGTATAGATTTATATTTTTGGTGCCAGTACTACGTATCGGAATAAACTTAGTTTAAATAAAAAAGTCATGAACTCTTGCTTTAATAATGTGGAGTTAATTATACTGTATAATGAATATAAACATATTATTGGAAAAGAAATCCTGGGTCTTCATTGCATAACATTGAAATTGTATGTTTTTCTTCAGAAAGTTGTTGAAACCAGTTTTGAGAGGAATGTTCTTGCCATCTAATCTTTATTATTGAATAAAGGATAGCTGTATGAGTTCATTGCTTTTTACATTGTGTCTTCTCATACAATTTGTTTAATATTTTAATGTTTATATAATAGGTACTAGCTGTGTATCCCCGCTTTGCCTGTAGGACACTGTCTCGGAAACCCAGAAACCTTTTTGGGCTCATGCACAATACTTTTGTGAAAACCATCACATGATCAAATGCATAGTTTACAATAACATATAAATTGGATATTTTAATAGGTTAATTCATTAAACACATTTGAAAATATTGTAAAAAATATTGATAAAATGCCAATTTATGCCCATAAGCTTTTATTCAAAAAAAATAAAATCACGAAAAATATCAGATTACAAGGTTTCAGTGGGTAAGGTTAATTTTTAAAATTAAGTCATGTCAAATACATGGAAGGTTATTATACATTAGCACAATATAACATTAAATATACATTACTTTTGCGTGTTGAATCACTGAATATTAATAATGAAAACAATTTTATTTAAATCAGTTTGATTCACGAAAAAAGCTTGTTTATTCTATTTGTTTGTTGAAAATTGAATAAATCACTTCCTGGATTTATAAAAAAAAAAAAACAATAGATGTCAGTCACAATTTGTAGAACAGTATTTTTTTTGTTTTTGAATATTGTTTGTTAGGCCATTGGCACCTTTTACTGGGTTGATAGCCTCAATTCAACCTACCATCAATACTTTATATAAAACTTTAATTTTGGCAGACAATTAATTAAAATAGGTTATCATTTATTTACATTTATTAGGTTTGTAATGAAAAATTAACATGTGTTAATTCACTATTGTCTTGTATTGTTTAGCATAATGAATGTTTCAAAAATGTTTTAGTAATTATTCTTATTTAATGAAAAATATATCTGTATATTGTCTTACAACTATGAGCTATGTAATTTTTTTGATAGTGGATTTATTAATTACTAGCAGTCCGCCCCGGCTTCGCCCGTGGTACTTAAAAGGTAGCCTATGTTCTTTCTCAGGGTCTAAAAATGTTTTACCCCCAGTGCTCCATTCCTATTGGTCATAGCGTAATGATAAAATATAGCCTTTAGCCTTCCTAGATAAATGGGCTATCTAACACTGAAAGAATTTTTCAAAGCAGACCAGTCGTTCCTGAGCTTCCTTCAGTTTTATAATATTAGTATAAATTTTATTATTTTTATTTGTATTGCATAAATGTTACTGATTACTAAACATTTGCTTAAAGTTACATGTTTTTTTAATGTTATGGTTAATTTATTATCGTGGATATTAAAAACATGTTGTTGTCATCCTAAATTGTCCAATATCTCTTCTATATTCTATAGATAAGCACAATATTTAATTGGTTTCATAACTTTTATGGAATTGATAGATTGAATTATATTCTAGATATTGCAAATTTAAGAAGTTTTCTTTTATAATTCAATTTACAGATAATTAAGAAATATAAAATAATATTTCCATAAACTGTCACACAGCTTTATCACTAAGGGCCGATTTTTCAATACTTGGATAAAACTTATTCGTCGAATTATTTATAAAACTACCCTTTTAAAAACGTATTCTAATTGCCCGTATTTGACAGTTTACGTGACATTTTAATATTATCGTGTCATACTTTATTGGACGTATAAGTTTTATCCAAGCATTGATAAATCGGCCCTAAATATATCAAATGGTTTTGGTATAGTCAGTGAAAAAGCTGTTGTTGTAATTAAAATACAAGTAATTTATATTCATCTTATAACTTGCAAATATGTACATCTATATTATATATACAAGCAGGAAGCAACAATTACCGCACACTAACCTACATAAAACCATTTACTATAGGGCTTCCCATTTTCTAGGTCTCTCGGTCTATCCCTGACCGACACAAAGGTTAGGGGTGCATACTTACAGATTAGACCTTATTGCCGTACATAGTGACATTTTGTAATGCAATATTGTGTGAAATAAAAACTTATGTAACAGAATGCACTGGTGCATTTATGTTAGCTGGTAGTTATATAAATTTCAAGTAAGGTAATTATATGTAGGTTAAATAATAATAAGTACCTATATTGCTTTTAAAATTATACAATAATGACTATCAAAACTATTTGAAATAACTTGCCAGATTTATAATAATTTTTTTGGTATATTTAGGAGGTCTTAGAACAAGTAATCATCATTGATAACTTCATAAGGGTGCATTTGTGGAACTAAAACTAAATTTGGTGGGTCAGTATGGTACTTTCTATTATTATTAGGCAATAAATTATTTTAAATAAAAACATTATATTTTTAAATATCTAGGTTAAACTGCATTACTTTTGTATTATATTATGAAGTTGATTAATATATCATCACATCTAATTGTTCCATTGTTTTGCTAATTACATGAGGGTTTAGGTGCTATACACACACAATAATTAACTTTTCTATAGCTAAGGTCAAATAATGAAATTTAATACATACCTATAAATAACAAGTGCAATCTAATAATGCAACTAGCATCAATACAGTTATGAAATGCAGCACAAAACACGCATTATATATGCTTGACTGCTGTTAAATTACGTGTTTCAAAATTGCAAAGATTTTTTCAACACTGGCGTTACCATTCTCATCTTAATCACTTATCAAAACATATTAAGCACACTCAGATAAAGATTGGCACAGATAGGTCATTGGATATTCTATAACTCGGAATTGTTTGCGAGTGATAACAAAGCAGTTTCGTAACAAAAACATTGAACGCGAATGAACATTTCAACGTGTTGTTTTTAAATGAAGCCCGATCTTCGATATGGGCCGTGGAGTGCTGGTTTAATCCAATTTAGCGTCGAGACACACATCCCAGCAATGAATCACGTGTTGACAATAATAATAAAATTCATTTAGTTCGACATTATTATGGGTACATACACCTATCGTAAAACTTCGTCCATTATTTACATCTAGATACGAATCACTTGTACTTACGGTAAATAGTAATAAAGCCGTCTTTGTGTACATTAAACTTATAATTTTGCGAAAATTAACACTATTTAGACGATTAATCGATAAAATGATTAACTTTAGTTCGTTTTAATTACGACTGATTCACTCGTAGATGGAAAAAATGATGTCAACTGTCAAATCGATTGACAATTACAATGTCATTCTAAACGTCAGAACATGTTTTTTTTTACTTTTCTAATAATACTGTAAGATGCCTGGAGTTTGGTAATATTAGACGTAGTTTTAATGTGCTACACTAGGTTAAAGACATTTGATATTTTCATATTCACCGCAAGGCTAAGAGGGGATTTTAGCACTCTTAGAGTGGTACTTATTCAAATCGAATATACGATACTACTTTACAAGATGTACCATATTGTGACAGTTTGGACCACAGGTATGGACCTAAGGCATGGACATTGGTCTGTTAGTTCATGTATAGTGTAGCCAATAGACAATATATTTTTAAAAAGACTTAGACTTGGTCTTTAATCTTACCTAAACACCTGTACCTAATACGGAATATGTACTCGATTATAATGACCTCTACTGTAACTTTTAGTGAGTCAAAATTTACTTGGATAACAAATTAGGGAATGCAAATATACATTCAATCTGTATCGCTAAATTAAATTAACAGGCGTGGTAATTTACAATAAAATACTACGTATCCGTAAATACACTCTGGTACATTCTAGCTCTAGAAAATAGTGTTGCGTAAATAATTATTTCTAAATACTATTAGCGAATTTGCAGTATTAGTAGTTCAATTACTTGAACTATTTCTAATCTTATTAACACATATTAAACATAAATGAACATTGAAGGGCGGAGTACCTAGGTTATCCAATTGCATTTCATCCATATTATTATAAAAATATAAAGAGAATATTTTAGTGAAATTACTTCATAATACCTATAATCTAAGCCATTAATGAATAAAACCTGAGTTACCGACATGCACAGTCGCCAGATTAGCACGTTGAAGTGGCAATGGGCAGGGCACCATTAGCCCGTAGAACCAATGGCCGTTGCGTTGGGACAAAAAAGTTTGGAAAAAGTTCTGGGCAAAAAAGTTCTGGAGGCCACGTACTCGGCGACGAAGTGTGGGACGACCTCCCACAAGATGGACAGGTGACGTCCGAAGGGAGCCGCTGGATGCAGGCCGCCACGCCGCGCCGGTGACCTTTTGGTAATTTAAGGAATTGAATTTTAGGTTATTTAGTTTTAAAATAATTGTACTTAGGTCTAGAAGATGGCACGCCTAAACAGCGAGTCGGTTTTTATGTGAGTAGTTGTGACGATGAAAAAAAAATTCAAGAATGTTTGGTGCCAAAAAATCTGTAAAATTAATTGAGCGTTGTATCAAGGTGGCATAGAAAATACGAATATATGTATAATATGTTGATTAGGAAATAAATAAAAAAACATGCAGTCGGGTTTTTGTTATTATAATAACAATTCTTGTTTCAGATTGAATCCGTTTATGATAAATAATAATTAAACAATCGATATTTAGAAAATGGTGTTGCTGAGGATAAGAAAAAAAAGGTGGTTACAAAACTCAAGATAATAATTATGAGAAACGAGAAATGGGTATGGCCCATGTTTAGAATGATAAGTTTTTTTTCCAATAAAAACGATAATCATTCCCTAGCCTAGCGACCGATTAAACACTAATGATTAGTATCAATGTTATACAATTACCTTAAATAGTGATCAAATATATTAAAGATAATCAACGCGTGTGTGATAAAAGATTGATAGGACACATTTTATCAACGAATAATTCGGAAACTTGTTGTATAATTATTTTAATACAATTTACAATCGTTTTGCACTCGTACGGTAAAGTATAAATGAAAACAACTGAATTTATGATTAACAGTATTCTACATTCATCATTGTGTGGACATATTGAATTATAAGGGTAAGTTTGAAGTGAATAAATAAAATAATGTGATTAAACGTATGAATTAATTGGTATTAATATAAAATGTTCAGAAAAAATATGATAGCCCAGTTATTAAGGTATAGAACGCAGATCGAGCTAGGTAAACTATGAAGTTATGTATGTCTTTTTCTATTCTTATATTAACCAAAACTGAGTTTGTTGTTTATTTGATGAAGGCGATAATCCTAGGAACAATTTGCATTGAAAAATACTTCTGTGTTGGATAGTTCCTATAAAGATTATGCAAAAGCTTGAAAAAGTTTTCTTTTGAAAGGAGACGACTTTGTATTATGAATACTGCATAGGTCAATTAGATCCATGTAAATAATTAGGTAGTTCGAAGTTTGAACTTAGCAGAAACATGGAAGTATTTGGAAATATAAATCATTTTTCCCGCTAAATGTAAAAAAATAATCGTTACGTTTAGTCCCTGTAGAGTGTAGACTATTTTGTGCATTACTAAACATTAGTTAAATACTCATGAATTTACTGTTTTTCAGTCTCTTTTTCTTAAAATTGAAACTAGTTTCCCTAATTTCAGATGAGTCCCAAAGAAGAATCAGATAATATAGGTTCTGCATTGGAAGCAGTTATCGCAAGTGTTGGTGAAATAGGGCTGTACCAACGTTTGCTATGTATAGTGATGCTACCGTTTGGTTTCGCGTGGGCGTTCTCGTATTTTGTGCAAATGTTTATTACAGCTACACCTCAGGAACACTGGTGTAGAGTGCCTGAATTGGCATCGTTGGATGTTGATCTCAGGTACCTAAATATGACATGAAAGAGATGGATTGAAAACAAATTACATATATAATAATTTGAGCGTTTTCAGTAAGGTTAGGTTAAGAATTATCAATTCTTAAAAGGATGCTTTTAATCTCTTAACAATTACTCTTATTAATAAATTATAGTCTAAGATCCCACTGCAGGATCAGTGCGTTCATCGGTTTTTTGCTGAAAACCGAATTTTTATGTATATTTATAATTAGGAGAATATATATCGACTAGGTTGCCAGTCAAAATTTGGCCGCAAGCATGTTTAATTAAAATTTTTCTAATCGATTTTTGGGAAAAAAATTCGTTCACTTGTTTTTTGAATAAAATGAAGTCTACATCACGTCAAATGATATAAAAATTCTAAAAAATCACGGTTGCCGCTTTTCACCTGGCCGTAACATCTTGGCAGCCTGGTGCAAACAGGTATGATTTCGATTCATTTTTGCGTTCATAACGCACATTTATGAATCATATATCAAATTAAAGCTAATTTTTTTCTATTTATTATCATATATGGTTGCCTAATTAAATCCCGCCGCAAATAAGGGTTGCTGGCTTTTAAAAATTATAAATATAGGATTAGTGCGTTCATCGTTTTTTGCTGAAAACCGAATTTTTATGTATATTTATAATTAGGAGAATATATATCGACTAGGTTGACAGTCAAAATTTGGCCGCAAGCATGTTTAATTAAAATTTTTCTAATCGGTTTTTGGGAAAAAAATTCGTTCACTTGTTTTTTGAATAAAATGTAGTCTACATCACGTCAAATGATATAAAAATTCTAAAAAATCACGGTTGCCGCTTTTCACCTGGCCGCAACATCTTGGCAGCCTGGTGCAAACAGGTATGATTTCGATTCATTTTTACGTTCATAACGCACATTTATGAATCATATATCAAATTAAAGCTAATTTTTTTCTATTTATTATCATATATGGTTGCCTAATTACATCCGGCCGCAAATAAGGGTTGCCGGCTGTTAAAGATGTTGAATATTTAAGGTTGAGTGTAAACATGCTTGCAGCCAAATTTTGACTGGCAACCTAGTTGATATATATTCTCCTAATTATAAATACATATAGTTACATAAAAATTCGGTTTTCAGCAAAAAACCGATGAACACACTAATCTTATATTTATAATTTTTATAAGCCAGCAACCCTTATTTGCGGCCGGATTTAATTAGGCAACCATATATGATAATAAATAGAAAAAAATTAGCTTTAATTTGATATATGATTCATAAATGTGCGTTATTAAATTAAAAATAAATCGAAATCATACCTGTTTGCACCAGGCTGCCAAGATGTTGCGGCCAGGTGAAAAGCGGCAACCGTGATTTTTTAGAATTTTTATATCATTTGACGTGATGTAGACTACATTTTATTCAAAAAACAAGTGAACGAATTTTTTTCCCAAAAATCGATTAGAAAAATTTTAATTAACACGTTCACTGCGGCACCTAAAATGCAAAACTTACCGTTGTTGCGGCATGTCTTCCATACTTCACATCGGCAAGTTCACCACTGTGCGTCATGAGCCATTTTTATCACATCGCACCTTCTGACTTTGAAGGTTAATAATTTCATGAAATTTCAAGATATTTCAAAATTTTTTTTTTAGATAATAGTATATATAGTCTAGTATATACCGCATAAATAGCTTTTAGTTTGACCCAATAGTTTAAAAGATATGAGGGAAAATGTAAACCCCTGATTTTGTGAAAAATTATTTGCCATCCCGCACTGCGTTGATACGGCATGTTTACAGTAATAGCGATGGGAAACACTGTAAAACAAAACATCGATATCGATATAAATCAATTTTGTATATTTCAGTCTGTTTGTTAACAGATAACGAGATCGTCGATACAAAAAAAACACTTATAAAACAAGGTACTTGATAGAGTACTATCAGGAAATTGTTCAGTAACTTTTGTTTTAAATTGTTAAGTAACTTTTGTTTTAATGTTTTATATTATTTTCACAACTGTCATCACATATTTTTTGCATTTATGCTACGAAATAAAAGAAAGTAAAAAAACTAAAGCCTTTATGGTATCATTGTCATTTAAAAATTTGATAACGACGCGTGGGGTCCTGGTGCATCACTATGCGAGACTGACACGCGGCGCGCTCGCAGTACAGTGCGGCATGAGGTGCTTGTCCATGGCAAAATATTTGACATGCCGCACACAAAAGAAACGGTTTCTTTTCTATGCGTGTGTCCAATATTTAGCCATACGATTTTTAAACGAAATTGAGTCCTACTTCAAACTGTGATCACAAAAATATATTTGTCTCTTTTCTAGTCATTGATTAACATATAAAAAACCTCGCCGCACCACGGTGAAAACTGCGATTTTGGGCGCCGCACTGTGGTGTAGTCGCTGATGGCCCGATACTGGACATGCCGCAGTGAACGTGTTAAACATGCTTGCGGCCAAATTTTGACTGGCAACCTAGTCGATATATATTCTCCTAATTATAAATATACATAAAAATTCGGTTTTCAGCAAAAAACAGATGAACGCACTGATCCTGCAGCCGGATCTCGTACTATTAATATTATTTACAATTTTTAATGTTGTTTTTCGATGTTTTCATGTTTTTACTCTCTAGAGTAAGTAGGAGTAAAATTTTTTGATGCAAATTACCGATCTTTCAGACGACAATTATCGGTACCGTCCACAGGAGACTACGATGTTGATAATTGCATGATGTTCGATGCTAATTGGACTCAAGTGCTGGAGACTTTGCGACCACCTGATGCCAATACACCACTTGTTCCTTGTCAGAATGGTTGGGAGTTTATTCTTGAAGATATTCCTTATTCTACTGTTGTGAGCGAGGTTGGTTTTAAAGAGCTTTTCGATAAATTTGTAAAATGTTCAGGAGAGGATAGAAAATAATATAGAAGTAGCAAAAAATTTGATATTTCAATAAATTGATAAAGCTAAAATACGTTTCTGTTATAGTTGCGTATCTTTGGTATAGTGATTTTTGGCTATGGGGTAATTTCCTAAGCTGGTAATGTTTGTTAATAAATTTGAATCCTATTGTGATCAAATAATATATCTAAACAGTTATTATAAACCAATAATTATAATATGATTTTTACTTTAGCTTTAGAAATTATCCCACATTTGCACTATAAGCTCTTGAGCTGAATCCATACTAATACATATTATAAATGCGAAAGTAACTCTGTCTGTCTGTCTGTTACTCAATCACGCCTAAACTACTGAACCAATTCTTATGAAATTTGGTATGGAGATATTTTGATAATCGAGAAAGGACATAGGCTACTTTTTATCCCGAAAAAATAACGCAATCTCGGAAATCCCACGGGAACGGGAACTATGCGGGTTTTTTTTGACTGCGCGGGCGAAGCCGCGGGCGGAAAGCTAGTAGTTTATATAGCTAGAACGTTTTCCTTTCAGCGTGAGTGGGTTTGCGATAAAGCTAGCTTGGTGCCTTGGACGCAATCCATAAGTTTCCTTGGATCGATCGTCGGTGGTATACTATGTGGTACATTAGCGGATAGATTTGGGAGACTGCCCGTTCTAATATGTGAGTATGGTAACTAATATAAAAAATTCTCATGTCGCGGTGTTTGTAGTTAAACTCATTCGAAAAGGCTTGACTGGTTTTAATGAAATTGGTCTGAGTATCGTACAATATCTATTTTTCATTCCCCTCTCAGTCTTTTTTTGGCTGGCAAGTGGCAGTTTGGTTAATGTGTTTGGTCAATGTGATGAATATCGCAAATGCAATTGGTTCGTTACTAAGCTATTACATAGCTTCTATCGCGGGCCTTGAGTGAGGGGACCGAATCCAGAAATTCCGTAACGAAAAAAACCTCACGCTCCTCACTCCGACGGGCACGGAGGTGTGGCTTAATGGCATAGTATGTAATAGCTTTACCGCGGCAGTCCCTGAGTGCCACACGTCTTTTAAAAAAAAAGGGTTGCTGTAAATTCTAAAATACCGTCTAGCGAAGAATGGACCCCATTTTTATAATTGACAGGAATTTAACTCCTCTCTGTCCAGATTTTGCCATAAACACCTGAGGATATCGGATAAATATGTCTATCAATTTGTTGCAAATGCAAGAGTAGGTAAGTACTTTTGTAAATACATACCTTTATGGTTGTTTCCAGTGGCCAACGCGTTTGGTGCCATAGGAAATATTGCGTCTATGTTCACGTCTGGATTCTGGGACTTTGCAGCTTGTCGCTTCGTCGCCGGAATGTGTGTGGACAGCTGTTTCATACTCATTTTTATTCTTGGTAAGTAAATAGTTATTATTGATTCTGAAATATAGTATAAAAAACACGCTTTATAAGGTAATCTCACGAAATTATTGTGTGCTCACCGATCCTTGTTATGTTTGAATTAAATCTATCCATTTAGAGTGGCGGAAAATCAAGTCTAAAAGAGTCAAAACAATTAAAAATACATATTGCGGCTTTTACTCTTAGTTGATTACTAATACTATACTCGCAAGTATTTTAGTTTTTAAACTAATTTAAATTATTTTTATGTTCTTATA
This sequence comes from Colias philodice, assembly GCF_061535455.1. Classification (NCBI taxonomy): domain Eukaryota; kingdom Metazoa; phylum Arthropoda; class Insecta; order Lepidoptera; family Pieridae; genus Colias; species Colias philodice. The sequence goes on from NC_143088.1 coordinate 11,324,666, forward strand.
GTGAAAATTTTCATAAAAAATAAATAATATTTTCAGTATTAGAGTACGTGGGAACAAGATATCGTACTGTAGTATCTAACATATCCATAGCCCTGTTTTTCGGAGGGGGTTGTATTTTACTCCCATGGATAGCTCTATGGGTCTCTGATTGGAAGTTACTTATGATAGTCACTTCGATACCAATGATTGTGGGGTTCTTGGCGCCCTTCGTGGTACCAGAGAGTGTGAGGTTTGTTTTTTTATAAATAGTTAATTATGTCCGTATTATCCATTTTATTTTTGTATGTTTTTTTATATCTCATTTTTTCTATAAAAATAAATTAAATATTAATTAAATATTCAATGTTAAAAAAATATTTAACTTCAAAAAAAGTGGAAATATACAGCTGCGTAGGCACGGAATATGACATTATACATAGAAATCATAATTATTGTCTTTATATCTAATTCTAAGAAATTATCTCTCTGATACTTATAAGAGTAAGAAAGAAAGAGATGCATTTAATTCTTTGCCCAATAAAAAAAAACTTATTTTTTTAGATGGTTAGCGACAAAGGGTCGGATTGATAAAGCCGTTGAGGTTCTGAAGCGGTTCGAGAAAATCAATGGAAATAAAATACCTCAAAATGTGATGGATCAATTTATTGTGAGTTTTATATGTTTTTGTATAGTAAATAACAGTTTGGAAAATGAAAGTAAAGTTTTTCATTCGATAGGTATAGTGTATAGTGTGCGTAGAGTGAAAATAAAATTCTTTTAATTTTGATTGTTTCTGTTGATCGTTACAAATGAGAATAAATTTAATAACGATAAGTGAAAATGTTAACATTAAAGTACAAAATTAATTCAATGATTTCATTGCACAGAACCTTTTTTTGTGAAAATGTGTAATAAATTGTATATTTCGTCATTCCTTACATTCTCCTGGGAAATTACCATATTTCTAATATTTACTAGCATCGAAAGTGAAAGTAAACTAAACATGATGTTAAAATTAATGACATGTTTTTTGGACAAGTACCAACCGCTAAGAACACCATTGACTTAGACCGGCATCTCCCTGATCCTCAGAAGTCTCAGAACCCCCTTCCTGGCCATTGAATTGGCATTGATGCCTCCCAAAAATACGTACTTGGCAAGTCTCTCATTTATAAAGCATTATAATGGTATAAAAACTAAACATCACACGTCCCTGTGCCGCATGGTGCTGTTCTTCATCTTTACGATCATGGCCACTAATGTTTTAAAAATGAAATACACCCAGAAATACTTATTTTGTGCACAAATAACATACATTTTCTATGCGCATATCTCACAGTTTCACTCTTAGAATATCTCTTTAATGCTTTTAAAATGGTGGGATAGGAATGTCTGTTATTTTCTTCTGTTATTTCAAGCTTTCCGCCAAACACACGAAGGACGAAGACCATGACATCACCCTGATCTTCAGAACTTCTTCCCTCCGCCGCATAGTGTTGTTTTTCACCTTCACGTTAATTTCCACTTATGTTTTAATAAAGTCACCCAAAAATACACATTTTGTGCACTTTTTCGATGAGTATATCTTACAATTTTCCTCTTAGTACCTAAAGGTAGTTCTATACTGTCATTATTTTAAATTCTTCTATTCATTTTTCAAGCTTTCCGCCAAAAACTCCAAGGACGAAGACCACGGCATCACCCTGATCTTCCGAACCCCCTCCCTGCGCCGCATGGTGCTGTTCCTCGTGTTCACGTTCATGTCGGTCGCCGTGATGTTCGACAGCATCATCCGCATGGCCGAGAACCTTGGGTTGGACTTCTTTGTTACTTTCTCTGTCACTTCTGCTACGGAACTACCGTCGATTGTGGTTCTTCTGCTGCTTTTGGATAGGTATGTATTTGCCTACCTACAGCATAAAGTTATATGGTTTTCAATTGCGGGTTTATAGATTTTACCGAAGGTGAAGATGAGTTATTATAATCGTAGTTCAATTGCTTCGTTTTATCTTTTTTTACCAATGACGTCTTCTAAATTAATTTATATAAAAGGTCTCCAAATTGTATTTACCAAGTTCAATGCGACTAATAAACGAACCATAATGTTTTCCATGTTCACTTTCGCATTTGTCAAGCTACATTACATTTTCATTTTGTAACTAGGTATCTTCATTTTCAGGTTAGGACGACGCTGGCTGGTGTTTGCGCCGATGATGGCTGCAGGCGCCCTATGTCTCATAACTGCGTTTGTACCTAGAGGTATATTTAATTCATTTTAATGAAACTTCATCTCAAATTTTGGCTAAAAAAGGGGAGCGATTAAGTATATACGAGTACTATGAGCAGTTACAAAAAATTTGAATTGTTTCAGTTCAGCCTTTCAGTTGAAAATCTGTATCTATCAACGATATTTTGGGACTATTTTTAGGAAATCTTATTTAGCATCCCTCTTTTCTCTCTTTTTAAATCATATTTTTAATACTTACTTAACTACCCAATATTTAATTTAACCGTTCCAAAACAATTTTTGGTAAGTACAATGAGTTTACCAATTCCTACCATTTTTTCCTTTATTCCAGGAATAATATCAGTATCCCTAGCGGTAGTCGCGCGGTTTTTCAACAACATGTCGTACGTGGCCATTATCCAATGGACGCCAGAACTAATGCCGACCGTAGTGCGAGCTTCTGGCGCGTCGTTTGTGCACATTAGCGCTTTCGCTGCTGTCATTGTGACGCCGTTTATTGTGTATTCTGTAAGTATTATTTATAACTAGCGGTCCGCCCCGGCTTCACCCGTAGTACATGTTTACGTTTTCTGTCTATAAGTACCATCCTCGTACTTCAAGGAATATGATAAAAAATATCGAAATCAGTCCACCCGTACACGCGTGATGCCGTGGCCAAGGGAAATTTGGATTCATTTTAAATTTTTAAGCTATTGCATAGCTTCTATCGCGGGCCTTGAGCGCGGGGACCGAATCCAGAAATAACGAAAAACCTCACGCTCCCCACTCCGACGGACACGGAGGTGTGGCTTGAAGGCATAGAATGCAATAGCTTTACCGCGGCAGTCTCCGAGTGCCACACGTCTTTTTTTTATAATATATAGAGATTACGCGATATCGGATGAAAATTTAGACAAGTTTCTTAAAAAGTAAAAGATCAACTAGCGTCTTTTGGAACGGAGTTGCTTATCGCGGGTTGTGAAAGGAGGCTAGACGAAATTAAGGGCGGCCGTACACGGGTGGCTCGAGCGGTTAATGGCTGAGCGACGTACACGGACTGCTCGATCGTTCGGTCAAAACAAACCGCGCAGTTGACGACGGCTTGCAGCGGTCGCGACGCGACGGCTCGAGCAGTCCGTGTACGGCAGTGAATGAATGTCCATAGTTCAACGCGCGGCCGCGGTCGCGGCTTCAAGCCGTCTGTCTCAACTGCTTGAAGCGGTCCGTGAACGGCCGCCCTAAGACCAAAAGTTGTGTCGTCGGACTTTTGATTCTTCGACATGTCTGTTTCCTCACTATGTGTCATTTTCATAAAGTAACAACGCTATTCAATCTAGCGTTTGTAATAATGAAATACATAAAAGCATTAACATGTTTTTTATATGAAATAGGTACTTGTGTCTTCTTTTGTATAAGTATTTCCTGAAGTAAATAAGTACATGTTTTGGACATTAACAACGTACATGGTCACGGTCAGATTGGCAAAGATGCAATAAAATTAGAAAAAAAATTTCAACTGTGGCTTGAAAGTACACAAAAATCATATCATAAAATCGCTTAGTTGCAATTTGAAAGAAATACAAACACGATAAAGAAGCAAAATATAGTATGTATAAAGTGAACCTTGTTTAAATTCGGTTTAAAAGGATTTAATTTGAGAAATTAAAAAAAAAAATCGACCATACTGGCCAATCCTCCTCTCGAATTTAATTTCTAGAAGAACTGATATTTTTTAATTAATCTTTTATTTATTATTCTATTATTAATCTTGTTATATCTTTTATTTATTTTTTAACGTGATAACGTTTTTAAAATCGTTTTAGTCGGGTGACATGTTCAGAAACTTGTGTCACACCAAAACCTCACGAGCGCGATCGCAGGTATAACGAGAGAGAGACGGACCGATCTCCCGTCTCATCTCGAGCGCTGCCACCAATAAGACGTTATCACGTAAACATCTCGATCGTAAACCTACTTTACAAACAACCAATTTTTTTATTAATCTTACAGGACCGCGCATGGGAAGGGCTATCGCTAATCATAGTAGGGGTGGTGGGGCTCAGTGGGGCGTCTCTAGCCTTGGTGTTACCTGAGACCAAGGGGGAGAGGATGCCGCAGACCTTGGACGAGTGGGAGGTGATGGCGAAGGTCCAGCCGGTTAAGAAGTAAGTACAACCGCTTTAGCCTTGACTCTTCAGATAGATATATAGATTTAAAAACTTAGATTAAAAAATAAAAGGCAGATGGAGGCTTGAGCGCCATTTCCCTATAGCTGAAAATTTTCCCAATTTTTTACCCGAGTGCGGCTGAAAGAGGTTTATGTTTTTCGAGTGTATGTATGTAGGTGTACATATTATAATATTTCTTTTGCACGCTTTACAGCACAAGCCACTGGACGGATTTTTTATTATTTTTTTTTTGCGAACACGAGAAAAATGTCTGCAACTCCTTTTTCAAGACTCTTATTATCAGTCTTAATAGATAACTCAAACTCAAATATAACTGAAAAACTTGGAAAAGATGAGTAATTTAATCACAATCATTTATTGTGAATAATAATTAAAACAAATGAGGTACCTGCCTATTTCTAAAACATAATTGCATTCTTCTTTCACAGAACGCAGTCTGCACCCCTCGGCCAAATCGATCCCAGCTGATATAAGGTTATTTATTTAATAAAAAATGTTTTTGATAAACTTGTGTTTTTTATTAAAAGGGCTCCAATTCCGAATTATTTTCCTCTGTTTCCGAAAAAGTGACAAAACCAATTTGATAATATTTTATAACGAAAATATTAATTTATGCAATGAAATAAATAACAAAATGAATATGACTATTTTCTGAAAATTTAGTAAGTAACTAAGTAGGTCTAATAAATTTAATTATTTATTGACACGGCGTATACAAACGCGAATGTGAAAATAAGCAGATCTGTTTAATTACAGATACCTAATATAAATTAATATGGTTCTATTTATTTTAACAAGTACCGATTTTTAACGAGTTACACGCTCATTACCCATGGTGTTAATTATTTGGAAACGTACCTTATTATCATTACAATTTACAGTTTTTTTTTATTAAATTATAAAATATAAGCTATACCACAGACTAAAATAAATATATAATAATATAAAATTTAATAATAATATACTACGTATACAACTATACTTTCCATGGCAACTGAAGAATTATTGTTGTGAGTGAAAGTTTTCTTCATAACTGTAAAAAAATACAACAGTTTAGAATAGGTATTTTTAACAAGATTAAATATTTTGTTCATTTAATTACTCGTGTTATTTTTTTTATTAAGATGTCTTACTAAGCAACTAAATATTATTGTACGAAAAAAAAATATAATTCTCAATCCGACAGCGAATGTATGTAAGTAATGTACCTACTTAGTTACTTACGCTTATAATACGGTAGCTCAAAGTGTTTTAATTAAAACGCTTCATTACAAGTATCAACAATTACCGACGCTGTGCGGCGCCCTTTTAATTGTAAACATCCTGATAAGTGATAACTAATTCAGGTCAATTACAATACGCCAACCATATAAACCTCTGTGAGAACTACAACATAATCCGAAGTCCACGATTGGTCGCTTAGCTTTTTAATTCGTTGTTTTGGCGGGCTTTTGATCACTGCTCTCGTGCCAGTATCATAGTAATAATCAAGAAGGCTTGTTTGTAATAATACTTTAATAATAGCTCAATGGCCAGTATTAATTACTGATGTATTTTTTTAACTTAGGTAACTAGGTATTTTTAGATGAAACTTCAATGTTTTTCAAATATTTTATATCGTCAGATTGACTGATCAACCTACATAATATTTACTTTGTGTATTTACCTTTAAATTATGGCTATACGTCTTACTTTGCATATATAAATAAAATAGTACAAAATATGTACAAAATCCATCATTAATTATTCGTGTTTGCAATGTATTGAAATGTTTTGAAATTCAATAAATATGTATAAATGTTTTGACTTTTGACCTTAAACCTCCACAAAAAAATGACAAAAAATGGTTTATTATAACTTCATACTACCTAGTTATGTGTGTATACAATATTGTTATTACCCTGTGTATAAATTTATTGTGTCAAGGTAAGTAAATAAACGTAAGAAAACCTCCCACTCTTGTCTTCATCCTATCTTGAGACTGATAATGGATTATACGTAATAAGTAATTAATTTTTATATGATTCGTTTATGACTTTTATCTCATGTAAATAAAAGATTGTATCATTGTATCATCCGATCGTACGGTGCTTTAAGAATTACTACAAAAAAAGCTCTATTCTATATTCTGTAGAATTCGTAATAGGTACTTGCAGTAGCCAGTTCATTCAATAATATTTTGAACAGGTAGTTTTAAAGTCAAACGCCATTGGTCCATTCAATATTTGCCGCAATGCGCAGTCCTGCCAGTTCAAAAACGGATACTTTCTCTCGTTTCAAACTACTATAAAAATTAAATTCTTCTCTTGTAAGTAATGCCCACTTGAGAATGCATTTAAATGATTTCATACTTTATTGCCTTTCGCACAAAGTTTAGTTTATATTTAGAGCAAAAGGTCACTGCAGTCATTCACACGAACCGAACATGTGGTAGTCCGTAGTAGCTAGTACCACAGCTAGTACACTCGCGCCAAGGCTTCGGATGGCCGCGCCAAATGTAATTCCATTTTTTAAATTCGAAAACCCTTCTTTTTACTTTTTTTATTTTTTCATTTATTGTCTGTGGCCGCATAGTGATTATAAACAAATGAGGAACAATTTAAAATTTTATCGCCCGCTGTTTTGAAAATTTAGTCACCAATCAGCCATGGTAAGTTGGCAAAGTTCCAATTATTACGTTAAATTAGATTCATTGTTTGATTTCGCGTCTTTTATCGTAAAATTGTTTGTATTTCGATATCTCATATTATTATCGTCAAGACATTGACTGTATTTTTGCAAGTTGTTACATAAAATAATTAACTAACTATTTAATATCACTCATATTACTATTATACTACAGTTGAGTAAACAAAATGCGATTAACGATTTGTACTGAATTGAACATATTAATTGTAACAATGGAACTACGGATTTTTAATGATTATTACCTAGGTACATTGTGCATTGTTTAACAATTTTAGCACATTTAAGATCTTACTAGTGTCGACGCAGCAGTTAAAAATTAAAATCTAGATCATACCTAAACATGCAACGCTAGATGTAGGTATCAAACTGTATCAAATATGTGACAATACTTGTAAACAGAAATGTAACAATTTTTAAAGCTCATTTAACCCATTGAGTTACTATGTAGTACATAGTATCTCAATGATTTAAGTTTTAACCATTGTTAGTTAGCAAAATTGTACATTAAGTACCGTCTATGTTATGTATTCTTCAATTATTATAAAAAAATAAAACCTCTTATAATTTTGTCGTTTATTACAATAATTATTACCAGAACAAATTAAAAATTTAGATCGATACATCTATGCATGTTATCAATAATAATAGTAAAGTTTTTACTTTTTGTGTTTATAAATTGTAAAATATAAAATGCATAGTCGTGTTAGAGTATACTGCCGTCCTTTAACTAAAAAGCCGTTAACCAACAAATGGTCAATTTTCAGTTTTAAATGTAGGGTGACAGAGTTCAAAATTCTCTATCTTTCTGTCTAAGAATCATTTCTCTAGCGTTAATAGTTATAGAGATATAAAAATATTGTAAGCCGTTAAATAACACAATTTTCAGCCATTCCATAACTTGAAAGCGTCTAACCAACACTACTTCGCTAAATTTCCTTTAAAGTACCTTAACCGCCAGATTTAATAATTATTTTTTAGCTTTTTACTTGACTAAAAGTACGTTATCAGATTATACTTGACTATCGGGACGCAAAAGGACTATAACTGCTTTATGATAAGCTTTCATATAACTATTCCAATGGAAATCCTTACCTTATTTGCAGTTACTCGCCCTTAACGCTTTTTTAGTTAAGTAATTTTATTTAGGACAAATTCTAATAACACTTTTTTGCTTAACTACAAAGCAGCTAACCCTCATTTTTTAGCTAAAAGGCAGTTATCCGATTCTGGTGATGCATCAGTTTTGGGGATGAGAGTGATGATGAAATAATGTCGCCCCCAAGCGGCGTACCGATTACTTTTGATTTTCTTTTACAAGACGTATTATTTCTGATCAAGTTTACTAAGTTTTAAACAATCTAGCAGCTATTTTACGGAAAATATAACAAGTCAAAGTTACGAAAATTTGGTAGATAATGGTTACGACATTGCGAACTTTCAATCGTATTTCTCTGTCTAGACTCTGATTTGTCTCTGTAACCGAGAAAGAGGACATAGGCAGTCTATACTATTTAATTTTTAAAACAATTTATTAATACTTAATGTAATTTACCCCTTGGGTGGAATTAGTAATCGACTGTCAAGCAATGTACTAGAGATGGTGATACAAAAATTGTTATGAGTACACTCCCTTTGACCCGCTGACGGGGAGACCATTTTGCCACTATTGCTATTTTTTATTTTCTTTATATTAGATTATTAAGATTTGTATTTTTTTACATGGTAGCAAATAAAAAGTTTTCTACCTCCTGCTATTTTCCACATATTCTGGTATATTATATTTTCTAAATGTGGATGAAAGAGTCTTCTAATCATTTGATAAGCGGTTCTACATTATTTATTAAGAGCATCCCACATGTAAGTCGAGCTTGAAGCCCTATTGAAACCAGGGTGTTTTTTTTCAAAAACCTCGTGCACATCTTAACTTTTTTTTCAGGAAACGATTTATGTTTACATTGTTTGTGGTTATATATGTACTCACATATCCGTGACTCGTATGATGGCTTCGCAGAAGAGTATTTATAAAATAACGTTATAATTGCAATTCTAAATGAAAATACGGTTCCAAAAAGAAAAGCGAGAAGATTTATCTATAATCTTAACCCCTTAATGAGCCTCTGTAATGAAATAAACGTGAACATGACGAGAAATAAAGGTTAATTTTATCAACAACTTAAAAGAGTCATTTAGTAAAAGAGTTACAATACTTGTTACTCACAAACAGACGCAAGAACCATTAATTTAGATAGTGTTTAAATCCTTAATACTTTAGGTTTAAGTATTAAGGATTTAAACACTATCTAAATCTAGCTTTTGATCCTTTTCCTTTCCATTGGTTGACCTAGAGGATGTAATTCCCGAGAGCAAAGCCTAAGACAGCAGCAAATTTTTAACATTAGTAAGATTAAAATTTAGTACAACTATATAGAATCATAGTACAAAAGCATCTAAAAGCCCTTAACCGTTTATTATAAAGTTTTTGAAATTTAAATTAAAGCGAAAGTCATAGCTTAAAAGTAGTTATAGTAGCTTAACGACGTTTTAGGTAAGCATTTTATTACTAAATAAAAAAAAAATCCCAAAATGAAAATAAAAATACTAAATTACTTAGCTAAAAAGTCGCTATGGTATGTTAACGGCCGTCTTGTCCAGTAAATAGTTAAAATTTTCAGATTATATGCTGAACTAAACGAGAAAAATTGAATTTAAAAATAAATTATAACAGTTTATGGGTAAAAACTATTATTTATATATAATATAATTAAATTTCGATCGATGTATCTCACAATAATTATTCTAAGTGTCATAATTTTTAAGAAATAACGATTTCCGTGTTTTTTGCCATTTACTCGAAACTCACTTCGTGGGCTTAACGGCTTTCTAGTTAAAGGACGGCAGTATATTATAGTCAATATTCTAACTCACGCAAGTTTACAGCTGCTGGTCATAAAAACAATGAAATCAAAATCGTTTCTTTTTTTTTTCATGAAATTTGATTCTCATTATGAGAGAACTCCAATAAAATACCTAGTTGATACCATTAGTTAAAAATGGATTTTAAATTGATTCAGTGGACTTTTTATTATCTTTTGGCTGATTACAGTTTTCTGATATTTCTTTCACGACCGTGCCGGGGTCGTACCTATAAATAGTTTTAACAGTTTCGAAGAAGGAGAATTTATGTAGGTACTTACAATTACATTTTTTATTATTACGTAAAATTAAAAAAAATCTAAAAATAAAAACTTATCGCACATATTCAATTATAATGCAGAACACGAATTTGGATATTTATTCAAATCAACGCGTAAATACTTTAAATTCACTGTTTGTATATAACAGTAAATATTTAACATTACTGAATTCTTATGATTCAATCAGTATTCGAAACGAATATTATGGGCCGGAATAGTTTTTAGTAATGAACACTGTTAAACAAATTGTTACATAAAAATTTATAAAGCAATTTCAATGAAAAAAAAAAAAAAACAAAAAATTCAAAATTGACAAAAAAATGGTTACTTTTATCAACCGACAAACTAGTTTACTATTTTTAACCGAGACCAGACGCGTTCCTTATGACGAATCCCAAAAAAGCCCCGCGGCTCTCAATTTGTAGAGTATATTTTTTATGTTTTTTAGATTCAGACAGACTTCGTTATTTTATGGATAACTAAAAGGCTATAGTGAAACGTTTGATAATTATCTAAGCCGTTGGAGAATGAACGCTACTATTTTTTGTTAATCAGGCAAGGTAAAATAGCCATAGAGACTTTAATAGACAAGGTCCGTGTATGTCCGTGTTCGATTCATTTGATAGGCAAGCTTTCATAGGAGAGTTTATGAATCAGATTTATTTCCTAAAATAAAGGGCTCATCTGGTTACCAAAATATGGCTAATTTTCGATCTCCCACGGCCTGCTATACCGGCAAAAACTCAAACATTTATTTTATTCAATAAGACTTCTTCTAGAAGCACTTTTGAATCGTCATAACATATTTTTAACATTTACTGCTGATTCGGAAAGCAGTATCTATCGAGAATAACCGGCAAGAAACGTCCGTCTGTTTAAACTTTCGCATAAGTACAGCAGTACCACAGACTAATAATAATATACTACGTATGCAGTACCTATTATTTATAAGTAATGTTGATAAGCGAAAGATAAACATATCTTGGAACCTGCACGGGTTTAAAGACCCTGTGGTGCCCTAAGCAAGTTTCTTTCGTTAGTAATAACTATGTGTTACTTTATTTATGTAACTTATAACCGATCTCAGAGAAGAAGGAAATTATACGTTGGATTATGTGCATCTAGGTACCTATTTATTGCAACTTCCTACGAATGTAGCGAAAATTTGTAAGAATGTAGGGTTTCCTCTAAAAACACATGACCGGATTGGATGCAATTTGGTACAGAGATAGATAATATTGCAATGCTACCTTATACCTGACGTTGCAATTGCTTATGGGCGACGTTGATTACCTAACATCAAGTGCACCGTTACTTTGCTGGTTGTATTGTATAAAAATATCTACGATCTGCAGCATAAGGGCTAGGTAACCTAGGTACCTAGCTCCTGGTCATAGATCTAGCGTATCGAACTATAGCTTATTTTATATTAACTTAAATAAAAAAAATATTATAATATAATATTAACTTAAATAAATGTTATCTAGAAAAATAATTATTATAGAAAGAAAGAAAGAAATTATTATTCAACGATGTACCAAAGCAATTTCTTTGGTCAGCATTACTTGGCGTTATCCATTTCACAAGAATAACAATCAACTGATAAGTAAAAATCAAATAGAATGATAGACGATTATATCTCTGTTCACACTTCACAGGCTGGTGCGAAATGATGACATATTCTACGTTATTTACCAAACTAAGCCAATGTTTTGATACATGCCGACCATATTCATTAATAGTTTATACAATAAAACTGAAATAAAATACACATAATATGCTTGACTAAACACTTTTGCATATAACACGTTTGTTAAATATGGAAAACAAAAAATTTGAATGCATTTGAATTTTCAATTTAACCTTTTGAAATCGTTAATTTTGGATGACAATGGCACAACAATGGTGGACAATGGTTTTAAGAAGAAAAAAAGTTAAGGTATTGTTATTTGCTGCCAAAATACTGCGTTTGTAGTTTAACAATATGATACTATACAATACCTATGTATAATACCATAAATGATTTTTTTATATTTTTTTTTCGTAACGTAAGTTCTGTCTCTCAAGAAGCATTTGGTTATTTTATTACTTTTTCAGAAATATGGAATTTATCTTCCAAGAGTTCCAAGAGTCGAGTTCAAAAGCCTGATAACAATTATTGTGTTTATTATTTCAACTGTTGAAATTCAGCAGTTATATGATAGCAATAATTATATTTATACAATATAATTAATTAATGATGCAAAGATATCGCTAATTATTATTGCCTAATTGGACATAATTCTGTGGGTGGTCACTTACAGGTTACCGACCTTATTATTATCAGGTACCTTGTAGGTATTATGCAAGTAAATAACAAAAATGAAATAATATAATCTATTCCATATATGGTTGCATAATAAACCTATCATAAATAATATTTTCTTTCTACAGTTTAACACTCACATTTATGACGAATAAATCACATTTTGTTTGTTAGAACGCGCTAATCTCAGTAACTACTGGTCCGATTTGAATAATTATTTCGGTGTTAGATAGCCCACTTATCGAGGAAAGCTACCTATAGGCTATATTATATTATCATCACGCTAAGACAAATAGGAGTGGAGCGCTGCGTTACATATAAAATTTCAACTAAAACAAAAACAAAACGATAGCACATAAGCATATTATAATAAGCAGGTTTATGATTAATCCATACTAATATTATAAACTAGCTTCCGCCCGCGACTCCGCCCGCGCGGATGTCGGTCTTCGCGTGGATAGTTTATTTCATCCTTCCATTTTGAGTTACTCTGACAATGACATCTTATAAATATCTATTGGACCCAAATACGGCTAGGCCTATAATAATACGCAACGTGTGTTCGCGGTTCTACAGAACAACGTCTATGGATAAAACTGAAAAATTAAGATAAAATTTTTTTCTACGCATTTTTCCAGGATAAAAAGTATCCTATTTTACGCCCAGGATAATAAGGTATAATTATATACCAAGTTTCATCGAAATCGAACCGTTAGTTTTCACGTGATGTCTTCACATACAGACAGACAGACAGACAGACAGACAAAAATTTTTTTAATCACATATTTGGGTTTGGTATCGATCCAGTAACACTCCCTGCTATTTATTTTGTACAGAATGTACAGAATTGACCCTTCTACAGATTTATTATATGTATAGATGCGAAAGTAACTCTGTCTGTCTGTCTGATACTCAATCACGCCTAAACTACTGAACCAATTTGCATGATATTTGGTATGGAGATATTTTGATACCCGAGAAAGGACATAGGCTACTTTTCATCCCGGGAAAATGACGTAATCCCGGAAATCCCACGGGAACGGGAACTATGCAGGTTTTTCTTTGACTGCGCGGGCGAAGCCGCGGGCGGAAACCTAGTAAAAAATAAATTTAACTACATGACCGAAGAATTTCCTCAGAAATAAATAGTCTCGCCTGAGTACATATATCAACGTTATCTCTGAAATGGCACTGCTATGTGTATAATTCACATTACAACGTGTACACAATACACAATGTATTGTGTACAAAGCCAAATTTACATTACGTAACCAGTCTCATGCATAATTAAATAAATTTTAAGAATTTTTTGTAATCCAACAAAATTATTAAGCTATTGCATAGCTTCTATCGCGGGGACCGAATCGAGAAATTCCGTAACGAAAAAACCTCACGCTCCCCACTCCGACGGGCTCGGAGGTGTGGCTTGAAGGCATGCTATGCAATACTGCAATAGCTTTACCGCGGCCGCGGCAGTCCCCGTGTGCCACACGTCTTTTTTTCTGTGAAAACATCAAAAGTAGCATATTGGTCCATGGTTATAACTTATAACTTATAATGATGACTTTGATCCCTTTTTGTGAGTTAACCAAAATGTTAATTCTAATTCATTGTGTTCAACCATCCGTTAATATCTTCAAAAATATCCGTTTCATAGTAAAAAAATATAAACTTAAATAATTTGGAAAATCCAAAAGTGCACGCCTCATAATTTTTTTTTAATAAATATTTATTAAATAAATTAAATAAAAATTTTTGTTTATTTAATAACAATTAAAAACCACATCGAATCAGACCCTGAAAAATGAAAGGGTTCTATTCCTGAGCATACTCAAGCGTAAGAGAAAAAAAAAGACTCGATTAGTAAAGTATTTCGGTCGCTATCGTGTTAACAAGAAAAAGGATCCGCACATACAGACACACGGACGTCCAAGACAGAACTTTTTTAAACTGTTTTTTAACTAGTTTAAATAACAAAAATGACATCAAAAATATCATGAACGTTAAAAATAGTGTTTTTTCTTAATATGTGTGTGTATGTATTATCTTACAAGTGCAATGTATGATCCATAAAGACATTTAAAGTTTGAAAAATCAGATGTTTTGCGCGAAGTGACAGTAGTACCCACCTCAACGCTTCGCTTATGAGGCGTGCAATATTTCCCGATAAATCTGTCAACTCATTGCACTACTAATTAATAATGAATACATTACGTTTATTGAATGGTTCTGTACAATATAACCTTTCAAGATTATTTAAAGCTCATAAATAAATAGTTTAGAATTTAGACTAGTTTATAACTTCATTATGAACTAGCGGTCCGCCCCGGCTTCGCCCGTGGTACATGTTTACGTTTTCTCTACATAATAACCATCCTGGTACTTCAAGGAATATAAAAAAAAAAGAATTATCGAAATCGGTTCAGCCGTTCTCGAGTTATGCGCTTACCAACACATTTTGCGATTCATTTTTATATATAAAGATTACTTTCGTTGCGTTGTTCTGCAAATGTCCTAGGTTGGAATAAAGAAGAAAATATCTCTTAGACCGATCGCGACAGGACGCATAAGGCCCATTATTAAACTATACCGGTAAAGGGTAATTTAAGGTAAACGATAGCAAAAAAGACATACACTAGACCTAGAGGATAAGTATTACTAGTTATATGAATTTAGAGAAAACTGCAAATGAATCTAGCGAAGCAGTGGAAAAACAGCCCACCTATATGTACACTAGCTGCTCCGCGCGGTTTCACCCCCGTGGCTCCACTCTTGTTGCCCGTAGCGTGATGAAATATAGCCTATAACCTTCCTCGATAAATGGGCTATCTAACACCGAAAGAATTTTTCAAATCGGACCAGTAGTTCCCGAGATTAGTGCGTTCAAACAAACAAACAAACAAACTCTTCAGCTTTATAATATTAGTATAGATAATATTTCCCAGCACATAAGACTATATTATGATATTATACGCAAGTTATACGACATCATAAAATTTTCAGCCAGATAATAAACTGAATAGTTTTATGAAAGAAACCTCGAATATATGTATAACATAGGATAATGATGGTAATACAATCCTAGCAAAATGACAATATTTCTGTTTCCAATTTAGCTGCTGAACCCTAAAATGAGATCATCAATATTATGATTGACAAAAAAGCCTCGTACCAGTAAGCCTAACAAAAAACCTATTATAATATTCGTATTTTTTGTACATAAATCATTATTGAAGACCAATGATATGCTATTTATATATATTTGAGGTTTTGTGGTATATAATAAGCAAGTACTTATTATAAAATCAAAATTTGCTGAGATTAGATAGATGAAATAGATTTTTATGTTTATTTCGTGTAACTAATATTACTAATACTTGTATACGTAGTATATTATTATTAGTCTGTGCTAATACTAATATCTATACTAATATTATAAAGCTGAAGAGTTTGTTTGTTTGTTTGAACGCGCTAATCTCGCGAACTACTGGTCCGATTTGAAAAATCCTTAAAACAGGAGTGGAGCCACGGGGGTGAAACCGCGCGGAGCAGCTAGTATATTATATATCACCAATCCAAGTATGTTCTTTCTAGATCACGATATTATAAAGATAGTAAGTATTTGATTATTTTATACCTATGTAAGTATAGCATATTTTATCATACAAGTTTGCGAAAATATAATAAACCTCAACCAAATTATTCAAGAAGGAGTCTGAAACGAATAATTTGTATTTTTTAATAGGAGACTTTCTGAATAGGAGAATTATTATTGATCTTGTAGAAACAAAAGCTTCCTTCCTTTTAATTTTCTTATGTACTTATACGTTATTGTAGCCTAAGAAAATGCTTCCTTGCATGTAGGTCAGCATCTGACCTGCATGTGTAGTACAGATTATTTATTCAGTCCGTCTGTCTGTCAGATAAACATGATGGCTGATTGTGTCTTGTTGTACATAATTTACGAGGGGAATTTTTGCACAATCTCCGAGAGAAGAAAATATAAGTTTTATGTACATAATATGTCATTCAATGTGTATTGACAAAATAGATACTGATAACAATGATTTTAGGTCTTCTAATTATTCTGTGTACACTAATTTAAATATGATTGTTTTATGGAAATACTAGCTTTCCGCCCTCGTTTTCAGAGAAAAACCTGTTCCCGTAGGATTTCCGGGATAAAACCTATCCTATGTCCTTTCTCGGGTATCAAAATATATCTATACCCATGCAAATTGGTTCAGTAGTATTCAGGCGTGATTGAGTAACAGACAGACAGAGTTACTTTCGCATATTTTATAATATTAGTATGGATAGATTTCTGACTCTTCTTAAAAGTTAGGTTTTGTTTATAACATAGAAGAATAGTTGTAAGGCTTCACTCTAAGGCAAAGGAAGCTCTTTCCAATTCCGCTAAATCCCGATTATTTTATTTTCCTTTAATTATTCAAATATTTATAAATTGCATTTTTATATACGTATTATAAAAATTGAAAGTCACTTTATGAATTTTTATTTACCATTTTTAATTAGTATTCCTTTTTATTTGTATTACGTTTATAAAATATGTATATGTATATCTTTTGGTTATTTTCGTTGCGTTCGTTCTGTCAGGACGGTCGGTCACCGGTTTTTTGTAAAAGATTTTATCATTACTTTTTATTCCATATTTTTGCTTCTTGTATTTACGTTTATGTTGTATATGAATAAAGTAAGCATAAAATTATCATTATACATCTTAATAACGTGCTCGGTCAATTAATTTGCTAACTGTACGCACGGTAAGTAATCTACAAGTAGATAACTGTGATGAAGAGCTTTTGAAGGAACTTTCTAATGAGGCGCTTGAAGTTTATATTTTATGTTTTAATTTGACTTATATTTGTAAAAAATCCATAATTCATAATGATAATAGTGATCCTTGTGTAACCTTTTATTTACCTTCAAATTTTTTACCACTCACGTAGAGATAAACTACGATAACATGGCGCGCCCCTCCAAATTACTGTTTCAATGTGTGTAGTGACATCCTTACGAAGGAGTTTGTATGTAGTTGTACGTATTCGTCTTTAGTACTTTAGTAGCAGGCCGGCAGCAGTCTGAATCTTGGTGGTGCATTGTAAATACTTTCACAAATACTTTCAAACGTTTTGAATTTTGGAGGGGCGCGCCATGTTATCGTAGTTTATCTCTACAAGTGAAGTAAAATAAGACATTTAATGAAATATTCAGTCATAAAGTGCTGTAATTGTCGAGGAAATAAAACTTCAATTTAACTGCAGCTAAACAATTGTTAATTTTACTGCATACAATTTTATGTTATGACTTATGAGCTTAGTGATGGCATACGTATGAGAATGTCGTGTTTGCGACTAATTATCTTTTATACTTGTAGTGCAATGTTATAATGACAATAAATTCTATTGATAGCACTTGGAAGAGGAAAAGAATAGTGTTATCTATCAATCTATATATCTAATAGAGCCCACAATACCGAAATAATATCTGAAACTTATATTAGTTATACATATAATATATTGTATCAATATTGCTGCTATATACGGTTAACCGACATACGGTTTAACTTGCTGGTGCTCTGACGTCACACATATATTTTTTTATTTCTATCCCCAGTTGCAGATAGCAATCGATTGAATTAAAATTGATATTGTAATATACAGATTGAATAGTCCAGAGAGTTACCATGACGTCTTATAGCAGTATTATTTCCAAGGTAAGAAATTGATGGCGCTAGGCGGCTAGACGACTATATTATAGCAATGTTGTTTTTCAATACTGGAACTAATACTGCTTAAAGACATCATGGTTCGCGGGCAGCTTATAATCTATCAGCATACAAAAAATTCTAATTTACACGAGTAGGTTTCTCCCGTTGCCTAATAGAAGCACATAAAAATGTGACGAGTTATCAGTTATTGGCAAAGATTTTGATTATCTTAACCCGTCTTAATGATAATTGCTATTAGTATATTTAGATAATAATAATCAGGTAATTTAATAGGATTAAAATTTCACAAATATTTTCCTGTTATGCTATCATAACAGGAAAACATTGGTGAAATGAAGTTCAAACGGTTGAAGTTCTTGAAATTAATTTAAGCTAAATAATAAGCTTATCATTATATGATATATCGCCAAATATTATTATTTAATATTTATAGACTATTCGTACAGATATTTTCTATGTGGAACACTACATACATAGTACGTAGTCAAAACCGAAATAAAATTTTAGTATGAAATTAGCTCGTCTTCAAAAAGACTGTTGTAAATAAGTAGGTACCTAATTTATAGGCCACCCAGTGTTGCTCACACTGAAATATTATCTTGGAGAAAATCTTAGTCATCAATTAGTTAATTATGCAAGTAACTCGATCTAAATACATATATTGTAGTGTAATAAGAAGCCTTATTTCTATAACATAAGTTTGATTTCTTTATAATAGGAACTGCGAAAAAATGTGAAAAGACTAAAGAGACAAATCTGTACCAATCTGGGTTAAAAAAAAATGTTATCAAACTTTAAAACGAAGATTTTATTGATGACTAGATTTCCGCCCGCGGCTTCACCCGCGTTTTCAAAGGAAAACCCGCATAGTTCCCGCTCCCGTGGGATTTCCGGGATAAAAACTATCCTATGTGTTAATCCAAGTTACCCTCTATATGTGTGCTAAATTTCATTGTAATCGGTTCAGTAGTTTTTACGTGAAAGAGTAACAAACATCCATACATCCATACATCCATACATCCATACAAACTTTCGCCTTTATAATAGTATTAAGATTAAGATTAAGATTTTGCAAGATTTTTGTTTAATAATTGGCACACGTTTCAATAATCAGGTACCTACCTATTTGGAAAAAAAAGGTACATAACACTATCATGATAATGATAATGGCTAAGTTAATATACCTAATAGGATAATTGTAAACTTATTTATCTTTATTTACCCGTCTCATCTGTTTATCAAATATCAGAATCAAACGAAATTTTAAAATAATTTGGAAAATCCAAAAGTGCACGCCTCATAATTTTTTTTTAATAAATATTTATTAATTATTATTTTTGTTTATTTAATAAAAATTAAACCACATCGAATAAGACCCTGAAAAATGAAAGGGCTCTATTCCTGAGCATACTCAAGCGTAAGAGAAAAAAAAGACTCGATTAGTAAAGTATTTCGGTCGCTATCGTGTTAACAAGAAAAAGGATCCGCACATACAGACACACGGACGTCCAAGACAGAACTTTTTTAAACTGTTTTTTAACTAGTTTAAATAACAAAAATGACATCAAAAATATCATGAACGTTAAAAATAGTGTTTTTTCTTAATATGTGTGTGTATGTATTATCTTACAAGTGCAATGTATGATACATAAAGACATTTTAAGTTTGAAAAATCAGATGTTTTGCGCGAAGTGACAGTAGTACCCACCTCAACGCTTCGCTTATGAGGCGTGCAATAAATTGCTAAAATCCACTATGCTACTGTATAAACACACTCGTATTATTTTAATTAATACTAGCGACCCGCCCCGGCTTCGCACGGGTGCAATGGCGGCCGGCCGGTACCGCCGCAAACGCTACGTCCCGCAATTTTTTAATCTGTAATATCTTCGAAAATATTGACTTAAATCATACGGTGTAAAGGGCCATATAGATCTATATTAAATAAACAATGTATTCAAGGTATTTAATTGGTTAAGGATTAATGCTGTATTGGTTAAATCGCTTCGAAAATTATCCATTATTTGTCGTAAAAAGTAAATGACAAAAAAAAGTTATTGTGGGTTATCCATAAGAGATAGACATATACCATCGCGGACTTTTCTGTAGACCTTTTCAATGTGTACAATACTTAGTACATTATTTTGATAAAACTCGTAGGGTTCAGCCTGCGTTTGCAATATAAGCGGAAAAAATGTAAAAAACCGCATCAAAATCCGTTGCGTAGTTTCAAAGATTTAAGCGTACAAAGGGACATAGGGATATAGGGACATAGGGACAGGGAAAGCGACTTTGTTTTATACTATGTAGTGATGATACCTACTAATCATGGCAGAATTATTTTTCTCTTGGATCTTATATTTGTAGATAATTTACGAATCACTACTCACTACATTGCATAGTACAAAGTCGCTTTCTCTGTCCCTATTTCCCTATGTCACTTTGTATGCTTAAAATGTCTTTAAAACTACGCAACGGATTTTGATGCGGTTTTTTTTAATAAAACGAGTGATTCAAGAGGAAGGTTTTAGTATATAATTTATTAGGTTTTAGACAAAGCGGGCGAAGCCGCGGGCGGTAAGCTAGTATCATATATTTTTAAAGGAAGGTCACGAAAAGATCCAATAAATGTCTTTCCTTATTACCACAAAATGGCTAATAATATGTAGGGATTTTTATTACTCTTTCACACAAAAACTAATTGGATTGGGGCGAAATTTGGCACAAAGATTATTGCAACATAGAGAACTTGTCTGCTTGGAATTGCTCTACCTGTTTTTACCATCTATTGTTCCCTTTCCTTAATAATAATATATTGTCTGGAAGAAACTTTGTCTTGAAGTCGAAGGACTTGGCTTTTTACCAAAATTAATATTGTGTTATTTATTGTACAAAGATGAATAGAAATTTTATAAATGAATCGAAAACTGTTTATCCTACAAGTTCTTCTTTCCTTCCCCCCTAGACAAGTGGCTTTCTATTAGCGTAAAGTTCACAAGAATAGATTATGAATGTATGAGATTGACGTAATCAATCGTCGTCGTCGTCGTAATCAAACGTCAATCTCATACATTCATAATCTATTCTATTGAACTTTACGCTAATAGAAAGCCACTTGTCTAGAGGGGCTTCTTCTTCATACTTTCCCTAATATTTACATCACTTTGGAACTTCCAACATAAGTCACGTTGCCAGAAAAGCTTCGTCACATTATACATGTTATAAACTTAACTTGCGATAAACTTTTGACATCGTTTCTAGAATTTAGCAAATGATAATAATAATTACTAGCAAATACTTCGAAGAAAACAATAATTGATGATCGAGGATTTCTAGTAGGTACTTATAGCAAGTGCCGGCAAGCACGTTTAGTAAGTTTGAAAGCATTCCGTTTGCGGCTTCGCCCGCGTCCGCGTCGTCTAAAACATTACATAATATGATATACTAAAACCTTCCTCTTGAACCACTCTATCTATTCAAAAACCACATCAAAATCGGCTGCGCAGTTTTGAAGATCTAAGCCTCCCTAAGGACGGATAGACGCGGAAAGCGAATTTGTTTTACATAATGTGTGATATAGATGTGAATGATATTGCATCATAAATTGATATTTTATCCAAATACGTTAGTATGCGATACTGTCCATTTTTCCGTGTGTCATTGATAACAATTTTATCAGCTAATATTAAAAACGTCCACGTGCAGTAGAAGCCAGTGTGGAATAACTTTTGTACGTGCTGTGTTCTAACATGATTCTCAACGATCTAAAAACCGAGGTTAGAAAATATTTCTAATTTTGTTTTTCTACACCACTATTTCACTGTTACCGTATAGTTGTTAACATGACTACAACAATTATTGGCATTGCTAATTAATTCTATTACTTCTTACATAACTTTTATTTTTATAGCACTTGTTTATTTGTAACATTGTTCTTATCTATACTCGTTTTTTAATTAAATATTGTATTGAATGTATTCATTATTTAAAAAACGGTTAAATGTAATTTATTTTAAACGTTTGAGGCTCAAGGGCATGGTTAGGTAAAGATACAATCTTTTACCAATTTCATGACTGAATTCATGGGCTTTGGTCAAAGGTTGCATGCAAGTAATTGCTTCTCTTTCGTATGCACATATACCTACATATACATATATACGGAAGATAAATACTGTAATTTTGTTTTTATATTTAGCTTGCTACATTGTTGTGCTCATGTATGTTGTCAATTTTGTTTTAGTCACTATTCGTAACATAGTTTTAATTGACAATACCTACTTGAACACTTAGGTACGTGAACATTTATACAATAACAACTTTATGCTCTAAGTATTTACTATGTAGTTCCATGGACTTAATTATGTGCTTTTTATTTCAAAATTTTTATGTCAAAATTTAAGAAGTTTTTTTATCATTAACTATATACCATTAAGGGCCGATTTTTCAATGCTTGGATAAAATTTATTCGTCGAATCCATACTAATATCATGGACTAATAAATGCTAATATTATAAATGCGAAAGTAACTCTGTCTGTCTGTCTGTTACTCAATCACGCCTTAACTACTGAACCAATTTGCATGAAATTTGGTATAGAGATATTTTGATACCCGAGAAAGGACATAGTTTTATCCCGGAAATCCTTCGGGAGCAGGTTTTTCTTTGAAAACGCGGGCGAAGCCGCGGGCGGAAAGCTAGTAATGTATATAAAACTACCATTTTAAAAACGTATTCTAATTGCCAGTATTTGACAGTTTGCGTGACATTTTAATATTATCGTGTTTAATACTTTATTGGACGGATAAGTTTTATCCAAGCATTGAAAAGTCGGCCCTAAATGGGAAAGCAACTAAACCGTTCATATACCTACCGATAGGTTGTTGATGATATTGATACATTAGTTGTTCTACAATATCGGATGGAAGGAATAAGTGATAGTCAGTTGAATGAAACCAATATACAACAATTATTATTATTGATTTGTATCTCAGATTGCTCATAAGTCATAACAAAAACAGTGATTTTATATTTATTGCACATACGTATGGAGAAAACAATAAATTAACAACATTGGATACTAGACTACAGGCCCATGTTGAAAAAATTATGGGTCATTTGACCCACCACCTGACCTATCTAGAATGATATAAGAGCATAAAATAATAAGATTCAGCACTATGACGACACTCGTAAGCTGTCCACCTGAGTGCAGATGAGAATTCGAAAGTTCAGGTAGAGATTTTCTCCCCTTGTCTCCATGATTTTTGTACGGCGTTGCGGAATAATGGCTTAAAAGCAGTATAGAAATAGTATGACACAGATGCCGTACAAAAATGGTGGTCCACAAAGTCGGAATTTACTTTTATTTTTCGACAGTTGCTGGGGTAAATTTGGTCATTTGATTTTGTACGGCATCTGTGTCATACTATTTCTATACTACTTTTAATCAATTATTCCGCAACGCCGTACAAAAATCATGGAGACAAGGGGAGAAAATCTCTACCTGAACCTTCGAATTCTCATCTGCACTCAGGTGGACAGCTTATAAGTGACGTCATAGTGCTGAATCTTATTATTTTATGCTCTTATATCGTTCTAGATAGGTCACCTGGTAGGTCAAATGACCCATAATTTTTTCAACACGGGCCTGTAGTCTATACGTCATACATCTTTGCCGTCTACCAGCAATCGTTTGAAGGACTTGAATTGAATAAAACATGAATATTAATCTAGACAACAAAAAACTCAGTACAAAAACGATTAAATATGCTTGCTAATACTTCTCTTGTTTTAATTACAAAGGTGCCTCTACATAAGGTGCCTCACATTTGTTATTACCGGGATTCATGCCTTCTACAATGGGTTAAATTCTTTTTACGCAAATAATAGTAATTATAATTTGTAAATATAATTATAGAAAACCGAACTAAAAAATAGAAAATTTTATCAAATTAGTGTATTGTCATCGGTCCTCAATAAATCTACAAAGTTTGAACGAAATCTGGCCGTTTAAAGTGGGTCAAAATCGCGCCCAAAGAAGTCGGTTACAAACATACAAACATACAGGTGAAGCTATTATAAAGCGTGTAAAAAACATTCGAACATGGGCGATCTTTCTTCGATTAGAATGTCCATCGCCGCACCGTGATGACGCTTTCGACCGTCAAATTAAAAAAAATCAACTTAAAAATAAAGTTTTATACTATTTATCCCTTTTTACAGGATATCAAAGAAGAACTCAACAAAAAGGCGCCAAATGATGACAGCGACGCGTTGGACGCCGTCATCTTGCACATGGGCGAGATGGGCCTATACCAGAAACTTCTGTTTGTCATGATGGCGCCGTTCGGAATATTCTTCGCGTTCGTTTATTTCGTGCAGATGTTCATTGCTGCTACACCACAGAACCACTGGTGTAAGGTGCCTGAGTTACAGCACTTGGATGTTGAATTGAGGTATGGTAAAAAGTTTCAGTAGGCTACCTATTATAGAGCTTAGATAATTATTTGATTAGGATTAAAAGTAGGTCGTTGTTTGGTGGGAATTTTTAAATATGTAGTATTAAGCTTTATTATCTTATAATTCATTAAATCGTCTTCATGTTATTTTGCTTAAAACATGATAGGTACATTAATTTATACATTACACTGTTTCCAACACTGAAATTACAATATTTTTTTTAATCTAGGTACCTAATTAATTGTTTTTAACAATTATTTTTTATACATAATGAAAAAAAAGATAGCTTGTTAACAAATGTTAAACGTATTCTATTCATGGTTTTCCTTTTTAGCTAGACCTAGATTTATCTAATGATTCATATATTATTATGTACCTATATCTACTATGTTGCCTGTACATTCTAGTTATCCTCCCAATAATAACGTTTATCACAAAATTATGCACAAAAACTAAGTAGGTACCTAACAGCCAAAGCATAGCAATATTATAATTCTATAAAATTAACCTTTGTTCTTGACCTTGTATAAATTTACCCCCTACTGGTACGGTTGCTATGGTAACGAAAGTGTAATCATTACGTAACGTAGCTTTTCCTTTAATTAATTGCAGTGTTTAACTAACGGCTTTAACATCAAACGCCACTATGTCAAATTCTTTATTATAAACAGTTGTAGAGCATTATTTCGTTGTAATTAGTGCGTTCGAAAAGATTCTATGCAATGTTCTAATACTGAACAACACTGAATACGAGTTTTCGTTGTCACTAAAAGATCACGAATGAATGCTCTTGCTCTAGCTCTGTGTTCGTTTGATGTAAATGCACCGTTAACTTATAATACATATTTTCTAAGTGAAATATGCTACAAGAATATATTATTGCTTATATAATAAATGGATTAGTATAACCAAAAATATACAAATATAATATCTAGGTAGGTACTAGACTGACTAGACTACTTATTAGTTAGTATTAGATATAAATTATTAAATATTGACTGTTGAAATTAGTTAGTGTAAATTTAAATACATATACTTACTTAAGTAAAAATAAATATTTGAAATGATGATAGTCCTTAATTCTTAACCCAAAATTTTATCATGCTGGATCTTTTGGTAATAAAAAGACTTAAGATTATATAATAAGTACCTAACTATGTGCAAATAAGTAAATACAGAAAAAAAAATATTTGAAATGATGATACTTCCTAATTCTTATCCAAAATTTTATTAAGGTGGATCATTTGAAATTAAAAAAAGCCAGTTTTGTTTCACTAAAATTTGGATTAAGTGCGTTATCTTAAAAGGAAATTGCTCTTTTCAAAAAATTTACTCTTAATAAAATACATAAATCTTGTCATCCATAAAGTAATAAAGATCGCAATCGTACTAATCGTATAACCATTTCATGTTTTCGGTTCATGTACTACAGTTTAGCTCAGACAAGAATTTTGAAGTGAAAGTTCTTTATCGGGGTTGGAAAAAAATTTAGAGTAACATTTTTTCGTTACGCGTGACATTTTTCCGTTACGCGCCATCTTTTTCTTATCCCTACAATTACATAATTAATTCTATAATTTCAACAGTCAATATTTAATAATTATATCTAATACTAACTAATAAGTAGTCTAGTCAGTCTAGTGCCTACCTAGATATTATATTTGTATATTTTTTGTAATTAATCGATCACGTATAAAAATACAGTACGCATTTCTTCATTGTTTGCTTAGATTAGAAGACGCCATTATTGATATCCAAGGGTTTATGTTTGTTTGAAATTGTATCGCGAATTACCCACTTGATATTAATAATCTGATAACTGTTGTCATTGAATGATTGCGAAACATATTACAAGATAAACGAACGACGAAGTCGACGCACATTGATGATCCGTTATCAATTTAATATGGATTTATTTCTAATAAAGGCATTATTGATTATTTTAATAAAAAATGTACTAGAGTACACACGTAAGAAGTGAAACTTCTTTATGACCTTAAAAATGTCACGAGTATGGCGTAACGCAAAAATGTCACGCATACGGCGTAACGCAAAAATATCACGCGTACGGCGTAACGCAAAAATGTTACACTAAATTTTTGTCCAACCCCGTTATAGAAGTTTCACTTCAAAAAAATATATGCGTGTACTAGAGTACACACGTAAGAAGTGAAACTTCTTTATGACCTTATGTATCTAATACAGAAATAATCGGTCCCGTAATTTCTGAGATTAGTTCAACCAAACTAACATACAAACTCTTCAGCTCTATAATATTAGTAAAGATTTGTTTATTAAGCTATTGCATAGCTTCTATCGCGGGCCTTGAGCGCGGGGACCGAATCCAGAAATTCCGTAACGAAAATCACGCTCCCCACTCCGACGGGCACGGAGCTGAGGTGTGGCTTGAAGGCATAGCATGCAATAGCTTTACCGCGGCAGTCCCCGAGTGCCACACGTCTTTTTTTATGTGCAAATCATTATCTTGCAATATTTTTTGCAAGGCTTTTTATTATTAACCTAGACCTGTCGACCTAGAGTCAAAATAACACAGTCAAGATTAGCGGATTTGTATATAACTTCTACCATACTAGGTAAATGGTATTAAATAAATGTTACAAGGCGAAGGCTCGACTCCTTATAAAATATTAACATCGAGTACATTTCAATGCCTAATGGGAATATAAACAACCTTTTCACCTTCCTTAAGAAAACAATATATTTAATTATTTACGATTCAATTCAGTATGTAATTCCAATAGCTATTAGCTTGCTCGAACTTTTTCTTTCTTTCCTTATTTCTGCTGAACAATTTTGCTTCCATATGAATTACTTATCTACACTAATATTATAAAGAGGAAAACTTTGTTTGTTTGTTTGTTTGTTTGTTTGATTGTAATGAATAGGCTCATAAACTACTGGACCGATTTTAAAAATTCTTTCACCATTCGAAAGCTACATTATCCACGAGTAACATAGGCTAGGTTTTATCCCGGAAATCCCACGGGAACGGGAACTATGCGGGTTTTTCTTTGAAAATGCGGGCGAAGCCGCAGGCGGAAAGCTAGTAAATTATAATGTAAATGTGAGTTAATATACATGCGGTAAATTTCAAAAAACTATGAAATGCCCCCTAAATTATATTATGTACATATGACCGATGGGCATGGATTTGTAATGTAATGGTATAAAAACAAAGTTATTTTATGTTGAAAACAAATCTCTTACAATTACGCAACAAAAGCTTCTAGTGTTATCGCATAAATAATATTTCTATCCAACGCCTTTCAAGTTTCGTTCCTGCAAAAGAAAGTAACCCTTGCCAAGAAAGCGTCCTTGTGCACGATCTAATTCATTTCTATATAAGGCACCCGTTACACGCTCAATCCAGATCACGATCCAAGTCAGGTGACAGATTGACGAATCTTTATGTGGATCGTCGCGACATTAGATGGTCAATCCAGATCATATCAGTCCACTGTTCGACATTGTCAAATGCACACGCATTCACAACCACTAAATAGATCTGAATAAGAACAAATATAGCTGCACAAGATTTGTTCTAGGCAATAATTTTTATTACTTTTGCTAGGCAATAATTATTATTATTGCCTGTTATTTGAAAAAACGCGTGAAGAGGAAACGCTGGGTTAAACCGTGGCTACTAAAAAGGAACATCTATACACATTCGAACTTGTTAGATGAAATTTATAGTACGGAAGAGGAAGAGGATTACGCAAATTACTACAGGATGAAGGAGGCATGTTTTGATCATCTGTTAAAAATGGTTACACCTGTGTGTTGTCATCCCATACCATCGCGCTCTGAACGCAGACTGACGTAATTTGACAGCATGTTACATTACACGATCAATCTGGATCTCGATCAAAGGATCGAGATCGTTGATTTCTAAAAATCTAGATATTTTCTGATCAGATTTTACGATCCGTCAATCAAATACATTACACAGTCAATCTGGATTGAGATCAATGATCATGATCAAGGATCACATTCTAGATTGAGCGTGTAACGGGTGCCTTACAATTCATAAAAATCGATTTGTCGGTCGTGAGAGCAGAACATTTTATTTGTACCTTTTTTACGATCGGCAAATATTAAATTTAGCTAGAATGTGGATATAGGTACTCCAATGATGTCGACTAATATTTATACCCTTCCGAACTTATAGATAGCAAAGTTCCTCCTTCCTTGTAAATTATGAATAGCGATCTTCGGGAACGCCGCTGGTGATAAGCACCAGTGTCCCTGGAGAATTAAGACAATGGGTCAAAAGCTGTCAAAAGACTTGAAGTACATTTAACACCGCCAATGTTTCTAGTGTTTATGAGTTGTGTTGACCTTTTATGACTGAAAATCAGGTGGCCCACCTGCCCGTTTCCTTGCTCTGCCATTTTGATAATTTTAAAAACTTTATCTATTACAGACGGAACCTCACATCCCCACGGATCGGCGAAACATGGGAGAAATGCCTGATGTATGATGCTAATTGGACTCAAGTGCTCATTGACATGGCCATACCGGTGAACGCAAGTATGGTGCCATGCCGAAATGGGTGGGAGTTCCAGCTAGGAGACATTCCTTATCATACTGTTGTTAGCGAAGTGAGTATCTCTAAATAAGTAATAGTGTGGTAGGTATTTTAATTTATAATACTGTGGTAATAGCATAAATTCCTAAATAGTTACTTCGTTATTCTGAAAATAACTAATAGTTTGTTACTCAAAAACAACTGGAATGTTATTCATAAATAAAAAGTTATCTGCCAAGTTATTCCTGAGTGACAAAAGCTAAAGGAATTTTGGGGGTTTATCCTGGTGAAATAGGACTACTTATGATATACTTAGAGAAATAATTATTAACAAAACTACACGTCTTCCAGTCCCGCCATTTTTTTAATTTTATACATGTTTGTTCAAGAAACGTTTGTTTTTTGTTCGCACATAACCTTAGTTCCTTCACACAAAAACAAAGGTGAACTTTTATGATTATTACGGATATCTCTACCTAAATAATAATATTTTGGTAAGGTACGGTTACATCATACGATAGTCATAAATAGTTACCGGCGTATTGAGATGGTGAGTACAATAATAACAGTAACATTAATAAACTGGAAAGTAAAAAAAGAAAGTAATGGTCAGTTATTATTGGTTAAGGATTCTGATCGCGTTACTAAAAATAATTGCCATAATCAGATTATGGGGACGCATACCAGCCATAACAGTCGAAGTCATGCAATCATTAAAATAATGCGCAGTGCAGTTCTAGCGTCACATTTTCAGAGAAATAAGTATTGTAAAATATAATTAAAATATTTAATATAATCCCGAACAATTTTGGTTCCGCAACCATGCAAAGAATGTGTATTTCGTTTACGATGCCTTTAATTTTCTGACGTTGCCCATGCGTGAATGATAGCTTGTTTAAATTACAACAGTAATAAAATTTATAGCAAATGTAAACTTACTCGAATGTTTTGCTTTCCCGTGTTAGTAACAGTTATTTTTGGAAGACTGTGAATCACAATTGTAACAACTCAAATCGAATGAAAAATAATCCTGCCTATAAATATGGTGGGTATTTCTCCGTGGATTTTGTGTTTTGTATTGTTGGAAGATGTATTTTCTTATTAGCAGAACAATGTGATGCATAATGACCACTGACTTCGATTTCGAATATGAATGCGAAATTGCAAAATCCAATATTTTTTCTTTTAAATTATCATAATTTACTTAAATTTATTAAAATAACACATTTTTAGTCTCTACGTACAAAAATTTATTCGTTTCCCACTCAATTTTATCCATATTACCAATTATTATTCTAAATAAAATAAGGAAGTTCTCAATTCGACTTGTTTTGGGTATATTACCTTTGAACTTCTGACCCTGTCCATTTTTGTGTAGTTCCTTTTCGTAGCCAATTTTAAGGCGCTTTAGATTTTTTAGAAGAACTAAAAGTTTGACGACATGTGGCATCTGGAAACCCGCACTTGGCAAGCGTGGTCTTATAGTTTGAATCCTCATAGGAGGCCCGTGTCCCTGCCGTGGGAACACATATGGGCTGAGGGTGGAGATGATTATGATGATGATGATGAAATCATCCCTAATTTTCTTTATTTTCGATACTTTTAGCGTGGTTGGGTGTGCGAGAACGCTGGCTACGTACCCCTCACGCAGGCGATCTTCTTCGTCGGCTCCATGGTTGGTGGCATGTTGTTCGGCTGGATAGCGGACTACTACGGCAGAGTGCCGTCTTTGGTTGGTAAGAGTTTGTATGTAGGTGAATGTCTGGTGATGAAATTTTTGGAACAATCCCATTGATGTGCCAATTCGTATTGCAGATTTTTTTTTAATCTTGACTGGTCTCAGTCTCATCTTAGCAAGGCTGTGTACTTATACGATTATTATAGAGGGTTTCATTAAACACTAAAATGTACTTTTTTGCTGTATTAGGTTTTGCTAGTCTTTTATCAAAAACATCATATTTTGGCTATTTTATGAATCTCAATTTTTTTTCTGGACACCTCATCCGATCCAGAAAAATATGAAGAACAGGATTTTTTTCTACAATTATTGATATTTGAAAATATCACATTCCAGGGGCAAATTTAATAGCACTCGTCGGTGGTATAGCAACTATCTACACTACTGGAGTTTGGGACTATGCGTTCTGTCGATTCCTCGTCGGCATGTCGTATGATTCCTGTTTCATGGCTATGTACATTTTAGGTAATTATTTTTGTAATCACTTACTGAATGTTTTCTGATTTTGACTCGAGCCCCAATGTCATTCGTTTTTCATTAAATTGTGATCCGTCAGCTTATAATTTAACGCATTATTTTTCTATAGGTTATAAATCTTGAATATAAAAATTGATAAACGTTGAATGTCTAATGTCACCTCTAGCGTTGGAGTACGTGGGTCCGCGGCACCGCACGTGGGTGAGCAACATGTCGATCGCGCTGTACTTCGGCGGCGGCTGCCTGGCGCTGCCCTGGCTGGCCGTGTGGGCGGCCGACTGGCGCCTGCTATTGTGGGGCACCAGTTTGCCCATGGGCGTGGCGCTGCTCGTGCCGCTCGTGGTGCCGGAGAGCGCGAGGTGAGTGGAGCACTGCTGTGGGGCACGAGCCTGTCTTTAGTGTTCCGCCGTTTCAATCTTAGGACGATAACTGTTGGGCAAAAGACTTCTCCAAAGGTTTCCAGTACGACCCACCACTTTACTCAAGGTGGATGCACAATTATCCGAACGCGTCGAAAGACGAAGAAAACAATATTTCTGAATATTTCAATATTAAATACAATTGTACAATATCTACTTAGTCAGTTCATTATACCCATAATATATCCTTATTGGAAACAGATGCTAATAATTCCTTTTCCAAATGTGGTGTTAACACACACTATTTAAGTGCCGTTAAATAGTGTGTGTTAACACCATCGTTAAAATCAGTTAACATTTGTACTACTATGCTAATATTTATTTTATAAAATTTACAGATGGTTAGCATCTCGTGGTCGGGTAAACCAAGCTGTTACAGTATTGAGACGTTTCGAAAAAGTCAACGGAACCAAAATTCCTGAAGATGCTTTAGATGAATTCATTGTAAGTATCCGTGAAAACTTAACGAAAATTTTACCTGTCCTGTAATTTTTACCGTTCCCTTTGAAATTCTTGGTTTCTTTTTTGATATTTACTTATTCCACAAACACCCATTATACCCATGTCTCCAATTTTATAACATATTAAAAGATCTTTTACCACTAAACAACCATATCATATCATCATTTATGTAGTCAAACGACAAATAAAAATTACTTTTCTTTATTTTCTATTCCCAGGTATCAGCAAGCCAAACCCGTCAATCCAACGAGTCCATAAAGGACGTGCTAAAGAGCCCTTTGCTCCGCCGCATGTTGTTCCTCATGATCTTCGTGTACATGGCGTGTGCGTTGATCTTCGAT
Organism: Colias philodice; assembly: GCF_061535455.1. Taxonomy (NCBI): domain Eukaryota; kingdom Metazoa; phylum Arthropoda; class Insecta; order Lepidoptera; family Pieridae; genus Colias; species Colias philodice. Next base: position 11,357,444 of record NC_143088.1, read on the forward strand.
GGTCTGGTCAGAATGTCTGAGGGCTTGGGACTGGACTTCTTTATTACCTTTACGTTGACATCTGCTACTGAAATACCGTCGGTGGCTTTGTTGGCGCTGGTACTTGATAGGTAAATATTGGTCATTAGTTTTTGTCTTATATGTAAAGTTGGCTGTAAAACTTGTATAGTAAAAGTTGTATAATTATCCAACTTCTGGTAGCGTCTGTTATCAATTGATAATTAAATAACATTTGAATGATTTCTTGTTTTCCTTCAGTTTGTTTTAAAATTAGGATAAAAGTATTTTAAACTTGATTGAAAATAAATTTTCGTATCATCATTCAGCTTTTACCCTTTACTTTACTTTACCCTTCTCAGATGGGGTCGTAGAAATCTCGCAGCTGGACCATTGGCTATTTCTGGAACTTTGGCTATTATTGCTGCTTTTGTACCCAAAGGTGAGTCATTTTTATGGTATTCTATCTCTGAACTATAGAAAATATTTTATGACTTTTCCGAAGCATTTGACTGTGTAGACCATTCCACATTATTATGTAATTTAGTTAATATGAACTAAATTTCTTCATAAAGAGCTTATTAGTGAGAATCTCATTGCTTCGTAACTTCAGAATAGAATACAAACCGTCGCTGTTGTTAATGGTGAAAGATCTTGCGGTGTATCGGTTATTGGTGTTCCACAGGGATCTATGTAAGGGCCCTTTTGGTTTCTATTTTATATCATTGGTTTAGCCCCTTATTTTCCAATATGTTTAAAATGGTGTTGTTTTAAAGATACATGATTTAAATTTTAACAAAGTGAACAACGCGTACCTACGTACGTTAATTATTAGTATAATTTACTATTGAAAGCCAAAAAACATTTTGAATGTGTCCATTACTTGAATCCCATTAACAGGCATCCCCCAAGTGACGCTAGCGATATTCTCTCGGTTCACAATAAACATGGCGTATAACGCGGCGATCCAGTGGTCGGCTGAGCTGCTGCCGACCGGCGGGCGAGCGTCTGGCTGTTCGCTCATACACGTCAGTGGCTATGTGGCGACCGTGCTGTCGCCGTTTGTTGTGTTCTCGGTGAGTATAACTGAAGATATTTGTTTTTAGAATTTTGTGGGTAGTTTACTAAACTATGTGATGAGAAATCTGATTCAAATTTGTAGGCTTAAGTTTTAAAATTGTAACTTCTAAACATTTGGCATTGCAACTGATGGAAAGCAAGTTTGTTACTAAGATTTTTTTGTATTTTGCGTTTAGTTTTAAAAAGTAGGTAGTAGTCAATTTGCAGGCATAAGTTTCAACTTGTTACTTCTATTAACTCGTTTTAGGATATACAGTAGAACCTCGATAAGTTAAAGTCCAAGGGAAACACAAAATATTTTAAGTTATAGAGGTTTTAAGTTATCAAGGGTCTATCCATTTTTCACTGCTTCTATAGCTTTTAATTTATCAGCATAGGTGAGGGTTGTTAGTTTTTTTTTGGACTCATTTTAAGCTAGTTTTATCACACAGTAAGTAAAGTGATGTTTCCAGGACAACAATCAAAAACTTAAGATGCAAGTAAGTTGTTGTCATAAAGCTAACCGCCGCAAAGCTTTGAAGAATTTCGATAAAGCAAACAATAGGTAATGTATTGTTTACGTTAACAATACATAGTAAACACGTGCAAGCAATAAATACCGAAACCTTTTGTTTTGACACTCTTTCAAAATGACTCATTGACAAATAATTTTATGTTATAGAGGTTGTGGAAACATTTCTTGAAGTTACTGAGGGCCAATACAGAGATTATTTATTTAAGTTATAGAGGTTGCGTATTTTAAGTTAAAGAGGTTTTGGGCTCTGATGGGAAGGGAACACATTATTTTTTGAAGTTACAGAGGTTTTTATGTTACCGAGGTTTAAGTTATCGAGGTTCAACTGTATAAATTGACAAAACGACGAGATATAAAATCCCTTTACTATCAAACATGTCAAGTGTTACACAGGTTAGCTTCTATCGCGGACCTTGAGCGCGGGGACCGAATCGAGAAATTCCGTAACGAAAAAACCTCACGCTCCCCTCTCCGACGGGCGGAGGTGTGGCTTGAAGGCATAGCATGCAATAGCTTTACCGCGGCAGTCCCCGAGTGCCACACGTCGTTTTTTTATTTTGTTTGTATGTATGTGCACAGGAGCGCGTGTGGCGGTCGCTGCCGCTGGTGCTGCTGGGCGGCGCGGCGCTGGCGGCGGGCGGCGTGTGCGGCGCGCTGCCCGAGACCTGCCGCCGCCGCATGCCGCAGACCGTCGCCGACGCGGAGCGCACCGTGCGCGCCTACACCTGCTGCGGGTATGTTACAGTACTACAGAACAGTGGCACTGCAGTACGGTGACACTGCAGTACAGTGGCACTGCAGTACGGTGACACTGCAGTACAGTGGCACTGCAGTACGGTCACACTGCAGTACAGTGGCACTGCAGTACGGTGACACTGCAGTACAGTGGCACTGCAGTACGGTGACACTGCAGTACAGGGGCACTGCAGTACGGTGACATTGCACTTTAATAAGTACAGTATGACTACAATACAGTACAGCGACAATAAACTATGCTGCTGTACAAAGACTATACTTAGACAAAGTGTGACTACCCTAGACTACTGCGGCACTGCAATATATTGACACTACAGTACAATAAACTGCCAGGTATGTATTAAACTCCACTGTATCGTATAACTCGATACCATACTATAGCTGGATATTAATATTTTAACTGATCGTAAATGTATCACGTGTTTCACACTAATCGCAGTTTGTTTAAATTTATTTTATTAATTAGTGACTTTTTTATAAATGGAAATGTGTGCTAAAAAAATAATCGACTTGAACATAATATTTACTTTTCTATTTTAGCTACAGTAATATTTACCAAAATTGGTATATTCTAATTGATTCCTTACTCGTAATAAGTAAATATTTAATAATCACACCTATATTTTCAGGTCGGCAGTCGACGACGAAATCTCAGCAGACGAAGGCGAGAAAGACAAGGCTGTAACTTAGTTTATTTACTTAGCATTTATTGAAATAAAACTCAATTTCCCAAAAGGGTAATGTTTGACAGACACAAGCGATGAGCGAAAGCGGGAGCGTCTTATGGAGTTTTTGAACGTCTGTTTTTAGGACGTAGTTTACCAACAATATGCATTTATATTTTATAATGGTACTTATTATGGCATTGTTAGGCTATGATCCAAATCCTTTACACAAACAGCAAAGATTTTTAAAAGAATATTTTCATTGTGAATCTATCTATAAGTAATGTTATATTAAATACGGAGTATTAAATTGAGATTCTATTTTACATGTATTTAATACAAAATTTGAGTAAGTACTAATTATTATTAATGTACAAATGGCTCGCTCAATCCGCGAATCGCTTTCTTTGATATCGTGATCTTACCCGTAACTTCCACAAGGCGCACGAATACTTGAAAGAAGTATTTTTATTGTTACATAGTTTCAGAGTTATTGTAAATATTGTACCTAATTTTATGGTTGTACTAAATATATTATTTTTACATTTATTTTGGTACTTATTTGATTTTTAGACTTTCAATAAAAAAATATTAGACTGTAATATTGCATGCCTTACGCTTCTTAGTAACTACTTATTCATAAAAAGAGTGCGTGTGCCGAGCACACGTGTCAGAAGTGAAACTTCTTTGGCAAAATTCAAAGATACCAAAGTCGTCGCCTTACTCCATGACGTGAAGGTATTGCCATGACGCAACCTTGAAATTTTACTCGCAACGAGCCTAAAGAAGTTTAATTTCAAAAAGTGAATAAGTATTGATATGAATGAATAAAAGTACTCTCAATGAAAGTTAATAGGTTTAGGTATAATTAAATACTATTTCCTTGCCTTGTATATTACTAATGTTATATTTAAGATATATACAATTTTAAGCACATGCATCTGGTATGCTCAAAATGTATAAGCATCTTATGATTTTGTCTGTGATATTAAATGTCAATAACATTATTTTGCGGAATAAAACATAAGAATTGTTAATTTGGTGTTTCATTTGATTCTGTGACCTATCCCATAAATATAGTACCTAATAGTTAAAAATATATGTACTTAGAATTTTAATAATGTTATTACAAAGAATAGAATAAATGCTATTATTTCCAATTAATATTTGGCTATTTTGACCTATTTACCTTCGTACTACGAACTGCGAAGATAAATTATAACTACAATATACTCATAATAAAAGAAATAAAAGAAAAAATGTCCGAACAGCGTTGTGCTTTCATTCAAATTAATACAATTTTGAGCAGTAATGTTCAAAGTAAAAATTCTAAAATTGTTTATAGCAGTAGGTATTATTTCCAGTGTGCGAAATCGATGGCGCTAGAGTTGGCTCTAGAGGACGTATTATATAGCAATGTTGTTTTTCCACACTGGAACTAATACTGCTTAAAGATATCATGGTTCGCGGGCAGGTTATAATCTATCAGCATATGAAAATTTCTAATTTAAACGAGTAGGTATCCACTATCCACACGAGTATCTGTACCTTCCATTTATTAGAAGCACATAGAAACGTCCATTCACAATGAAGAGTTATCAAGTAATGGCAAAGATCTTGATTATTTACACCCGTCTCAATGATAATTATTATTGGTATAATATTTAGATAATTATCAGGTAATTTAATAGGATTAAAATTACACCAATATTTTCCTGTTGTGATAGATTGAAGTTCTTGAAATTAATATATATAATAAGCTTATCATTATATCACCAAATATTAATATAATATATAGACAACTAGCTTTCCGCCCGCGGCTTTGCCCGCGCAGTCAAAGAAAATCCCGCATAGTTCCCGTTCCCGTGGGATTTCCGGGATAAAACTATCCTACGTCCCGGGGCAAAAAGTAACCTGTGTCCTTCTTTCTCGGGTATCAAAATATGTATCTTCATATCAAATTTCATGCAAATTCGATTGAGTAACAGACAGACAGACAGAGTTACTTTCGCATTTATAATATTAGTATGGATCTATTCGTACAGATAGTGTATATATTTTCTATGTGGAACACTACATAGTATGTAGTCAAAACAGAAATAAAATTTTAGTATGAAATTAGGTCGTCTTCAAAAAGCCTGTTGTTAATAAGTATAGGCCACCCAGAGTTGCACACACTGAAATATTATCTTGGAGAAAAACTTAGTCATCAATTAGTTAATTATGCAAGTGACTAGATTTAAATTTAATGTAGTGTAATAAGAAGCGTTAGTTCTATAATATAGATAATATACAGGGTGTCCCACTATTGGTATACTAAGCGCGAAGGAACTTGTAGTTTTGCATACACTGATCACGTAAAAAATACTAAAACAACAAAATTACGTCAAAAATTTTTTGCTAAATTTTTCCTGAAAATCCATGTCTTCTTCTCTAGCTTCGCGCAGCCGGCATATACCGCTTCTCTAATGTGAGCATTTTGTCTATGAAAACATAATCTTAAACGATAGCTCATGTGCTAGTGGCAAAGTTGGGCGGGTTGCTTGTTATGGGTGTACAACATAGAGTTTTAAGAATTCATCTATTTGAAAAAAAATGCGTCTGGAATTTTATAAGTATTTTTTACGAACTCAGCGTATGCAAAACTATAACCTCCTTTGAGCTTAGTATACCAACAGTGGGACACCCTGTATAATCGATATTAAAGGTATAATTACCTACTTTAGAAAATGTGAAAAAATGAATGAAATGTGTAACAAACTGGCAAATTAGTTTATTTTTTTTATATAAATTGGTACATAGGTACTTACCTACACACTTCAATTTAATCAGGTACCTATTTGAAAAAAATATACCAAAGATAGAGCTATTGAAATAGGTTACTCTGTCAAGATAGGGTAATATTATCATCGACCAATATAGTATATTGGTCGATGGTAATATCATACTTTGTAATCTTATTTATATCTTTATTTATCCGTCTCATCTGTTTATCAAATATCAGAATCAATGAAACGAAATTTTAAAATATCTACTATGCTACAGTATAAACTATAAACACATTTTTATCAAATGAAATGTATGCAAAAACATGATTAAATATGAGCCTACTTATCATGGCAGAATTATTTATCTCTTGGGTCTTATATTTTGTAATTTACGAATACCATCCATACTAATATTATAAATGCGAAAGTAACTCTGTCTGTCTGTCTGTTACTCAATCACGCCTAAACTACTGAACCAATTTGCATGAAATTTGGTATAGAGATATTTTGATACCCGAGAAAGGACATAGGATAGGTTTTATCCCGGAAATCCTACGGAAACGGGTTTTTCTTTGAAAACGCGGGCGAAGTCGCGGGCGGAAGCTAGTATATTTATAAAGGAAGGTCACGAAAAGATCCAATAAATGTCTTTCCATAGTAACCACAAAATATGGTTAATAAAATGTAGGGATTTTTATTACTCTTTCACACAAAAATTAGGTATTAATTGAATTGGGGCGAAATTTGGCACAAAGATAATCATGCAACATAGAGAACTTGTCTGCTTTGCTCATCTCTTTTTTACTACTAACTATTTTTTTTTTCAAACTTTATTTTCGTCTGGAAGAAGGAATTAGCCTACTTTTCATTTCGGAACCAAGCGAATGAGTTGCATAAATAAAAAAGTAGATCTATTTCATCATCGCCAAAATTTATATTGTGTTATTTATTTTACAAAGATGAATAGAAATATAATAAACTAGCGGTCCGCCCCGGCTTCGCCCGTGGTACATATTTACGTTTTCTCTACATAAAAACCATCCTCGTACTTCAAGGAATATAATAAAAAAAGAATTATTGAAATCGGTTCGGCCGTTCTCGAGTTATGCGCTTACCAACACATTTTGCGATTCATTTTTATATAGAGGTATAAGAAGATGAATAGACAATGAAGAGAACGTTTTGTAGTTCGTTGTGTAGGATACAAGTTCTTCTATCCTTCTTCTTCATACTTTCCCTAAAAAATACATCACTTTGGAACTCCCGAGTCATGTTGTCACAAAAGCTTCGTCACGTTATAATAGTTATAAAATATAAACTTAACTTTTGACATCGTATGTAGAAATTCGCAAATGATAATAATAATTACTAACAAAAACTTCGCAGAAAGCAATAATAATTGATGATCAAGGAATTCAGGCACCTATAGAGAATGCCGACCGTAAGCACGTTTAGTAAGTTTTTGAAGTATTCCCGCGTTTGTTAAAACTTAACAAATTATTTCTATAAATTTCCTCTTGAACTACTCTATCTTTTAAAGAAATTGGTTGTCTGTAAAGTCGGTTTACTGACGAAAGTTGAACGTGACAACGTCCGATTGTGCTTCTTTGTCGCTCGTTCCGTGCTCTCGCTTGCACTTCAAGCTACATGCAACGCCTCAGAGCGAGGTAACGCCGCATGAGTCATTTTTTTCGTGCGTGCAGCCGGCTCTATCGAATTATAAGACGTTGTCACGTCAAAACCACATCATAATCCGTTGCGCAGTTTTAAAGATCTAAGCATACTAAGGATCGGATAGACGCAGCATACGACTTTGTTTTATATATTAATGTGTGATATAGATGTGAATAATATCGCATCATAAATTGATATTTTATCCAAATACGTTAGTATGCGATACTGTCCATTTTTCCGTGTGCCATTGATAACAATTTTATCAGCTAATATTAAAAACGTCCACGTGCAGTAGAAGCCAGTGTGGAATAACTTTTGTACGTGCTGTGTTCTAACATGATTCTCAACGATCTAAAAACCGAGGTTAGAAAATATTTCTAATTGATTTTCTACATCACTATTTCACAGTTCACTGTAACCGTACGGCGTATAATTGTTAACACGTTCCGGGACAGTACGTCGAGAGGCGGGCCGCAAATTCCTATATATTATTACACAATGTCTGTCGACGGCTGATTTTGAGCTTCGAAATATAACAGCCCGTCGAGCAACGGGCGTCAACCATAGAATACATAGTAGGCTGACGTATTAGTGTCGTATTACAAGAACTTAGAACTATCTAGTGTCACATCGTGAAGTTTTATGAGCACACAAGTAAAATACACGCACACATGCTAACTTGTCTCGTGTTGTGACACAATGTCCTGGGCCGGGTGCGCGTACGCATCTCCCTACTTCAGGCGGAACTGTGTCACAGCGCGGGAGCCTCGCGTCGCTCGAGTCAACGCCTCGAAACACGATCGCAAAATATGTCTTCTAGACGAAGAAAACAGTCACCGGTGCCCGAAGAAGAAGTATCAGAGTCTGAAAATCATGATCCTTTTTCCGACGGGGATGGAGAATACGCATCCAACAGAAATTATGAACGACTCCAGTGATACTATCACTGGAGTCAGACTCGTCTTATTTTTGACACCTGGCCTCGATTTTCTCAAACTGGAAATCGGATGCGAAGGAGTTCGTCCCAATGCGACTCGGATTAAGAGGATTCTCAGGCAGCTGATGGTTCGAACACGGTCACGTCGACAGACGTAGTGTCAAATAGCACCCCACAGAAAACGCGTGATATGACATCACGTTCTAAGGCGGTTACAAAGGCGCTTCTACATAAGGTGCCTCACATTTGATATAACCGAGATTCATGCTTTCTACAATGGGTTAAATTCTTTTTACGCAACCAATACAATTTGTAAATATAAAAAACATTCAAATATGGGCGATCTTCCTTCCATTAGAATGTGTATCGCCTCACCGTGATGATGCTTTTGATCCTCAAATTATAAAAAATCAACTTAAAAATAAAGTTTTATACTATTTAAATCCCTTTTCCAGGATGTCAAAGAAGAACTCAATAAAAAGGCGCCAAACGATGACAGCGACGCGTTGGACGCCGTCATCTTGCACATGGGCGAGATGGGCCTGTACCAGAAACTTCTGTTTGTCATGATGGCGCCGTTCGGAATATTCTTCGCGTTCGTTTACTTCGTGCAGATGTTCATTGCTGCTACACCACAGAACCACTGGTGCAAGGTGCCTGAGTTACAGCACTTGGATGTTGAATTGAGGTATGGTAAAATGTTTCAGTACCTGGGCTACCGATAGAGCTTCCGGTTAGATAGATAATTTACGGTACGGTTGCTATGGTAACGAAAGTGTAAGCTTCTCCTTTAATTAAGAGCTAGCGCGCACGAGCAACTTTGTCTCCGCAACTGTTTTGTCTCTCCCATCAATTTGTATGGGGAGTTGCGTCGCTACGTGCGCGCACTTTCATACTAGCCCATGGGTGGAGAGACAAAATAGTTGCGGAGACAAAGTTGCTCATGCGCGCTAGCTCTAATTGCAGTAATTTAGTTTAACTAACGGCTTTTACATCAAACGAGGGAATGCTCATTTGAACCCCACTGTGACATATTCTTTAGTATAAACAGTCGTAGAGCATTCTTTCGATGTTATTAGTGCGTTCGAAAAAATTATATGCAATGTTCTAATACTGAATAACACTGAACATACGAGTTTTCGTTGTCACTAAGAGCGAGCGCGCACGAGCAACTTTGTCTCCGCAACTATTTTGTCTCTCCCATCAATTTGTATGGGGAGTTGCGTCGCTACGTGCGCGCACTTTCATACTAGCCCATAGGTGGGAGAGACAAAATAGTTGCGGAGACAAAATAGTTGCGGAGACAAAGTTGCTCGTGCGCGCACTGTCTTAAAGATCACGAATGAATGCTCTTGCAAGTGAAATATGCTACAATAATATACCTATAGCTTATATAATAAGGTACTAGACTGAATTCATTTATTTTAACGTAGTACATATATTATATATAATTACTAGTGGTCCGCCCCGGCTTCGCCCGTGGTACATATGAAAAATAGATGTTGGCCGATTCTCAGACTTACCCGATATGCACAGAAAATTTCATGAGAATCGGTCCACCCGTTTCGGAGGAGTATGCAAACTAACATTGTGACACGAGAATTTTATATATAAGATTAAATATTGACTCTTGAATTAAGTTAGTATAAATTTAAATACATAAGTAAAAATAAATATTTGAAATGATGATGCTTCAAAATATTTTCAAGCTGGATCTTTTCGGTAATAAAAAGACTTAAGATTATATAATGTGCAAATAAGTAAATACAGGAAAAAAATCAATATTTGAAATGATGATACTTCCTAATTCTTATCCAAAATTTAATTAACCTGGATCATTTGGAATTAAAAAAAGCCTGTTTTATTTCACAAAAATTTGAATTATGATCTTTTCAAAAAATTTAACTCTTAAACTTAAATACGTATAAATTTCAACAATAAAAAAAAGTTTCGCCTCTATAGCGGTGAGTCAATGACATCGCTTAATCTATGACTCAAAAGCCGCCTCCCGCCGCGGCGCGGGGCGGCTTATGAGTCATGCCGCCGCGCTTGCAGCACAGATTTAATTGTTCGTGGTGTCTCCTCTATACATAGTAATAATAGCTCAATTTATTTTCACTTTCTCTTTAGGTACCGTTGTTTTTTTAATTTTACGAATATTTCTTATTTAATTTCCTTCCATTGTTACAATAGGTTTAAAATAACAATAGGAATCATTATTGGTAGCAGAATATTGTACCTATCTTGTAGAGAGTGACTATTAATCAATACTAATAATATTATAAAGCTGAAGAGTTTGTTTGTTTGTACTACTGGTCCGATTTGAAAAATTATTTCGGTGTTAGTCTGTTAGATTAGCCCATTTACCAAGGAAGGTTATAGGCTACATATCATTACCCTTGGCCAACAGGAGCGGAGCAATGCGGGTAAAACCCCGGGGCGCAGACCGCAGTGTGAACAGTGTACGCATTTATTCATTGTTAGCTTTGATTAGAAGACGCCATTATTGATATCCAAGGGTTTATGATTGTTTGAAATTGTATCGCGAATTACCCACTTTTGAATAATCTGATAACTGTTGTCATTGAATGATTGGGTAACATAATTTATAAAAGATAAACGAGTGGACGCACATTGATGATTCGTTATCAATTTAATATGGATTTATTTCTATTAGAGGCAATATTTATTATTTTATTAAAAATTGGTTTTTCTCTATATTATCTTAGGCCAATTGGATAGAATTTTCACAAAATTTTTATACTTAAAAAAACCGGCGATTCTTTCGTATGATAAACTTTTTTTTCCTTATTTCTGCTGAACAATAATTATTCTGCTTCCATATAAATAATATAATGTAGATGGGTAATGTATATGCGATATATTTCCGGAAAACTACGAAATACCTACTAAATTATCCATGCCTATGGGTCATATAAAAAGTCCAAAGTTATTTTAGTAGTTCTAAATTTAAAACTTATATAAAAAATGTACTAGTTCAGAGAGCGTACTACCTACAGTATTCAGGAATATATAGACGATAAAGACCCATGGAGGGTTATCGCGTAAAAACCACAGGACAGTTCTTTGGCATATTATGATATATTATTATGTAGTTAGACATAAGTTACATATTATGTAATATTGACATGATTTAAAAGAGCAACTATGGAGTTTCTTGCCGATTCTTCTCCATAGATACTGCTTTCCGAATCGGTGGTAAATGTTAAAAATACTTATGTAATGACGATTCGAAAGTAGAGTAGTCTAATTGAATAAATGAATGTTTGAGTTTGAGTTTGAGTTTGATGTTCCCGAAAAATTACTATATTAGGTCAAGAGACTGGAAAAGTACTGTAACGCCGCCAATGCTGCTAGTTTTTATGAGCGATGTAAACCGAGACCACATAAAATCAGATGGGCCTGCCTCTTTCCTTGTCCTGGCATTTAGATAATTTTATAAACTTTATCTATTACAGACGGAACCTCACATCCCCACGGATCGGCGAAACATGGGAGAAATGCCTGATGTATGATGCTAATTGGACTCAAGTGCTCATTGACATGGCCATACCGGTGAACGCAAGTATGGTGCCATGCCGAAATGGGTGGGAGTTCCAGCTGGGAGACATTCCTTACCATACTGTTGTTAGTGAAGTAAGTATCTCTCAATATCTTATACGTATAAAAAAATAACGTATAGTTTCTTGTATAGGATATATATACAAAAAATATTGGAGTACCTGAAATAAATAGAACGGCCAACTTTATTCTTGGGTAACCACCTACACTAAGCAATTTTTGGGGCATACAATTTTAAGGAGCTTTAGATTCTTTCGAAGAACTAACAGTTTGACGACATGTGGTATCTGCCAACCCGCACGCAAGGGTCGCAAGCGTGGTCTTATAGTTGGAACCCTCATAGGAGGCCCGTGTCCCTGCCGTGGGGACACATATGGGCTGATGATGGAGATGATTATGATGATGATGATGAAACCATCCTTAATTTTCTTTATTTTCGATACTTTTAGCGCGGTTGGGTGTGCGAAAACGCTGGATACGTACCCCTCACGCAGGCGATCTTCTTCGGCGGCTCCATGGTTGGTGGCATGTTGTTCGGCTGGATAGCGGATTACTACGGCAGAGTGCCGTCCTTGGTTGGTAAGAGTTTGTATGTAGGTGAATGTCTGGTGATGGAAATTTTTGGAACAATCCCATTGATGTTCCAATTCGTATTGCAGATTTTTTATAATCTTGGCTGGTCTCAATCTCATCTTGTATATTAGCAAGGCTGTGTACTTATACGATTATTATAGAGGGTTTCATTAAACACTAAAATGTACTTTTTTTGCTGTATAGGTATGGTTTTGCTAGTCTTTTATCAAAAACATCATATTTTGGCTATTTTATGAATCTCAGTTTTTTTTCTGGACACCTCATCTGATCCAGAAAAATATGAAGAACAGGATTTTTTCTACAATTATTGTTATTTGAAAATATCACATTCCAGGGGCAAATTTAATAGCACTCGTCGGTGGTATAGCAACTATCTACTCTACTGGAGTTTGGGACTATGCGTTCTATCGATTTCTCGTCGGCATGTCGTATGATTCCTGCTTCATGACTATGTACATTTTAGGTAATTATTTTTGTAATCACTTATTTAATTGCTTAACACGTTCGCTGCATTACGAGATCTATCAGATCCCTTGCAGGACTTTTGTTTTGTGCGTTGAATATAATCGTGTTTTTTCACTCCTTGCGGGAGGATCTTACTTGTTAAGTTCTTTAAGTATGAGTAGGACAAATATACATATTTGCTTCCTGCTGCTACTTAAAGCTGAGTTCAATAACATTAAAAAATAAATTAGAGATGGATTAGGTCCCTAACGCACAGTACTGTAATTATATTCATTCCTTGCGTTCAGAGATATGTTGGTACTCGTGGAAACGTAGGCCTCGTAGACGCAAGAGAGGGAGGGTAGGCGGCGCGGGCGCTGCTTGATTCGGTTTAGTGTTGTCCTAGCATCGATGTGGGAGCTTGCTCGTTTTGGAAATAATACTCGCGTATCTAGGTGTTGATTATTTTTTATAAACAATGAGTTCTTTTAAAAGAAAAAGGGTAAAAAATCTATTTATTTTGGTGAGATTTCTAACAAACTCAAACTCAAACATTTATTTATTTAATTAGACTTCTTCTACAAGCACTTTTGAAACGCCATTACATATTTTTAACATTTACCATCGATTCGGAAAGTAGTTTCTACGGAGAGGAACAAAAAATCAAAGCCGGATTATAACTGCTGCATCGTCCAGTATAATAAAAATTTTGGAAAATGTTCGGAAAACGAATTGTTACCATATGCGTGCAATGCAAGCAATTAATTTGCTTACCATGTTTTAATGAAAAACACTTTGCATAATTAATAAAACTATTTCAATCGACAACTGACATTCCCATCACTACTTACTACACATATTGAACTATCTTCGGTTGCGGTACGAGATACAATCGATATCTAATTTTTTTTTTTGGTATTTGTAGTTTATTCAAATGTCATAACTGCGTGCGAACCTAGCAAAATATAAAACAATAGACTATCTTTCATCCACAAAAACTTCAAAGTATATGTCATTGTTTTCTGGAAGATATAAATTATTTTCAAAACTGTATCTTTAGGAGACTGATTAGGTCTCAAACGCACCAAAGGGTGGGTAAGTTTCGAGATCTTTTAGGTCTCCAAAGCACCAGCTGAAAGATCTTTGATAATGATGGCGCAGTGAACGTGTTAAGAATGTTTTCTGATTTTGACTCAAATCCCAATGTCTTTCGTTTCTCAATAAATTGTGATCCGTCAGCTTATAATTTAACGCATTATTTTTCGATAGGATATTATAATCTATCGAAGTTAAAACCTTTAAAGTTCGATTTGATAAACGTTGAATGTCTAATGTCCTCTAGCGTTGGAGTACGTGGGTCCGCGGCACCGCACATGGGTGGGCAACATGTCGATCGCGCTGTACTTCGGCGGCGGCTGCCTGGCGCTGCCCTGGCTGGCCGTGTGGGTGGCCGACTGGCGCCTGCTGCTGTGGAGCACCAGCCTGCCCATGAGCGTGGCGCTGCTCGTGCCGTTCGTGGTGCCGGAGAGCGCGAGGTGAGGGGGACACACGGCCGACTGGCGCCTGCTGCTGTGGGGCACCAGCCTGCCTTTAGTGTTCCGCCGTTTCAACCTTAGGACGCCAGCAGGGCATAAGACTCTTCCAAAGATTTCCAGTACGACCCATCAGTTTATTCAAGGTGGACGCACACTTATCCGGGCCAAACAAAACGAAGGAAACAATATTTCTGAATACATATTTAAATTAAATACAGTTGTGTTACAATACATATCTTCTTAATCAGTTCATTGTAGCTTGTAGGTTCTAATAAGGCCCCAGGTGCTAATAAATCCATTTCCTAATACGGTATTCACACATCAGTCTGTCACCATTTAAGTGAAACTCCTATCCTTATATCAGATAATATTTTATTATCCTTACTCAGCTTATCTTTATTTTATAAAATTTACAGATGGTTAGCATCTCGAGGTCGGGTTGACCAAGCTGTTACAGTATTGAGACGTTTCGAAAAAGTCAACGGAACCAAAATTCCTGAAGATGCTTTAGATGAATTCATTGTAAGTATCCGTGAAAACTTAACTAAAATTTTACCTGCCGTGTCATTTTTACCGTTACCTTGAAATTCTTGGTTTCTTTTTTTGCTATTTACTTATTTGCAGAAACACCCATTATCACATTCAAAGAATAAAAGTTCTTTTAATGTGATAATGGGTGTTTACACACTTAACATAACCACATCATATCATCATTTATGTACTTAGTCAAACGACAAATAAAATTTACTTTTCTATATTTTCTATTCCCAGGTATCAGCAAGCCAAACGCGGCAAACCAATGAGTCCATAAAGGACGTGCTAAAGAGTTCTCTACTCCGGCGCATGTTGTTCCTCATAATCTTCGTGTATATGTCGTGTGCGCTGGTCTTTGATGGTCTGGTCAGAATGTCTGAGGGCTTGGGATTGGACTTCTTTATTACCTTTACGTTGACATCTGCTACTGAAATACCATCGGTGACTTTGTTGGCGCTGGTTCTTGATAGGTGGGTAAATATTTGTCTTGAGTTTTGGTCTTATATTATGTAAGGTCGGCTGTGAAACTTGTATAGTAAAAGTTGTATAATTATCTACCTTCTGGTAGCGTCTGTGCAATTGATAATTAAATAATATTTGAAAGATTTCATATTTTCCTTCAGTTTGTTTTGAAATTAAGATAAAATTATTTTAATGCATTCTTCTTGAAATTTGATTGAGAGCAAAGAGCAGAGAAATTTTTGTATAATATCAATCATTCAGCATTTTAAGGGTAACTTATCCCTTCTCAGGTGGGGTCGTAGAAATCTCGCAGCAGTACCATTAGCTATTTCTGGAACATTGGCTATTATTGCTGCTTTTGTACCAAGAGGTACGTTATTTGCATGGTCTTCTATCACTGAACTATAAAATAATAGAAAATATTGCTAAAATATTTCACGACTTTTCCGAAGCATTTGACTGTGTAGACCATTCTACTTTAACTTTATTACGTACTTTTAATTGATTTGAAATAAAAAAACTTTTTAAAGAGCTTATTAGTGAGATTTTCATTCTTCGCAACTTCAAAATATAATAAAAACCATCGTTTTTGTTAACGATGAAAGATCTTGCATTGTGTCGCTTATTGGTGTTCCACAGGGTTAAATTTTAGGTCCCTTTTCGATTCTAGTTTATATGAATGATGTAGGTACTCTATGTAGATTTTACTTTGATATTTATAATGTAGATGGGCATGATTCAATTTTTTATAGAAGAAACAACGCGTATAAGCGTATCTAATCAGTTTTCTGCTTATTTTTTTAAAGCAAACAGAGTTTTATTCAATCTATCCATTACTTAAACATTACATCCACCACAGGCATCCCGCAAGTGACGCTAGCCATATTCTCTCGGTTCACGATCAACATGGCGTGCAACACGGTGACGCAGTGGTCGGCTGAGCTGCTGCCGACCGGCGGGCGGGCGTCTGGCTGCTCGCTGATACACGTCAGTGGTTTTGTGGCGACCGTGCTGTCGCCGTTTGTTGTGTTCTCGGTGCGTATGCGATAATATAATACTATGCTGGGTGCGTATAATACAACTAACTATGAATTGTTTGGTTTCAGGATTTGTCGTATAGTGAAACAGGAATATTATTATTTGGTGATTTTTTTGGTTAGTTAGGGATAATTGTGTGATAAAAATTTGAACCTAATTTACGGCCCACAGTTTCAAAATGATTAGGTACTCTTATATATATATTTTTTTTATTATTTTAGGATGTGCCAACGGACGTATAGCATGACGTATATAAGCCCCGCAAGTTGATATTGCGATGGAACCTTGTCACAATAACAGCCGTGTGACGTCATCCGTCGAAACAAAGTAAAGATAGCAAAAAATTTTTTAATAAAAAGTAAATATGTTTATTCTAAGAAATTTCGGAACCATAAAAAACTAGTTTTGTATGCTGCTTATAAAAAAAACAATGATTAACTACACCCTTAAGTACGAAACTAATAATTATGTTGTTGATGTGTAAATATGAAAATATTTTTTAATTAATGTTATGTAATTATAAATTACTAGCTTACCGCCCACGGCTTCGCCCGCTTCGTCTCAAACCTAATAATCCATACTAATATTATAAATGCGAAAGTAACTCTGTCTGTCTGTCTGTTACTCAATTACGCCTAAACTACTGAACCAATTTGCATGAAATTTGGTATGGAGATATTTTGATACCCAAGAAAGGATAGGCTACTTTTTATTGCGAAATATGTACCACGGGCGAAGCCGGGGCGGACCACTAGTTATACACTAAAACCTTCCTATTAAATCACTCTATGTATTAAAAAAAACCGACAACAATATAACTCAACAATAAAACAGGATAATTAGCGCGGGCTGAATTTGCAAACGGTACTGACGGGTCGACGTCGACTACGTCACCAAGATGGCCGCCAATCGCAATATCAACTTGCGGGGCTTATACCTATATTATTATATCGTCTGCTACTGTAGTTTATGTCAACTGACAGACAACAGCCCAGTGCCTACTACTATGGGTTTACAACTGACAGGCGACAGGCTATATTTCTTAGATATCTTAACCCGTTATCATGTATGTGTATTGTGCACAGGAGCGCGTGTGGCGGTCGCTGCCGCTGGTGCTGCTGGGCGGCGCGGCGCTGGCGGCGGGCGGCGTGTGCGGCGCGCTGCCCGAGACCTGCCGCCGCCGCATGCCGCAGACCGTCGCCGACGCGGAGCGCACCGTGCGCGCCTACACCTACTGCGGGTATGTTACAGTACTACTGAACAGTGGCACTGCAGTACGGTGACACTGCAGTACGGTGACACTGCAGTACAGTGGCACTGCAGTACGGTGACACTGCAGTACAGTGGCACTGCAGTACGGTGACATTGCACTTCAGTAGGTACTGTATGACTATGCTGCTGTACAGAGACTATTAACTTAAAGTGTGACTACCCTAGACTACCGAGGCACTGCAATATATTGACACTACAGTATCTACAATAAACTGCCAGGACGGCAGCTGGCAGCTGGTATGTAATATGTATTAAACTCCACTGCATCGTATCTGAATACAACTGGATTTTAATTTAACTGATGACTGATCGTAGATGTATCACGTGTTTCACAGTAATCGCAGTTTGGTTAAATTTATTTTATTCATTAGTTACCATTTTACAAATGGTAATATGTACTGATAAAATACCTTATTGACTTGAACGTAATGTTTACTTTTCTATTTTAGCTAAAATAATATTTACCAAAATTTGTATAGGTAGGTATTCTAATTGATTCCTATCATTCCTTATAGGTAATAAGTAAATAAATAAATATATTTAATTATCACAACTATATTTTCAGGTCCGCAGTCGACGACGAAATCTCAGCAGATGAAGGCGAGAAAGACAAAGCTGTTACTTAGATTATTACTTAATTTAGCATATTTATTGAAATAAAATTCAACTTCCCAAAAGGGTAATTTGACAGACACAAGCGATTAGCGAAAGCGGGAGCGATTTATGGAGTTTTTAACGTTTAAAAAAATCTGTTAGAACGTTTACCAACAATATAATGTATTTATATTTTTTGTACTTATTAGGCTTGTTAGGCTATGTTCCAATTCCTTTACACAAACAAAAAATTTTTAAAAGAATATTTTTTTTTGTGAATCTTTAGATTATATAGATAGAAAAATATTGATAGAAAAATATTCTTCTAAATATTCTATTTCTTGTAAGTAATGTTATAACTAATACGGAGTATATTTTATTTTACATTGTGTTTAATACAAAATTTAATTAAGTACTAATTATTATTAGTGTACAAATGGTCAAAACATTTGACATTCTCTTATATAGCTCGCTCAATCCGTGAATCGCTTTCTTCGATATCGTGATCTTACCCTACACGAATACTTGAATTTTGAAAGAAGTATTTTTATTGTTATATAGTTTCAGAGTAATTGTAAATATTGTACCTAAGTTTATGTTTGTACTAAATATATTATTATTATTTATTATACTTACATTTATTTTAGTATTTCTTTTTTACACTCAATAAAAAAAAATATAAGGCTCATATTAGACTGCAATGTTGCATGCCTAAAGCGCGTCACACACGGTGAAGATAACGTAACGGCACCAGTCTTGTACAGATTAAGGAAAAATTTTAAGTTTTTTGAAAATTTCTCGTAGGTTTTTTAACTTTATTGGATATTGTTTAGTTATACCTTTAGTTCAATGTTAGTTTAACGTAACCAATGTTAGAAAAAAGATTACAATGCATAAATAATGAAGTTATTTATAAATTATCTATGATCAAATGTGCACTACTCGAAAAAAATTTAAAAGTCGTTTGAAGTGGTGCCAAGATAATCAAGACCAAATTAGGATGGATATATTAGCCGAACACCAAGCTTCTAAAAATTTTATACAATTTTGGAAATCTACTCGAAAACTAGATGCTAAGCCGGGTCTACCTGTGAGTGTGGGTGGGAAGAATGATCCAAGAGAAATCGCTATGATGTTCAAGGATCATTTTACAGTGAAATCACCTCTTGGACCACCTAATACAGTAGTGGATGCGGGGTCTGGAGGGCGTGGAGATGAACCTCTGTTTCATATTATATCTTCAAATGAAATTAAGTCAATTATTAAGAATATGAGCAAAGGTAAGTCTCCAGGTCATGACGGACTCAGTATCGAGCATTTAAAATACGCGGGTTGTCATCTGCCTAAGCTACTCTCGATGTTTTACACACTATGTATAAGGCACTCCTATCTGCCAGCAGATCTCATGAAAACAATCGTTGTACCTATTTTAAAAAATAAAACAGGTGACATCTCCGACATAGGAAACTATCGTCCCATATCTCTCGCTACGATTTTGGCTAAGGTTTTGGACAGTGTGCTTGATGCGAGATTAAACAATTTTTTGGACTTACACGATGCACAGTTTGGTTTTCGACCTGGACTTTCCACTGAAAGTGCAATCTTAAGCTTGAAGCACACTGTACAATACTATACCAAGCGTAAAACACCAGTGTACGCTTGTTTTCTAGACCTTTCCAGGGCGTTTGACCTTGTGTCGTACGATGTTTTATGGAATAAGCTGGAGGGTAGGGGTTTACCAGTTAGCATTCTGAATGTCTTTAAGTATTGGTATGCCAACCAACGTAATATTGTAAAATGGTCTAACGCTTTTTCCGAATCGTATGTGTTAGAATGTGGTGTAAGACAAGGGGGGCTGTCGTCGCCTAAATTGTTCAATCTTTACGTAAATGGCCTTGTTGTCGAACTCAGCAATATGCGGGTTGGTTGCCGGATCGGAGGTATAAGTTGTAACAACATAAGTTATGCAGATGATATGGTATTGCTGGCTCCGACTGCAAGCGCCATTACTGAGATGCTCAAAGTCTGTGAGACATATGTAGCTGCTCACGGTTTGCGTTATAATGTGGCTAAATGTAAATGCATTGTTTTTGGGGACGTTGGTAAGCATAGGAAATGTACGTCTGAGATATCTCTTAACGCGATAACAGTTGAAAGAGTTAAAGAGTTCAAGTACCTCGGACACATGCTTACTGATGACCTCAAAGATAATGTAGATATCGAACGTGAGCGTAGGGCATTGGCGATCCGAAGTAATATGTTGGCCCGTAGATTTGCCCGTTGTAGTAATCCAGTGAAAATCACGCTTTTTAAAGCCTACTGCCAGAATTTCTACACGGGTAGTCTATGGTTTGACTATACTGATAGATCGCTTAATGCCTTACGTGTCATGTACAATAATGCGTTTAGAATGCTGTTGGGACTGCCTCGCTACTGCAGTGCGTCTGGAATGTTCGCTAATGCGCATACTGACGATTTCTGGGCGATAATACGCAAAAAAACAGCGTCTACATTTGATAGAGTGCGGCGCAGTCGCAACAGTCTCTTGATGGTAATTTCGGAGAGATATATGTCATCTTTCATGGGACACTTTGTGCGTAAACTTGTCCATTCAAAGCGACAGGTTTACGCATAGGGTGCCCCGTCAACTGATGATAGTACTTTAATATTGTACCTACTAACATTAGCTTTTAAATCACGTACTAACATTAATGGATCCCTGTCATCTAATTGTTTAAATAAAATAATAATAAATTAAAAAACCACTTTTTTGCACCAGTGTTGGACAGTGAAAAATCTAATGATGGACACCCAGTTTTGGACAACATCCAGTTATGAACACCCATTTATGGACTGTACCTAATGTCGTTTCTCCAGTTATTTACACTTGGAGAAGACTTATAGTTATCAATAGAATCTTGAAAATGATGATTGGAATACAATACATCGGGGATGTATTCATAAAAAATAGTATCTACTTATTAATTATTTTGCATACCTATAATATTTAAAACAGTCTTAATATCCATTTTCTAGGCAAAAATTGGACAAATGAATCGTTAAATACGAGTTATGTCCGTTAAGAAACACCAATATGGTTTTTTTTCTCAATAAGCCAGGGATGAAAAATATAACTAATAAAAGTACTGCCATTCCATCCATTTTGGGACTTCTTCTTCTTCGTCATATCACTCTAGGGGGGTAGATGTTACCCGCGTCACGATGTTCCGCCATATCTATCTGTTTCCTGGCATTCCGCTACACTCGTGAAGTGAATCGCCAATCTGAATCCGCCAGCAGCCTTAATCTGATCGGTCCATCGATATGGATTCCAAATTGTAGCACGAGGCAAAAAGCTTTTTTTAAACTGTTGTCAAGATGGTGTGGATGAAATTTAAGCGGGTGTGCTATATGGTGGTGGAATTTAGCAGCAGATAACGATCCAAACAGTTCATCAGAGAATTCTCCAGGATAGATGCGTTACAATACGCATAAGTATGCGACGTCTCTACGCAGTGATAGAGAATGAAGCCGAGAACGAGTCGCACAGCACATAATGACCCATTGTTCTAAAATATATTCTTCATTTTTAGATAGATATTATGTTGTTGGACCCATTAGTGTAATTTTAACAAAAAATATCAATGTCCATTATAGGAACCAAAGCAAATCCAGTCATGGACAATTGTTGTACAATATTGGAACCATTTCTTTGAAATGGTCGTGATAGGTATATTATTAATCAGAAAGAAAAGACAATACAGAAAAGCGCATGTAATTAATACCTTTAAAAAAAGTTTATTTTCGACATATGTCCATAAATGGATATAGGTATCTATAAAATTAAATCCAGTTATGGACACTGATGAATTTTGATTAAACAACATAATCTATCATGATACTAAATCGTGTAATATTTCGTACTTTTAACTACTATAAATAAAAGTAATATCAAATTTTGCTGACATTTATACAAAAATTCTTATACTTAACCAAAATTGTGTCCTCACTTCCTTAAGGATTTTCTTAGTAAAAACGGATTTTTTCGAAACGAGTCGCAGCATCTAAACATAACGTTCTGCCATCTTCAAATATTTTGGCCGAATAAGATGAAATGTCGTATTTTGATAGCTTATGAACCAAACTTTTATTTTAAGTATTGCCAAATTATATAACGTTAATTTTGGTCTTAATATTTAAATTTAATATTTATTTTGTCCATTACTGGATGCTTGTCCACGACTGGTGCCGTTACCTTACTATAATATTTTATCTTAAGATACTGTTATATTTTATATTACAGTATCTTAACGCATCCGGTATCAGCGTTTGGACCATCATTTTTCTTTTTGTCATTGCGTACTAAGACTCCTGTAGAACCGCCATCCTGTTACAAATGACCCACAAAATTTCGCGTCATGGTCCGAACGCTGATACCGGATGCGTTAAGATACTGTAATATAAAATATAACAGTATCTTAAGATAAAATATTATAGTATCTTCACCATGTGTGACGCGCTTTACGCTTCTTAGTACATAATTACTTATTTATAAAAAGAGCGCGCGTGCCAAGCACACGTGTCAGAAGTGAAACTTCTTTGGCAAAATTCAAAGATACCAAAGTCGTCGCCTTCCTCCATGACGTGAAGGTATTGCGCGACCTTGAAATTTTACTCGCAACGAGCCTAAAGAAGTTTCATTTCAAAAAGTGATTATTGATATGAATGAATAAAAGTACTCTCAATGAAAATTAATAGGTTTATAATTAAATACTATTTCCTTGCCTTGTATATTACTAATGTTATAATAAAAGATATACAATTTTAAGCACATGCATATGGTATCATCTGGTATGCTCAAAATGTCTGACCTATTCCATAAAATATATAGTAGGTAATATGTAGTTAAAAATATATGTACTTAGAATTTCATTATTGTTATTATTTCCAAATATTATGATTTTGTCTGTGATATTAAATGTCAATAACATTATTTTGCGGAATAAAACATAAGAATTGTTAAATTGGTGTTTCATTTTGATTCTGTGACCTATCCCATAAATATAGTAATAGTTAAAAATATATGTACGTAGAATTCCATTATTGCTATTATTTCCAAATATTTTGTACTACGAACTACGAAGAAAAATTGCACCATCACCTCAAAAAATGTCCGAGTAGCGTTATATTAAACATTCATTTCAATTGCCACTTGATTTTTGAACAGTTCAAAGTAAAAAATAGAAAATTGTATACGCTAATTCGAATCTCTGCCTAATAGAAACGTAGGCAGACTTTTGGAACGGATAATTTAGAAGCGTGATTAATCTAATTGACTCCACGATTTTATCACTTAAACGTTTAAATGGAAGTTATAATAAAACTGAAACCAGACTGTACGTCAGTGACCCAAAAAAAATTTAACTAATTTTATTTTCTGTTTCTCTAAAAAATAAAACACACAAATCTGACAAATAAACTTTATTAAAAAATCAAGTATTCTTAATACTAAGGTACATTTTCCCGTTAATATTCTGTTTGACCGGGTTAATTCGCTTTAGTATTTGCGTCATTGTCTCTACGAGTCGTTCGCTGCTGACCCCAGTACGTTTAGACTTAAATTTAGTTAAAAGTTCTGTTGTCGTCATTGGCTTGCGCGCTAGATACCGCCTCACGGCTTCCTCTGTCACGCCGCATTCACTGAAAAGAGAATTATAATGAATATTGCATTTATAATTGTGCAAAAATAGATTTAAATTACATTTTGAAATATTAGAAAAGTTCATCTGTCGATATCAGGCATGCTTAGAAGGATAGACAAGGTCACGGTTTAGATTTTACACTCATCAAAATGATTGGTCCATATTGGTCAACATTTACGCACAAGCATATACACTCCCATTATTCCCTTTTACACAACCTCGACCACATTGGCCCATCATGGCCCAACACTGATGCACACCACATTCACCTTCTTCCCCCCTCCACACTGGCCCATCAAATTTGTTTAAAGTGTAGTGTTAATTGCATAAGAAAGATGTACTTAGATTAATTATAAGATGATGTAAAACGGAGCTACATCTGCCATCAAACTGTTTTACAGTTTGGCAGAGTACTAAGTTATTATGTATCTGTTTGCTTTGTACTGAAATGAAAAATAAATCCATACTAATATTACAAATGCGAAAGTAACTCTGTCTGTCTGTCTGTTACTCAATCACACCAAAACTACTGAACCAATTTTCATGAAATTTGGTACC
Source organism: Colias philodice (assembly GCF_061535455.1). Classification (NCBI taxonomy): domain Eukaryota; kingdom Metazoa; phylum Arthropoda; class Insecta; order Lepidoptera; family Pieridae; genus Colias; species Colias philodice. The sequence continues at coordinate 11,382,150 of NC_143088.1, forward strand.
TATGGATATATTTTGATACCCGAGAAAGGACATAGGCTACTTTTTATCCCGGGAAAATGACGCAATCCCGGAAATCCCACGGGAACGGGAACTAAGCGGGTTTTTCTTTGACTGCGCGGGCGAAGCCGCGGGTGGAAACCTAGTAAATAAATAAAATAAATAATCATCCCCCAACACTCACGTATACGCCGGGTCGAGCTTGGCCCGCTTGGCGGGTTGGTGGCTGTGCGCGTGCGCGTTGGCCGCCGCCACCGCGGCCTGCGCGGCGCTCGGGGTCGGCGTGCCGGCGCGGGATGTACTAGCGCTGCCCGGCGCACTAGCTGCAATGTACAAGAAATACAATCAAATTAATATTTAACCGAGTGGATTATTAATATATATATTTTTTTATTTTATTTTAATGCATGCATAATTATTAAATAGGTAATACAATAATCAATAATAATGTATAATTAGAAATGTAACAAATAATATCATAATTAATTATGTCTAATAAGCTGAATGAATTCGTGTATACGCCATTGTAACAGTGTAATATAAATTAGTGTGAACACAGGTTCCTGAAAAACAGTTTACAACTATATTAGGAGCCTCCAGGGTCATTTAGTTTTTGTAACGTATAATGGTGTAAATAAATGATTTATTTATTTATTTCAGATTTTTAAAGAAACAGGTGTACGATTATCGGCTGCCTTATTACGGATCTTGCAGACGATCAGCAACAACCAAAAATTGCGCAATAGTTGTTGTCAATCGTCTATTTCTTATTACGTAAAAGCAGACAACAAGCAGATAATCTGCCGTCAACAGTGCTGCCTCTGTCGAGCAACTGGAAAACTAAAAATGCAGTTGTCGCTAATGTAAAGTCAAAGGTTGCTTTGCAAACGGTATTATCTATGACTTGTGACAGCAACACGACAGCAACAACTTAGCAATTCATATGTTAAATATGCGACAGGTCTAATGCTTGTTGTTGACTTGTTGCTGCTTGTGTTATCATCAATAAAGTGTATAAAAACGCGAAATTACTCACAAATATAGTGTTTTTTATTGATTGTTAACTAAGATCATCAAATATTTATAAATATAATTAAAATATATTGCGGTAAGTGTGCAAAATGTTTTAGGTTAAAATTTTCGACAAGTTTTCGAACATAATTGTAGCATTGTACCAATAAGGAGGTATTAAATTTTGTCGTCGCATACATTAACAATATCTTAATTTACGGTTTTATAAACAATGGCACGAACATGTTTATTAATTAATAAATGTTAGAGGGAGAACTACGAGTGTCTGTGCTTGTTTATAAACATACGTAGTACCAACAGTTGCCACTTGATTGTGAGTGGCGCTGCTTTCCATACAAAATCAAGTGCATCGGTCGAAGAAAGCAGATGCTGTGCGACAGCGACGCAACAGCTTACATAATACGAATTTTTTTGACGTTTTGCGACCAGTCGCGAACCTGTCGCGCTGCTGTTGCGCGGTGGTCGTTATCTGCTGATTTTTAGCTAATAAGGCCGCGGGATTGCTTGCTGGAATGTACAAAAACTTGCTTTTTAGTTCAGATTTTTAAAGAAACAGGTGACCTACTTGACGATGATGTATAGAGGACCAGTGGTAGTTTTTATATTTTAAAAAAATGGAAATATAAGAAATAAAAGTCTGATACGTGTAACAGCTGCTACAGCGAGTGTTCTACGTGTAACAGCTGCTACAGCGAGTGTTCTACGTGTAACAGCTGCTACAGCGACTGTGACACGTGTAACAGCTGCTACAGCGAGTGCTCTACGTGTAACAGCTGCTACAGCGAGTGTTCTACGTGTAACAGCTGCTACAGCGACTGTGACACGTTTAACAGCTGCTACAGCGAGTGTTCTACGTGTAACAGCTGCTACAGCGAGTGTTCTACGTGTAACAGCTGCTACAGCGACTGAGACACGTGTAACAGCTGCTACAGCGAGTGCTCTACGTGTAACAGCTGCTACAGCGAGTGTGGCACGTGTAACAGCTGCTACAGCGAGTGCTCTACGTGTAACAGCTGCTACAGCGAGTGCTCTACGTGTAACAGCTGCTACAGCGAGTGCTCTACGTGTAACAGCTGCTACAGCGACTGTGACACGTGTAACAGCTGCTACAGCGAGTGTTCTACGTGTAACAGCTGCTACAGCGAGTGCTCTACGTGTAACAGCTGCTACAGCGAGTGTTCTACGTGTAACAGCTGCTACAGCGACTGTGACACGTGCAACAGCTGCTACAGCGAGTGCTCTACGTGTAACAGCTGCTACAGCGAGTGTTCTACGTGTAACAGCTGCTACAGCGACTGTGACACGTGTAACAGCTGCTACAGCGAGTGCTCTATGTGTAACAGCTGCTACAGCGAGTGTTCTACGTGTAACAGCTGCTACAGCGAGTGTTCTACGTGTAACAGCTGCTACAGCGACTGTGACACGTGTAACAACTGCTACAGCGAGTGCTCTATGTGTAACAGCTGCTACAGCGAGTGTTCTACGTGTAACAGCTGCTACAGCGACTGTGACACGTGTAACAGCTGCTACAGCGAGTGTTCTACGTGTAACAGCTGCTACAGCGAGTGTTCTACGTGTAACAGCTGCTACAGCGAGTGTTCTACGTGTAACAGCTGCTACAGCGACTGAGACACGTGTAACAGCTGCTACAGCGAGTGCTCTACGTGTAACAGCTGCTACAGCGAGTGTGGCACGTGTAACAGCTGCTACAGCGAGTGCTCTACGTGTAACAGCTGCTACAGCGAGTGCTCTACGTGTAACAGCTGCTACAGCGAGTGCTCTACGTGTAACAGCTGCTACAGCGACTGTGACACGTGTAACAGCTGCTACAGCGAGTGTTCTACGTGTAACAGCTGCTACAGCGATTGTGACACGTGCAACAGCTGCTACAGCGAGTGTTCTACGTGTTACAGCTGCTACAGCGACTGTGACACGTGTAACAGCTGCTACAGCGAGTGCTCTACGTGTAACAGCTGCTACAACAACTGTAACACGTGTAACAGCTGCTACAGCGAGTGTGGCACGTGTAACAGCTGCTACAGCGAGTGCTCTACGTGTAACAGCTGCTACAGCGACTGTGACACGTGTAACAGCTGCTACAGCGAGTGCTCTACGTGTAACAGCTGCTACAGCGAGTGTTCTACGTGTAACAGCTGCTACAGCGACTGTGACACGTGTAACAGCTGCTACAGCGAGTGTTCTACGTGTAACAGCTGCTACAGCGAGTGTTCTACGTGTAACAGCTGCTACAGCGACTGTGACACGTGTAACAGCTGCTACAGCGAGTGCTCTATGTGTAACAGCTGCTACAGCGAGTGTTCTACGTGTAACAGCTGCTACAGCGACTGTGACACGTGTAACAGCTGCTACAACGAGTGCTCTATGTGTAACAGCTGCTACAGCGAGTGTTCTACGTGTAACAGCTGCTACAGCGACTGTGACACGTGTAACAACTGCTACAGCGAGTGCTCTATGTGTAACAGCTGCTACAGCGAGTGTTCTACGTGTAACAGCTGCTACAGCGACTGTGACACGTGTAACAGCTGCTACAGCGAGTGTTCTACGTGTAACAGCTGCTACAGCGAGTGTTCTACGTGTAACAGCTGCTACAGCGACTGAGACACGTGTAACAGCTGCTACAGCGAGTGCTCTACGTGTAACAGCTGCTACAGCGAGTGTGGCACGTGTAACAGCTGCTACAGCGAGTGCTCTACGTGTAACAGCTGCTACAGCGAGTGCTCTACGTGTAACAGCTGCTACAGCGAGTGCTCTACGTGTAACAGCTGCTACAGCGACTGTGACACGTGTAACAGCTGCTACAGCGAGTGTTCTACGTGTAACAGCTGCTAAAGCGAGTGTTCTACGTGTAACAGCTGCTACAGCGAGTGTTCTACGTGTAACAGCTGCTACAGCGACTGTGACACGTGCAACAGCTGCTACAGCGAGTGTTCTACGTGTAACAGCTGCTACAGCGACTGTGACACGTGTAACAGCTGCTACAGCGAGTGCTCTACGTGTAACAGCTGCTACAACAACTGTAACACTTGTAACAGCTGCTACAGCGAGTGTGGCACGTGTAACAGCTGCTACAGCGAGTGCTCTACGTGTAACAGCTGCTACAGCGAGTGTTCTACGTGTAACAGCTGCTACAGCGAGTGTTCTACGTGTAACAGCTGCTACAGCGACTGTGACACGTGTAACAGCTGCTACAACAACTGTGACACGTGTAACAGCTGCTACAGCGAGTGCTCTACGTGTAACAGCTGCTACAGCGAGTGCTCTACGTGTAACAGCTGCTACAACAACTGTGACACGTGTAAAAGCTGCTACAGCGAGTGTTCTACGTGTAACAGCTGCTACAACAACTGTGACACGTGTAACAGCTGCTACAGCGAGTGTTCTACGTGTAACAGCTGCTACAGCGACTGTGACACGTGTAACAGCTGCTACAGCGAGTGCTCTACGTGTAACAGCTGCTACAGCGAGTGTTCTACGTGTAACAGCTGCTACAGCGACTGTGACACGTGTAACAGCTGCAACAGCGAGTGTTCTACGTGTAACAGCTGCTACAGCGAGTGTTCTACGTGTAACAGCTGCTACAGCGAGTGTTCTACGTGTAACAGCTGCTACAGCGAGTGTTCTACTTGTAACAGCTGCTACAGCGACTGTGACACGTGTAACAGCTGCTACAGCGAGTGTTCTACGTGTAACAGCTGCTACAGCGACTGTGACACGTGTAACAGCTGCTACAGCGAGTGTTCTACGTGTAACAGCTGCTACAGCGAGTGTTCTACGTGTAACAGCTGATACAGCGACTGTGACACGTGTAACAGCTGCTACAGCGAGTGTTCTACGTGTAACAGCTGCTACAGCGAGTGTTCTACGTGTAACAGCTGCTACAGCGACTGTGACACGTGTAACAGCTGCTACAGCGAGTGTTCTACGTGTAACAGCTGCTACAGCGACTGTGACACGTGTAACAGCTGCTAAAGCGAGTGTTCTACGTGTAACAGCTGCTACAGCGAGTGTTCTACGTGTAACAGCTGCTACAGCGACTGTGACACGTGTAACAGCTGCTACAGCGAGTGCTCTACGTGTAACAGCTGCTACAACAACTGTGACACGTGTAACAGCTGCTACAGCGAGTGCTCTACGTGTAACAGCTGCTACAGCGAGTGCTCTACGTGTAACAGCTGCTACAACAACTGTGACACGTGTAACAGCTGCTACAGCGAGTGTTCTACGTGTAACAGCTGCTACAGCGACTGTGACACGTGTAACATCTGCTACGGCAAATCTCAATCAAATCTTACCGTTAGCAGAACTCTTATCGCCACTTTTGCTCTTCTTCGGCTTCTTGCTGCTGCTGTTCTCGGGATCCGTGTCCGAATCTGAACTGAACTCTGTTTCAGACTCTGTAAATAATTAAATATTACAAAATAAGTTTTTAGAATTTGTTAAAATCATGAAAAAATTGTATTGTCACCTTGATAAGTGTACAAAGTTTTAATTGAATCTAGCAGTTAAATTGGGTCAAATTCTAGTCAAAAGGAGTCGGTTATATACTAAGGTGAAGCTAATTTAAACGTTTTAAAAAGAATTAAAAATACAGATAAATTTAACACACAATTTTCAATTTAACATTTAGTTTAGTTTATAAACTCACCTTTCTTGTCATCAGCCTTCTTCTTCTTCTTAGTGAGTTTACTAGCCCTCTCCTCTCCCTCCTTGGTGTGCTCGTCCTCTTGTTCCGACTCTTGTTTCTGCTCCTGCTCAGAGTCACTATCCTCGTCTGAGGTTAGGAGTTTTCTAGAAACGAAATATTTATTATCACTACATAGTATAAAACAAAGTCGCTTTCCCTTTCCCTATGTCCCTATGTCCCTTTGTACGCTTAAATCTTTGAAACTACGCAACGGATTTTGATGCGGTTTTTTTTAATAGATAGAGTGATTCAAGAGGAAGGTTTATATGTATAATAACATCCATTAAATAGTGGAGAAGTACTGTTATTTTTAAGGTTTCTAATGGGATGTCGTAAAAAATTACATTTTTTCCGCTTATATTGCAAACGCAGGCTGAACCCTACGAGTTTTATCAAAATAATGTACTAAGTATTATACACATTGAAAAGGTCTACAGAAAAGTCCGCGATGGTATATGTCTATCTCTTATGGATAACCCACAATAACATTTTTTTGTCATTTACTTTTTACGACAAATAATAGCTAATTTTCGAAGCGATTTTCACCAATACAGCATTAATCCTTAACCAATTAAATACCTTGAATACATTGTTCATTTAATATAGATCTATATGGCCCTTTACACCGTATGATTTAAGTGAATATTTTCGAAGATATTACAGATTTAAAAATTGCGGGACGTAGCATTTGCGGCGGTAGGTACCGGCCGGCCGGGCCGCTATGTTTTTATATACAACGTTCACAGTTTTTCTGTAGTGTATAATATTTAGTATCAGCATTGCACCCGTGCGAAGCCGGGGCGGGTCGCTAGTTTTTTTTATAAAAAATAAAGCTTTTTAAGCTTTTGCATAGCTTCTATCGCGGGCCTTGAGCGCGGGGACCGAATCCAGAAATTCCGTAACGAAAAAACCTCACGCTCCCCACTCCGACGGGCTCGGAGGTGTGGCTTGAAGGCATAGCATGCAATAGCTTTACCGCGGCAGTCCCCGAGTGCCACACGTCTTTTTTTTTTACGTGCCACTTGGTGTTTAAATTGAATAAATACCAACTCTAACATTTTAATTGAATGAATACAACATTTGTGTAATTTTTTTTTTATAAAATGTAGTATTATTGCTAAAAAATCAAAGTTACAACAAACCTCAAAGCATCCTCTTCAGCAACACCCTTGAGTTCCTTGTTGGCTTTGGTCTCGTGGTCTGATTCACTGTGAAAAAAATAATCATTATTTAGGAACGTCTACAAAAAATCTATAAAAAACTACATTTTAATCGGCGTAAAAACTTAACTATAAAAAGATTTGCATTTTTTTTTCAGAAAATATGTATTATAAAAATCAAATAATTTTTCATTAAATCTAATCATAAATGAAGAACTTGATGAGCTTTACAGAACTGATTATAGTACAAGTGCACCAAAACTCAAGTCTTTATTATCAGACGATTTCGCATTCACAAAAATTATGTGTAAGATGCTTTATAAGTTACACTAATCATAGAAGTACCTACAGAAAAAAAAGGGTTAAAAAATACAAAAAAATATATATCTATATTCTATAAATATAAGACTCAAAGGTGGCTGATATAGTGATCTACGCACAGCCCAAACCACTGGACGTATCGGGCTGAAATTTGGCATGCAGGTAGATGTTAGGACGTAGGCATCCGCTAAGAAAGGATTTCCCGAAATTCTTGCGGAACGGGGAAAAACGGGGATGCACGTACAAAGTCGTGGGCGGAAGCTAGTATTATATATAATTGCTACTTCTAAAAACCGACCTCTCAGAGGAGTCCGATATGTAGTCCCTCTCCCGACCTTCCTCATCACCATCGTCACTCTCTTCGAATGCTTCGTCTTCTACCTTCTTCTTCTTTTTAGGTGCGGCACCTAAATAAAACAAAAATGTTGTGTGGTTTTATGAAACCACGGTAAAAGTGAAACTTAGGCACAAAATTATCGTATTTGTACGGACGGTTCGACCGTCACGCGACATGCGCTACACAGACCAAAAAGTTTGAGACGATGTAAGTAATAAAAGTTTCACTTTAACAAAAAGAATGTGTGCGTGTACTAGTGTACACACGTAAGAAGTGAAACTTCTTTATGACCTTATTTTTCAAAAAATAATTTACTAAGTATATGCAACTTTACAGAAATACGTCGAATCACGCGTGGTAGGGATAAGGAAAAGATGGCGCGTAACGGAAAAATGTCACGCGTAACGCAAAAAACGTTACACTAAATTTTTTTCCAACCCCGATAAAGAAGTTTCACTTCAAAAATAACAAAAAAATGCAAAAAAAAAATTCTATATTTTTTTTTTTATTTAATAAAAAGCATTTCAATGATGTAGAACTAAAAAAAATAATTTAGTTCGAATCTTTTAGTCTCCTCAAATATGGTCTTTGTCTGTCTGTAATTCAGGTACAAAAGATTTTGTTCGAATTTTTTAAAGAAATCTTACACGATATATTTTTATGATAGACATAAAAAAAACATATACTAACAACCTGAGGCACTAACCTTTTTTGTCTTTCTTCTTCTTACTGCCGGAATCGCTATCTTCCTTCTCTTTCTCACCCTCCGAACCCGACGAGTCGTCGTCCGAGTCGATCCATTCGTCCATGTCTGAGATCTTCAATTCTAAAGGATAATATGTATTAATAATTATGTATTAGAAAATAAGGTTCAATTTTATAAAAAACGGAAAAAAATGAATGTTAGAACTTAATTTGATTTAGGGCTGATTTTTAAATCCTTGGTTAAAACTTATTCGTCGAATAATATATAAAACAACCATTTTACAAACGTATTCTAATTGCTCGTATTTGACAGTTTACGTGACAAAATTTTTTTTTAACAATTTCTTCTTTTTACATATTATTTTACACACCAGATAAATACCTTTTTTCGCTTTAGAAGTCTTAGTTTTCTTTTCATCCGGGTCCTCCTCGTCCGCGGCGTCGTCACCGCGCATTCGCTTCCGGAACATCAACGAGAAGTAGTTTATTACTTTGTTACGTCTGAAATACCGTAAAAACTGGCCATTAGATATTTAGTATATGGCCTAATCTATACTAATACTAGCGGTCCGCCCCGGCTTCGCCCGTGGTACATGTTTACGTTTTCTCTACATAAGAACCATCCTCGTACTTCAAGGAATATAATAAAAAAAGAATTATCGAAATCGGTTCAGCCGTTCTCGAGTTATGCGCTTACCAACACATTTTGCGATTCATTTTTATATATAAGACTAGCGGTCCGCCCCGGCTTCGCCCGTGGTACATGTTTACGTTTTCTCTACATAAAAACCATCCTCGTACTTCAAGGAATATAATAAAAAAAGAATTATCGAAATCGGTTCAGCCGTTCTCGAGTTATGCGCTTACCAACACATTTTGCGATTCATTTTTATATATAAGATTATAAAGCTGTAGAGTTTGTTTGTTTGAACGTGCTAATCTCAGGAACTACAGGTCTGATTTGAAAAATTATTTCAGTGTTAGATGGCTATATATCATCACGCTAAGGGCGGCCGTACACGGACCGCTTCAAGCAGTTGAGACTGACGGCTTGAAGCCGCGATCGCGCGGTGAACTATGGACATTCATTCACTGCCGTACACGGACTGCTCGAGCCGTCGCGACCGCTTCAAGCCGTCTACTGCGCGGTTTGTAGCGACAGATCGAGTAGTTAACGACCGACCGCTTAGCTCAGCTCAGCTCAGCCGTTAACTGCTCGAGCCGCCCGTGTATGTCCGCTCTAAGACCAACAGGAGCAATGCAGGTGAAACCGCGGAGCACAGCTGAATAGGGCCTCAGGTAGGGTGATAAATGGACCATTTAAGTCAAGTTCTTAAAGAAGAGAGAAATTCGCAATGTATTTTTCTTCTATTTTACATCAACTGACGTGACTTTAATAAATTAAGGGCAAAATACTTTTTTGGAAGAGAACTTTATATCACTACTTAAAACACAACTAGAAAGTTTACCTGCCAAATTCCTGTTCAGCTTCCTCAGCTGATAATGCTTTGTACCTTTGAATGGGTTGGAAATTATACCTGGAATAAAAAACAAATTCTTACCATTTCATTTTTTCTTATATATTTGTGGTTTTCTACAAAAATCTTTAGCCAAATATGAATGTTTTTCTATTAAGAAATGCTATTATTATTGACTAGATGATATTTTAAATATTAAAGTTATTGAAATAATTACCTGTACATTCAAAAACTAACTAAAACAATTCACTTAACAATACCAGTTATACAAATTAATATAAAAGATTAGATTATTGAGATTTTAAGCATTTATTATTACCATTCTTGCAGCGGATAAGCGTCAATAGCCCCGTCAGCTGCGTGCGTGAACACGTAGTATGCCGCATTTTCGGAGACACCTCCCTCACGTATACCCTTGAACCTAAAATGTGTAAAAATGTTTTTGAATATATGTATCTATACAAATATTATAAAGAGGAAAGGTTTGATTTTTTGTTTGTTTGTTTGTTTGTATGAATTGAATAGGCTCCGAAACTACTTGGCAGATTTGAAAAATTCTTTCACTGTTGGAAAGCTACATCATTTCTGAGTGACATAAGCTAGGTTTTATCCCGGAAACCCCACGGGAACGGGAACTATGCGGGTTTTTTTTTGAAAACGCGGGCGAAGCCGCAGGCGGAAAGCTAGTATTATATTCAATTCAATTCGAAAATATGTCTGGAATATTTTTTTTTTTAATCTCCTTTAAACCTGCAATCTGCCTTATTAAGCATTAAGTCTGTCTGTCTGGAATATGATGTTATGTTGAAAATATGTCTAATGTATTATAGGGTTTGACACTAACCAAAATAATTAAGTCAAAGCATGAGTCTGATTTGAAACATTATTTCACTTTAAGATAGTCCATTTATCTAGGAAGGCTATTAGGCTGTGTATGATCACGCTAAGACCAATAGGAGCAGATCAATGTAGGTAAAACTGCGGAGCACAGCTAGTTTTCCATAAGTCTTTGTAATTTACCCACTTTTACAAACAAGCAAACACAAACTGTTACACTATAGTGACAAAACTTACTTCTTTCCAGTTTTTCCTCCCACTTTCAATATCCAAGGTTGATCTTCAGGTTTATATTTTCTAGAAATAATACCAAATTTCTTCCTCCTTGCTTCTTCTCTTAAACCTCTGCCATATTCTGATCCTGCACCATACCTATTATAAAATTATCATAAGCAAGTGGTAAAGAGCCTATAGTATCCATGAATTTACGGAATATGGTAATTCCATGGAATGTTGTTGTTTAAGCACCACAGGGCCCGTAGACAAAGTAACAATTAAAAAACGATAACGAAGTTAGAAAAGGAAAAATGTATGGGATTGACATTAGATAGACCACGTGATCTAACGCGGCGTATGTCAATCCCATACATTTTTGCCTTTTCTAACTTCGTTATCGTTTTTTAATTGTTACTTTGTCTAAGGCCCCAGGAGTTATCGGACATGATTATTATTTTAAATGTAAAATGCTGTTATGTAGATATTATTTTAAACGAGCAACTACATTTTTTTGTATGCTCTTCTCTATAGAAACTGCTTTCCACCAACAAGTGGTAAATTATTATTTACACTGCAATACCAAATCAGATTTGATATGAAATGATAACAGTTGTAGATTTAAGGCAAATATAATATTATTTTCTCAAAAATCAACCTTAAAAACATATGAATCAGGGGAAAAACCTTGATAGTATAATCCGTCATAGAGAACAGGGCTACCCCAATATAAACTACTCAATACTTATAGCATTTTTTAATGTAACTAACGTAATGGCACCGAATTCCGACCACTGATTGATACGGCTAAATGAATCCTTTAAAAGATAAATTAAATACTCTAGAGGTCATAAGAAAAAATGATATTATGAAAGATTACGAACTTATATTTTAAAATATGCACATAATTGTATTTCATAATGGCTTTTTATTACTTAAATTTGGATTTTAACTGGCACGACTGGAAATTAACTGAAAGCACCATTTTCCGACCGACTGAGTACAAATACACGTGTTTCCGACCACTGAGTAGCTAGATTCCGACCAGCCAAATATTTTCTACTAAAATCAACTTTATGACAATAGAAATACAATGGAAATTCGTAAAAACCCGTTTCGTCTTTTCACTGCATCACGCGTGGACCGATTTCGATAATTCTTTTTTTATTATATTACTTGAAGTACGAGGATGGTTCTTATGGAGAGATATTTTAAATATGTACCACGGGCGAAGCCGGGGCGGACCGCTAGTTTTAATTAATATTTGAGCATTTATTATCATAACAAAAACTAACTCTATGTTAGACTGTAGTAGTTCACTGGTCATCCACACTAATTTAGAATGTCCCATTGACTACTTTGCCCAATTCTAAAATCCATTTCACCAAAAGTATTATTTCAGCTAATGAGAATTATACTTCAGCCTCTTTTTTATCACTCATGATGATGACCTGAAATAAACGCATGCAATTTCACTCAAGCACAGCGCAAGCAAAAGCAACCCAGTTGGACGGAAACAGGGAAATATATCGCACCTAGATTCCGACCAAACCTACATTTGCGTAATAAAGCCTCTAAACCGAAATTGATATTCATTTTTAGTTCATTTCTATTTCATATGTACACTTATAAAGATCTCACAATTTCGTAGTTATGCAATTATGTGTCATAAACGTAAAATATAGGGTTTTTAAACCAGACCGGTCTTTGTAAATGAATAACAAAAAAATCAAAAAAGAGTGTCAGTTAAAACGAATATTACAAATAATCCATTAAAGATAGTATTGGTCGCATACAGGTGTTGTATTTAAGCATAGCGTTTAGAATAAATAACTTAATACGAAACCTCCACAAAACAACATGCATAATAGAAAATTACCTTCTTTTAAAAAGTGCGAAATTCCTTTTACCGACCGATTCGGTCGGATTTCGGAATGTTGTTATTTTGACAAGCTCCTCATTCCGTCCATAATTATTTGTCCAAAAAAACCTATAAAAACACGCTATCTTGGCATGTATATTTTAAAATTAATAATTTAAAACACCAATAAAACGTTTAAAGTAAATTAACCACAAACTTACCAGAGTATTTAGCGTAAAAATCCAAATGTTTATTTTCACCGTTTTATGTTTTTTTCGCATTCAATCCAATACAAACTACACCCTCGCCTAGCTTTTCTTGGATTGACGAAATGTCGGTTAAAATTTGAAACCCAATTTTGGACAGATGACGTACGATAAGTGATTGGATCGAAAGCCTTCAGTTTCACGAATGTCGCGCGTATTTTAAACGTTTTATCAAATAAAAATCAAAATGGTCGGATAGAGGAGGCTAGTCGGAAACCGGTGCCGTTACGTTATTAGGACATATACAATTATTGTAAGTACATACTTGGGCATGTCCTCATCCATTCCTTTGTATTCTTTTATATTGTTCTCTCTCTCCATCTTTACATGAGTCCATTTTGCAAAATCCACATTCAGAGTAGCATTGAACCGCATCACATGATACTTTTTCTTTACATTTTTTGGAACTCTGATTTTAAACTCTTGCACTGATGCAGACGACTGAAAAAAGTGTATTTTATAGACTACAGAGTTTTACAAGATAAAAGTGATCATTAATTATTATAGAGATCAAGAAATCCTTAATTATAAGTGTATTGACTTTTAAGGTAAAAATAAAAAGACTCATAATACATACCGAGGCTCCAGGAGTAGTCATTTTAAATACTTAGGTCCACAGAAAGAAATATTGGAAGAACAAAATTAAATCAATTTTATAAATTTGTTTTTTTAAGTCATATTCTACAGCATTTTTCTTTATCGATTGTAATGGAACTGTTATAAATAATTCAAGGGCCAAGATAATACGTGTGCGAAATGAGTAAATGACACGAAAACTTTCTTTTTTGGAGAGAATCACAGAATTCACAAAATCACAAATGATTCACAAGATCCTATGCACAAGATGACAGAATTGCGAATGCCGAATTGGTTAAATAATGTGTCAATGTCATTAAAATTTTGATAACTTGACATACGTCATTAAGATATATTTAATTTGATTTTATTAATTTCATGTCCATTTAATTATACATTACATTAATCCACATTGATAAATTTTTATTACCGCCTTTCGGTTTATTATGTTTTGTACTCTCTTTTCGCTTATTGAGTTATAATCTATAGCAAAACGTAATGTCAAAGTCAACCCATAGAGGAATAATGTATAGCTGAAGTCACAGAGTACCTTTTTATGCTGAAGTCAACCGCACATGGACAGCGCGCGGTTCAGGGTAACTCATTGTCATTGGTCAAAACTCAAAAATCACAATATTGTGTTTAATTTTGAATCATTATAATTTTAAAAGGTTTTAATTGTATTTATACAAATTAACCTAAGATGGGTAAGAAAAAGAATAAGAACAAAGTTAGTGGAGCTGTTAAAACTGCCGCTAAAACAGAAAAAAAATTAGCGAATAAACTAAAAAAAGAACTTGCGAATATGGGAGAGGTTAGTAAACAAACCAACATGGTCTAAGATTATGCTATAATAATATTACTATTAATTAAGTAGAATTCACGAATATGAGCTCCTAATTTTCGTTAAAACTCACTTTAAATAATTTTAATTATTTATAATAATTAAATTCATAATATGCCGCATGTATTTACTTTCAGTAACCCGGCAAAACATCGTACACAATAATAATTAATATCGCTACGTAGATAATATTTTGAAAAGATTTGAATAATGCCCTTTCGCTATTATATTCTTTATTTGTCTTCCAGGAAGACATTGCAAAAGTGATTGCAGAAATCGAAAGGGAGGAAGCTAAAAGAACAGCAGCAACAGAGAAAGCCCTCTCTGGCCCACCATCAGCCAGAGCTTACGCATCTCTCACTCCCCATCCTATAAATAATGAACTTATCTTATTTGGTGGTGAATATCATAATGGCCAGCAGGTAAATTAAAATTATTACTTAAACTCATTGTGAGAGAAATCCTTCACTAAATCCATCGGCATGAGTAGAAATAGGATAAGAATAGGAAAAATCATTCAAGAATAATGTAGCTGTAGTTCTAGAGATGAAAGAATTTTCACAATTGTGCAAGAAGGTTTACCCATAACTAAAGTCCGGTCGCGGAGCAGGAAGAATTTCGTACATTAACCTGTTATTACCTGTCACTGTCACTCCCTTGTAAAAATAATGTGTCTTGCTCGCACAGGTGCAATGACCGCCGTCCTTAGGGATTGTAAACCTTTAACCTAAGAGCGTAAGGTTTGTGTTTGCTTGATTGGTGTCAGGTGTTCAATTATGATTTTGTGAATTCAAAATTTATAAGAATAAGCCTCAAACTCTTTATGTCCAATCAAAATCCGCCTAAGTCGAAATCGCGTGTTAGACTAACGTATTTCTGTAATATTGTACATAGTAAATTATTTTTTGAAAAGAAATTTCATTTAAGAAGTTTCATTTCTTATGTGTGTACACGCACACTTTTTTTTATATAATATATCATGGTTATTGAAAAAGTTAAAATGTAACTAACTAATAAGTATTGTAAATGAATAAAGGACATTTATTTAATAAATTAGTAAAAAACATTTTCTCCTCCAAATATTTCATGTAAGCTGCACTTCATTCAAAAATGTTTGTGACGACTGTCAGTAGGTAAAGAGGTCATTGTACGAAATTCTTTCTGCTCCGCGACCGGACTTTAGCTTACAAATTACCCTTATAATTTATTAATAATATGTCAACTGTAAAATATGATATAAGTGGAATATAATTTGGGTAAGTGGAAAAAAAAAAACTGGAAGCATCAAATTTATTATATTTATAAAAAAACTATAATCATAATCACATATTTGAAAAGACATCAAAAAATGTCCCAGTGGCATTGTAATATCTATTGAAATTAACATTTTATTTCATGGCAATATTGACTTTAATTGTTTTGCTCATTAGAAAAGTGTCTTATACATTTGCAGGCAGAGTTCTGCATCAAATAATAATTTTTGATTGTGATTTCTAGATGCTTATTCAATTTGAAACATGACGAAATATTATGAAAACTCAATTATAAAACTCTCAACTCAACATATATAAAAATAAATGTAGAATTTTTATGACACAAAAAAATAAAACTATAATTTCAGACAGAGGTGTACAACGACCTGTTGTTCTACAACCCAGTTAACAATACTTGGCGGCAAGTGAAGGCGCCGGGAGGGCCGCCGCCACGCAGCGCACATCAAGCGATTGCTACACCCGCTAATAGGTAAATTTAATAAAATAATTATATAAAATAAAGTGAAGTCCACCTTACTCCCTGTAGTAGTTGTTACACATGTCTCAGTTGCTGTAGCAGCTGTTACACGTGTCACAGTCGCTGTGGCAGCTGTTACACGTGTCACAGTTGCTGTAGCAGCTGTTACATGTAGAACACTCGCTGTAGCAGCTGTTACACGTGTCACAGTCGCTGTAGCAGCTGTTACACATGTCACAGTCGCTGTAGCAGCTGTTACACGTGTCTCAGTCGCTGTAGTAGCTGTTACACGTGTCACAGTCGCTGTAGCAGCTGTTACACGTGTCGCAGTCGCTGTAGTAGCTGTTACACGTGTCACAGTCGCTGTAGCAGCTGTTACACGTGTCTCAGTCGCTGTAGCAGCTGTTACACATGTCACAGTCGCTGTAGCAGCTGTTACACGTGTCTCAGTCGCTGTAGTAGCTGTTACACGTGTCACAGTCGCTGTAGCAGCTGTTACACGTGTCGCAGTCGCTGTAGTAGCTGTTACACGTGTCACAGTCGCTGTAGCAGCTGTTACACGTGTCTCAGTCGCTGTAGCAGCTGTTACACGTGTCACTAACGCTGCAATAGCCTTTAGCTAAATTGTAAATTCGAACCTAATTCATGCAATAAATTTCAGTTAATAAATTGTATGTTTATTAATTTCTTGTAGAGGTGAACTCTGGGTGTTTGGTGGAGAGTTTACAAGTCCAACAGAAACACAGTTCTATCACTATAAAGATTTATGGTGTTTTTCACTTGCTGACAAGAAATGGGAGAAGGTATGTCCTTTCAGTTATTGAAATTTGTCTATTGTTACAATTTGATTTTGTTCATGGCAAAGGATCCTAATTTTTTTATGGAAACGATTTTTCTAGTAACCCTTACTTTCTGTCATATTAGATATTACTGCAAATAAAAATTACCAAAAAAATTTTCATTCTAGCTATTCTTAAAATAATAAATTAAATAGATTACATTTAATGTGTTGTGTTTTCATTTTTTCATATAAAAATATTTTATTTTAAATAATTTAATAGGTTGTAGCGCCAAACGGTCCGTCCCCCCGCTCCGGGCACCGAATGGTCCAACTCGGGCGGAAGCTGTTCATCTTTGGCGGTTATTCAGATGACGGTCGCGAATGTCGATACTTCGACGATCTGTACACTTTCTGTTTGGATACAAGGCAGTGGGAGAAATTGGTGCCCAGTGGTAGGGGGCCGTGTGCTAGGTCTGCCTGTGTTATGTTACCGGCTGGGAGTGATTCGGTAAGTATTTTTATTATCTGATTACGGTTTTTTAGAAAGATGTCGATCTCATCGTACCTTAGCTAGAACATGGCAATAATGAAATAGAAACTATTACATAGTTCAAAATTTTAAATGCAATAACATTCTAGCATTCTATGAAATACACCAAGTATTCTAGTTGGTATTGTTAATTGTGGTTATGAGCGTGTTGAGTAATTACAGCAAGTTTTAATTTAAATAAGGGTATTGGTGTTATAACAAGTTATGATATTTCATTCTTTTGTTACTTTTAAATTGCATTTATCTATTTAGTGGTGATTTTTATTACATAAATGTATGACTATAGTGAATGATGTTTTATTTTACTGCATATTATCTATAAATATTTTTTTAAGGTGTGCATTTACAGGATAAGTTATTATTTTTGTGCAATACCACTGCATTAAACATAAAATGTTGTGTGGTTTTATGAAACCACGGTAAAAGTGAAACTGTTCGAACGGTTCCGAACACTGCTTTGTGTAGCGCATGTCGCGTGTCGGTCGGCTGCCGAGTAGGTATACCTACTCGGCAGCCGCGATACACGCGTCATGCGCTACACAGACCAAAAAGTTTGAGACGATGTAATAAAAGTTTCACTTTAAAAATCAACATTTAAAAATTAACGCCTTATATTTCCACAGCTAATAATCTACGGCGGTTTCTCCCGCGTACGCGAAGGTCGCACGGAACGCACACACACGCACACAGACATGTACAAGCTCGCACACAAGGGCACGTGGACGTGGAGGTCACTGACCGGCGGGAACTGCGCGCGCGCGGGACTCGCTGCTACCGTCAATGTGCATAGCAATAGGGGTTATGTGTTTGGTGGGGTGAGGGTGAGTGGCAAGTGTTGTTTTTACAGATACCAGAAGGCATTGTTTTTTCTAATTAAGGGGAGGCTCCCTAAATTTTATGTGAATTTGCATTAATATTCTGAAACAGTCACACATACAATCAAAATGGAACTTTAGTATATGATTTATTGGGTCTTTTTCTTTCGATGTACAAGACAGTTACGTAATTTTTTTTTGTAACATATAATTTAACATTTTGTAACATAACCGTAATTGTAACATTTTATTTATTTATTTATTTATTTACTTATTTATAATAAGGTACCTTACAGCTAGTGATACAATTTTTGAGATGAATAAATACTAAGCTACGCCAATTAAAAGGCACACCAATAGGTAGTAAAAATAATACAGGGTTACTGGTAATTAGACCGGATCCTTTTAAGAGGTGGTAGGGGAGGTTATTTGCAACAATTAGACTGTATATTGTTATATCCGGAAATGGCTCATTTTTTAGATATAACAATATACAGTTTTTTTAAGAAAATCCAGTTTCACTACTTTAAAATTAAATTAAAAAAAATTATGAATCGATTTTAATTTTCTTTACAGTTTTAGAGAATATACGTATGTGAACAAAGACTAGTATAAGAATTTTACAAATGATAAGAGAAAAGATTTTTTTTCGCTCGATTTATTTTTTATTAAAAAATTATGCCTTTTTTAAGGATTATTACATTTTTTTAAAGATTTACTTGGACTTTATGTCAAAAATAAATGTTAACAGTAAGAAAATAGAGTTTACTATCGAATCCTAAGATATTTATTACTAGATCAATTATTACTTTAGTTATAAACGAAATAAGAATTGAGACTTACCTTTCGAGCTCGAACGCGATCAAAGAGCGCACGCGATATTCAGCTTTATTACGGCTGTGTTAGCGTCTAGTACCGTAACCGGTCTCTCAGTGCCAGAAATTATGTTAGGGAGACTCGTCTTAATAATTACTGAAGACAAAAAAGATGTGGTGACATTTTTTGTGACTAATTTTAATCTTCTATTCTTTAACTTGCTGCATGTCAATGTCAATTTTGTTACTGAATTTTAGAAGTTCTCATTTCCCTTATATTCGTTACTTGTATATAATATGTTATTTCAAACTTCAAAGCGATAAAGTTAATGTTGAATATTGGCACGAGGAGATATTTGTAAAAACTACCAGAAAAACATAGTTCATTTCTACCATAACATAGTTGTAGCTCATTGTCGATTTTTGTACATAGAATAATATTGACTAATTGGTCAATCAAGTTTCCTATAAACTTCAGGATGTGGAAGAAACAGAAGAAGACCTTCGTGGTGAAATGAGCGACGAGTGGCAAGTACTCGACCTCGATACGTGTCGCTGGCACGAGCTCACATTGCGCACTGAAACACAAGCCAATACGCAAGCTAGCACGCAAGCTAGCACGCAAGCTAGCACGCAAGCTAGCACGCAAGCTAGCACGCAAGCTAGCACGCAAGCTAGCACGCAAGCTGACATGCAAGTGGACGAAAGTGATAAGGAGAGTGTTACTGGTTAGTTCTGCTCTATATAGTGACGTCACGTGTGGTTGGCACGAGCACACATTATGTACTGACGCGCTAGTGAATAGGCTGGGTTTAGTTTAATATTTAAAAATTCACTTGGGTTGACATTTTTAAAAATGTTGCAAACAAATGATGATATACTCAATTGAATATGAATCAATTCTTTCCCCTATTAGTAGTGTATTTTTTTTTACTACTGACTATTTTGAAATTTTACTTGGCTTGATACTATTTTTTAATATTTTTTAGATTTACGACTATTTTAGAATTTAGTATTTTTCAATCCTTATAAGAATAAAATCATTTTATTAGGTAAGGTTAGGTTATCGGAATATCACTTTTCGCTGTCATTTGGTTTTTTTACAATGTTCTATAATATTTACCTCCGCAGTGGTAACAGACGAAGTGTTCACCATGAAGCTGGGCGGGGCCAAGCCCACGGCCACGCCCACACCGGCCCGTACTTGTGACACTAAACGCTCAGTGAGCGGGCGCATGTCGGCGATGCTGGCCGTGCAGCGCTCCGTGCTGTACGTGTACGGCGGCCTGCTCGAGCGGGACGACAAGCAGTTCTACCTGGCCGACATGTACAGCCTGGGTGAGTGTGGAGTGTTGCCATGGCAACGCACGCAGCAGGCGGGCGCGTGTTGCCGTGGCAACGCACGCAGCAGGCGGGCGCGTGTTGCCGTGGCAACGCACGCAGCAGGCGGGCGCGTGTTGCCGTGGCAACACACGCAACAAGCGGGTGCGTGTTTCTGTGGCAACGCACGCAACAAGCGGGCGCGTGTCGCCATGGCAACGCACGCAACAAGCGGGTGCGTGTTGCTGTGGCAACGCACGCAACAAGCGGGCGCGTGTCGCCATGGCAACGCACGCAACAAGCGGGTGCGTGTTGCCGTGGCAACGCACGCAACAAGCGGGCGCGTGACGCCATGGCAACGCACGCAACAAGCGGGTGCGTGTTGCCGTGGCAACGCACGCAACAAGCCCGTACTTGTGACTCGGCGCGCGCAGTGAGCGGGCGCATGTCGGCGATTCTTGTACTCTTTTCGAACTTTTTATACTGGAAACTTTACATATTGAAAAATGGCGTCGTAAAACATATAACATTCAATACTTCCATTATCAATCTTTCTAATATTATTATAAATGCGAAAGTTTTTGAGGGTGGATGGATGTATGTTTTTTACTCTTTCACGCAAATACTACTGAACCGATAACAATGAAATTTGTTATGTAGGTAGCTGAAAACCCAGAATAAGACATAAGCTACTTCTTTATCCCGGAAATCCCAAAGGAACGGGAACTATGCGGGTTTTTCTTTGAAAACGCGGCCGCGGCCGGAAATACTAGTTTTACGTTTTGTCATTTAGTAATAAAAATCTTTCCATTATTATTTCAGATCTGCACAAATTAAATGAATGGAAGACAATCATCGCACAGCCGAAGTTACCCGACTGGCTTGGTTCAGATTCGGAGGAATCGGACTCGGAGAGCGAGACAGAAGATAGCGATGATTCTGACGATGAATAAGGATAGATATATGTGGTGATGTAAAACATCTTAATTATAAGACAAAAACAATACTTTTAAGTGTATTTGTAAAAAATATATTAAATTTTACTAAAAGATTTGCGTGTTTTTTTTTTCATCATCTAAGCCAAAAAAGTTAGGTAAGTAGTCTAACTCGCGAGATTACTAGCATTCGCTTAGAATAGCTTGCAATTTAAATATTTTGTTTTAGAATATTGCGAGTATATCGCAGTTATGTGTCGAGAATTTACTTTTTCAAAAACCTCAGTCAGGTGCAGGTTGTAAGTTGAGGATCCCCTTCCCCTTCCCTTCTTCATGCTTGTCGATGCTCGTATTTCTGTATATCTTTTTAAATAAAACGAACACACACTACTTAAAAGATTTATAAAATCATAGTATTTAATATTAAAAATTAAAATATACCAAAAATAATCGCAGAAATAGAAAGAAAATTAAAAAAAAAACCACATTATTCATTCCGATGAAGAACATAATTTCTCCAAAAGAAAAACAATGATTTCAGGCAGGGATGTATCTTGGCGGCCATGTTGTTCTACAGCCCAGTGAGCAATACTTGGCGGCAAGTAAAGGCGCTGGGAGCACCGCCGCCACACAGCGAAAATCAGGTGATCAGAATGTCTAGTTTTTATAATACCTATATGAATGATTTTGATATCTTTTCTTATTCCTCTTCGTCTTACAAAATGAATGTAAAAAAATTGCTATTGAACATACAAGAATGTTAATGTGTAAAGATTTTGCAAATACGTGTTTACCTCCGTCTTAACAACTTAACTGTCCTATGAGTCACATATGACTCATGGTGAACTTTTGGCATAAGTTCGTGAGTCACAGGTGACTCTTTTTTTCAAGAATCTTTGGGGTATATTTTTGTTATGAACGTGGAGTGATATCTATAATATAAAAATGAATCCCAAAATGTGTTGGTAAGCGCATAACTTGAGAACGGCTGAACCGATTTCGTTAATTCTTTTTTTATTAAATTCCTTGAAGTACGAGGATGGTTCTGACGTAGAGAAAACGTAAATATGTACCACGGGCGAAGCCGAGGCGGACTGCTAGTTCTAAATAAAATTACGTGAACGTGTGGCGAAAACCCTAACCTTCAAGAAATTGAAATAAATTTTTGCAAAAGTTTTATACATTATCTGTGGTAGGTACTAAGGTATTGTTTGGCTAACGAAAGATGAGACTGGCTTTTTATTTCGAAAATTTATATGGCAACACTTATAATTACGTACAGTGCGACACAAAAGAGATGAAAATAAATGAGGGCGCCACCGTCGCTCATATAGCAACACTGATACTGCGACGCAAGCGATCTTGATACTATAGAATAAAAATCTAAAAATCTATATAATATAATCTAAAATAAATACCGCGATTTAAACCGTTATAATTGTTTCATTGTAGCAATAGTGTAAATTTAAGACAAAAATACATTAGTATTTTAATTGACCTACCTAGGTCAAATTTTACTTAAATGTATTTGGAATTAGTTATTTTATAAAAATCGGTCAAGTGTTTAGACTGCAGAGGCGCACATAGAATCAAACATACAAACAAACAAGCATACATGCAGCTCAAACACATTATCCTCTTTCTGGGTCCGTCGGGTAGAAAAAAAACAAGGCGATTTGAAAACTACATATTTTTATTTTTTTTGTAGATAAATTTTGTACATTAATATAATTCATCAAAATCTAAATATTCTACTCCTTCAAAGGACTGATCATCACTCTGTTTCGAAGTACCTCTCCTATGTTTGGCTGGCGTTGAAAATTTGCCTTCATTTCTACTCCCTTCCTCTACTATCCTGCGTACTGTGCTTTCAGAAACCCCTATAACAAACGAATTAAGATGAATAAAATCAAATAGTACATTTAACATATTTTTATAGTAGCTTAAAACTAAAACTTCCTTTATTTTATTAAATTTTTTTTAATGTAGGAGGCCAGCGTCCCTGCGCTACACTAGTAAGTAGTTAGTAAGCTAAATCTAAAATATGATTTTTTTTCTTATGGTTTGATTGATTAATAGATAGCTGTATGAAAACAATTATCACTACACTATGTAGTAAAATCTAAACTAGGTACTTTATTTGAGGCTGGTTGGATTGGATATAACTTCTTGACTCAAATTGTGCTGGTCGCACTATAAAAACAAGTTTTTGTTTACATACAAATAACCTCAAATTAAATTGCGAAAACGTAATAATCGCCATACATACATACATTTAACACTCGTCACTAATGGAATATTCTATTTTACGTAGTACTGAACAAAAATAAATGGAATCTCACCGGTATATTCTGCTGTACGTTTGTAAACGTTTTCCAAATCAGTCAATAACTTTCCAGCTTGAAATTCGGACAAACACCGAATAAAAACTTTATACACGACATCACGGACACCGCTACGTTTAACCTTTTTCATGATGTCTCCTTTTTTATTTAAATTTCTTGTTCTAAATAACAATTTTATCTCAATAATTCTCCACTTCACGAAAAAAACAACAAATTTTTATTCAACTTGACAGCTACATTGGCAATTCAGGGTTGCCAGGTAATGAAAAACGAATTAGTTCCAAAATAATTAATTTCATCTCTTTTATGTCGTACTATAATTGTTATTAAAACCTGAGTTGTTGATGTGTCAAAGTGAAAATTATTTCCGCGATTTTAGTGATTTCTAATTGAAAACGAGACGAAAACATTGAAATGCGACTTAAAAAAGGTTCTTTTTACTATGATTAGTAAATTTGAAAAGAAACAAGTTGAAAGAGATGTAGTTTTCAAGGAAAAACAAGAGTGTTTACGTGAAATATCTCAATGCATTGTTAAGTGTGACTTTGATATTTTGATACTATTCATTTTGATTGCATTGTTTAATATTTATTATTTTGCAAGTAACATGGATGATACCAATAGTCCAGTTATAAACTATTCAAGCAATAATAAAAAAAATTGAATGATCTGTTTCGTTCAAAATGTTTAAAGACACAAAATCAGTATCTTGACGAGATTTCTTCTATGACCGGACCATGTTATTCGTGTTGGAAGATAGTATAAAAAACGAGATGGAATAACTGCAGAAATGGAAGGCTTCATAATAAGAGTCAGAGATAATGATAGTGATTCTTACTATTCACTCGCGGTTGAATTTTTTGATTGATTAAACAAAATTTAATTGTATTTTTATTGTGTTTTTTCTTGCTTTCATTCGGTGTTCTTTTTTGTCTATCTGTATCACTAATTAACTGTACTAAGTATATTACATAAAACAATATTATAAAGATGAAGAGTTTGTTGTTTTTTTTTTGCTCGTAAGAGAAAATAATAAATAAAAGTATTAAAACTATTTTTCCAACTATAACCTAAGTTGCCATATGTTGATTTTTTGAATTTGCCGCCTTTTTCCAGTCTCATCTTTCGTTAGCCAGACAATAGGTAGGTGTGTGTATCCTATTAGTTCGAAATAAAACAAAAAATACAGTGAAAAGGAAAACGTTTTATTATGAAAAATATGTTCGTAAGTATTATTAGGAGAACCAATCAACACATAATATTATGTTTTTCGTTGTAGCAATATAAACAAAATGCTTTTTTACATGTTTTGCACTCTGTGTGCACTTGTTTAGCTTTTCGAGCCAACTGCCCTTGAATTTTTAATTTTTCATAGCAACCGGTACATCTCTTTGGAACTAACTTATTGTTTGTAGTATTACGCGGAATTTCTTGAAGACTATGGCCAGGAGATGAACTAGAAACTGGAGATCTGGGAGTCAGAGAAAGCGAAAGTCTTTGAGGCACGTTATTTTCTGTAGTTCTCGCTGCTGACCCTAGAAAATGTCGAACTAAATGTTCTTGTACTTGCAAAACAGACAATTTAGGACATCCTGATGCCAAATCATTGTAAATGCACCTAGCATTTATTACAGCAACTTGAAATAAAATATCAACAGCGATTTTTTTGTACCAAGTTAGGCTTTTGCGTAAAGGAGAGTGAAAGGATGCTCTTGGAAAAAAAAATCTTTTATCCCACGCTCATGCTCATATATGAGGCTTAAATATAAATTGAATAAAATAAATAAAAACAATAACTATTTTTATAAAATATAATTTATTAAGACAATGCGAATGTTTTTTACCCTAATAGAAAAAAAAAACTGATGGACGTGGGCTAGTGTTATTTTGTATTGTATGGGGACAGTTAAGTTGTGTACGCATGATAAATATTAATTATCGATTATTTTTTCTTGTCTCTCTTACTGCTGAGTGTTGGCAAAAATAATAATATTATATATTCTTCTATCTTTAGTTTATCTTTAGTTAATAAGATTTTTTTGTTTTATATATCTCCTATAACCTTCGTCCTCCTAAATTCAAACCCTCTACTATTATGCTACGTAATTTTGTTGGGATAGACCTAAGTCAGCTTTCTGCTGATGCTAAGCTGTGTGATTGGCAGAGTGTCGTTGATGCCGAATCCATCGATGGCAAGGTTTCCTTATTTAATAATCTTGTAATTGGCCTATACGATAAACACGCACCCACTCGACCTGTGAAGAGAAAACATACTCCAGCTCCTTGGCTTTCTCCTGACCTTAAATCACTTTTAAATAAGAAAAATAGAGCTAAGGCCAAAATTAAATCTGCAAAAACAGACGATGCCCGGGAGAAATACAAAACAATTCGTAATCGTTGCAACATATTGTGTAGAGACGCACAACGACGCCATTTCCATTCATCTGTCGAGAACGGCGACTCTGTCAAAATTTGGAACTTCCTAAAAAGTCTAGGAGTTGGTAAAAATTCCCATTCTTTGTCCTCTTCCAATGTCAATATAGATAATTTAAATCAGCATTTTTCATCTTCAGTTTATATCAACAATACTTTAAAACAAATCACTCTAGATAACCTTGCTTCTCTTCCAACTCCAGAATTTCCCCCGTTCAGTTTTAGTCAACTCACCGATTGTGATGTTAAGAAAAGCATATTGTCCATCGCCTCTAACGCTGCCGGCTGTGACCTTGTGAGTCGTAGAATGATCATCCCTATCCTCGATATAATTAATCCCACCATTACCCATATCCTTAACTTCTCTCTTTCGTCCGGGACCTTTCCTAACTGTTGGAAAGATGCCCACATTATTCCTCTACCTAAAAAATCTAGTCCTAAATTGTTATCCGATTATCGTCCTATTTCTATTTTACCCTTCCTTTCCAAAGTCCTTGAACGCCTTATCCATCAACAATTAACCACTTTCATTAACTCCAACAATATCCTGAGTCCTTTCCAGTCCGGGTTCCGCTCTGGCCACAGCACAGCTACTGCTCTAGTGAAGGTAACAGACGACATTCGTGCAGGGATGGATAATAAGCAGCTCACAGTTCTTACTCTTCTAGACTTTAGCAATGCTTTTAATATAGTCGACTTTGACATACTGCTGAGTCTGCTGCGTTTGATTAACATTCCAACTTCGGTGATTGACTGGTTTCGTAATTACCTGCGTGGCCGGCGGCAGCGTGTGCTGATGGGTGACACCCACTCTTCTTGGGCTGCTGTCTCCGCCGGTGTGCCGTAGGGTGGCGTGTTGTCACCTCTCCTCTTTTCTATCTTTATAAATTCCTAAACCTCGCGCCTCACTTCTCTCTACCATATGTACGCTGACGACTTACAAATCTACACCCAGGCCTCGCTCAACAATTTACCTATATGGAGAAACTTGAGCGTCTGCAAAATCTTTTAATTCGATTTGTATTCGGCCTTCGCAAATTCGACCATGTCTCTTTCTATCGCAGACGCCTCAAGTGGCTCCCTATTCGCCTCCGACATCATCTCCACTGTCTTCAATTACTATACCGTATCCTTTTCGATCCTTCCACTCCTTCCTACCTTAAGAATAACTTCATTTTTCAACACTGCGAAAACTACTCTCTTCGATCAGCTGACAAACTTATTTTGTGTATTCCCTCTCATCGCACCAATTTTTATGCGGGTTCTTTTGCTGTCTCTGCCGTCAAGTTATGGAACTCCCTACCTTTAAAAATCAGACTTGCTCCTTCCTTATCCTCTTTTAAACATCATGTCCGTAATCATTTCCTCTTAACTGCCTATAATTCGGATTAGTTTATGTAGTATACTTCTATTTAGACATTTATATTTATTTATATATATATCCATACTAATATTATAAATGCGAAAGTAACTCTGTCTGTCTGTCTGTCTGTTACTCAATCACGCCTAAACTACTGAAAAAATTTGCATGAAATTTGGTATGGAGATATTTTGATACCCGAGAAAGGACATAGGCTACCTTTTATTGCGAAATATGTACCACGGGCGAAGCCGGGGCAGACCTCTAGTATATTATATATATTTAATATTTATTGTCACTACTATGTAGTATGCATATGTGAATGTATGTATGTGTATCTTATGATATATTTGTATTTCATATATTTATTTAGGTAATATTAGTAATATTATTATTTATATATTTTTTTTTATTTTTGTTCATTTTTACGTATTTATATCATGTACTGTATAAAATGTGTATATATTTTACTGTATTCTCTTATTATTTCTACCCTATTCTAAAAATATGTTTTTATTTTGTCCGACAACTTTTTGCGCTTCTTTGCCTTTCTCCCCGTGGTTGCCTGGCAGAGATCACTGCATAGTGATAAAACCGCCCATTGTGCTTTCTAATCTTATTTTTGTAACCTTTATGTATATTTTGTTTTTTGCACAATAAAGTGTTAAATAAATAAATAAATGTCTCTGTCTTTGTCTCTGTATGTTTTCCAATAAAGAAAATAAAAATAAAAATAACAGTTACAACAGCGCGTCTGACACAAGCAATTTACGTGTTACAGATACAACTGCGAGTCTGACACGTGTAACAGCTGCTACAGCGAGTCTGACACGTGCAACAGCTGCTACAGCGAGTGTGGCACCTGTAACAGCTGCTACAGTGAGTCTGACACGTGAAAAGGCTGCTACAGCGAGTCTGACACGTGTTACAGCTGCTGCAGTAACCAATTTACGTGTTACAGATACAACAGCGAGTCTGACACGTGCAACAGCTGCTACAGCGAGTCTGACACGTGTAACAGCTGCTACAGCGAGTCTGACACGTGTTACATCTGCTACAGCGAGTCTGACACGTGTAACAGCTGCTACAGCGAGTGAAGCACGTGAAACAGCTGCTACAGTAAGCAATTTACATGTTACAATTACAACAGCGCGTCTGACACGTGAAACAGCTGCTACAGCGAGTCTGACACGTGTAACAGCTGCTACAGCGAGTGTGGCACGTATTACAGCTGCTACAGTGAGTCTGACACGTGAAACAGCTGCTACAGCGATTCTGACACGTGTTACAGCTGCTGCAGTAACCAATTTACGTGTTACAGATACAACAGTGAGTCTGACACGTGCAACAGCTGCTACAGCGAGTCTGACACGTGTAACAGCTGCTACAGCGAGTCTGACACGTGTTACAGCTGCTACAGCGAGTGAAGCACGTAAAACAGCTGCTACAGTAAGCAATTTAAATGTTTCAATTACAACAGCGCGTCTTACATGTGAAACAGCTGCTACAGCGAGTCTGACACGTGTAACAGCTGCTACAGCGAGTGTGGCACGTGTTACAGCTGCTACAGTGAGTCTGACACGTGAAACAGCTGCTACAGCGAGTCTGACACGTGTTACAGCTGCTACAGTAACCAATTTACGTGTTACAGATACAACAGCGAGTCTGACACGTGCAACAGCTGCTACAGCGAGACTGACACGTGTTACAGCTGCTACAGCGAGTCTGACACGTGTTACAGCTGCTACAGCGAGTCTGACACGTGTAACAGCTGCTACAGCGAGTGTGGCACGTGTAACAACTGCTTCAGCGAGTGTGGCACGTGCAACAGCTGCTACAGCGAGTCTGACACGTGTAACAGCTGCTACAGCGAGTGTGGCACGTGTAACAGCTGCTACAGCGAGTCTGACACGTGTTACAGCTGCTACAGAAACCAATTTCGTGTTACAGATACAACAGCGAGTCTGACACGTGCAACAGCTGCTGCAGCGAATGTGGCACGCACGTGTAACAGCTGCTACAGCGAGTGTGGCACGTGTAACAGCTGCTACAGCGAGTCTGACCCGTGTTACAGCTGCTACAGTAACCAATTTACGTGTTACAGATACAACAGCGAGTCTGACACGTGTAACAGCTGCTACAGCGAGTCTGACACGTGCAACAGCTGCTACAGCGAGTGTGGCACGTGCAACAGCTGCTACAGTGAGTGTGGCACGTGTAACAGCTGCTACAGCGAGTGTGGCACGTATTACAGCTGCTACAGTGAGTCTGACACATGAAACAGCTGCTACAGCGAGTCTGACACGTGCAACAGCTGCTACAGCGAGTGTAGCACGTGTAACAGCTGCTACAGTGAGTCTGACACGTGTAACAGCTGCTACAGCGAGTGTGGCACGTATTACAGCTGCTACAGTGAGTCTGACACGTGTAACAGCTGCTACAGCGAGTGTGGCACGTATTACAGCTGCTACAGTGAGTCTGACACGTGTAACAGCTGCTACAGTAAGCAATTTACGTGTTACAGATACAACAGCGAGTCTGACACGTGTAACAGCTGCTACAGCGAGTCTGACACGTGTAACAGCTGCTACAGCGAGTCTGACACGTGTAACAGCTGCTACAGCGAGTGTGGCACGTATTACAGCTGCTACAGTGAGTCTGCCACGTGTTACAGCTGCTGCAGTAACCAATTTACGTGTTACAGATACAACAGTGAGTCTGACACGTGCAACAGCTGCTACAGCAAGTGTGGCACGTGTAACAGCTGCTACAGCGAGTCTGAAACGTGTTACAGCTGCTACAGCGAGTGAAGCACGTAAAACAGCTGCTACAGAAAGCAATTTAAATGTTTCAATTACAACAGCGCGTCTGACATGTGAAAGAGCTGCTACAGCGAGTCTGACACGTGTAACAGCTGCTACAGCGAGTGTGGCACGTGTTACAGCTGCTACAGTAACCAATTTACGTGTTACAGATACAACAGCGAGTCTGACACGTGCAACAGCTGCTACAGCGAGTCTGACACGTGTTACAGCTGCTACAGCCAGTGTGGCACGTGTAACAACTGCTTCAGCGAGTGTGGCACGTGTAACAACTGCTTCAGCGAGTCTGACACGTGCAACAGCTGCTACAGCGAGTCTGACACGTGTTACAGCTGCTACAGCGAGTCTGACACGTGTTACAGCTGCTACAGCGAGTCTGACACGTGTAACAGCTGCTACAGCGAGTGTGGCACGTGTAACAACTGCTTCAGCGAGTGTGGCACGTGCAACAGCTGCTACAGCGAGTCTGACACGTGTTACAGCTGCTACAGCGAGTGTGGCACGTGTAACAGCTGCTACAGCGAGTCTGACACGGGTTACAGCTGCTACAGAAACCAATTTACACAGATACAACAGCTAGTCTGACACGTGCAACAGCTGCTGCAGCGAATGTGGCACGCACGTGTAACAGCTGCTACAGCGAGTGTGGCACGTGTAACAGCTGCTACAGTGAGTCTGACACGTGTTACAGCTGCTGCAGTTACCAATTTACGTGTTACAGCTGCTACAGCGAGTCTGACACGTGTAACAGCTGCTACAGCGAGTCTGACACGTGCAAAAGCTGCTACAGTGAGTCTGACACGTGTAACAGCTGCTACAGCGAGTGTGGCACGTGTAACAGCTGCTACAACGAGTCTGACACGTGTTACAGCTGCTACAGTAACCAATTTACGTGTTACAGATACAACAGCGAGTCTGACACGTGTAACAGCTGCTACAGCGAGTCCGACACGTGCAACAGCTGCTACAGCGAGTGTGGCACGTGTAACAGCTGCTACAGTGAGTCTGACACGTGTTACAGCTGCTACAGCGAGTGAAGCACGTGAAACAGCTGCTACAGTAAGCAATTTACATGTTACAAATACAACAGCGCCTCTGACACGTGAAACAGCTGCTACAGTGAGTGTGGCACGTGAAACAGCTGCTACAGCGAGTGTGGCACGTGTAACAGCTGCTACAGTGAGTCTGACACGTGTTACAGCTGCTGCAGCGAGTGTGACACGTGTAACAGCTGCTACAGTTACCAATTTACGTGTTACAGATACAACAGCGAGTCTGACACGTGTAACAGCTGCTACAGCGAGTCTGACACGTGCAAAAGCTGCTACAGTGAGTCTGACACGTGTAACAGCTGCTACAGCGATTGTGGCACGTGTAACAGCTGCTACAGCGAGTGTGGCACGTGTAACAGCTGCTACAGTGAGTCTGACACGTGTTACAGCTGCTGCAGTTACCAATTTACGTGTTACAGATACAACAGCGAGTCTGACACGTGTAACAGCTGCTACAGCGAGTCTGACACGTGTAACAACTGCTACAGCCAGTCTGACACGTGTAATAGCTGTTACAGTAAGGGCTTTTCATGTTACAAATACTACAACGAGTCTAACACGTGCAAAAGCTGCTACAGTGAGTCTGACACGTGTAACAGCTGCTACAGCGAGTGTGGCACGTGTTACAGCTGCTACAGCGAGTGTAGCACGTGTAACAGCTGCTACAGCGAGTGTGGCACGTGTAACAGCTGCTACAGTGAGTCTGACACGTGTAACAGCTGCTACAGTGAGTCTGACACGTGTTACAGCTGCTACAGCGAGTGAAGCACGTGAAACAGCTGCTACAGTAAGCAATTTACATGTTACAAATACAACAGCGCCTCTGACACGTGAAACAGCTGCTACAGTGAGTGTGGCACGTGAAACAGCTGCTACAGCGAGTGTGGCACGTGTAACAGCTGCTACAGTGAGTCTGACACGTGTTACAGTTGCTGCAGCGAGTGTGACACGTGTAACAGCTGCTACAGTTACCAATTTACGTGTTACAGATACAACAGCGAGTCTGACACGTGTAACAGCTGCTACAGCGAGTCTGACACGTGCAAAAGCTGCTACAGTGAGTCTGACACGTGTAACAGCTGCTACAGCGATTGTGGCACGTGTAACAGCTGCTACAGCGAGTGTGGCACGTGTAACAGCTGCTACAGTGAGTCTGACACGTGTTACAGCTGCTGCAGTTACCAATTTACGTGTTACAGATACAACAGCGAGTCTGACACGTGTAACAGCTGCTACAGCGAGTCTGACACGTGTAACAACTGCTACAGCCAGTCTGACACGTGTAATAGCTGTTACAGTAAGGGCTTTTCATGTTACAAATACTACAACGAGTCTAACACGTGCAAAAGCTGCTACAGTGAGTCTGACACGTGTAACAGCTGCTACAGCGAGTGTGGCACGTGTAACAGCTGCTACAGCGAGTGTAGCACGTGTAACAGCTGCTACAGCGAGTGTGGCACGTGTAACAGCTGCTACAGTGAGTCTGACACGTGTAACAGCTGCTACAGTGAGTCTGACACGTGTAACAGCTGCTACAGTAAGCAATTTACGTGTTACAGATACAACAGCGAGTCTGACACGTGTAACAGCTGCTACAGCGAGTCTGACACGTGCAAATTTGCTACAGTGAGTCTGACACGTGTAACAGCTGCTACAGCGAGTGTGGCACGTGTAACAGCTGCTACAGCAAGTGTGGCACGTGAAACAGCTGCTACAGCGAGTGTGGCACGTGCAACAGCTGCTACAGTGAGTCTGACACGTGTTACAGCTGCTGCAGCGAGTCTGACACGTGTAACAGCTGCTACAGTTACCAATTTACGTGTTACAGATACAACAG
The DNA here is from genome assembly GCF_061535455.1 of Colias philodice. Classification (NCBI taxonomy): domain Eukaryota; kingdom Metazoa; phylum Arthropoda; class Insecta; order Lepidoptera; family Pieridae; genus Colias; species Colias philodice. The sequence continues at coordinate 11,415,278 of NC_143088.1, forward strand.
CGAGTCTGACACGTGCAACAGCTGCTACAGCGAGTCTGACACGTGCAACAGCTGCTACAGTGAGTCTGACACGTGTAACAGCTGCTACAGCGAGTGTGGAACGTGTAACAGCTGCTACAGCGAGTGTGGCACGTGTAACAGCTGCTACAGTGAGTCTGACACGTGAAACAGCTGCTACAGCGAGTCTGACACGTGTTACAGCTGCTACAGTAACCAATTTACGTGTTTCAGATACAACAGCGAGTCTGACACTTGTAACAGCTGCTACAGCGAGTCTGACACGTGCAACAGCTGCTACAGCGAGTCTGACACGTGTAACAACTGCTACAACCAGTCTGACACGTGTAATAGCTGTTACAGTAAGGGCTTTTCATGTTACAAATACTACAACGAGTCTGACACGTGCAAAAGCTGCTACAGTGAGTCTGACACGTGTAACAGCTGCTACAGCGAGTGTGGCACGTGTAACAGCTGCTACAGCGAGTGTGGCACGTGTAACAGCTGCTACAGCCAGTCTGACACGTGTAATAGCTGTTAAGTAAGGGCTTTTCATGTTACAAATACTACAACGAGTCTGACACGTGCAAAAGCTGCTACAGTGAGTCTGACACGTGTAACAGCTGCTACAGCGAGTTTGGCACGTGTAACAGCTGCTACAGCGAGTGTGGCACGTGTAACAGCTGCTACAGCGAGTATTGCACGTGTAACAGCTGCTACAGTGAGTCTGACACGTGTAACAGCTGCTACAGTAAGCAATTTACGTGTTACAGATACAACAGCGAGTCTGACACGTGTAACAGCTGCTACAGCGAGTCTGACACGTGCAAAAGTTGCTACAGTGAGTCTGACACGTGTAACAGCTGCTACAGCGAGTGTGGCACGTGTAACAGCTGCTACAGCGATTGTGGCACGTGTTACAGCTGCTACAGTGAGTCTGATACGTGTTACAGCTGCTGCAGCGAGTCTGACACGTGTTACAGCTGCTGCAGTAACCAATTTACGTGTAACAGATACAACAGCGAGTCTGACACGTGTAACAGCTGCTACAGCGAGTCTGACACGTGAAACAGCTGCTACAGCGAGTCTGACACGTGTTACAGCTACTGCAGTAACCAATTTACGTGTTACAGATACAACAGCGAGTCTGACACGTATAACAGCTGCTACAGCGAGTCTGACACGTGCAACAGCTGCTACAGCGAGTCTGACACGTGTAACAACTGCTACAGCCAGTCTGACACGTGTAATAGCTGTTACAGTAAGAGCTTTTCATGTTACAAATACTACAACGAGTCTGACACGTGCAAAAGCTGCTACAGTGAGTCTGACACGTGTATCAAATGCTAAAGCGAGTTTGGCACGTGTAACAGCTGCTACAGCGAGTGTGGCACGTGTAACAGGTGCTACAGCGAGTATTGCACGTGTAACAGCTGCTACAGTGAGTCTGACACGTGTAACAGCTGCTTCAGTAAGCAATTTACGTGTTACAAATACAACAGCGAGTCTGACACGTGTAACAGCTGCTACAGCGAGTCTGACACGTGCAACAGCTGCTACAGTGAGTCTGACACGTGTAACAGCTGCTACAGCGAGTGTGGCACGTGTAACAGCTGCTACAGCGAGTGTGGCACGTGAAACAGCTGCTACAGCGAGTGTGGCACGTGTAACAGCTGCTACAGTGAGTCTGACACGTGTTACAGCTGCTGCAGCGAGTCTGACACGTATAACAGCTGCTACAGTTACCAATTTACGTGTTACAGATACAACAGCTAGTCTGACACGTGTAACAGCTGCTACAGCGAGTCTGACACGTGCAAAAGCTGCTACAGTGAGTCTGACACGTGTAACAGCTGCTACAGCGAGTGTGGCACGTGTTACAGCTGCTACAGCGAGTGTGGCACGTGAAACAGCTGCTACAGCGATTGTGGCACGTGTAACAGCTGCTACAGCGAGTGTGGCACGTGTAACAGCTGCTACAGTGAGTCTGACACGTGTTACAGCTGCTGCAGCGAGTCTGACACGTGTAACAGCTGCTACAGTTACCAATTTACGTGTTACAGATACAACAGCGAGTCTGACACGTGTTACAGCTGCTACAGCGAGTCTGACACGTGTAACAACTGCTACAGCCAGTCTGACACGTGTAATAGCTGTTACAGTAAGGGCTTTTCATGTTACAAATACTACAACGAGTCTAACACGTGCAAAAGCTGCTACAGTGAGTCTGACACGTGTAAAAGCTGCTACAGCGAGTGTGGCACGTGTAACAGCTGCTACAGCGAGTGTGGCACGTGAAACAGCTGCTACAGTAAGCAATTTACATGTTTCAATTACAACAGCGCGTCTGACATGTGAAACAGCTGCTACAGCGAGTCTGACACGTGTTACAGCTGCTACAGCGAGTGTGGCACGTGTAACAGCTGCTACAGCGAGTGTGGCACGTGTAACAGCTGCTACAGTAAGCAATTTACGTGTTACAGATACAACAGCGAGTCTGACACGTGTAACAGCTGCTACAGCGAGTCTGACACGTGTTACAGCTGCTGCAGTTACCAATTTACGTGTTACAGCTGCTACAGCGAGTCTGACACGTGTAACAGCTGCTACAGCGAGTGTGGCACGTGTAACAGCTGCTACAGTGAGTCTGACACGTGAAACAGCTGCTACAGCGAGTGTGGCACGTTTAACAGCTGCTACAGCGAGTGTGGCACGTGTAACAGCTGCTACAGTAAGCAATTTACGTGTAACATATACAAAAGCGAGTCTGACACGTGTAACAGCTGCTACAGCGAGTCTGACACGTGCAACAGCTGCTACAGCGAGTCTGACACGTGTAACAACTGCTACAGCCAGTCTGACACGTGTAATAGCTGTTACAGTAAGGGCTTTTCATGTTACAAATACTACAACGAGTCTGACACATGTAACAGCTGCTACAGCGAGTGTGGCACGTGTATCAGCTGCTACAGTGAGTCTGACACGTGAAACAGCTGCTACAGCGAGTCTGACACGTGTTAAAGCTGCTGCAGTAACCAATTTACGTGTTACAGATACAACAGCGAGTCTGACACGTGTAACAGCTGCTACAGCGGGTCTGACACGTGCAACAGCTGCTACAGCGAGTCTGACACGTGTAACAACTGCTACAGCCAGTCTGACACGTGTAATAGCTGTTAAGTAAGGGCTTTTCATGTTACAAATACTACAACGAGTCTGACACGTGCAAAAGCTGCTACAGTGAGTCTGACACGTGTAACAGCTGCTACAGCGAGTTTGGCACGTGTGACAGCTGCTACAGCGAGTGTGGCACGTGTAACAGCTGCTACAGCGAGTATTGCACGTGTAACAGCTGCTACAGTGAGTCTGACACGTGTAACAGCTGCTACAGTAAGCAATTTACAAGTTACAGATACAACAGCGAGTCTGACACGTGTAACAGCTGCTACAGCGAGTCTGACACGTGCAACAGCTGCTACAGTGAGTCTGACACGTGTAACAGCTGCTTCAGCGAGTGTGGCACGTGTAACAGCTGCTACAGCGAGTGTGGCACATGAAACAGCTGCTACAGTAAGCAATTTACATGTTGCAATTACAACAGCGCGTCTGACATGTGAAACAGCTGCTACAGCGAGTCTGACACGTGTAACAGCTGCTACAGCGAGTGTGGCACGTGTAACAGCTGCTACAGCGAGTGTGGCACGTGTAACAGCTGCTACAGTAAGCAATTTACTCGTTACAGATACAACAGCGAGTCTGACACGTGTAACAGCTGCTACAGCGAGTCTGACACGTGCAACAGCTGCTACAGTGAGTCTGACACGTGTAACAGCTGCTACAGCGAGTGTGGCACGTGTATCAGCTGCTTCAGCGAGTGTGGCACGTGTAACAGCTGCTACAGTGAGTCTGACACGTGAAACAGCTGCTACAGCGAGTGTGGCACGTTTAACAGCTGCTACAGCGAGTGTGGCACGTGTAACAGCTGCTACAGTAAGCAATTTACGTGTAACATATACAAAAGCGAGTCTGACACGTGTAACAGCTGCTACAGCGAGTCTGACACGTGCAACAGCTGCTACAGCGAGTCTGACACGTGTAACAACTGCTACAGCCAGTCTGACACGTGTAATAGCTGTTACAGTAAGGGCTTTTCATGTTACAAATACTACAACGAGTCTGACACATGTAACAGCTGCTACAGCGAGTCTGACACGTGTAACAGCTGCTACAGCGAGTCTGACACGTGAAACAGCTGCTACAGCGAGTCTGACACGTGTTACAGCTGCTGCAGTAACCAATTTACGTGTTACAGATACAACAGCGAGTCTGACACGTGTAACAGCTGCTACAGCGAGTCTGACACGTGCAACAGCTGCTACAGCGAGTCTGACACGTGTAACAACTGCTACAGCCAGTCTGACACGTGTAATAGCTGTTACAGTAAGGGCTTTTCATGTTACAAATACTACAACGAGTCTGACACGTGCAAAAGCTGCTACAGTGAGTCTGACACGTGTAACAGCTGCTACAGCGAGTTTGGCACGTGTAACAGCTGCTACAGCGAGTGTGGCACGTGTAACAGCTGCTACAGCGAGTATTGCACGTGTAACTGCTGCTACAGTGAGTCTGACACGTGTAACAGCTGCTACAGTAAGCAATTTACGTGTTACAGATACAACAGCGAGTCTGACACGTGTTACAGCTGCTACAGCGAGTCTGACACGTGCAACAGCTGCTACAGTGAGTCTGACACGTGTTACAGCTGCTACAGCGAGTGTGGCACGTGTAACAGCTGCTACAGCGAGTGTGGCACGTGAAACAGCTGCTACAGTAAGCAATTTACATGTTTCAATTACAACAGCGCGTCTGACATGTGAAACAGCTGCTACAGCGAGTCTGACACGTGTAACAGCTGCTACAGCGAGTGTGGCACGTGTAACAGCTGCTACAGCGAGTGTGGCACGTGTAACAGCTGCTACAGTAAGCAATTTACGTGTTACAGATACAACAGCGAGTCTGACACGTGTAACAGCTGCTACAGCGAGTCTGACACGTGCAACAGCTGCTACAGTGAGTCTGACACGTGTAACAGCTGCTACAGCGAGTGTGGCACGTGTAACAGCTGCTACAGCGAGTGTGGCACGTGTAACAGCTGCTACAGTGAGTCTGACACGTGAAACAGCTGCTACAGCGAGTGTGGCACGTTTAACAGCTGCTACAGCGAGTGTGGCACGTGTAACAGCTGCTACAGTAAGCAATTTACGTGTAACATATACAAAAGCGAGTCTGACACGTGTAACAGCTGCTACAGCGAGTCTGACACGTGCAACAGCTGCTACAGCGAGTCTGACACGTGTAACAACTGCTACAGCCAGTCTGACACGTGTAATAGCTGTTACAGTAAGGGCTTTTCATGTTACAAATACTACAACGAGTCTGACACATGTAACAGCTGCTACAGCGAGTGTGGCACGTGTAACAGCTGCTACAGTGAGTCTGACACGTGAAACAGCTGCTACAGCGAGTGTGGCACGTGTTACAGCTGCTACAGAAACCAATTTACGTGTGACAGATACAACAGCGCGTCTGACACGTGCAACAGCTGCTTCAGCGAGTCTGACACGTGCAACAGCTGCTGCAGCGAGTCTGACACGTGTTACAGCTGCTACAGTGAGTTTGACACGTGTTACAGCTGCTTCAGCGAGTCTGACACGTGTTACAAATGCTACAGCCAGTCTGACACGTGTTATAGCTGTTACAGTAAGCGCTTTTCATGTTACAAATACTACAACGAGTCTGACACATGTAACAGCTTCTACAGCGACTGTGGCACGTGAAACAGCTGTTACAGTAAGAAATTTACATGTTACAGATACAACAGCGAATCTGACACGTGTAAATGCTGCTACAGCGAGTCTGACACGCGTAAAAGCTTCTACAGTGACTGTGACACGTGTTGGTCCTGCAATGTTTGTTTTACAGATACAACAGCGAGTCTAACACGTGTTACAGCTGCTACAGCGAGTCTGACACGTGTTACAGCTGCTGCAGTAACCAATTTACGTGTTACAGATACAACAGCGAGTCTGACACGTGCAACAGCTGCTGCAGCGAGTCTGACACGTGTAACAGCTGCTACAGCGAGTGTGGCACGTGTAACAGCTGCTACAGTGAGTCTGACACGTGTAACAGCTGCTTCAGTAAGCAATTTACGTGTTACAGATACAACAGCGAGTCTGACACGTGCAACAGCTGCTACAGCGAGTCTGATACGTGCAACAGCTGCTACAGCGAGTCTGACACGTGTTACAGCTGCTTCAGCGAGTCTGACACGTGTTACAGCTGCTTCAGCGAGTCTGACACATGTAACAACTGCTACAGCCAGTCTGACACGTGTAATAGCTGTTACAGTAAGCGCTTTTCATGTTACAAATACTACAACGAGTCTGACACGTGTAACAGCTGCTACAGAGACTGTCGCACATGAAACAGCTGCTACAGTAAGAAATTTACATGTTACAGATACAACAGCGAATCTGACACGTGTCAATGCTGCTACAGCGAGTCTGACACGTGTAAAAGCTTCTACAGTGACTGTGACATGTGTTGGTCCTGCAATGGTTGTTTTACAGAAACAACAGCGAGTCTTACACGTGTAACAGCTGCTACAGCGAGTCTGACACGTGTTACAGCTGCTACAGTAACCAATTTACGTGTTACAGATACAACAGCGAGTCTGACACGTGCAACAGCTGCTGCAGCGAGTCTGACACGTGTAACAGCTGCTACAGCGAGTGTGGCACGTGTAACAGCTGCTACAGTGAGTCTGACACGTGTAACAGCTGCTACAGTAACCAATTTACGTGTTACAGATACAACAGCGAGTCTGACACGTGTTACAGCTGCTACAGCGAGTCTGACACGTGCGACAGCTGCTACAGCGAGTCTGACACGTGAAACAGCTGCTACAGTGAGTCTGACACGTGTAACAGCTGCTACAGCGAGTGTGGCACGTGTAAGAGCTGCTACAGCGAGTGTGGCACGTGTGGCACGTGTAACAGCTGCTACAGTGAGTCTGACACGTGAAACAGCTGCTACAGCGAGTCTGACACGTGTTACAGCTGCTACAGTAACCAATTTACGTGTTACAGATACAACAGCGAGTCTGACACGTGCAACAGCTGCTACAGCGAGTCTGACACGTGTAACAGCTGCTACAGCGAGTGTGGCACGTGCAACAGCTGCTACAGCGAGTCTGACACGTGTAACAGCTGCTACAGCGAGTGTGGCACGTGTAACAGCTGCTACAGTGAGTCTGACACGTGAAATAGCTGCTACAGCGAGTCTGACACGTGTTACAGCTGCTACAGTAACCAATTTACGTGTTACAGATACAACAGCGAGTCTGACACGTGCAACAGCTGCTTCAGCGAGTCTGACACGTGCAACAGCTGCTACAGCGAGTCTGACACGTGCTACAGCTGCAACAGCGAGTCTGACTCGTGTAACAGCTGTTACAGCGAGCGTGGCACGTGTAACAGCTGCTACAGCGAGTGTGGCACGTGCAACAGCTGCTACAGCGAGTCTGACACGTGTTACAGCTGCTACAGCGAGTCTGACACTTGTAACAGCTGCAACAGCGAGTGTGGCACGTGTAACAGCTGCTACAGCGAGTCTGACACGTGTAACAGCTGCTACAGCGAGCGTGGCACGTGTAACAGCTGCTACAGTGAGTCTGACACGTGAAACAGCTGCTACAGCGAGTGTGGCACGTGCAATAGCTGCTTCAGCGAGTGTGACACGCGTAGCAGCTGCTACAGTGAGTCTGACACGTTAAACAGCTGCTTCAGCGAGTCTGACACGTGTTACAGCTGCTACAGCGAGCCTGACACTTGTTACAGCTGCTACAGCGAGTGTGGCACGTGTTACACCTGCTGCAGTTAGTCTGACACGTGAAACAGCTGCTACAGCGAGTCTGACACGTGTTACAGCTGCTACAGTAACCACTTTACGTGTTACAGATACAACAGCGAGTCTGACACGTGCAACAGCTGCTACAGCGAGTCCGACACGTGTAACAGCTGCTACAGCGAGTGTGGCACGTGTAACAGCTGCTACAGTGAGTCTGACACGTGAAACAGCTGCTACAGCGAGGCTGACACGTGTTACAGCTGCTACAGTAACCAATTTACAAGTTACAGATACAACAGCGCGTCGGACACGTGTAACAGCTGCTACAGCGAGTCTGATACATGTAACAGCTGCTACATTGAGTCTGACACGTGTAACAGCTGCTACAGCGAGTCTGACACGTGTAACAGCTGCTACAGCGAGTGTGGCACGTGTTACACCTGCTGCAGTTAGTCTGACACGTGCAACAGCTGCTACAGCGAGTCTGACACGTGTAACAGCTGCTACAGCGAGTGTGGCACGTGTAACAGCTGCTACAGTGAGTCTGACACGTGAAACAGCTGCTACAGCGAGTCTGACACGTGTTACAGCTGCTACAGTAACCAATTTACATGTTACAGATACAACAGCGCGTCTGACACGTGTATCAGCTGCTACAGCGAGTCTGATACGTGTAACAGCTGCTACAGCGAGTCTGACACGTGTAACAGCTGCTACAGCGAGTCTGACACGTGTAACAGCTGCTACAGCGAGTCTGACACGTGTAACAGCTGCTACAGTGAGTCTGACACGTGAAACAGCTGCTACAGTGAGTCTGACACGTGTAAAAGCTTCTACAGTGACTGTGACACGTTTTGGTCCTGCAATGGTTGTTTTATGATTATAAACTCTTTCGTTTTTATTTCAGACCGGAATTCAATCATGGCGATCGGCTGTATACTGCGAGCGACACAGAAGATAGGAAATATTCTGAATATACATAGTTTACACGCGCTGATGTAAAAATATTTTAAATAAAGGGGAAAATACATTTATTTGATTGTATTGTATTTTATATATTAATGAATAAATTTAATTTTTCTATATCTTTTACTCGTTTTTTTTTACCCAATATGCAATAATTTAGATAGGTACCTAATACCTTCCGATTACAGGCAAGGTTTAATAAACGCAAATATTACTTTATATTCTTGGATCAATTAGAATCTTATTATTTTTTAATCCTATTGAAAAGCAGTGCTTATACTACTACTACGTACGTACTTTTAGCGCACAAAATATTAATTTAAAGGAGAACTAAGTTGCCTTGCTTTGTTATACAATTTTATCCAAATAACCATAATTGCGTGTTACATTATTGTGGAATTTGAGTATTTTTTTAATTTGAAACACGATAGACTCGTTCACTATTAAATTCGTTCTTAGCATGAATTCCGGCCACATCGACTCTAGCAAATTTCATTTAATTTGTCGATGATACTCCAAAAGCCTTAGTGACATATCACACTAGCGGATTGCGAGCGGTTTCAAAGCGGAGCGGGTGCGCAACGAATACGTTGCGGTTGCGCAGCGAATTCGTTGCGGACGCGTGGCAGATGCGCAACGTTTACGTCGCAGTCATGTACACTCATTAACAAAATGGAATCCGTGCTGGTTGTTACTTATAACTTGTGATAGTATAATAATTATGAGATCATTATTTTTTACGAGTTTCATAACATGTTAATGTTTAGGGTATTGTTTTATCTATTAAATCTTGGTCGAAATGCAATCAGATAACTTAATTGCTCATTAAGAAAGTTCATTAGTGAAATAAATGTTAAAGCTCCTTAACTAAAACAGGGCTATCTTATTATTAGATAAATAGCAGTGAATAGAAAATTTTATCAAGCAACCAGCAACTCACTATCACTTTGCTCATAATTAGGTTCACAAAATCTCTTTATAACATACGTTGCTATGGGAGAGATTATACTGGTCAGTCGTTACATACTTTTGGAATGTATGGTACATTCTAAAAGTCCTAGTAATTCAATTTTATAGCACCTTTTTTTAACAACTCCAGTTGTTATTACATCTTTAGTTAACTGTTAAGTAAGTGCATTTCCACAGTACGGTTAAAAAATTGAGTGCTACAGAAACGATGGAAATATTGAATGGAAGTTAGGCAAGGCGGAAGGGCTGGCTTTGGCAGTGCGAGAGTATACAAAATGACGCGTCCGCAACGAATTCGCTGCGCAACCGCGGCGTGTTCGTTGCGCGCCCGCAACGTATTCGTTGCGCACCCGCTCCGCTTTGAAACCGCTCGCAATCCGCTAGTGTGATATGGCACTTAGAAAAAATATATAACCTGTCGTTTCGATGCGTATTAATAACATTGAGATATACATATATGGAGACGACACCGCCTACATCACTTATGTTCCGCTCAACATACGCCACATGACGTATGTTGAGCGGTTTTTTTTAATGGTTTTAAAGTAAAACGCATCAAATATGCCTTCGTGTGTGTTACGATATTGCACAAATAATACGGAAATGTGCAAAGGAATAACTTTCATCGGTAAGAACCTAACTAGATAATAATTTTTAAAACTTAGTTAGAGCAAAAAAATGGCGCACAGATTTTGTTCGTGGTGTCTCCTCTGTACGTATAGTAATATTATCTCAATGATTAATAATAACGTTATTATTTTTTTCTAATTTTTCCAAATAATTTTTAAATTAATTTCCAGGAATTTTTTCTGGGATTCAGAACGTACGTAGGATATTTGTCAGATCTATCTGAAAAATTTAGATACTGAATAAATCAGAACGCTTGTGGGGAACAGTGTAAGGTAACGGCACCAGTGGTGGACAAGCATCCAGTAATGGACAAAATAAATATTAAATTTAAATATTAAGACCAAAATTAACGTTATATAATTTGGCAATACTTAAAATAAAAGTTTGGTTCATAAGCTATCAAAATACGACATTTCATCTTATTCGGCCAAAATGTTTGAAGATGGCAGAACGTTATGTTTAGTTGCTGCGACTCGTTTCGAAAAAATCCGTTTTTACTAAGAAAATCCTTAAGGAAGTGAGGACACAATTTTGGTTATAAGAATTTTTGTATAAATGTCTGCAAAATTTGATATTACTTTTATTTATAGTAGTTAGGTGTACGAAATATTACACGATTTAGTATCATGATAGGTTATGTTGTTTAAATAAAATTCATCAGTGTCCATAACTGGATTTAATTCTATGGATATATCCATTTATGGACATATGTCGAAAATAAACTTTTTTTAAAGGTATTAATTACATGCGCTTTTCTGTATTGTCTTTTCTTTCTGATTAATAATATACCTATCACGACCATTTCAAACAAAGGGTTCCAATATTGTACAACAATTGTCCATGACTGGATTTGCTTTGGTTTGGACATTGATATTTTTTGTTAAAATTACACTAATGGCACACCCCGGACACTCCATACAAAATGATCGTTTTGACAGTCACACCGTAGAGACTGCAAATGTGTGTGTTAACGCTTTATGGTTGGCACATTTGTGACTAGCGTAAAAAAAAATTTCGCGTTTTTCTGATGAAATACATCCGTAAATTACAGCACAATATCTAACAATTTTCTACGAAAAACGATAATCACAAATCCAAAATAATAAAATTACTTTAAGTCAATTTGATTAATGTTGTCAATCTTCGTTGCGTATCGTCCTTGCAGAAAAATATGGCCCATTTTATGTCTGATCGCGCGGGGGTGAGGTAAGTTTAATTTTGGCGGGAGGCGGAGAGTGTCCGTTCTGTAGCGTTTAGCTACTATTATGTATTCTGTGCTAATGGGTCCAACAACATAATATCTATCTAAACATGAAGAATATATTTTAGAACAATGGGTCATTATGTGCTGTGCGACTCGTTCTCGGCTTCATTCTCTATCACTGCGTAGAGAAGTCGCATACTTATGCGTATTGTTACGCATCTATCATAGAGAGTTCTCTGATGAACTGTTTGGATCGTTGTCTGCTGCTAAATTCCACCACCATATAGCACACACGCTTTAATTTCATCCACACCATCTTGACAACAGTTTAAAAAAAGCTTTTTGCCTCGTGCCATCAGTCCATCCATATCGATGGACCGATCAGATTAAGGCTGCTGGCGGATTCAGATTGGCGATTCACTTCACGAGTGTAGCGGATGCCAGGAAACAGAGAGATATGGCGGAACATCGTGAAGCGGGTACCATCTACCCCCCTAGAGTGATATGACGAAGACGAAGAAGTCCCAAAATGGATGGAATGGCAGTACTTTTTTTAGTTATATTTTTCATCCCTGACTTATTGAGAAAAAAAACCATATTGGTGTTTCTTAACGGACATATAACTCGTATTTAACGATGCATTTGTCCAATTTTTATCTAGAAAATGGAAATTAAGACTGTTTTAAATATTATAAGTATGCAAAATAATTAATAAGTACTATTTTTTATAAATACATCCCCGATTTATTGTATTCCAATCATCACTTTCAAGATTCTATTGATAACTATAAGTCTTCTCCAAGTGTAAATAACTGGAGAAACGACATTAGGTACAGTCCATAAATGGGTGTTCATAACTGGATGTTGTCCAAAACTGGGTGTCCATCATTAGATTATTCACTGTCCAACACTGGTGCAAAAAAGTGGTTTTTTAATTTATAAATAACTTCATTATTTATGCATTGTAATCTTTTTTCTAACTTTGGTTACGTTAAACTAACATTGAACTAAAGGTATAACTAAACAATATCCAATAAAGTTAAAAAACCTACGAGAAATTTGCAAAAAACCTCAATTTTTTCCTTAATCTGTACAAGACTGGTGCCGTTACGTTACCTAATTCATTTTCTGTGCTTTCTGAATTAAGACGATAACAAATGCCGTTCAGTTGTGGTACAATTAATATCTATAGTATCTATAAAACTGCAGTGCCACCGCCCGCCCGTGGCATGGTTTATGCGTGGGCGTATGTTCGGCGAGAGACGCGTGAGAACGCAGACAGAAGGCAGTTATTTTATTTACTACATTATCTGGCTTCGGATTCGGATACATCATTGGCATTCTTTGTAAACATATCAATTTCTTATACGGCTGTTATAACAGGCACTTTAAAGATAGTTCCAAGATGCAAGTAGCATGTAGCAAGCATGTAGCATGCATTTGAATGCCATAAAATAAAAAATATCAAATTCAGCATATAGTTTGTAACTATACCTATTAAATGTTCATGTATTTTTTTATTTCTTATATTGTCATTACATTGAATGTAAACTCAAACTCAAACTCAAAGATTTATTTATGCGATTAGACTTCTTCGAGAAGCACTTTTGAAACGTCAATACATATTTGAGTAGGAGTTTGTACTTTTTTAAAACTAATATTAAAAAGGCGAAATTGCGTGTATTTGTCTTTGTTTTGCGTCGCAACAGAGCTATTTTATGATTTTATGTCTAGTGGCAGCTTGGAGGCTAGAAATAGATAAGAGCTACTTTTACTGCAGAACATCGAATCCCATGGGAAAGTTCATTTATAACATGTTCATTGTACAATGCAATGCCTCCTAAATTTAAATACCAATAAATGGCGTTATATTAAAAATTAAAAAATGGTTGCCTGTAAAGTCGGTTTTACGGGCGAAGATTTTACGTGACAACGTCTTTTTCTCGATCATAGTTGAGTGGGAGAGAGACGCAAGGCATTCGGCGGGCCTCTCTCTCGTTCGGTGACTCATCGTAACGTTACCGAGCGTTACACTTTTTCATAAGTGACTCCCAGTCGCAACCTAATTTAAGACGTTGTCACGTCAAAATGGGATAACTATTAATATTTTATGCCACGGAGAATATCGAATTGCGCAATTGAGTAATTCAGTACATATAATAAAAACGTGAGTTTGACAAGTTACAACAAAATATGAAGGGGAATGTTAAAAAAAAACAACACCATACACATGTTACCATTTTATTTACACATTACTTATGCAGTAATATATTTTTATAAAAATTTCGATACCTATTCGTATTTTATGTCACACTTAATAATCGAGATATTTTTTAAACAGGCAACATTTCTTGACAATACATCGTTCTCAACGAAGTGTGACTGTTAAATTGATTCATAATACAAGGGTTGTATTAATAATTATCCAAATTACGTATATTATAGTAAAATAAAGTAGTAGAGTCATGACTGAGTAATTTAAGTTGGTATCACTGGTATTAAGTTTTCTTACAATGAGCATTCTTAGTTACATAAAAATGATGAAACTTATATAAATGTAAAACAGCTATTGAGTTGTACGTATATCGGTAAATGTTAAACATTTTCTGGTTAAATAATGAACAGATTAAACTGTTTGAATCATAAATCAACTCGCAGTAAATCTATATAACATGTTACCCTGTTATAATATATTAGCGAACTGTAAAAAAGCTATCTCTAACATAGAACAGACAAAAATTACATTTTTAAATGTTTATATACAAATGTCACGTAAATCGTAATTACCAGTTGAAAAAAATACATTAAAACAGGTAGTTAAATAAATACACAAATAAAATAAAATTTTAAACATTTTTTGCTTTAATTTAATGTTACAAGAAACAAAGTTCATGAGTTAAACTTGCCAGTATATAAATCTATATTCTTATATGAGATGTCATGGTGATAAAAATATTTAATCTGTGCAAGATACATTGCGAAGAAATTTACTATTTAGTTAAAAGTAGATGGCACGATACAATTATTAAGGGTTTAGTTTTGGTCCCGCAACTTGCACGTATTATAAATTTGCGATATGGTGACAAAAAGTCTACAATAAAAATTAAGTAGGCAGTTATTTAGCATTTATATTGAAGTACATGTTATCAAATTTGTGCGTAAAAATGACTAAATGATTTTAAATATAAAATTCCTAAAATATAATAATTAACAGCTACCAAGACTAAATTGAATAAGAAGAAATAAAAATATAATGCATTGGACATAAAAAAAAATATTTACATTGAAATTATAATGTAAAACTGCATTTAAATAATTGTATATAAAATTAAAAATTAAACAAATTATGACACGAGTCGTTTAAACATACTAGGAATAAGAAAATGCGGTCACAAAAAGTAAGAAAATATAAATTTCATATTAAAATATTATAAAATAAGCTTGCCATTGCATTAAATGAAACATAATAAAGCAAAGCGAATCAGTCTCAACTTATGCTTAGTTTAACGACTAAATTTTATTTACATTTTAAACATTTCATAACGCCGATGCTTCGCGCCATAATTATGTACATTTACTCTATTCCTATATCCTTCATCATAGACAATTTTTTATTTTACTTTTAAATATCGTTTCCTAAATCTTTCCGAACGCGAAGCAACTCGGCTCAAAAGACCATTACATACAAACAAAGTACGTGAAAATAAAAACATTCGCTATCTAAATCGATCATAATTTACACGTTAATATTTACAAGATCATTAAATAAATACACAATTTGGCTGATGTTTCTCTAAACATTTTTCGATTACGACCTAAATTCATTGGGATAGTTATTTCCGTTATTGTCGATCACTTGATATCCGACCGTGAGATACGAACCACCAATTTATAATCTGTATTACGTCACTTTTATTATCTGTCCTTTTTCGTTTTGACACTGACAGGTCAAAACTTGCCACAATATTCCGTCCTCAATTTATCACAGGATCGTGCGTGTAACATGACCGCTTCAAAACCGTCGCTCGCACTGACTAGGCTGCATTGGCGACGACATTTTTTGGGTTCATTTATATTTATGTGCAACACTGATTGAGATTATAACACTGAACTAGAAATCAAGATGCTGTTGAAAAGTTCAGTACATAATAAAAGCCAGTGATATTTATTATGCGTTGCCCGTTAAATGTCATCGCCTAGTGGAGTTTAAAACAAGTCGGTAACGATTGTACCGAACCACGCGCACACCACGGGCAAAGCGTATGAGAAGAGAGCGTTTTGTAGCGACGGTCTGTCAGCTGCTGAACCGACCGGTTGTTCGCGCACCGGTGTTCGGTCGTTGCCGGTATCGGTATCGGTATTGGTGTCGATATCGATATCGGTGCCAATACCGGTGCCTGTGACGTCATCAGGGCCAGTGAGATCGGTGCGAAGCCGCGGTTGGCCGTTGTTGATGGCCGGTGAGTCAATGATGTTGGGCACTTCTGATATCGGTGTCTGGCTGTGCGTGTCGATGTCTGTTGTCTCTGTGTCCGTTTGGTGGTCGCCGGAACCTGGAAAGTAGAAAATAGTTAAGTCTATATAATATGATTATTCTAAGTTCAAATCCATTCACTCCTTTATTTGAATGAAATGATTGATGTTGCTATTTACGCGTTACTTATTTTAACATTGGAAAAAAATGTTTTTTTTTTAATATTAGAGCACTGCCAAAATATTACAGTTCATCATTCAAATGTACAGTTTAATTAGAATCTACAATCTGACCTTTCCTAAGGCCCCACATTTCGACAATATTCCACTCAAACCATATATGTACCAACCAATATTAATTTCAAAATAAACCCTACCTTCAGGATAATCATTGCCAGCATCCCGATCCTCGTCATCATCAGGCAGATCATCGTTATCATCGATGTGGTCTCCGGAGCCAGACCCTGAGCCAGCGCTCTCGAATAAGTCTAGATTTGTTTCAGCCGCTTGTAGGTCTTCAGCTGGGGATAGAATATTAAGATTTTATTATTTATGCAGGGTTTTTTAATTTAAAACAATGATTTTGTAGGTTTCAAGAGCTGAATAACTAACTCTTTATTTACCAAAAATATGAGGCGTAGTATATTCCTAATTACTTAGATTATTTATGTATAAACGATTCAAACTTTCTTTTTTAATTTTGTTGGATTAACCAGAATCACCTATTAAAAGTTCGCGAAAAATACCCGAGCGGCGGTGTATAAAATATTCATTGAAATTAACACTCTATTTTGGGCAGGAATTTTCGAAGTCCATTTCAACACTCATTAAAAATTCTGCCTCTCTCTAACGCATAGGCTGAGTATTGCTTTTGACACAGGTTTACTTCTGACTGCTGGTCGGCTCGCACGCCCGAAATAACTAGACAGCGTGATTGCGAGTCTAGTTATTTCGGGCGTGCGAGCCGACCAGCAGTCAGAAGTGAAACTTCTTTGGCAAGATTCAAAGGTCGCCTTACTCCATGACGTAACGGTATTGCCATGACGCAACTTGTAAATTTTACCGTCAGTTTAACTTCAAAATAGAACAAATAAAAACTCACCCGAATCCTTCCACTGCACCTCCACACCATTATACGCATCCTTCAACCTTGCCGTGAGCGTTTTCAGTGAATCCAGTTGTGTTCTAGCGACGCTAGAGGGCGGTGGAGTTCCGCGCACTTCCGGGTTAGACGCTAGTGCTGTGCTCCCGTCGCCTGCTGCTATTGCTGTGTATCTGTAGAATACATAGTTTTTTAGATGTATATGGGGTTTATTCGTGACAATGGTTTCTAAAGTTGGGGGTATTCAATAAATACATTTTTCGGTGCAATTGATTTCCTTAAAAAATGTCGAAGTGACAACTACTCACGCTATAACATACGTTCTGTGTACGGTTCGTATCTGGGGATGCTGCTGCTGATAAGAATTAAAACTAGGCTACTAAATATAATATGCTTTATAATTGCTATGCTGTTATGTTAAGAGTTACACACGTACGCGGCTCGCGACGTTTTAACGTGAACTAATGCTATATGAAAATGAAAATACTGTGCATACAAAAATGATGATGATGCGCTTTTTACGGTTGCACCGTACATTCTGTTTAAGCATAAGGTGCTGCTATCTATAATATGTAATCCCAACTGGTGCAAAACACATCAACTGGCAGTCAATAACTTAAAAAAAACACATTGTCAACTTGACAGGTGACAGCTAACAAAGTGACAGCTGACAGCTACAGCCGCCATATTGAAAAAAAAAGCAACTCACGCGGCAACATGCGTCCCGTTGAAGCAGGGCGCGGAGGTGATACTGGCGGAGGCGCACAGCAGCGCGGGGAGGTGCGCCCAGTAGCGCCGCGAGCTGCGGACGCGCGCGCGGGTCTCTCGGACTAGACGCTCTAGTGCGGGGCCGCCTTCTGCGCCTGGGGAATGATGATTTATCCTTATATTATTAATATTATAAATGCGAAAGTAACTCTGTCTATCTGTCTGTTACTCAATCACGCCTTAACTACTGAACCAATTTGCATGAAATTTGGTATAGAGATATTTTGAAACCCGAGAAAGGACATAGGCTACTTTTTATCTCGGGAAAATGACACAATCGAGGAAATCCCACGGGAACGGGAACTATGCGGGTTTTTCTTTGACTGCGCGGGCGAAGCCGCGGGCAGAAACCTAGTACAATATAAATTAAATAAATATTCGCAAGTCACAAGAAAATTTATATAAATAACAAGGAATGATAATGATGCTTTAAAAGTTAGGTAAGTAAAAAAGTTTTCCCAAATATTTTTTTTTTATCGTAAGTGTTGAAAAAGCATATTTATGAAGACGTTAAATTTTTACATAATATACACTGTAAGTACCTGGTAAATAAGCGGGCGGAAAGCTAGTAAAAAATATTTTCACAACAAAAAATTGTAATCGTAAGAAAAAAGACACGATAAGTAAATAAAAAATTTGAAATACAAAATGGCGGAGCTAAGCGATCTTGTGAAAACGGATTGAGAATGTCCATTGCATTTGTATGAAGTGAGATAACAGAAGGGATGCCAAAATTAATCAAAAGGATGGGAAATTATTGAAAAAAAAAATATTCCAAACATGACTTACCATGACTCTCTTCAACTTTAGTAGCCGGCTTCTTCTTCTTCGAACCGCGCTTGCCATCAAACTCGTACGATCTGTAGTCTATCTCTCCCGCCGGCTCCGGGTCTGCGTCTCTCTTCTCTCTCTCCCTCTCATGTTCCTCATACTGCTGCAAGGTTATATCCCCCCTCATGTACTGTAGGAACCGGGACCTCGACTTCGCCTGTTCCTCCATCTCCTCCGTCACTCTTTTAATATCCTCTGGCGTCCGGAGGCTGTTCAGTGACGGGTCGTTATTGACCACTGTCTCTAGCGACGTTTCTATTACGAAATCGTCTACGTCATTCGCCTTGTTCCAGTCCATTTCTGGTAGAGAACGTGCGAATCTTCGCGTCCTGTCTGGTGCGAAGAAGGGACCAGAACTACCACCTCCACCCAGGATAGGTTTGCCACAACCAGAAAATATTTTCTGTGATATCTCCTGGTTGCGCTCCTGGAAGCTCATGATGGCTTCGGATATCTTTATGTCAATCGGTCCGACTACCATTGCTATGTTGAACGGCCCGAGCAAACGGTCGGCAACCTTTTCCACGGCATCTGAAAAAATTAATCCATCAGTCCTCGGAATCACAGACACAATAGAAAATCTATTGTGTCGCGCCCCGATCGGGGCTTACGGTGGTCAATGGGTTAAGAAATATTTGAGATATTTTTCACATTTTCGTTATGAGATATATTGAATTGAATACAAGAAAAATGTACTTTTTTATTGGGAAATTTGTATTAGAAATAGCAACAAAATTATAGGCCACATGGCAACCCTATCCTGCATTAAAAGTGGAAGAGGCAGGATCATCGTTAATCCTGCTCCTTTAACAGATCCACCCGAATAATCAAACTGTCAATTAAAGCCTTATAACCCCACATCAGACCTCCCAACAAAGCTTTCTAACCAAATTGCACTGCAAGCTTCAAAACTCACCAACATAAGCGTCCCACTGTTCACTAAGATCAGCATGAGCCGGCAAACAGCCGCGGATCACGTTGTGGCAGTAGCGGCTGCAGGCGAGCGTCGGGTCGCCCGCGCACGTGCCGCAGTACCGTAATCGAGCCCACGCAGTCACGCACTCTTGGCTCACTCCCACCTGGAAGGGGGTGGTTGTATGAAGAAAGATATGTAGAATAGGTGATAAACAGTATAAAAATAATTCTTAAATAAAAAAAAATGTTCCAAAAAGAAAGAATTTTGAATTTGAAAAGATAAACAGTGGTGCACCAAGAACATTGAATAAGGTCGCGGCTTAAGATGTTTCTAAAGTTATAGATAAGTTCTAGTTACTATGAATTATATATGCTCCAGAGTGGCAATACGGATGTCAGGTAATTGCCTGACATATGTAGGCTGGCGAGAAGAATATGTTTTATACGTGGGAATGATAGAGCGCAGCTTATAACAGACTCGACATTAATAAAGCCACGTTAAGGAATCGTTTTTATGATTAGTTAGTTTTGAGCCAATAATCTCTATACTACTAGATATTTACAAAATTCTAACGACGCAAGAACCAAATATCATCTATCGAAAATAGCCATACTTATTTATTTCTTCACTTTCCACTGAAAAATTGCGCAGTTTCAAGAACTGTACCGAATGGTGAAATCATCTCTCCTTGACCTTAACACTAAACAAACAAACATTCAGTTAGCGAGTGGTGTTAGCAACTCGATGACATCAGCTTCTTGAACCGAAACAATTAACTTATAATAATAACTGAATCTTTACTGCGAACTGCCGGCATGTGCGACGCGATTTAATTGGGTTACTCCATTTGTCGTTCACGGATTATTTGGTTCGTTTTGAGAGCCCGCTGAAATTAACGAGTTCGAAGATGCTTAAAGCATTTTATAATTAAAATTAATTGAATCGACCCTTCAACTTTGGTCTGTTTGGTCTTCAACTACATAGAATTAGCATTTATATTATATTTTATGCTTTATTTAGTATTTTCTTATTGATAATATGTACCTACCAAGTCTAAAGAGATGACTTAAATTCTCACCAATGATCCAGAAACCTTCAAACTTTTAGAAAATCCGAAGTCTAAGAAAAGAAACAATATTTCCCCTTTTTTGTGAGCAAATTGCAATCTATTAATTTTCTCTAAGCAACAATCTACTGCAGTAAGGACCATAACGCTAATATAATTAAGGAAGCAATAAACTAATCCAACCTAATTTTAATGGAGAACAGACATCGTAACATTCAAATAAAACGTATTGCAATGTATGATGTTTCATCTGGCGCCAAAGGGCGTATTCAGAAAGAAAGCTTGAAACTTATAAGCGCTTATAAGCGCTTATCGGCGCTTATAAGCGCTGGTAACCCGCGCAGGAAAATATATGAACATGCGCTTATAAGCGCTGATCGGCGCCGACAAGTTTGTTGAAACTTGTTGGAACTTGTCGGCGCCGATCAGCGCTTATAAGCGCATGTTCATATATTTTCCTGCGCGGGTTACCAGCGCTTATAAGCGCCGATAAGCGCTTATAAGCGCTTATAAGTTTCAAGCTTTCTTTCTGAATACGCCCAAAGACCGTAATGACGTGACCACAGAATATATAATTATATTTAATCTGTGATGTGACTGTGCAAAGAGGTCTGAGACTCCTTGTTTGCTAAATATGGATGTCGATGGTACCATAAATACTAGGAGGATTGTCTTTGATTGCCAAAATCAAATAGAGAACGACCTACCGCGCGAGGTTACGCAATATTAGGGCTTAGAAGATCGAAACCTATTCATATCTGTTTTTAGGTAGAGTATAAAAAATATTATAGGTATCATAAGGAGTAGATGAATGGCCATTCAAACACTTTCAACTTTATAATTATGCTGGAGATAAAAATCCTACAAACATCTTCTTAAACGTTCAATCTAAAAACTCATTTTGTTAGCTTAGTAGCAAGGGTCAATAAAAGTAATAATGTTTACCCTTGTAGGATATGTCTACAGCGCCGAGGGTGTGGGTTGTTTCCTTTCATATACAAAGAAATGTAATTTACCAAGCAAAGATTAATATCATGATGAAATAACAAATCAAAGAGATCATACTGTATTTACATGACTTGTTTGATACTTGAATTACGTTAATTCGTTGTTTATATTCGATTATGTAATAACGAAAGCTGAATACTTATTATTTAGACCAGATTGTAGGCTACAACATCATCCTGATCATCATCAGCCCATTTTGTTCTCACTGCTGGGACACGGGCCTCTCGCAAGGGATCAGGCCATAATCCACCACGCTGGCCAAGTGGGTTGGCTGATGTAACATGCCTTCAACCTTTAAGATTCTTCGACATGTCGTTTACCTCACGATGTTTTACTTCAGCGTTAAAGCATTGGTGATTTTATAAACATGGGCAGATAATTTGAAATATCTATTTAATTTCTGCACACTCGCCTGGTATCGAACCCCCGACTTATCGATTTGAAGCCCGACCACTGAACCACCACTGTACTTTTGCTAATACATACCTGTATCATATTCCTGACAACATCTGCTCCAGCTCGTAATGCTTTATGGAAGGTGCGTGTAGCTACGAAGGCACGACGCAGTTGCACGGACAGTTTGGAAGGCACGTCTTCGAATGGCTGGATGTCTCTCATGTGCTCGCTTACGCATTTTAAGTATCTGTAAAATGGAGAAAGTTTATAAGTAGTTTGTTAGGGGTACTATAATTAGGTATAGGTTCAGAATTGTAGTTTGATCTAGATAAAAGCCTTTTTTTTAAGTGGGGAAATCTTGCATAGATACCCACGGCCTCCGGGGAAAGGGCCGTGGGTTATGTCGGATTCCTACCGACCAAAACCCCACTGTGTTCCGTCAAGCTGCATCAACGACGGGGCCACGGGTATAGGTAGAATTCTTCCGTGACCCCATATCTAGATAAAAGCCTAAAGAATAATGATTGGTCTTCGTTTTAAGTTTGATAGTAAGACTTACAAACCAATCATGCTCTACGTTCAGAGGGAAAAAAAGTTAATAATACTCTCGTCAAAAAATACACAAGGAAATACTAGGAACAGTTTAGTTCATGTTTTTATAATAACGTTCTAAATAATTAGAGCTTTGCCTTGACATAATTTCCGCTTTTTTCGAATGTTTCTGAATTTACGCAAATATTAATGAATGATTTGAACAGACTCTTGTGAGCACAAAATCTTCCTTTGTACATAGTACTGTATACCAAGAATCCGTTTTTACTATACAAACATTAAGAAAATAAACTTTTTTGTATTGTCTGGCCGCAAGTGTGGGCGGCAGTTAATTACGGCAGTGGCGTACTTGCTACAATTTGTTAGAAAACCACAAAACCGCTTTGCTAGACGTATCGGAAAACTATGAAATGAATTTACCGATATACCTGCTCTTGTTATGCCAATTTCAGCTCTAAGGTATATAGATAAAAGGTTCAAAATTGATCTGATTAATGATTTGATATTGATTAATAAGCATATGAAGTCGATTCATCAAACACATAATAAACACAACTACTTGTAATGATGGATGAGTTGTTGGCATATAATATAAATGTTTTATTTATTTGTGAATCCATACTAATATTATAAATGCGAAAGTAACTCTGTCTGTCTGTCTGTTACTCAATCACGCCTAAACTACTGAACCAATTTGCATGAAATTTGGTATGGAGATATTTTGATACCCGAGAAAGGACATAGGCTACTTTTTAGTGCGAAATATGTACCACGGGCGAAGCCGGGGCGGACCGCTAGTATAATATAAATGTTTTATTTATTTGTGAATACATATTATAAAAACATCTTAGTCATAAAAAGCATAGAGCTGAGCTGTGCTAGCTATTTAAAACCTTATTAACTGTCTCTTAACGATCGCGATGCTCTTAAACTGTTGTTCGCGACACCGTCTGCGTCCTGACAACTTATAACTTATCATAATTTTATCAAAACACTGCCTAGAAGATGTTCAAAGTAATTAATAAAATCAAAATAGAAGCATAATATTAGAAACGATTGACAAAAAATCCAAGATCGCGAAAAATCACATTACCAGTGTCGCTAACAACATTGTAAGTCAAGTTCACTTAACTTTATCGAACGTCGAAATAACTGTATCTTATTGAATTAACGATCAAAGAGTGCACCGAATTCCCAGTAAATTGTATCGGTAAGATTAATGGCCGCATTGTGCCAACAACAGCGTTAACCTATAATTATCTTTCGGCGGGCAAATTGCCGAAGTTACGCCTAAATATATTGTGTATTTCATGCGAATCACCCGATTTATTATCTACCTAAAATATACTTTCTTCTGTGCTGTGGTCTGTGAGAGTTATCACAATAAAATTGTATAATACACTTTTAAATACATTATGTAAAAAATGAAAAATATCACGCTTGATGTCCTCAATAAAAAAAATGTAACTATTGCACATCAAATTCAATAATTGCAAAAAAAACATAGACCTAAGCAAAAATTAGACGACGAATTTAAAATATTTTTATTTATCTTCCACAGATAAACGATCGATTATTATAATAAACGACCTGCTTGACCCATATATTTTGTACGTAAATATCATGTGTCAGATATCATTACACGCATTCCAGTTGAATACGGTCATTGGTGAATTAATATTATGATTACTCATGGATTAGACGATTATTAGTCAAAATATAACATCGGTTGTAAAGATTATCTCATATATAGGTATCATTGCATAAAAATGACTTGATACGTTGTGTTTGGGTTTTGCAAAAAAAAAATTTTTCTATAATTTTATGAATATTATGATCAGAGAACAAGTCTAACAAAAATAGGGACTTTTACGTAAGATTATTTGCCATACTTGATAGATTATAGATGGAAATGTCTAGAAAAAATATTATTTAATACATTTATAATGTGAACTAAGCCACAAGTGAAATTCTATCCATACTAATATTATAAATGCGAAAGTAACTCTGTCTGTCTGTCTGTTACTCAATCACGCCTTAACTACTGAACCAATTTGCATGAAATTTGGTATAGAGATATTTTGATACCCGAGAAAGGACATAGGATAGGTTTTATCCCGGAAATCCTACGGGAACGTGTTTTTCTTTGAAAACGCGGGCAAAGCCGCGGGCGGAAAGCTAGTTTCCTATAAAGGTAACGATAAAATTACCAAAATAATACCATTATCTTCAGTGTTATTTCCATAATGGAGTTTCAAATAAAAATGCGGCTAATGTTTAGAATATTACAGATTACTAACCCACAAATGGGTCGTAGTTACTAAAAAATTTGGGCTTCACATGCAACTTTATCGTCCTACTGGCTTATTAGCATATTGGCGCAAGCATGCGACATCGTGTCCAGAATACTTAAGATTATTTGCTTCATTCTGTGCTTTTAACACACTTGACCATGCAATACTTATAACGAACCAGAAATCTATTTATTTTTCCACTAGTCAACAAGCGAGAGACAGAAATAGTGCTGAATTAAAAGTAAATGTAGTGTAACACATAAATAAGAATTTAGTGTGTTGGTTAAATAGCAAGATAATGAAAAATAGTTTGTACTGTCATTCGTTGAAAACTTTTTTTTTTTTGTGAAATAGAAATACAATTTTTCTATTATTATTCCGAAGTTTTCTTAGATAATAGTTTTGAGTTTGTTCACAAAATTGTACATTATCTATAAAAGGTCATTCTAGACAATGATACGTAGATATAATTTAAATAATAGTAACTTTAAAAGCGCCATAAAAACAACACGTATTTAATATTTATATTGTTCTAATTCAATTGTATATCATTTTGTTCCGCAAGCTATTTGTCATGACATCACGTGTCCATCGTATTTTGTTTACGTGTGCACATAAAAGCGTCAGCTCTATTGCTTTTATAGCGCTATAAACACCGACGGCAAGTTTAGGACACAATGTATCTTAATACTTAGTAAATAGGGTTGTTTATTGTATGACTAATTATAGGAAAGCTAAGCACAAAGGTATTAGAGGCGACATCAAACAAAACCAAAGGCTTAGTTTCAAATGGTGTGTACTTAGGTTGCAAATCGGACGGTGGCATATGCAGCATACCAGCGCGCATAGATCATTTATATAATTTAATAGTTTAATTCGTAATTATTAGGAGAAATCGTTTTAAGTTTTCACAGTCCATAATAACACAATAATAATGTAAGATTTATATAGGAACTTTGCTTCCTTATACACCTACCACCCACCCTAGTACCATCTCTTTTTACAATCCATACTTAATATTATAAATGCGAAAGTAACTCTGTCTGTCTGTCTGTTACTCAATCACGCCTAAAGTACTGAACCAATTTTCATGAAATTTAGTATGAACATATTTTGATACCCGAGAAAGGACATAAGCTACTTTTTATCCCGGGAAAATGCCGCAATCCCGGAAATCCCGCGGGAACGAGAACTATGCGGGTTTTTCTTTGACTGCGCCGGCGAAGCCGCGGGCGGAAACCTAGTTTTCTACAAATATTCATAAATAAATAAGGTGAAAGATACTTACTTGTCATCAAAACTGTACTGCGAGTTGAGAACCGTGAACATTTTCTGGTAGAGTATTCCGAAGAAACTATCCATCATCGAGTCAAAATCTGTGTCGCCGCGTGTGTAGTACCTGGATAAAAGTACAATATTATTGATTTTAAGCAGAAGTTTCAATAGTAACGGTATATATTCTTTATAGTTGGGAATATAGGTTCAGAATTGATCTTTTTTATTAGAAAACTACCTGTTTATAAGAAGCTCATGCCATACCAAGTTCGGTTCCCGGCAGTAAATAGGTACAAAAATGTCTATGCAAAGAAGCCAGTAGTGCGGGAATTTACTTTTACCATTCATTGAAGCAATAAAAACGTCACAATGAATCTCATTTATTTATCGGTATCTTTTATTCATTTTATAACAACTGCATTGATAATATCGCAAGAACGTCATTCCATAAATTAAAATGAAATTTTATCACATTAAGACCATCAAAATAGCACACTCTAAAACACTGCAAAAGATAGATTGATCTCTATAAAATTAAGCATGACCACACTTATGGGCAAAAACCCCAGCAAAGGTTATCTTGACTCCCAAAAACATTAGTCTCATAACCTAGAACTGGAAGGTTACCGTGACGTATTAAAGTCGTTTTAATTCTAGTATAGGAAAAGGACAGCGCTATATGGCTTGTGTAGCACCATCACTTTCTCACACTGGAATTAAGACTGCATTAAAACATTGCTGTATAAGTTACCCCAGTAGAGAAGCTAGTAAGGATCTTACCTCTCCAATTGCTCGAATAGCTGCACGAAGACGTACGAATGTTGTTCGTAGATCATCCCGTACGTCCGTTTGAACATAGCGTGGAACTCTTCGCGGGACAACTGTAGAAGTTTCCGGAAGAATTCTGGAACAAAGAAATGTCAATTTAAACAAGAAGCCATATAAAGGTAAATCAGACTTCATACTTGCAAAGACTTATGTATTTGCAAATCAACAAAAATTACTTTATTTAACAGCTATAGTTCTATATTAATTGAAAAAAAAAGATCAATGGCCTATTTGAATTTTCATCCTTTCGCAAAACCTTATGCCAACCTATTATAATACTCTGGCAAAATACAACTGTCAAACAGGTCGTTCAAAGTTCTAGAACGTTCTAGAATTTTCGGAACAATATTCCCATACCAATTCAAAACAGAGTTGAAAGGCGGCAAGAATCAAATAAACTATTTGCAAGATAGACGAGTAATTTCGCATGCTTAGCAATGCTTCAAATAATATAAATATTCTAAATATAGCACCTGCTTGTATACTATTTGCAGGCTTAACCGCATGTGCCGTAAACCTAGTTACTGCTGTTTCGTATAATATTGCTTGGAGATAGAATTTCAATACAGTGGCATGAATACCGTGTTATAAACTTTATGTAATTTCATTAAATTAACTGTCCTTTGACAATTTTATAGAATAACTAGCGGTCCGCCCCGGCTTCGCCCGTGGTACGTATGAAAAATAGATGTTGGCCGATTCTCAGACTTACCCGATATGCACAGAAAATTTCATGAGAATCGGTCCACCCGTTTCGGAGGAGTATGCAGACTAACATTGTGACACGAGAATTTTATATATAAGAAGAAGATATGTATTAGAATATTATGATCTAGGTAAAATCTAGACATTTTCATTTCACCTGAAAAATCGAAAGTTGTGTGCTCATTCATCTATACTATCTATACTAATATTATAAAGAGGAAAGGTTTGTATGTATGTATGTATGGTTTTCACGCCTAAACTACTGGACCGATTTTGATGAAAGGCACAGATAATCTTTAGACCCTGAGAAAGAACATAGGTTACCTTTTATTGCGAAATATGTACCACGGGCGAAGCCGGGGCGGACCGCTAGTATATCATAATTCCATGAAACTTTTTAATTAATCAAGGATTTCTAAAACTATGAATTTAATAAAGCTTTATTACCATTTATACCTATAAATGACGAATGGACCAGAGTCCAGACCAAACCACGTGATTTATATCAAACAAAAAATATGAACATCACGACTAAAAATACATAGTTTGTTTATGGGACTATATAAAGAACGCCAGAAGCAGTTCAGATTGTAATTTGTTCATAAAAATGATAGCAACGTGCTTTTTCTTATAGTTTTAGTGTCATAACCTGGTTTTGTTACGTACACTATTCAAACAATGGTCGTGATGGTATTTTTCTGTGTGATATTTGTAATCTATGGTATAATCTGATACGAATTACGAAACGTGTCTTTTTATAAGTATTTTTAGATATTCATTCAACATAGAGTACCTTTGTTTTGTTTTTTATTAGATTGAAGATGCGTAATTGCTATGTACTAGGTATACAGGGTGGCCTCATGTCGTGGGTAGTATCAGAATATACCCCATCATTTTAATGATGAGCCAAAACAGTTAAAACTATTTACCGTAACTAACAAGCATGACATAAACTAACTCTTTAATACTGTGCTAAACAATATTAAGGGACCTGGGATTAACCCACATACAAAATAAATATATACAGTAGAAATATATGAAAACAACATCTTCGTCTTTAAGTGCAATGACCGCAGATATAATTGGACTGCGACTTGCGATAATTTCGTCGCGAACACTCCGTCATCGATGTGTAATCAATTTTCTTCTGTTATTCACCGACGTATTTATATTTTATGTGCGAAAGAGACGGTTATACTGTCAACTGTCATGTGAGTAAAGGAGACATATAGGTACTAATTTAATGATTATAAATTATACTAATCTCTGTATTAACTGTATTTAAAAATATTTTTTGTGTGCTTGTTTTTTTTTTTATTTCTAGATTTAATGAGTTGTACCAATCGTGCCAATATACCAATGTGTATGTACCAATGTGTACTTATACCAATGTGGCAATGTGTAATCGACGTGGCTCGCTAATTCATCTGCACATAATAAACAGTATTAAATTTAAGAGATGGAGGATATTTTTTTTTATACTAAATCTACATAATATGAATCCATGATCTTCAAATTTTTCTATCTAGGTATCTATTGTTGTCCGTTTGAGGTAGTACATAATAAATAATCTACTTTATAAAAATAAGTCGGGTTTTCCTTCCTGACGCTATAACTCCAGAACGCACCAACCGATTTCCACGGTTTTGCATTAATTGGAAAGGTCTCGGGCTCCGTGAGGTTTATAGCAAAGAAAAGGCTGGTGGCGAAACGGAGTTCGCCCGGTTTGCTAGTAATATATCGATATCTTACATTATTAAGACTAGTTATTGAGCAAATACATTTCATATAGGTAGATTTGTCAAATTAATACGCAAAAAAAGCTTTGTCGCATGAAATTCGTGTGATTCGGAAACATAAATGTTAATTATTTCCATGTTTACATTTAAATATGTAATGAATATCATTTGTTATGTACGTAACATGTTTATGTATGTATTCAAATAGTGCGTGTGCGTGTGCGTGTGCGTGTTGATTGAATCTAGTTCCGTACTAACTTACTGGTAATACTTTATACTTCATTATGCAAAGTTGGTTCAATGTTATTGTTTACATTCTTGAATGAGATGGGAGAATGCTGCGTAAAAAAAATACTTATATTGTTAAAATTATGTTATTTAGAAAGGTAATGCTCAATTTAACAGTGGTTATGTATGAGGCCCAATTTTTAACCTATTTTTGTTTCTTTTGGATAAATCTAGGTTTATTTGTAAAATTTTATACCATTATGAATTTAACAACTTACCAATTTCCGATTTTTTGTGGTTAAAGTACCTACCATTACAACTCGCTCAACTAGGAATTAATTTAGTTTTAGAAGTCCATTATTACAATAAGTTTCAAATAATCCTGTCCTAAAAAGCGAAGATTTCTCTCGTATAAGTTACGTTTGTTCAAACCAAAGGAGAATGGCGAAACTGGGCCTAACAAAATTAGGGCCTTACAGAAATCATACTATATTTAAAATTCATTATGTTATTTTTAATAATTCTTGGTAAAATATTGACTTCTGATTCTATGGGAAAACAAATGTTTGAAAAAAAAGATAATGTGTTCACTAACGGCATTGTTATTTAGATTTCTATGACTACCGGTCTTATCAAGCAGAGATTGTCAGTGCTGTCAGGAGTAAAATAGTCGATATACATATTATCGATTAAAACGAATGAATATTTATTTTCATTTTTAGTTTTATATAAAATTCAAATGCTTTATAAATCAGAAATATAAGTTAACTGCGTTACATATTTTATTTTTAACTTTTTAGCACGCTATTTATTTAGGTAATTCTATACATTTACTCATGGCGGCCGCACTTTGTAATAATATTTCTGAAATGTAGCTGGCTGCTTCAATTTTAATTACAATGTCATGTTTGTCGTTTGACTTTTGACATTTGATTGAGGTTTTTCGTTTCGTGGTTAACTTATTTTCTTCATCTTTATCGACTTTCGCTACGTATTACGGACACTGACGATCTCTGTTATTACTACCAACCAACGCTTGCACACCGGACTTTGATTACCTGCCTTTACGACTCACTACTGCTACCCTACCTGGACACCGACTTTGCATCCGATTTTTCATTTACAATTAATATGAACTGCATCAACTGTGGTATTAATGCTAATCGTAACAATGCTATACGTATGCATTTGTTACAAGATAACGCAATAATATCAATTATACAACGGTGGGCTGCTCCTCTAACGGTTAGTGGATTAGTATTATCTAATGTATTTAGTACTAGCTATTGAAATCAAACAAAAACGTAAACACACATTGTTTTATATATATACTAGTGGTCCACCCCGGCTTCGCCCGTGGTACCTACATGTTTAAAGTTTAAACTATCTCTCAAGTTGGATCGAACTCCACATGGTGTGCGAATTTTATTATAATCGGTTAAGTGGTTTAGAAGTCCGATGAGGACAAACATTGTGACACGAGATTTATATTATATATTAATATATATGTATATTCACATTCTTTTGTCCAATTGTAATATTAATTCTTTATTTGTAGATCACTCACTCTGATCACATATGTGATGCATGCTGGAAACTTGCAAATGATTCTTTGAAGATTGAAAATCATGAAGATGACACTGTAACTCTGGGTCATCAACGTGTATGCATTTATTGTGGACGTTCTGTATTGCGCACACGGTTTCATTTACTAAGAACTGATTCTCAACGCGATCAAAGAATTAGAGCAGTGATATTAGAGTGGATATTACCTCGTCATTTAAGTTATTGAGTGTTTTGATAATATTTTAAGTAAAAAGTTGCCAATAATCTTCTTTTTAAATCTCAAAGTAAAAATGAAAGGTGTTTTAACAAAGTATTTCTTTACAGATTGGAAATAGAGCAACATACCTATGTCATTCTTGCTGGGTGAGGGCTCTCATAGGAAGGGAAGCAATAACAGTTTATTATTGTAATTGTTTAGTAGGAAGAAGAACTGTAGGTTGCTGCTGTCACGTTATGTGCATAATATGGTACCTTAGCTGGGCAAGGTATCAACCAGATTTAATGCTGCCAGCACAGTTTCTGGATGATGTGTTAATTGTTTATGATGATAATGATGAATAAACGATTTATGAAAAAACGTGTTTTATTTTATATATAAGTACCTACGATGTCTTGGTAGGTACTCTAAAAGAATAAAAGTTAGATCCAATATCTCTATTACCTAACTGTTCTTCTGTTACACTCTTTATCTAAATAATGTATATTATAGGATATAAACTTACCTCTACTTAGAAAGAAACAAAGCTATTCATTGAACTCGAGCAAACCTAACCTCAATTTTAGTGACGTTACATGCTCAATATCTCTGCTATCCCACAGAACAGATCTTTAATTGTTATATTTATAGAATCTGTATATTTTTATCTATTTAACCCCACATAAATCATCAGTATAACGATCAGGCCCAAAGTCCTATGGGAGTTCGCCATTCTCCTTTGCCTATTCATAGATTTCACACGTCTTACACTAGGCTTTTGTTTTCTCAATTAGTATGAAAGCGACTCTTCTTTCTATAATCTATTCCATACATAATTCATCTTATAAAATCTCACAGTTGAAAATTCTCCATTAACATGACAACAAATAAAAAAATCTAAAACAGAATAGGTACGTAGAAGTAGAGTAAATAAAGCGCATAATAATAATTGACTAGCCCTGCTTGTCCTGTCTTCGCCTGGTTTGCCACGAAGTAAATACAAAAAATATAGCCAATAAAAGTTCAGCCGATGGCTGGTTAAAAAAGAATTTTCGAAAATCGACCTACCTAAGTGAGGTCCTTTTTTTAACAAAAATATTAAGAAAAACTCTTTTAATATACGAATAAGTAAAGACTATACTGAACATAATAAAAGAGAAATGTATGGTCAATCACCGATATTAATATTAAGAAACCAGGTGGGCAGGGAGGTAGGCGGTGCAGTGTGATTGAAATGTAACAACATTAACATATTACAATGTATCTGCTTTGAAACCGTTCTAACTTCCTAGGCGTGGTTTCTCCAGAAGTCATTGTAATTCATTATCCAACTTAATAGAGGTAATCGTTTAAAGGGTCAATAACACTATTGCATAGTTTGAAATACTGTATATATTTTACTAGCTGCGCCCCGCGGTTTCTTCCGCGTGGCTCCGCTCCTGTTGGTCTTAGCATGATGATATATAGCCTTCCTCGATAAATGGGATATCTAACACAAATAATTTTTCAAATCGGACCAGTAATTCGTGAGATTGGCGCGTTCAAACAAACTCTTCAGCTTTATAATATTAGTATACTGTATAGCTTTAAGTATGATTTCTATGCAATTTATCTACATTGAATATTTTACTTTATTAGGCAATTTTTGTATCCATTTATTGTCGCTCGATACAGACCATCTGTTGAGAACTTTAAGGGTGCTTTTTCCATGTGTGGCGAGGAATGTTTTAGTAAATAACCAATCATATCGCTGCATTTAGTTTGAAGCGATACTAAATAAATTCCTCGCTCCATATCATCGCTCATTATTGGTGGAAGAGCAAACAAAACAAACAAAAATACTTTATAGTGCACCACAGGGAAAAGTACAAATAAAGACACAATACATTAGTTGATAAAAGAGCACAACAGGCGGTCTTATCGCTCAGACAGCGATCTCTTCCAGACAACCTGGTGGACAAGGAGACGCAGTGCAAAAGTAATTAAAAACACCCTAAAACTTGTAATATTCGCAAATAAACAAAACAAGAAAACAAATGACTATAGCTATACAATTATACATGTCTATTTGTGAAACACATGCAAAGATAAAACTGCAGTAAGATGCGAATCAAAGCAAAAAGGTTTAGCCCATTTACGCACTCGACCTAAATCCAGATTGACGCCATGTTCTCAGTTTTATGGGCTTCTAGACTTTTCCATACACCAAAGAATGGATATACAATTCAAAGATTGTCTTAGAAAACATACGTTTTATTACAAAAAACTTTTGTTGAAATTGATATTTTTTTGTTTTATGGCATTCAAATGCTATATTTTACTATTTTAGTAAAAAATGGGAGAACTCCTTTCATTGAGAATAAATAAACATTTTTCGAAAACAGACTAAACCCATACAAATTACATACGTAATTTATGGCAAGAAGAAATGAGGCTATCCTTTATAAAGACTCAACACTGCTCATGTGCAAAATTTGAATTAGGCTAGTTGTATATTAGCTGTGCTCTGCGGTTTTACCCGCATTGCTCCGCTCCTGCTGGTCTTAGCGTGATAATATATTATAGCCTATAGCCTTTCTCGATAAATTGGCTAATATCTAATAAATACCGAAAGAGCTTTTCAAATCGGACCAGTAGTTCCTGAGATTAGAGCGTTCAAACAAACAAAGTCTTCAGCTTTATAATATTAGTATAGATTATGATCTTCACATATTCTCAAGAATGATGCATCATCACACAGGTGTATTAGCACCTAAATATACATTTTTCATTAAATTATACAAATAAACGATATTCCCTAGAAAGAGGATGAACCGCAACAAGGAAAAGTTAATGAAAAAACATATCCCGGTTTTCTGGAAATATAATATTCTGCGAACTTATGAGTCGTGAATAAATTTCGTAGAATTGAATGAGATTTGTTTTCATTCATTGCTATACTGAATGGAGTGAATGATAGATTCAAACATTATGATGTGTCATGTGTCATTCGCAAATGAGTTCGAATATAGATATGTTGATAAATCAATGTTGTTATTTTGCCACAGTATTTTGCAGTAGCTAGGTCTGTTTTTGAAGGAAAACTTCTTTAGGTGCGTTGAGAGTAAAATTTCAAGATCGTGTCATGACAATACCGTCACGTCATACAGTAAGGCGACAATTTTGGTATTTTTGAATCTTTCCAAAGAAGTTTCACTTCTGACACGTGTGCTCGGCACACACGCTCTTTTTTATTAATCAACTAGCGGTCCGCCCCGGCTTCGCCCGTGGTACATATTTCGCAATAAAAAGTAGCCTATGTCCTTTCTCGGGTATCAAAATATATCCATACCAAATTTCATGTAAATTTAGATTGCTACTTATATTATTGTATAAATATAAATTATCTTTATGAGATCTGTCCGTTACGTTTTCAAGATCGTCCGATGATACTGCAGTCCTTTATGTAACAACTGGATCATCGGATTATAAAAATTAATTTTATTTTTTATTCAAATGTTTAAATTAATTAGATACAATTTTCAATTTTGCTTCTCCTTCTTAGGACAGATAGTCTAGTGTGAATAGAACGTTATCTATTTGCAAATACGCAATACATGACTTTATCAATTACGGTTTATGCCAAAGCTTTCAAACCACAAGCTACTCGATCAACAGGAAAACTGTAGGAACAGGAAACAAAACAATTGAATACAATTCATTGATTTTTGAATTCATTCATACATTACACGCATGGCGTGTCTTTTTTTTTAAACCGACAAATCAATATACGAGTTTTTACATATACTTTTTACAGGAGAGGAAGGTAAATGAGCGGCAAAAAACATGTCGCGTGTGTTGAACAAAATGATACAATGTACGTATTTACATGTTATACACTAGTAGGCCACCTGGCTTTGCTTCGAATAGATAATTATGTAGGTTGTTGATTTAAGGGAACAAAATGTTTTAACGTATTTACTGCGTATTTAAAAATGCGTAATTCAGATGCGCTCTAAACATGAATTTGGAAATATACTTACTTTAATAGACAATTTTGTATGTTTATTTGTTGAAACCATTGAAACTAAGCTTTTCCTAAGCGCTACGGGACTTCCTCTAAGTAAAGGGAACTTTTATTTTCGAAAAAGAAAAGGCTTGACATGAAAATATTCAATTTTACAAGCTTTTGACCAGTAAATAAATATGTAATGTGTACGTAGTTAAAATCAATGGTTTTCATCTTAAACGCATCAGATGTTATTATGTAAGACGGAGGTCACACTAACACCTACCTACATATTTACCGCGTAAATTATTTCGACGTTACGACATACCTACATATTAAAAAAATCTTAAATTTCGATATCACGAATCACGATCTCACCAAAGAGTTCCTATACTTTCCGATAGTAGATAAAAAGTTAACATATTCAGAATTTAATCTGTCCATAGATAAATGTAGAAACTACGATAATCATAGATAAAATTGATATACTATTTACGGTAGCCTAAAATATTCCATAGATACCGATCGGGGTCAGTTAACTCTGTATTCATAGTTTTATTTGTTTATTGCCTTATTTAATTACAGTAAAAGTCATTATTATTTGGAGATTAGATATCTTTTCTAACTATTTTAAGTACCTATATTTATTATGAAACAATTCTTAATATACTTTGGTATAAAATTAGAGAAACGTGGGAGTATATAAATAAGTTCTGGGAAAAAAGACCTAACAAACAATTTACCTAATTTCCATGGAAATGATAATTTCAATCTAAATGATTCATTCACTGCCCCTATCATATTCGTATAAAAAATTTCATACAAAATCCTATCCTAGCATTTATAATATGAGTAATTTTAATAGGATAAAATTAGTAATTACTCATATTATAAACGTACATGTGTACGCAAATACATAATACTAAAATGATTACAATGAAATTTAGCACACATATAGAGGGTACCTTGGATTAACACATAGGATAGATTTTATCCCGGAAATCCCACAGGAACGAGAACTATGCGGGCGAAGCCGCGGGCTGAAAGCTAGTACATATACCTATAAATAATTTAATGATTTGATTCATCCACTTACGTAATATTGCACGCCTCATAAGCGAAGCGTTGAGGTGGGTACTACTGTCACTTCGCGCAAAACATCTGATTTTTCAAACTTAAAATGTCTTTATGTATCATACATTGCACTTGTAAGATAATACATACACACACATATTAAGAAAAAACACTATTTTTAACGTTCATGATATTTTTGATGTCATTTTTGTTATTTAAACTAGTTAAAAAACAGTTTAAAAAAGTTATGTCTTGGACGTCCGTGTGTCTGTATGTGCGGATCCTTTTTCTTGTTAACACGATAGCGACCGAAATACTTTACTAATCGAGTCTTTTTTTTTCTCTTACGCTTGAGTATGCT
This sequence comes from Colias philodice, assembly GCF_061535455.1. Lineage (NCBI taxonomy): Eukaryota > Metazoa > Arthropoda > Insecta > Lepidoptera > Pieridae > Colias > Colias philodice. The sequence goes on from NC_143088.1 coordinate 11,452,321, forward strand.
CAGGAATAGAACCCTTTCATTTTTCAGGGTCTGATTCGATGTGGTTTAATTGTTATTAAATAAACAAAAATAATAATTAATAAATATTTATTAAAAAAAAATTATGAGGCGTGCACTTTTGGATTTTCCAAATTATTTAATATTTATAAACACATCGACTATTGGAATTTATTATGTCACAATAAACGGTTAAAACATAATATTATTATCTAACATTTGAGGAACTAAATACGTTATTAATTACTTGTAGATATAACGGTTGCAATTAATAAACGGATATGTAATTAGTAATTATTAATAATAATATATAACCTAGACATTTTTCGAATTCCAGACGAAAAATGTTTGAGCAATATCTGGAGTAGGAACGAAAATGTTAAGTTTTCTAAATTACGTAATCAACAAAATACTAGAAATCAATGCAACCTTTATTTATACATTTGTACTAAAGGCAATATTAATAGGTCTTTATAATTGTTCGTAATATTCGTATCATAAAAAACAGTAATAATAATGACGTCTACTTACAACCACCTATTAATCTTCTTTATATATAAAAATGAATCGCAAAATGTGTTGGTAAGCGCATAACTCGAGAACGGCTGAACCGATTTCGATAATTCTTTTTTTATTATGTTCCTTGAAGTACGAGGATGGTTTTTATGTAGAGAAAGCGTAAATATGTACCACGGGCGAAGCCGGGGCGGACCGCTAGTAGAACTATAGGTACATTTATTTTGCAAAATTTCAAGTACAATAATATACCTACCTTCTCGTACTACGTTACACAAATCGCATATTTACTAACATTTACGGTCCGTCCTAAATACGCCAATCTTACCAAACAATTAAAGTTCTAGAACATTCCAGAATGCCAAGCCAGGAAATATAGGAACGGTACAATAATCGATCATTATCAGAGATTGTGTCCGGTCAATTAATGGTTCAGTTTTCTCGCCGTCTGAATAACTTTCGAGTCAAGTTGCCTTGTACGGCCGCTCACAATTAGGTCTTTGAACGATGCGACAGAGAAGGAAAAGAATTATTACAGTGCAGTTATGAACAAACATCTCTACAAGTGTACATACGGTGATAATTCTTTGTGACACGCTTCTTGAGCCCGTGAGATCTTTTGACACGCCTTGAGAGTTGACTCCTGCGGTACGTTGGTCGTTGACTCTTTGTTAATAAAATAGCATGGGCTCTGTAAGGAGTGGTTTTGCGCTTTGTTTTCTTATATTTAATTGAGTTTTTGTTTGATGGTGTCATAAAATTATATGAAGCCTGAAAACTTTTATCGATACTTCGATCGCTCATTAACTCCAGTGTCATAACATTTTATTTCATTCAAGATTGTTCATCAAAAAACTGTTAATGTTTTGTATAATTGTTCTGCATTCCGAACATATGATAAGTTTTCCTATATCCAGGAGTCATGTCTCATTTTTTCTTAACTAAACACAACTCATTAGGTATAAATGGGGTAAACATTCTTCTTACCTATATATTTATCTTCGGGTTATTCAATTACAGACATAAAAAATGCTACACAAATTCCACTTACAAACTTACAATTACGGGCATGACAGCATTTCACTCATTTTTTATCTCACCCGCAAAAGAAGGTATGCAAAATAATGAGCTGATCAATTCCGATAAAGTGCATGTAAAACACACCCAAACCAGCTCTTGAGTGTTTCTTCACGAAGCTGTAAGCTGATTAATTATTATAATGACCGATTGTCAAAGAAACAACGCGTATGGTAATGAAATAGCATTGCTGTTACAAATTAGGCTGTACCAAGCTTCCATTTCGAGGTACCGAAATGTTTCCACTCAATTTAATTGTCTTGTACTTTCTACATGTGAATTGTCTTTGCTAATATTGTTTCAGGGGATGTCAACCTGATTTGTGACATCTCATATGTAACCAATAAAAGAAAATGAGCTCAATAAGCTCTAATATTATGTCACAAATTGTAAGACAAAGACAAGGGCACTGTAGCGACACTTCTGAAGAGCGCAATCGAAATGTTTTATAGTACACAACATCTATATAAGGGCTTTTCTACCCGACCAATCACCAGTCTACCAAGTCAAGTATCTCTATATTTTCGTTGGTGGAATAACAGAATATTTTAAGGACATTTTACTTGAACATGTGGAGACAGGAAGGTGGAATTCCTCCATCGTGAAAAAGAAGATCCTCCACCAGTCTACTCGACTGTTAATATAAATAAAGTTGTATCTGTAAAGTTGTAAAATTTCGCTCGCGCAATTCAGAGCAAGATGTCTCTACAAACAGATCAACTAGAGTTATTTAAAGACATTCTCCAACAAGTCTAGCCCATTTTTCACTCCCATTACTAGAATATTACGAACTTTGTTCATACCACCCTACATGCACAGCCAATAAAAAGCACTGTTCCTAATAAATCCGTGTACTTAGCTGGAAAACTTGGTCCCAGACCATAAGTTTAGTAGCCCTGGTCCTCTTGACAGACGAGCCGTATTTGGTTTGGCGCCCAGTCTCGACTTTACAATTAATCGCAGAGGCCGGCCACATGTATTATGTATGTGAATTTCACAGCAACAAAAGTCACGGATGATTGGTGGCAAAAAGCGATCGCCAACCCCGTGAGAAAGGTTTGATTAGATTAATTAAATGTTAACTAGATGTTATGTTAATTGACAGATGAATTTTATACGATGAAAAAGCAATTAGAGCTTTAAGGGTGACAAATCAACATCGAGCTATGCTGCGCTGTACTGCGTTGTGCTGTGCTGTGTTTCTTAAGCTACGTTTTTTTAACAATTAAACGATGCTGCGCTGTACTGCGCTGTGATGTGCTGTGTTTCTTAAGCTACGTTTTTTAACCTTCCTATACTCGCGCGTTGGTCTGTGAGACCGACGAAACACATTTTCGTAATTATTTTTATGCAGGTAAATCCTGTGAAGTCGAGTTCCTTGCTCGTTTCCGGATTTGGGGCTAACTTCATTTTAGTGCACGTCGCGTGGTCGGCAGAAGTTCACGTGTGTGTGCGATTTTTTTTTTGCATTTGGCGCCAATCGGTCCATGAGACCGACGCGAGTATAGGTGCAACTTTTTGTGTAAGTATTAATATTATATATTTTGTACATTTATATATTTTTACAGACTTTGAATTCTTTATGAAGTATGTATAGTAAAATATATGTATGAATGTTGCTCTAAATTATATTTTGGCCAATTTTTTAGGCGTATGTCAAAATGAACGATGATCAAATCAGATTGTTGCTGGAAGAATCAAGTTCTGGTTCTGCTATGAAGACGAAAATGACAGTGAGGTGGAAGACAACGTGGAGGTACAAGAAGAGACATACGAAACCGAGCAAGACGATGATGAGTTCCAGTGATTTTTACTTGGGAAAAGATGGACAGACAAAGCTCAAAACTAAGCCAAACATAGATAAATATTATGTGCTTTGATATGTTTATTATTATTATTTAGAAGTTTATTTTGTTTTGAAAAAGAAGTTCTGTTTTTAATTTAGTTTTCCCTAGTACTTAAGAAAAACATCTCAAATTCGAGGACTGATTTGTGATAGACTATAAAATAATGTGATAGTCAATAAAATAATTAATAAACTAAGTATGATCAATACTATTTTGTTTCAGTACATCCTAAACAATCTAGCTCAGTATAAAGTAATCAGCAGCTCGTGTAGTCGTTTATCTCGTCAATTATGACCCTATTTTCAAAAAAACGTAAACATTACGACATAGTTGAATCCGATGAAGATGAAAGTGAAGAAGAAGCGGATATGGATATTTTATGTGTTATTTTGTCGTTAAAAGAGTCCAGTCACGGTAGCTTGTTACCTCACACCATACGTGAAAAAAAAGGAAAATTTTAATGAATTTAATGTGGCGATGGAGGGGCACGCAGCGTGCTCCAAACCTAGCATAGCTCGACACAGCGCACATGGCAGAGCTCCATAAAAACATAGCACAGTTCGGCACAGCGCGGCTCAGCACGGCGTGTAGCGCGCCTCGCTCGAGACTGCTGCGTTTTTAAACAGAGCGTAGCCTCACACAGCGCAGCACAGCATGGGTTGTTTGTATCCTCATTAAAATATTAGACGAGCGAGTTGACCAAACACAGCACAGCGCAGTACAGCGCAGCATAGCTCGATGTTGATTTGTCACCCTAATACTTGTCTCCGTATCAATGGCATATTTATGTATTTCACAAATATGAAACTGCATTCCAATGCAGAAAATTGCAAAACCTAAATGGTTGTTATCTACTGGTATCATATTAAAATTACATAAAGCAAATAAATTATAGTTAACATTACGTTTGCTATATCTGGTTACATTGAAATACAAGAATTGGTTAAAACAGTTCAATACCTCCTATAGCTTAACTCTACTCACTTATCCATCAACGAATACCTATGAGAATTAAGTACATATTTAAAACAGTTGGATTCCTACATTTACTACACTTATGCTCATTTATCCATCAACCTATACCAGCAAATATACCAATGACCTCAATATTCTAACGTGTAACTTTCGCACTCACAATATCGACATAATATCTTAAGCCACTACAATCCGTGTGAAAGATCAAATCCAAACAGATGGTCGCTATCTACATCTGCACACGTGGGTGGATATATTTAGACTTCGGTAAACTAACACTAGGCAGAACTCCCGGCTTTACGAGCGAAATGAGTTATGAGTGCCGGAGAATTCATGTTTATTGAAATGAGGTATACATGACAAAGCAAAGCAGTTCTTAGATTTTCTTTTATGATTCAGGATATCATAGAGTTATTGTAGCTCTGATCGAAATTGACCATCAGTAATGTATACTTCACTCTCAGCTAAAGTCAATAAATTGCTAAAGACATCCGAAGAAATATCGTATAAGTCAAAATTATGAAGAGGAAATAAGGTTATAATTCGGTACAAAGCCGGTAGAACTACCTACGAAAAGATCATGTCATTCTATATTTCTGATGCTCAAAAAATGACATACATTATCATCAAAAAGCACTTACCATCATTAAAGTCTTTAAGGTGATTCATCGTCTACAATTCGACTGAACTTTTACTTTTTACTGTGAATTGAGCAAATTCCTTGACCATAAGACACCAAGTACAAGATAGCAATCTGCACTTATAAAAGAATGTTCTACAAGATATGATATTCACAGTTATTCCTTGAACAGCCTGTTGAACCAAAAAAATATTAATACCAGCTGCTTACATAGATAGCGTAACCGTTAGCAACGACAGACGTCGAGGTATGTATGTCGAGCAGTGTTGGTATTTTGTAACAGACCTGTGTTATCAAATCTTGAACTTTTTAATGGTTTATTTGTATTTCATAGCTCGTTTTGGTATAGCCTTCCAATTATTATAACCTGTTACCTTTTTGTTATTGTGAAACCAAGACAAATACTTTGATAATACTATTGTCTTCAGTGTGATCCGATTAATATTATACAATTCTGTTTACTTTTGTGTAATAATCAATTATAATGTTTAAATAATAATCATTGCATAGGTGGTTAGTTCCTTAATTTTCTTCGTAGTGATTCTCGATAGTTTCATTATGTAAATAAAACAACAAATAATTATTACATTAAAGTACCTGATGACGTAATGATAGTTACGTCATCAAAATAACACACATAAAACATAACTTTAATGTTTAATACAAAGACCGGACAAAAACCCTAGCTCATACTGTCCATACACACACACGAACATACACACAAAACACATCCATTAACCCCGTTAGTGTCGTTCTTGACACAATATGATTTATATTTCACGCCACATTACCATGTGCGTTACTAATTATCGCTTGCTGCTATCTGTAATCATTTATTTTCCTTCTGTAACACAGATTATGTAGATATTATGTATCTGTGACAAATTTTAGAATTCCCGCCAAAATTTATAACCTCTAAAATAGAAGATTGTTACAGTTTATTGAACTATACTTCGAAGATTATAACATTGATTAATTTACTGCACAAATAGTTGCTAATTATATGAAGTACATACATATGTACAAATTCAAAGATCTTGTTATTTGCCATTGCCTCATTATATGTCAGCATTGCTAACAGGCTAATCTGTTAATTATGTAATAATTGTATATTGCATCCAAAGTAAAAACCCAATTCTAAAATAATTTCACAGATGATTAAACTATCTATTAATTGAAAGTTATAGCTGAAGCAAAAGTACCAATAACTACAACCACAGAATAAATAGTACAAGTACTAATTCAGCCTACATTTTTCTCTATTTTTCCAACTCCTAATTACTAATTCCCTACATTTTCTCGATTTGTCCGACGCTCCTTTCTTTAGAACACTTGTTAATAGTTCTTTTCACGTAGTTACGATGCAAATCGCACGTGTAAGTCTTGGGAAACTATAATGGCGGCTTTCCATGTACTATCAGCGTTTATCTTAATCCGTGGTAATAAGTGTGAGATAATTCCTATGTGCTTGGTGTAGTTTCTTCATTGTGAGATTATATAGTTTTGAAATAAATAGGTCATGAAAAAACTGAACAAGAAATTTAGGCGTTTCACGATGAAGACCTGATTACGTAAAAATTTTTTCAACGTTAATTATCATTATAGCTTTTTCGCTTTTTAAAATAATGACTTCGCTATTCCAGGTGTCACAATAATTATAAAAATACACGATCTTCTATAATTTGAGCTAGCACGCAAGAGCAACTTTTGTCTCCGCAACTATTTTGTCTCTCCCATCTTCTATGGACTAATAAAAAAGTCTCCAAAAATATATTTCTTATTTTCATACAGGAAAAGTATAGGTACACGATCTAAAACTTTTCATTAGGTCACAGATTATCAAAATTAAAAAAAAAACTCTCCAATTTATGTAAGAAAACAGTGGCTATCGGATCAATATTGACACTTTCTGTGCATTAGAGACTCCCACGGTAAGTCACATGTAAGTGAGGAATTTTGTGTGTTTAGTCGGTAATGTAATGGTACTCATAATAAACGAAAATTAATAAATACGCTACGAATTAAGAAGCCTTTTATGTTTACAAATAACTTGTTTATAAACAAGAGTATTATGTAGTTAATATATTTTATATGTAGTAATAATTTCTTGTTATGGCAATCAAACTTTATTAATAACTAGCTTCCGCCCACGACTTTGTACGTGCATCCCCGTTTTTCCCCGTTCCCGCAAGAATTTCGGGAAATCCTTTCTTAGCGGATGCCTACGTCCTAACATCTACCTGCATGCCAAATTTCAGCCCGATACGTCCAGTGGTTTGGGCTGTGCGTTGATAGATCACTATATCAGTCACCTTTGAGTTTTATATATATAGATATTAATAATTATTTTAATAGCCAACCAAACGACTGCACTTGTTGCACTGCACTATTCTTAATGTAGGTAGATAATTACTAAACCCTTCAACTATCTTAATTAAAAGTTACATCCTATTTCCTGTATATAAAACACTAATATATATACGGAAAATCTAAGTTCAAATTGACGAAATCCCGGGATTTTCGTCTTTATTTGTCAACCGAAATGAATCCTGTAATACCTAGAACCCTAGATTAGACTAGATCTTCATTCCTTTCAAAGTTCTGTTGGGATTACCTGAGATAAATATATAAATAGAGGTAGGTACGTCATTAAGTATGTAATGGATGACAAATAGGTACTAGTCTCTAGCTGCGGCTTCGTCTGGATTTATGTGAGAAAAAATAAAATGTCGCTCAGGAATGTAATAGCTCATCGGTGAAATGATTTTCAAAATATTTTAAGCAGTTTTTGTAAAGCATCTACAAATATAAGTTCTCTTACTATTAGTGTGTGTGTATACCTTCATGCATTATGAATAATTATTTTTCAATGCAATACAGTATATAGGTATATTCAATATTATGTCTAGGAATATAAATAACATTGATTTAATACGCGAATAACAATACATTATAAACCACCGAACCGAATAAAACTTGTTCTGTAAGTGATTATTTCAAGTACATTACATGATGGATCAACATAACAAAGTGAATGGATTGAAATATATCTTATATTTATTAAGATATCTATATATCTATATCTATAAAAGAAAGTCGTGTTAGTTACTCCACTTATAACTCAAGAACGGCTGAACCGATTTAGCTGAAAATTGGCAGGGAGGTAGTTTAGAGCCAGGAGAAGGACATAGGATACTAAATATGTACCACGGGCGAAGCCGGGGCGGAAATTTAAAATCAAATATAAAAATTTAAAATCAAATTAAATTTTTAACAATTATTAAAAATTTAATTTGATTTTTCGTATATTGCACGCCTCATAAGCGAAGCGTTGAGGTGGGTACTACTGTCACTTCGCGCAAAACATCTGATTTTTCAAACTTAAAATATCTTTATGTATCATACATTGCACTTGTAAGATAATACATACACACACATATTAAGAAAAAACACTATTGTTAACGTTCATGATATTTTTGATGTCATTTTTGTTATTTAAACTAGTTAAAAAACAGTTTAAAAAAGTTCTGTCTTGGACGTCCGTGTGTCTGTATGTGCGGATCCTTTTTCTTGTTAACACGATAGCGACCGAAATACTTTACTAATCGAGTCTTTTTTTTTCTCTTACGCTTGAGTATGCTCAGGAATAGAACCCTTTCATTTTTCAGGGTCTGATTCGATGTGGTTTAATTGTTATTAAATAAACAAAAATAATAATTAATAAATATTTATTAAAAAAAATTATGAGGCGTGCACTTTTGGATTTTCCAAATTATTTTAAATTTTTATTCTCATAATATTTTGTTTAACACGTCATATTTACAATTTTTAATATTAGATATGAGTAGCAAATGCACAAAAAAAATTAAAACTTTCTAATTGAATAAATAAAATCAAAATTAATAATAGTAATCACGTTCATAACTTCATTTAAAAACCTTTTAAATTGATAGGAACTTACATTTGCCATAAAAATAAAATAAAATAATTTATCTCAAACAAGCATTTATTATCTGTGATATACGTCTGTAAAGAACAAAGCATTGTGAGGTTAGGATAGGTCATGGATTCAAATATGGCGTATTATAAACAGGCTTAAGATGGAAGATAAATATCGCAATTATTTTATAAGGAAAATTTAAAGGTTTTATACAAACAAAGAATAGAAAATGAATGCAAACAATTTTATAGTTCATTATAATTCTACAAGCTTTTCTATAGCTTTGAACAAATGAGCCGGTATTTAATTAAAATTGCATAGACAATACAGGTACTATTTTAAAATGCTGTTTTTGTTTATAATAAAAAAAATATCTACACGGATTCGTCTGTTACAAGGATGTTTATGTATAAATTCAAATGTGACCTAAGATTATGTTTATAAATATTTCATAGGAGAGAAAAAAGAAATCGTACGTAGGTAGGTAACGTACGATTCTTTTTTATCTCGCCCGACCTTTGAACGTAAGTTCTTCACAGAACAGTCTAAAATCTCAAATCCCTTACTTTAATTACGAATATTTTATTCTCCATACCACAAATATTTAACCGTTAAAATATAAAATAGAGCAATTTATATAAAGCGGCACTTGATATAACTGCAATGCCTCTGCATTTGACTCTTAATTTTAACCTAAAATTTTTTAATTCCAACTCGAAGTAAAGCCGTTTTAATTCGCACTAGTTTCATTTCTTTTGGTAACTATGATTGCGTCGACGTTGTGAGAGAAGTTTTATTAAAACTCGGTTTTATATTTCGAGAAATTATGGCTAAAATTTCATTTTTATTACAATTTTTCGACTGTAAAAGTTATGATGTAAAATATGGAATTTTAATTGTAATTTATGTAATTTTATAATTTTGCTAAATAACAGGGACTTACAGAATAGCGGATAATAAGCATGTAGTTGTTTATGTAACATAACAACAATAAACATAACAATTTTTCCTAATAACTAAAGAGGCTTTAACTACAATAGCATATTTTGGTGCATTTGCATATTAGTTTAGAAATAAATGCCCATAATTTAAATGCCATCTTCGTTCGAATTGTATCCAAAATCTAGCGTGGGCGAAATCGCTGCATTTTTAACCATAAGTTAAGTGCTTATAAGATTTACGAACTACATGCGGGGTCACCATTAGATTGCTTTTACGGGCAGTCAAGGTTGCTGCCCACGATCTGCCCACTGTAAATGAGCTTGCGTAATATTCAGCGATATACAAATAGGTATGTATATACTGTATATGGATATTATTGCAATTTGCCTGGACAAGATTTTCAAGAGTCGATACTCGATAAGATAGAAGACAAAAGCTTTGTAATGAGCTTGCGCCGATCAGGTTTCAATATTAACTTTTTGTGGCATTTTGGCACTTATATTATGTGCTATACAATCTGGATGTCGTAAGGGGGTCACTGAAAATCAGTGCTGAGGTATTATGCCTCAGGTATCCTGAGTGGCTTCCTTTTTTAGCGCACGCAACCACACATATAGGTATATGTATTATGTTTTATAGTACCTATTATTTATAATTTACAATGCTATTTTATGTGTGTGTTGTGTCATGTGTGTGTTGGAATAAATGGTTTCTTTCTTTCTTCTTTCTTTATATGTATATACGGCAAGAAATAGCTTGTTAATTTTCAAACGTTTTAGACGAAGTTCGAGTATTTTACATTTTCGAAATATGCTCGAAACTCTTAAACTGTGGTTGGATCAACATTAAGTTCTAGAACATACCATCAAACTTCTTCGCCTTGTTCCCCAGTACATCTGCCAGCTTCGTCAGCTCACTGCGCAATTGTCCCTCCAACTGCGTTCTCGCTTGCTGCGTGAGGCGCGGCCGCGCGGCCGGCCCGCAGCAACCCTTGTTGGCGCAGAGCTCTCCCGCGTCTGTGGAAAGAAAAAAAAATTAAAAAAAAGTTATTGGCAAAGGCTCGAAGAGCGGGAAAATAAAAAAAAAGTTTTTGTGTCATGATTGATTGTAGTTATTGGTTGTTTTGATAAACCTTAACGTATTTCAAACATTAAAATTTTGTTTTAGACGATAAAATAAATTATGTGTATTAGGTGCGTTGACAAATAGTTATGGAGTTTTTATTTAAATATCTAAAATCTAAAATTCTCTGATTAAAATGCCATACAACAATATTTTTAAAAGTTTAAAAATCAATCTACGAATAGATGTCTACAAACAGCTTTTAACTAATCATTAATTTACCTTGTACATAACTAAACTTACATTCAATCGCTGTTTATGGTATTATAAAACATCTAGATGTTAATTAAAGATTCCATATCACTATTTCCGTAACCTTGCTTGCGTGTTTGACTTCGAAGCTTGTATAACCTCGATAAAAATCATAAAATTAACAACAACAATCGTAAAATGCATAGCGACGGTACTGTAAATATCTTTATTTTGATTATCTTACAAGAGATCGGTCACTATATAAAATATATTATCAATTTTATACAACAAAGTTATATCTTGGATTCTTTATCTGCATTATACTTTACGAATTTCCTTAATTATCTGTATTATCATTGAAAACGCGGGAAGACAATAAATAAAATTCAAAATTCGAACTTAGTATTCCGTCACGGTTGTCTATGCTCACCCTAGTCGTTCAGTAATGCAATAAACTCTCCATTCAGCGGATGTTTAAACTTATTTCGCCCCATAGATTATAGAAGGTACACTTCGATAGGGTCGCGACCCTAGCAAGATGTAGTGTTGTTCTAAATATAAAATTCACAATTTGAAATGCTATTCCTTAGAGAAAGTAACTCATGAATATAATTTAAATTTATTTACATTTTATTAATAAGAGCTAAGGTTACTTTTCGACCTCTCAAAACATTTTTTATTATTTTTTTAACAAAATACTCACTGAGAAATCAATTCGGTACCTAGGCACTTTTGCAAAGACCAAAAAAAGTACGTCTATAATCAAAATATCTATCCTAATCTGAATCAACATCGAAATAAATATCGATACTTTATCGATAAAAGCACATCACTACGAGTCAAAATTTATTTACTGATCAACAATAGGCAGCTCGGATCGATACAAACTAAATTACTCCAGTCTCCGTGTGGTTATGACATCAAATAGTGACATCATGGTATGGATTTCCAATAAAACAATATTGAATTGAATACACAAAAGCTCTGTGGTATTACCTACTAGCCACGTTTGAAACAATAGAGTACAATTATTGTTAATTATTAAAGTAGTGCTAGATTACATTATTATATTTTAGTAGCTCTATGCCTACTAAAATTAAGGGCGTATTCAGAAAGAAAGCTTGAAACTTATAAGCGCTTATCGGCGCTTGTCATGTTCATATATTTTCCTGCGCGGGTTACCAGCACTGACAGGAAAATATATGAACATGACAAGCGCCGATAAGCGCTTATAAGTTTCAAGCTTTCTTTCTGAATACGTATTATTCTTAGTTTTAGTCATCAATAATGCATAGCCGAAAGTATTTTTTGATTTTCTTGAGCACACAAAAATACGACAGTTTGAAAGATAACAATATGAAGTTCCACAGATTAAAAAACACGAAATAAAATTATTTATAAATGTAAGTATTTCAATTTTATTAGATACTGCAACGTACAAAACAGGTCCTAAATTACCAAGTGTTTCCAGTATAAACATTTTTACATATAAACATAACTTATCTATATTTATGAACAATCGCATCTCAATTAATGCATCCATTGACGCGTCACCGCGTGAAACTAGACGTGCCTCCAACCTACCAACTAGGATAACGCAGATTTATACTAAACATTGCAATATAATCCTTATGACGGGGATGTAAAGTTCATTATAATTTGCATAGCGGGATTGTGGGGTCAATATAAATTAAATACGGTTTGAAGTAAACGCGACTAGCGATTTTATAAGGAATAATAAAAAATAACTTTATTGTTACATAGATTACACCTTCTGTGATTGACCAGTGTCTGTGAATTTTTATGAAAAAGAACACATATATTTTATCAATACCTTAGAAATTAGAAAGACCTTCCTATGGACATTAACTAACGAAGTATGAAAACATAATATTAAGAACCAGAAACAGATCTCTGCAAATATGAGACAATCGATTATCGATGCAGAAAATAATAGTTCAATCAAATCTGGTGAATGACGTTATCGCTCTAGATTGCGCTATCAGCACATAAGATAACTTCTCATTAAACAATTCAATTAAATCATCGTTTATACCTTGTACCACACCAAACAACCCTCAGCAAGGGTCGGATAGCCCGCGACACCACAACCTTTTGATATTTTAATGTTTGCGACGAGCGACGTGACGACTGCCACTGCTGTCTTGTTAAAAACGCGCCACAAAATAATATGCCAACAATTCCATATTAGTGGCCACCTTTATCGCGGTAAAATTATAATTGTTCGGCATAATGCTAAGTGAAATGTTAAATTCCTCGCATTTAGGGCAAGTAAGAAAATAAATCCATTTGACAGTTGAATACAGGTAAAAAACAGAAATGTCAGTGAAATTATTTATCTGTGATCGCAGTGTAATTATTCCTATTTGATTTAAATCGATTCGATGCGTATTATTAATTGAAGTAGAAGCAAAATCCAGGAAGTTGTAAATTATTTATTTGACATTTAATCTGAATACGCAGATTCTTTTTTTATACTAGGCTGTAAGAAAATGGCTGAATAAAATAGGAAGTAACTTTAATTCAGTTAAAACTTAAACATAAGAGCAATCACACCATTAGCATAATTAAACCAATGCCGTATTCACATTTATTTCTTAATCTGCTCCAAGATCCAAGAATTAAAAATAAAAGCACTCCTTTCTAGATGAAACAAACAAACAAAAACTTGCACGTATGATTTACTGCACCTTTAATCTCTGCATGGAGCAAACAAAATAACTTTAATGTAAATAAAACCATTAAGACAAGACAGACGTGGGTGTTTTAACTCGACGGTACGTATCGTAATTTAAAATGCAATTGCATACAAATCTATTCTATCATCACTACATAGTATAAAACAAAGTCGCTTGCTCCGTCCCTATATCCCTATGTACCTATGCTTAAATCTTTAAAACTACACAATGAATAAGGCCGCCTCTTATACAAACTATGCATTTCTTTAGTATTAATGTTATTTTTGTCATAATTTAGTTTGTGCAATTAAGTGTTATAAATAAATGATAGAGTAATTCTGTATGAAATTCCAGACAGAGCGGGCGTAGCCACATGCGAAAAGGATATAATATATCTACTACTATCACTCAGATTTTACACTCGAAGAAGCACTTTATACAAGTGACCATTGTTTCACAGATGTTAAACTGAATTGACAGAATGATGAATGCATGTCAGACCAAAAATACTCTTCTTATCCTTTAATCATATTTAAACTTTGCAATACTTTGGATGTATCTTAAAACCAGACGTAAACTTTTCAAAAGATGATTTGCCATCTATAACACTCTACATGTGGTAAATACTTTAGTCTTTATTCAATTCTTTACAGTTCTATAAGTTTACCAAGGACTCAACTCTCCTCTCGACTCCTATTATTGCACGCCTCATAAGCGAAGCGTTGAGGTGGGTACTACTGTCACTTTGCGTAAAACATCTGATTTTTCAAACTTAAAATGTCTTTATGTATCATACATTGCACTTGTAAGATAATACATACACACACATATTAAGAAAAAACACTATTTTTAACGTTCATGATATTTTTGATGTCATTTTTGTTATTTAAACTAGTTAAAAAACAGTTTAAAAAAGTTCTGTCTTGGACGTCCGTGTGTCTGTATGTGCGGATCCTTTTTCTTGTTAACACGATAGCGACCGAAATACTTTACTAATCGAGTCTTTTGCACGCCTCATAAGCGAAGCGTTGAGGTGGGTACTACTGTCACTTCGCGCAAAACATCTGATTTTTCAAACTTAAAATGTCTTTATGTATCATACATTGCACTTGTAAGATAATACATACACACACATATTAAGAAAAAACACTATTTTTAACGTTCATGATATTTTTGATGTCATTTTTGTTATTTAAACTAGTTAAAAAACAGTTTAAAAAAGTTCTGTCTTGGACGTCCGTGTGTCTGTATGTGCGGATCCTTTTAGTCCATTGAATAAAAAGTTCTAGAGTGCGTGAGTTAGTAACGTAAGATGTTTCTTCGGAAACATGTCAAGAGTCCCTAGGTAATAAACATACTAAAACCCCGGGCCACTAGGAGGAGCCCCGGAGTGGGGGGAGGGGGGAAATGGGTCCATTTTTTCATTTTTCGCTTAAATCTCAAAAACGGTACCTGTTAGAGAAAAACTTTCAAGGAAAAGTTGAAAGGCCATAAAATTATCTACAAGTTGTACCAGAATCATTTTTTCCTATATCCTACCGTTTCTGAGTTATACGCAGTAAAACATGATTTTGGCTCAAACAATTTCCACATCAATCGATCAAAAAATATTTCTTTCTTCCAAAAAACTAAAATGTGCAACTTGTGACCGGTACTGATAGATTGCTCTTAATTAGGTCTATAATTGGTAAAATAAACACATTCCTCCATGGAAGCCTTTAGGAGGAATCGATTGTCAAAATATTATATTATGGTAGTTTGAGTTACTGAACTTGATCTTTTTATTTTTTTCTTCCAAAAAACTCAAAAGTGCAACTTGTGACCGGTACAGATAGATTGCTCATAATTGGGTCTATCATTGATAAAAATACCAGATTCCACCACGGAGGCGTTTACGGGGAATTGAATTTTATTAGGGTAGTTACGATACTTGAACTTTTTATTTTTTTTCTCCAAAAAAACTCAAAAGTGCAACTTGTGACCGATACTGATAGATTGCTCTTAATTAGGTCTATAATTGGTAAAATAAACACATTCCTCCATGGAAGCCTTTAGGAGGAATCGATTGTCAAAATACTATATTAGGGTAGTTTGAGTTACTGAACTTTATCTTTTTATTTTTTTCTTCCAAAAAACTCAAAAGTGCAACTTGTGACTGGTACTGATAGATTGCTCTTAATTAGGTCTATAATTGGTGAAATAAACACATTCCTCCATGGAAGCCTTTAGGAGGAATCGATTGTCAAAATATTATATTAAGGTAGTTTGAGTTACTGAACTTGATCTTTTTATTTTTTTCTTCCAAAAAACTCAAAAGTGCAACTTGTGACTGGTACAGATAGATTGCTCATAATAAGGTCTATCATTGATAAAAATACTAGATTCCACCACGGAGGCGTTTACGGGGAATTGAATTTTATTAGGGTAGATACGATACTTGAACTTTTTATTTTTTTTCTTCCAAAAAAACTCAAAAGTGCAACTTGTGACCGGTACCGATAGATTGATCATAATTAGGTCTATCATTGATAAAAAAACCAGATTCCACCATGGAGGCGTTTAGGAGGTATTGAATTTTATTATGGTAGTTACGATACATGAACTTTTTAACTAACTACCCTAATAAAATTCAATTCCCCGTAAACGCCTCCATGATGGAATCTGGTATTTTTATCAATGATAGACCTAATTATGAGCAATCTATTTGTACCGGTCACAAGTTGCACTTTTGAGCTTTTTGGAAGAAAAAAAAATAAAAAGTTCATGTATCGTAACTACCCTGATAAAATTCAATTCCCCGTAAACGCCTCCGTGGTGGAATCTGGTATTTTTAGCAATGATAGACCTAATTATGAGCAATCTATATGTACCGGTCACAAGTTGCACTTTTGAATTTTTTGGAAGAAAAAAATAAAAAGATCAAGTTCAGTAACTCAAACTGCCCTAATATAATATTTAGACAATCGATTCCTCCTAAAGGCTTCCATGGAGTAATGTGTTTATTTTACCAATTATAGAACTAATTAAGAGCAATCTATCAGTACTGGTCACAAGTTGCACATTGGAGTTTTTTGGAAGAAAGAAATATTTTTTGATCGATTGATGTGGAAATTGTTTGAGCCAAAATCATGTTTTACTGCGTATAACTCAGAAACGGTAGGATATAAGAAAAAATGATTCAGGTACAACTTGTAGATAATTTTATGGCCTTTCAACTTTTCCTTGAAAGTTTTTCTCTAACATGTACCGTTTTTGAGATTTAAGCGAAAAATGAAAAAACGGACCCATTTCCCCCCTCCCCCCACTCCGGGGCTCCTCCTAGTGGCCCGGGGTTTTAGTATGTTTATTACCTAGGGACTCTTGACATGTTTCCGAAGAAACATCTTACGTTACTAACTCACGCACTCTAGACCCCCCTTGGAGGGACTCATTCAATGGACTATTTTTCTTGTTAACACGATAGCGACCGAAATACTTTACTAATCGAGTCTTTTTTTTTCTCTTACGCTTGAGTATGCTCAGGAATAGAACCCTTTCATTTTTCAGGGTCTGATTCGATGTGGTTTAATTGTTATTAAATAAACAAAAATAATAATTAATAAATATTTATTAAAAAAAAATTATGAGGCGTGCACTTTTGGATTTTCCAAATTATTTTTTTCTCTTACGCTTGAGTATGCTCAGGAATAGAACCCTTTCATTTTTCAGGGTCTGATTCGATGTGGTTTAATTGTTATTAAATAAACAAAAATAATAATTAATAAATATTTATTAAAAAAAAATTATGAGGCGTGCACTTTTGGATTTTCCAAATTATTTATATATATTTCTTAAGTAATTTAGATATCTAGTCAGTATGTATTATCAAATCAATGTCATGCCATTCGTATTGAACCCATATATTATTGTAAATTGTAACGACATACGGAAGCGTCTTATCGTGAACTATTTAAAGAAACCATTGCAGTATAAAATCGTCGTTTAGATCTAAACTTTAGTCATTCTTCCAATTATAGTAGTCACTCCTACATGTTCTTACTAAAGCAATTAGGTATTTGAAGTGCATCTTCTAGTTAGAAGTCTTCTTCACCCACTCATATTAATTTAATGAATTTTGCGCTATGTCTAGTACCAGTAGAAACAAATCAGAGATATAAACATTATTCAAAATAATAAGAGCGTGTGTGGCGAGCACACGTGTCAGAAGTAAAACTTCCTTGGCAAGATTCAAAGATACCAAAATCGTCGCCTACTCCATAACGTGAAGGTTTTGCCATGACGCGACCATGAAATTTAACTCTAAACGAGCCTAAAGAAATTTCACTTCAAAACACAAAACAGATCGACACAACATAACACCAAGAAATCTTAAACAAACGCAAACCCATTTTATAATCCAAAACGATTTATTTAAAAGCGTCGAGAAGTGATTCCGCCTCGAAGACTCCCTCGTTACAAGTGGGGTAATTTTATTTCATATTTCCCTTTGATAATTTCCTTTCACCCCAGATTGAAGTGCCGCTTCTAAGGTGCTAAATAATGAACATTTTGCGTTGACAAATTGAAAGATTTTGTTTTGTTTCGCTTTGTAATTTAATTGTAAGTCATCAGTTTATGAAAGACAAGCGTCTACCTGTGCCCCGCGGTTTTACCCACAGAACATAATTATAAAGAGACCTCTCTTTATATATGTTCTGTGGTTTTACCCGCAGTGCTCCGCTCCTGTTGGTCTTAGCGTGATGATAAGCCTATAGCCTTCCTCGATAAATGGACTATCTAACACCGAAATAATTTTTCAAATAAGACTATAAGTATTTCCTGAGATTAGCGCGTTCAAATCAACAAACTCTGCAGCTTTATAATATAAGTATAGAAGTATAGATTGGAGTGTATTCACGTTGAAAATTAACATACAAAATACAGTAATTTTCTTTAATTTAGGTTATATCGGAAAGATAACTAGGTATTAGTTATGCCGTAGTGGCGTCGATAATAACGTGGTAAACAACTGCTCAATTAAAATAAAATAGACGACTTGTCAACATACTAGGAATGCTACCTAGCAACCTATTTATCCTCCTACATATCTAGCTTTAATGCAATTTGCATATAAACAACATAGTTGATAAAATAATTAGCGTAGCGCATTTTATAGGATAAGATCAGAAGCGTAGCGTGCCTTGGCGGGGCCCCGTATAAAAATTTGTTTGGGGGCCCTTAGGAAGGGTAAAGATTTCTCACAAAAGAAAAAAAAAATGTTTGCATAAAATTAAAACTTAAAAGAAATATTTATTCATCATAATAATTATCTATCTGTCACTTATTCCAAAATTTTTACAAACAATTCAAATTAAATATACACACAGGAGGCCAGAAAATTGCTTTTTTTGACTTTTGTCATTTCGGAAAAAAAATTTGGGAAGTTTTTAGTAATTTTTGCTTACGCATGTTGGGGGCCCCCATGGCGCGGGGGCCCCGTATAATTGATACGGCAGATACGGCGGTAGCTACGCCCCTGGATAAGGTATACCTACTAAGTAATTAAATTGACACAAGCACAAGCTTAAAGATATTATAATTGGCAAAATATGTAAATAGTAATTAAAATAATTGCTCGGGAATAAATTATTTCCTCTTTTACATGTATACATGTTTTAATGTAAAAATAATAATTAGAGGTCGAGGTTTTTCGAAAAACATAGTAAGCTTGCAGATATGTTTTTAGAGCATCCCAGAGTAAATAATTTCATAGAGACATATGTATTAGCAAAGATTACTACAAAGGTTTCTTTTTCTTTAGAGTGGAAACTAAAATGGCCTGATGATGATGATGATGATGACATAATAATACCACGTGCTAAATTGTGATAGTTAGATACACCTACTATTACTTAATACATACAACAGTGATTTGTAGTTTGTGGGTATAGAACCCAGCTGAAACTCAGAACAAATAAGTTGACATTTTATTGAACAATCAATAACCTAATATTTAAACAATAAATGCAATAATATTGTTTAATACATAGGTACAATAATTTTGATATAGGTAGATATGTAGGTATCAATATTACCTTAACTTAACGGCATTTTATAAGTAGGTAATCATCCGCCTAGTGAAGCTATCAATTTGTAAAAATTATGATCATTATGTGAAAACCCATTATTTATTTGAGGACGACCACCCGAGCAGTTTTCCTAATAGTTACTAATTATTGAGAATTAAAAAGTCGTGCAATGAATGGATTTATTGCAGATGATTTTGTTTAACCGCATAGATTTAGAGCAACAACGATTAAAGTTTTAAGATTATATTTTAATTTATAAAGAAAGCTTAGGTTATAGAAGTCGATAATAAATTGGACACCTGTCCAGTGTCCAGGCAGATGTTTAAAAAAAATATAATAAGCGAAATACCGCTACGAAATTCACTATACAGAACTAATGTCGCCATAAAATGCTGAAAAAAAATTGACAGATAAATCAAGAAAAAAATATCTCCAGATATAAAACTAAATCATTTTTATAGACGCCATTATAATAGTAATATATGTCGGAGACGGTCAATAGCGCGGATGTTAAACGACTCGAAGCACGAGTTCCGGGAGGTGGCAGCACAGTGAAGTTGGCGGCTTACTTCATGCTTGTACCGGGTCGAGCCGGTGAAGGCTCGCCCTCGGGACGGCACTTCACATTCGAACATCGAAGAGTTCGGACCTTCCACTACTAGGAACTGTTAACCTTTTCTTTGCTAGTGTTTAATTTAAATGTGTAACGTAACGGTTATTAAGTGATTGTATTTAAAGTGATTGTATTAAAACTGACATGATTAAAAAGAGCAACTATGGAGTTTCTTGCCGGTTCTTCTCTGTAGATACTGCTTTCCGAATCGGTGGTAAATAAAGAAATGATTGAGTTTGAGGTGTTTCTTTGCTCGATTACCCAACGCAACGCCCACAGCTTGAAAATAGATTCACATTCTACACCTTGCTCCGACATCAGAATTGGGATCAAATCGAGCAAATGAGAAAACACGTGGCGATAACCTCGATACGATATACGATAACCTGATTAAAAGTCAAAGCGCCGCAACCACGTGGCACTTCGATCCAGTTTCAACGGGAAGAAGCATCCTACAGATCTACGAGCATACGTGTCACTGAGCAGCCAGTGACAAAGGGAGAGCTCGTTATGTGCGGGCAGGGTGGCAACTTCGCCTCGCGCTGCACGGATGACACTGCCGCTCGCATCACCGCGTCGGAAGCCGTATCATCGAGAGCAGCGCCATGTCATCATGTCGTGCACCGTGCCATTGCGTCGAGCGTCCGGCTTCGAGCATCATGCGTCGATCGTCGAGCATCATGCGTCGAGCATCATGCGTCGAGCGTCGAGCGTCATGCGTGGCGCCATGTGGTGCTGCATCCATACTGTGCGCCGCGGCACCAAGCTGGGCTCCGCGACACCACGCCAGGCGTTGCGCATCCACGCCAGGCGCCGCAATACCACGCCGGGCGTCGCGCTACCATCACTACTATCAACACGTCGAGCCTGAGATCACCGGAACCAGAGCGACGTGTCGACGTGTCGTGCAACTATCCTTCAATCTCATACAAAACCGGTCAGTAGATAACATTTCACTTTGAGTGTACAGTCAGATAAAGAAAATAGGATTTCAAAATGTAGTAACTTATTCGAAAGAAAAAGAAATTTATTGCCAAAAACATTAGTTACAAAATTTATTTTAAAATTAATTGAGGAAAATGGTCACAGCCTCGGCAAAATGCTGCACAAAAACAGTGCTGATTTACAGGTTGTACCGAATGTAACGATTAGATTTTGTTTTAAAAGTTGTAGCCTACAAGACCAGTGTATAGTTAAATCTGTTATTATTAGGTCATGCGATATTGCGTTACGGTTTTGTAGTTAGTTAAAACTTATTCCACTACATTCAGCCCATCTTAGTTACGCAGTGATAAATTAACAGTACCTATTTCACTTATTCAGGAACAGTACCTATTTCACTTATTCAGGGACGGGTTTACTTTAGTAGGTAATTCACGTAATTTTAAAAATACTTTGTGGCGTAAGCACTGCCATCAAGATAAATTAAGTAACGAACTGCTTTAATGTTTGTTATTTTGTGAGCTAACACTAAAGAAAGAAAGCACATTAATTTGTACACTGCATCCAGATTCTTCAATCGAACGTAAACAATAAACATTCACTTGTCCGTGTATCAGAACAAAAACAGTATGCGAATTACTTTTAAATTAGTTTCTTAACTACCCGCGTTAGTTTCTTGACTACCCGCATTAATTTCTTAAACTACCTGCGTTACTTTTTATTTAGGCTAACCCTTGACAAATAGCAATTAATTGCTACACAAAGACAGCCTTATTGCTATTCGATTAAAAACGAAAAGTAATGCCTTAACTAGTGCATTAGAGGTTTATAAACTTTTCGTAGGTTTTATTTCAGCTGATATTTGTGGTAATTTCTTAAAATAATGTTGTGAACAATTCACAGTATACAGTTTTACGATATGAAGTTTTATGAAATGTTACAGATTTACTTTGATCGAATAAAAGGTAAATCGAGGCATTTAGTTCTGAATTTTTACTTGGAGAATTTATTAGGTCCTTATTTAGGCAGTTCATAATACAATGTCGCAGATAATTAGCGTGTTCAAATAAACAGCTGGCCTAAGATAAATGTTATGATTGGAATACGGGTCTAGATTTAGTTTGAGTACGTAACTTGATTGCTTTAAAATTATTTTAACTATCTCATCGACGTTTGGGTCCGTTCAATGTTAAGATATTAAGACTGTTGAAAATAATCTTAAGGTTAATAGCGCCTTTACAGTTTACATACTATCGTCAGATAATGTCTGTTTAATTGCATAGAGAAAAGAAAAACCCATCCAGGTTTTCTGAAGGTTTTTGAAGTGAAACTTCTTTATCGGGGTTGAAAAAAAATTTAGCGTGACATTTTTCCGTTACGCACCATTTTTTTTCTTATCCCTATCACGCGTGATTCGACATATTTCTGTAAAGTTGCATATAGTAAATTATTTTTTTTGAAAAATAAGGTCATAAAGAAGTTTCATTTCGTGCGTAGTACACGCACATATTTTTCTTTTTTTTAGCTTCAAATAAGTCCTAAACGTGGAGTATTCGATAGTACCTAATCGATTTACATCGATAGTACCTAATCGATTTACATCGATGGTACCTAATCGATTTACATCGATGGTACCTAATCGATTTACATCGATAGTACCTAATCGATTTTAACATTGTGTGCATTTAATAATTTCTTGATAATAGTTTTTGTGACTAGCTGCAGTTTGACATCAACTGAATACATCAATTAGGTAGTTGTACAGTAGTTGTTGAGCAGTTCATTCTTATTACGTTGAAACTAAAATTTAGCTCAGCCCTTTTGCCGTTCGATATTAGATTCACAGATGAGTTTAAGCCTACACTTAATAATTGTTTTAAGTTGAGTTTTCAAATTTGCCGATAAATAAAAATTTTAAGGGTTTCTCGCGATTTTTTTGTAGGCAGATATGTTATCACATGATTACTTTAAATTCAAGTTGGTAAATATTCAGTTGAGAATAAGCTTTCACCACTTTTTGAGTGTTTTCTGCGGTTCAGTTACGAATTATTCGTTTTAAACTTTTTAAGATGTTATTTTTGTGCTGTTGTCACATTTGTTTGTCAACGATCATAACAACAAAATAAAACTGCTGTTAAAATTTGAGCAAGCTGCACAGGCTATCACTATGATAGACTTGGGAGGTATAATTCAGTAGAGTATAGTTGTAGCATACTGATGGTTGTTGTCTCGTACGTTGTGAAGTAAGTGTGTTGCGTGAAATAATATTGTGATGGTAATGTAGTTCATCGAAGGATGGTGGTGTTCTATCTGGCATGAGGTCCAGGATAGTAGATGTGTGTTCTGACCGGTCAGGAGGACCGGGGCAGTATGGTAACCCTGTAAGGTCAGTGTGGGCCGAGGCAGGATTGTAGTTATTTTGGTATCCCGAGATGAATTACCGTAGTAATGTAGTGTGAGAAATGGCGTACGGGGACACATGATTGTCAGTATGGCTGTATAGGAGATAACTTGAGTTAATTAAAACGAAAAACGATTAAGAATATTGATTCTGTTGGATGAGTAATAGTCGGTTCAGGTTTCACCTTTTTTTTAACTGTTGAGCTATTGAATCCTGTAAACACCAATAATCACTTTGAAAAGACAGATTTTGTTTATACTATGTTCGGGTAACTTCACCTTGTTAAAATATTGAGGATGCCTGAGGGCCAAGTACCACTTGAAGTTGATTAATGTTTGAAACTTGAATTTGAGTTGAGTGATAGCGGTGAATCTTAGTTCGATTGGTCAGAGTGTGCCAGTAGTCATTTCGTAGCCGTAGTCCGTTGAAGTCGGTGTCTGCTATAAGGGGTTATGGCTGCTTATAGTAAACCGTGGATGCGCGGTGCGCGGGTGACGCTGGCGGAGGTTGGGTCTTGTAGAGACCATTGGAATATGGGAGTCCGTGGGACTCGGCATTCGGAGGAATGCGTGTGGAACAAACATGAGGTTTGTTGTGGGGCTTAGTGAAAAGCCAGAGTTTGCATTCGGAGGAATGCGTGTGTGTTGTTGGGCTTAGTGAAAAGCCAGAGTTGGCATTCGGTGGAATGCGTGTGTGATGATGGGCTTAGTGAAAAGCCACAGGCCTCGGATAAGATTCATGCTCTAGTTTTTTTGTGATACTTTAATAATGATCTGCTGATGACAATAGCAGTGAAAGTGGTGTTTGGTCGCTTATGCGTTACTTTCTTTTAGTAGTAATTTAATTGAAATGATCAGAATTCAATGTTTCATTATTTTAATCAAAATGGTTAATTTCAAAGGGTTGAAGTTGGAAATTATTTTAGGATATTCAAATTAAGAAAAAAACTTGTTTTCATATGAACTTAAATTTTGTATTATGAGATTCTTTGCTATAGGACGTTTCTTGTACAAATTTCATGATTCTGTGTTCACAAGAAATATCCTGAAGGTATTGATTCCTTGTGTCCCCTGCGAATGTCGAAAACTGCTATCTTTTGATCGACTGTTATAACTTTGCAAAGCTTAACGGGACGATGGTATGCGATATGAATTTCAAAGGTCTTGATTAAGGATTTAGTTTTTTTCAGTTTTGTGGTTTAAAAGCCTAAAAATTAAATATCAGAGTTTAATTGTAAAAATTTGTCAGGATTGGCCGAAGAGCATGTACTGTGCGAGATGTTTTCTTTGTTACAGCACCCACAAACACGAGGACGTGTTCAGCGCAGGATGGCCGTGTCGGAGACGGTCAATAGCGCGGATGTTAAACGACTCGAAGCACGAGTTCCGGGAGGTGGCAGCACAGTGAAGTTGGCGGCTTACTTCATGCTTGTACCGGGTCGAGCCGGTGAAGGCTCGCCCTCGGGACGGCACTTCACATTCGAACATCGAAGAGTTCGGACCTTCCACTACTAGGAACTGTTAACCTTTTCTTTGCTAGTGTTTAATTTAAATGTGTAACGTAACGGTTATTAAGTGATTGTATTTAAAGTGATTGTATTAAAACTGACATGATTAAAAAGAGCAACTATGGAGTTTCTTGCCGGTTCTTCTCTGTAGATAGTAGATACTGCTTTCCGAATCGGTGGTAAATAAAGAAATGATTGAGTTTGAGGTGTTTCTTTGCTCGATTACCCAACGCAACGCCCACAGCTTGAAAATAGATTCACATTCTACACCTTGCTCCGACATATAGATATGCCTCAGGTGCTAAAAGTAATAAATATCTGGCAAGTTTAGAGGCGGCAGAAGAATAAAATATTTATTATTAACAAAACGCGTTTATACTTTACAGTCTATTGTAGGATACCACATGGCGAAACTTATATTTATAGACTTTCTCTGGTTTCTGGATAACTTCGGTTATGATTAATCACGTTATCAATCAAATATTTTCCTATTACTTTTAAAGATGTATATTTGTATTTGCTTATTAACAAAATCGTATCAATATAGTATCACTACATAGTATAAAACAAAGTCGCTTTCTCTGTCCCTATGTCCCTTTGTATGTTTAAATCTTTAAAACTACGCAACGGATTTTGATGCGGTTTTTTTTAATAGATAGAGTGATTCAAGAGTAATATTGTTAATATTATTGTTTTAGTATATAATTTATTATGTTTAAGACAAAGCGGGCGAAGCCGCGGGCGGTAAGCTAGTATATTATATGATACTATAGACATTTAATATAACATCAACATCATAGATAGAAAAATAAATATTAATATAAATACATACCAATGTTATTAGTGTTATTACCTACGTATCTAAGGCCTATTTTTAAAAGAAAAACTAGGAAAAACTATAGATTTTTCTGAATTTTAGCATCCATAGGCAATAATAGATTAGATACCTAATTAAGATTTTAAAACGAATTGATATTTAACCTACCTAATCATAGTGCTGTTAAAATACCTACTTATCAATTTTATAATGAAGCTTACTAATCTTTAAAAACTAATAAAGTCTCGTGACTTTCCCAAAATATGTATGTCTCACTCTATCTTTGGGAGGTCTATTACTAAATTCTATTGTGTGAAAGAGAGAGGGAATGTAATGACGTGTAATTATGGACCACCCCGAAGACAAAAATATTTTATAATATGTATTACGGTTGGACATAATGAAGTTATCAAAATGTTTTGGTTATGGGTCGACCGCCGCGTAAATCGATTTTGTTTAGAGCACCATTTTGTTATTTTATCTGTTACAGATGTTGCCAGATTAAACATAAAGTACGTAATATAAAAAATAGGGTTTTTATTAGATAAATGTTTCTCAATCATTACTTACATATTATATTTAAAATAAAATAGAATGAATATTTAGTTAGGTAGAGACAGAAAAAAAAATTAGTTATTATGAAAAACACTGTTATTTCACGTGATACAAGCAATCGGGCATATTATATTATAACATCAAGTATCACCAATTTATTGAGGAAAAATAGAAAGTGTATAAAAACTTCATTTGCATTTCATTCAACAACGGATTTGCCGGTAATTGGTTTTTATAGATTATGTTACATTTGACACGCTCGGTTACGCAGTAGTAATTCGAAATGACACTTGGACAAATTATTGCCAGTGTAATAAATTATTTATATCGGTAAACGACGTTTTATGAAAAAAAAGAAACAACGTGTCAACCAAAGAGGATATAATCACTAGTGTCAACTGTCGGGTACAAGAATGCCTTAATGGAATTTCCGAGTATGAATATCACAATATTGTAAGAAATAAGAAATTGAATTTGATGTTATTTTTATAACTGTCACTTTTTTCATGTCATTCGTTATTATTTTTTCTTTACATGATACATGGAGAGATATTTTTTAAGATACATACCTAATTATGATAAGAAGATCATTATTTTCAAAAAGTTGCTTTATAAGCAACTTATATTTTATTTAACTTTGTTTTAGGTATTATATTTATAGATATCATGACGCAATACAGTAGGTACTTGTTCAAATGTTTATTGAAGCATACGACACATAAATGATAAAATACACAATATATTGCATCTGACGGTTATAAAATTGTTTAACTACACAATACACATAAACACTTGTAGGAAAAGTCACAAGTTTAAATATTATTACTCACGCAATTTATGTTAACATGCAATACAATTATAAATTATTTTGTCTGCATATCTTTATAAATTTACGATATAATACCAGCTCGCCCCCTCGGTTCCATCCGGGGCGTAGTATGACTTCTTATTTCCAGACAGTTTACGCCGTGAATTGAACTGACTGACAAATTCATAATTTACGATAATTAACCAAAGCAGGTTATTGCGTCTAAATCCAAAAGGTAACAAAATATCTATACAACGAACCAAAAATTATTTAAATTCTTCACGTTTTTGACATTCGATTCTCGTGTCGTGATATCGAAATTCCTGTTATTAGAAAGAGCAAGCATGTAAGTTTTCCTAACTACTCAAAAAGTAGGATTAAATCGAGATTAAAAACACTTTTCTGCTTTCAATATTATTTCGTAGGTCTTCATTAAATTAACTTTCTTAACGAAATAAATTTAATATAGCTTATCTGTTACCTACGGGAAAGTAAAGACGGACGCATTTTATGATCGGATGTGTCTATGGTACGGTGTAAATATAAAATCTGCGGTGCGACTTTACTGCTGTGTTGCCATTTCTAATATTAGCTCCATAAAATTGGAAATTAATTCATCATTTCATGCTATACTAGCTGCGCTTCGCGGTTTCACCCGCATGGTTCCGCTCCTGTTGGTCTTAGCGTAACGATAGATTATAGCCTAGCCTTCCTCAATAAATGGGCTATCTAACACCGAAAGATCTTCAATCGAAATCAATCGAAGAGATTCAAATCGAACCTGGTCGGTTCCTGAGATCGGTTCCTGAGATTAGCGCGATCAAACAAACAAACGAACTCGTCTGCTTTATTATATTAAGGATAGATTAGTTCGATAATTTCTTAGTGCAATGTAGGTATGTTAGACTAGAGTAGATAATTTTTGAAACAAAAAAAAATCGCAGTCGGATGAAACCCATTAGAAAAGGAGGGGAATATGATAAAAATGTAAGGAAAAATAAATTACGGTCAATCCGAGTTCGGGAAGCGGGAGGGGGGAGCTTTTAAGAGAAAAAAATGGTTTCTCTCGATTTCCGACAAAACTACAAGTCCTATAAAAAAAAGTTCAATGGCAAAGTTGTAGGTAATTAAAAGTTCTACAACTTTGGATTCACAATTTTTTCACATAACCTAAAAATTTAGGTGAAAAATTCAAAAAACCAAGTTTTTGGTCTTTTATTTCTATCTACTTCAAAATTTATTTTTTTTCTACGAAATTTGGTGGAAACTTACTTTATTATGTCCCAAATACACTGTAATTTATTTGATTGAAAATATTTATTTTTTCGCCTTATTTTGAATTAATACCAAAAAAACAACCTAATTTTCAATCGAAAAGTCACCCGTCAAAATATCAGCTTTTTTCAAAAACTTGGGGTGCCTTTTATTCATCGTTATCTCTACTTTCATATGGTGTAAAAAAAATAAACACCACCATAGTAAATGTTCTCAGGAAATGCATACAAACAGTCGGAAAATTAGCTTTTACTAAATCAGGCACACTTCTCGAACTACCTGAAATGTTTTTATCGACATCATTTTGCTTTTGAATATGCTGTAAAATATTAAACTTAAAACAGATAATTATTTTTCTTTTGAAATATTACCGAAAAGCCGATACAAGAGAAGATATAGAGTTCAAGAAGTGTGCCTGATTTAGTAAAAGCTCATTATCACACTGTTTGTATGCATTTCCTGAGAACATTTACTATGGTGGTGTTTATTTTTTTTTATACCATATGAAAGTAGAGATTTCAATGAATAAAAGGCACCCCAAGTTTTTGAAAAAAGCTAATATTTTGACGGGTGACTTTTCGATTGAAAATTAGGTTGTTTTTTTGGTATTAATTCAAAATAAGGCGAAAAAATAAATATTTTCAATCAAATAAATTACAGTGTATTTGGGACATAATAAAGTAAGTTTCCACCAAATTTTGTAGAAAAAAAAAAAATTTTGAAGTAGTTAGAAATAAAAGACCAAAAACTTGGTTTTTTGAATTTTTCACCTAAATTTTTAGGTTATGTGAAAAAATTGTGAATCCAAAGTTGTAGAACTTTTAATTACCTACAACTTTGCCATTGAACTTTTTTTTATAGGACTTGTAGTTTTGTCGGAAATCGAGAGAAACCATTTTTTTCTCTTAAAAGCTCCCCCCTCCCGCTTCCCGAACTCGGATTGACCGTAATTTATTTTTCCTTACATTTTTATCATATTCCCCTCCTTTTCTAATGGGTTTCATCCGACTGCGATTTTTTTTTATCTTTTCATTATTTTCAAAG
Organism: Colias philodice; assembly: GCF_061535455.1. Lineage (NCBI taxonomy): Eukaryota > Metazoa > Arthropoda > Insecta > Lepidoptera > Pieridae > Colias > Colias philodice. Next base: position 11,482,298 of record NC_143088.1, read on the forward strand.
GCTTCTACCCCAGTCTATGTATTCGTATAACAGAAGATCTTATAAACACACGAACGTTTAAAAACCGCGTGTCTTAAAAAAGTACAAGCCCGCCAAAAACTGCACTCCCCATTAAGTTAACGTTACAAAGGGCTTTTTTCATGTGCAAATCCTTTTTTAAAACCAGATTGCGGATAAATAAAGGATGGTGGCATTCCTTTATAATTAGACGTTCGGAGCGGCCGCGCATTCCACCAAAATTGCCCATATTGAGAGAAAAAATGCGAACACTGAGATCGATCGCTGCTTGCGCTTTAGTGTACAGTTAGGTATTGATTTCATGTTTAATTGGAACACGTACAACTGGGTATGAGAAAAATGATATAACAGATACATAAGGGTTGCATGACAGTTTTGTTAAGAGGGGTTAGGCGGTCAGCGAAAATTCAGATTTCGTAGCTATTCGCGCCTGAGGTGAGGGGTGAGGGGGCCCGCGTTTTGTTTCCAATCGTTTTTTGGAAACAGTCATACGTTCATACGTTCGTCACACATATACGTTCTACATCATATTAGAAATTTCAGTTCGAAAACCTTCAATATTTTCAATTATAGCTCATAGATAACAGTCCATTTTGCCGTTTTCACCTACTAAGGGTCCTGAAGAGTTAAGTCATAAGTGTTAGTTTTTCGTAGATTTGATTGAAATTAATAAATATATAAGTATAAAGTTAATACAATTTTTATGGCCTAAACACAGTGTTTCAACTAAATTTTTCTTTATCCTACGCTCTATCTATCGTTATCTTCTAATTGCGTATACCTAAATAAGGCACTGTTAGTATTGTTTCAGTTAAAAAATTGACACGATTGACCACAGACCCAACACATGTTTCACAAAACCTGGCTGAAAAGAATAAAAAAAAACAATCGAATGCATTTAAATTCTAAACAACTGCCAACAGCCCTCAATAGTCAATACGTGCATACTGGGAAGCGTTTAACGCCGTGAAGTGGCTGATTGATAAGGAACGATATGCGCACGCCACTCGACTGACGCGAATCGACAGTGTATGCTGCATTATAATATATGTGGGGAGTATAGACTATAGTTTAGATGTATGCAGTTCGGAAAGGTTATTGGTTATAGATTATACACGTGATGTAGATATTCAAATTAACTTTATTCGTTGAATGTATAAGTTAGATAAGTAGATAGAAATACGTAAGAACTAAGAAGTAAATAGTGATGAATAGAATAACTTCTTGCAATGTAACTAATGCTGTTGTTGTATAGTATAGGATATACAAATGGCGCTTAAGTGAAGCTTTAAAAATTGCCTTGGTTTATCTGTTTTTCCTATGTATATCTACTAAATTGAATGTATGTAGATTTGCAGGCGAATACAGATTTGACAACTAGTCATTAGGAAACATTATACATATTATATTAACCGCACATGTACCTAACAACATTAATACATTCACAAGTGCATTGACACGTCTTGGCGGAAACGGGTCGACACTCAGCTTCTCAAAGGGCCTAACACGTTACCACCATTTCACAGATAGTTAAACCGAGATAAAAAATCTCCACGCGACACTTATCCGAACAATCAGGGTAACCATCACGAAAAATATCTCCATGTCGCGGTGTGAACGCGCCGAGAGGCCACAGACTATAAAAACTCCCGCCAGAAAACGGCGGGACAGATTAAAAAAACTGTCACGTATACAAAATTCTCCGATGTAGAATGTTTTGAAGAGTGCATTGTTATTCAGTAGCGACGCCTCTGTATTCAATAGTGTAATGTAAATCATTACATATTTTAATATCAATTCTGGAATGCCTTCCCAAATATCTTTGTTTCGAATGGGCTTTCATTCTTCGACACGTAACATAATATGAAGGGTACAATTGAAGCAGTATTTCATATTTATTTGAAACGTGCTTTCAATGGATTGTATTTCGAAATTAGTCTTTTGTGGATTTTAGACCTAATTTTTAATAGTGTTTGCGAACATAAATAAAGATCGCGGTCTCGAGATACCAAGATTCAAAATGTTATTCAGTTGAAAGCGTTTTAACGAAGTTCATTAATAATTCATTTAATTTGCATTTCAAACAATATTATAAACTAGAGGTCCGCCCCGGCTTCGCCCGTGGTACATATTTCGCAATAAAAGGTAGCCTATGTCCTTTCTCGGGTATCAAAATATCTCCATACCAAATTTCATGCAAATTGGTTCAGTAGTTTAGGCGTGATTGAGTAACAGACAGACAGACAGAGTTACTTTCGCATTTATAATATTAGTATGGATTTACGTATTAAGTACGTTTTTTGCAACAAAGTTAACAAGCACAAAAAAGCAATCCACCAAACGAAGATGAATGAAAATAGCCGATTCACTTGTTTGTCCCAATTCAATGTTGTCACAGAACGGGAGCAATTGCTTGTTATCAGTACATTGACGGTTGATTTACGGCTAGCCTCTGAACCCGTGATAGCGGCAGTTAATGGACTGCATTACATTCGCAATGCTCGATTCGTTGCACCGTTCAAAGGCGCCACTGTTCACTGTGGGCTTTTAATGCGTTTCCTTGTACTGTTCCCATGTAGTTTGACACCTTAGTTAGGGTTGGCAGTTACAAATAATAATTAAAGTATTTATCACGCGCAATATGTTAATAACAATGTATTGGATATTGTTAGAATGTTGCTACGCTGTTTATCTTAAACCGATTGTTGCATAATTGATGAGTTGAAATAATTAAAGTCAACATAACATTTTTATCGGTCAGCTATAGCTAGTCAAATAACCTAGCCTCTAAGCTATAGACGTAGGTATCTTTCCTAGAAGCTCAGTAACACCACATTTACTGGAAATTTTTATCGACCATTGTTAAAGTTAAATGCACTTCGAGGCTTTGTAATTTTCGCTCACTGTATTGTACAAAACAAGAGGATGGTGAACAAGGGAAGTTGTTTTTTGAACTTTTTTCGTATTTTCAGGCCGCAATTTGGCTGTGTTTGTAACAAGTACAGGCTACATAGTAAAAGGTGTAACGTAGTCGTAGTTGCAGTTAAACGCATTGAAAAGGTTATTTGCCCATGAAAATGTGTTTGTGAAAAATAAAGCCTTTTAACTTAAATTTTGTGCCGATTTTTTTTATTAAATTATCTTTTCAACAGAATATTTATCTTTTATGAATAATTTATTTAATTTTAATCTTTACTTTTATATCAGAAAGTAAATTAGAGGTACCATATGTCACAATAAATAAGTGAATAGACAACTTGCATATGATCCAAATACTATAATCACAGACTAGGTATAATCAATTTTATTGAAGTTCAGAATACACTCTGCTCAACTGTACAAAATTAGCATGAAATTTACTCACACATTAGGTTATTTCGGATCTAACACATCTAGTAGGTAAATCCAATCGGCCGCTAACCCGTACAGTTCAATAAGTTAATTGATGTTTAACAGGCGGAAGTCACTTCAACAGATCATTAGCTTTCTAAATATGGGCGCTACGCCACGTGCCTTTGATTTACTAGAACATAATATAATAATACACATAGTTTACAGTTTTTCTTTGACTTGGCATCAAACAAAACGCAGAAATGACGGAAATTAAAAAAAAACGAGTTTGAGATGTGTTCGAAATTCGAAATTTAAAAGTTTCTAGAATAATCATAGACAATGAATATAATCGTGTTTGAGATATCTTGTTCGAAATTCCAATTTCAAAAGTTTAGAACAATCATAGACATGATAGATGAACAAAGAATTAATATAAAAAATATAGACCATAGAGTTATGCACGTGCAAAAACTAATCCTTTTACTGAAAGTCAATAAGGAATCTTGTTAAAATATTCACAAAATTGAACTTTCGGAATCTAGGTGACGCAAGCTATCTTCCGAAGCAATTCTTGTCACTTATAATTGTGAAACTTTTAATCATGCCCCCTTTATAAATGTCCAGGACTATTGAAATTGTTTCCGAAGTTATATTGAAGTTTAGATTACCCCACTGAACCCTTCGATGTCAAATTAATTATGACAAAAGATGATGATAGTGCCCTAAACGATATTTGAACATCTTAGACTAATTACTTGATATGTTAAACATTTAAGCATGCTTCATAGTTTATTGTCTTTTATATTCGCCCGCGTTTTTAAAGAAAAACCCGCATAGTTCCCGTTCCCGTGGGATTTCCGGGATGAAACCTATCCTACGTGTTAATCCAAGTTACCCTCTATATGTGTGCTAAATTTCATTGTAATCGGTTCAGTAGTATTTGCGTGAAAGAGTAACAAACACACACACACACACACATCCTCACAAACGTTCGCATTTATAATATTAGTAGGATGAATATCCATAAAAATTAAAAACCAATGTCATGCCGATAATACATTTAAACCTCTTTTCATAGCCAGAATTTTTTAATCTAAATTCGGATATCATTTTAGTGCACGAAACTCAATTTTATTAAAATGCAGCTATATTTTAATTCTAGGTTAAACGCTCAAAGCTTTGAAGCTATATAGGTGGAGTGTTTCAAGAGGTTTATACAAAGGTAAGTGTGTCACAGGCATCTATAGAATAACCTTTAGTCACTGGGATCGATCACCGATATGATGGAAAGTTGATTGCGACTTGAATATTTGTTAGTTGTAATACAATTTAATAACGAATAAAGTGACTGAAACTTATACAATTTTCTTTCAGTGCTTCTTATTTTTGTTTTTATTTATGATCAAATTGACAAGAGCCGGGGCGAGTGAGTTTTACATATTATTAGAAAAATTTGTTGTTCGAACTAATTATTATTATTCTATACGTAATTAATTGTGAACATAATATTATTATGACAAACTAAATGACTTAAAAACAATTTTGTATGCAGATATCTTTTATTTTCCTAGCATCCTCACAAACATAACTATCAAGTATCAACATTATTCATTGCATTCATATTTTCATCTTAAAAATTAACGCGTAGTATAACGACGTATTAAAAATCCATTAACCAGTTAACTCGTCTATTATTGGCGGATTATAAATAAATATCCCTTTCGATAATAAGTAATGTTCCATTAGAGAAAGCTGCTTCGTCTCCATCAGCATTGGTGTTTACATTACAAGGGCGAGCGAAGGGTTGCCACTTGAAAATCTTAATTGCTATAAAATAATTACGAAAAATTTACCCGCATTTAAATGGTCAGAACTATCACAAATTTGGGACAACACGGAAGAAACTAGTTTTTCAATATAAAATGTATAATCAAAATGATCACCGACCCAGTCGGAACTTCCGAGGTAGAAAAGCCAAAAAATATACAGTCGAATTGATAATCTCTACCTTTTCTTCAATTTGGTTGAAAATATAGGACACACCTACATGTGTTAATCATGTCTATGTAATCATTTATAAAAATATCTCAAGATAAGATTATTTTAAAAATGATGTTAATATTTATATCTGTTATCATTTGCGTCATTGATACGACTACAACGCGAACGGTAGCTTAAAAATCGTATGAGAATAGACGTATTATAACTATAATATGTTGTTTATAATTAAAATATCCTCTGTTTTAAATAGTCAATAAAAAATCCTACCTCCTTCCTACTAATATTATAAATGCAAGAGTTTGTGAGGATGTATGTTTGTGAATGTGTATGTTATATGTTTGTTACCCTTTCACGCAAGTACTACTGAACCGATTACAATGAAATTTAGCAAACATATAGAGGATAACTTGGATTAACACGTAGAATAGCTTTATAGAAGAATGTTGAATTATGGAATAGTGAAAAAATTATCTGTGATCGTACTTCAATACGCTAAGGATGCGTTCAGTCTCTTGCTGTTGATGCTTCAACGAAGTTTCCTTTTTGAGCACTTACGCTAAAAAATCTTCAGAATAATTGAACGGGAACTATGCGGGTTTTTATTTGAAAACGCGGGCGAAGCAGCGGGCGGAAAGCTAGTGCTAAATAAATCTTAACTGTTTCTTCAAACACATCGAACTATTACAACACTATAAAATAAGTTGAAACTGCGTATGCACAACCCTATAATACCATCGTATAGTAAACACACGCGTTTCATTATTTCATGTAAACAAACACACAGAAATATCATTTGTACGATCATTCATAACGAAATGGGAAATATTTTGACTGCAACATTGAAAGGCCGATATCAATGGTATTGATTTCTGTTGACAAAAGACTGAATTATGAACAATACCTACGTATTTTATATATTGTTCAAAGTAGAGTATTTAATATTTAATGTTATTAATTCTGCTTTTCTGCATATGGTCTCTATGGTTGGTGTATGTAACCTTATTCGTCGTCGATTATATTTATAAAAATAAGAATGTATACTTCTCGGCTGGAGAGAAGTTACATAGTATATAAGTAGTATTAATTATTTATTAGTAGGTAACTAAAAAAATCGCATCAAAATCCGTTGCGTAGTTTTAAAGATAAAGGGACAGAGAAAGCGATTTTGTTTTATACTATGTAGTGATATCACCCATTTAATCATCATACTCACTGAAGTCAGCATTTTTATGATATGTATGTGAATCAAACTCTCATTAGTACCTGAAAAAATAAAAAAACAACATTTTAATAAAAAATACTTTACAATGGTAGATGCAAATGAATTGTATTTGTATTCATAAAATTGTAACAAGTACGTAAATTAAAATATTATTGCAATACGTAATTTTTTTACTTGCATATGGATTGTTGATAGATAAAATCCATCATCATTATCAAGTAAATTTTCTGGTGATAATAGAATTTCAGTGCATATCAGTATAAAGATCTTGCCTTCAAACAGATTATGATGCCTTTATAAACTCCTAATCAATTGAAGCGTAAAATCTCAGCTTTGTATCGTTTACAATGCTCGCAGATTAAATAGCACAATTATTTATCTGTGAAGGACGTGCTTAATCCATGTTGAGTTTAAAAAAAAGTCAAGATCAAATAAAAAAAAATACATGACAAAATTTTAAAAAGAGAATTACGTTTTGTAAACATGTGTGCACATTGCAATTTCAAAGAGCTTTATAGAAGAATGTTGAACTCTTGTTGAACTATGGAATAGTGAAAAAATTATCTGTGATCACACTTCAATACGCTAAGGATGCGTTCAGTCTTTTGCTGTTGATGCTTCAACGAAGTTTCCTTTTTGATTACCCATTGCACACTTACGCTAAAAAATCTTCAGAATAATTGCTTGTTGAGTATTTGATCATTTATTATAGTTTTACAGCCTTTATAATGATAGTTACACATTCGAACACTGGATCAACATTTCTAAATCTATACATTTTTAAAGTAACGTTTTAACAATGCGTGGGACCGGTCGGCGGGCGGTGCGAAAGTAACAAATATTTGTTCAAACAGGAAGGGACCCTTGTCCCAGAATTTATTTATTTATGAATTGAATAGAAACAGTGTTTATTAGTCCATTGCTTCGTAATTTGAGCATCCACGTATAGAAATGTTATTTTAAACCACAGAGCTTTTGTGAACATCTTGATTCTACGGTAATGTCGAATTAATTGTTATTTATTCTATTGTTAGAGTAGTTTCTGAAGATGTTGCCATGTGTGCAATATAAATAGCGATTTTAGAAGGATTTATATTATTACTAGCGGTCCGCCCCGGCTTCGCCCGTGGTACATATGAAAAATAGATGTTGGCCGATTCTCAGACTTACCCGATATGCACAGAAAATTTCATGAGAATCGGTCCACCCGTTTCGGAGGAGTATGCAGACTAACATTGTGACACGAGAATTTTATATAATACTAGCGGTCCGCCCCGGCTTCGCCCGTGGTACATATGAAAAATAGATGTTGGCCGATTCTCAGACTTACCCGATATGCACAGAAAATTTCATGAGAATCGGTCCACCCGTATCGGAGGAGTATGCAGACTAACATTGTGACACGAGAATTTTATATATAAGATAAGATTATTACACATATTTGTATACAAATATGAATAATATTGCTCACGTTTAGAAGTGAAACTTCTTAATGCCGTCATATGATGGAGAACGGCGACGATTTTGGTATCTTTCAATCTTGCCAAAGAAATTTCACTTCTGACACATGTGCTCGGCACATACACTCTTTTTAGGGTTCCGTAGCCAAAATGGCAAAAACGGAACCCTTATAGTTTCGTCATGTCCGTCTGTCCGTCTGTCCGTCTGTCCGTCTGTCCGTCTGTCACAGCCGATTTACTCGGAAACTATAAGTACTACAGTGATGAAATTTGATGGGAATATGTGTTGTATGAACCGCTACAAAAATATGACACTAAATAGTAAAAAAAAGAATTGGGGGTGGGGCCCCCCATACATGTAACTGAGGGATGAAATTTTTTTTTTCGATGTACATACCCGTGTGGGGTATCAATGGAAAGGTCTTTTAAAATGATATAAAGTTTTCTAAAAAACATTTTTCTTAAAGTGAACGGTTTTTGAGATATCAGCTCTCAAAGTCGTAAAAAGTATGTCCCCCCCCCTCTATTTTTATAACTACGGGGTATAAAATTCTAAAAAAAATAGAGGTGATGCATGCTAATTAACTCTTTCAACGATTTTTGGTTTGATCAAAGTATCTCTTATAGTTTTTGAGATAGGTTGATTTAACTGTAATTTATTATATTTGCTGCTACGGAACCCTTTGTGCGCGAGCCCGACTCGCACTTGGCCGGTTTTATTTATCTTTGAATCATTCTTACAAATATAGGTATTTTTAACGAAACGGAAAATGGCGGTTGACAAACAAGGTGATGTGTGTTATTATATTATTATTTTTTTAAGTTTAAACTTGTTTTACCTATGTTATAATGAAAATAAAAGTGTTTGTCGTGTTTTATATTTCTTGTTTACTACAAAAGTACCACTGACTTTTGTGATAACGTTGCGATAGTGTGAAAAATAAACTTATTCTTAGAATAGCGAGGGGTTTTGCCAAATAGATATTGGAAAAGGAATATGCGTCATAGCTAATAGAGATCGTGTTTTGCAGCGTTTTCTTCCTATATAATAAATCATTTAAATAAATAAATCATTTATTTTCCTCAAAAAAAAAACATAACTATATTAACAAAATTTGCACGTAAACATAAACCAAGAGGACTGGTGTCTGCGTCATATTTATTGAGTAAAAATACATTTTTAAAAGAGTATGATGTGTATGCATCTTATTTTTAATGCAAGTTGTAACGATCAATTTATCTAATTCTTTCAAAACAATATTCATATTACATTAGATAAGTCATCAAATTTTTCATAAAATTGTCTTCGTTTACAATTTTTATATGAATATTAATTAATAATTATACTTTAGTTAAAAATTATTTATACACATTATTTATTTTAATTGTTTCCAAATTTATTCAATCTTCATTTCAATTGACTTTATTCTGAACTCCGGATAGATTCAATTATCGACCAGTATTGCCAGCTATAAAATTCGAACACATCTATCTTTAGTTGTCAGGTAAACATTCGCGGTCAATATCCTTCTTGCCTACCACAAATAGATGTCCGACAAAGGGTGAGCTTCTTGAACGATTCTGGTTTAGGGCTGAAGCCTGAAGGGTTCACGTAAATGCGTATTATTTTATGAGCGGTAGAACCAATTAACAATGTTTCGTAGTGTACAAGAAGCTTATATCTAATACACTGGAGATTTCAGTATGAACATTAACCCATTGACCACCGAGCGCCCCGATCGGGGCGCGACACAATAGATTATCTATTGTGTCTGTGATTCCGGGGACTGATGGATTCTTGTAACAAGAAAATATGACGTTGAATGACGCCTGTATGTTTTTTTATCCCTTTCACACCTAACTAACTACCTAGGTGTGAAAGGGATAAAAAAACATACAGGTGTCAATCAACGTCATATTTTCTTGTTACAAGTTAATGTTCATACTGAAATCTCCAGTGTATTAGATATAAGCTTCTTGGTAGTGTGGAAGGACTAGCTCGCAGATTAGATACTAGTTTGACTTAATTTAGGTTTACGAATGTGAGACCTAAAGTCTTAGTAGATAGTTAGTCTTAGTATGTTGATGGATGATAAAATCTTATGAACTTTAAAATTGATATCTATTCATTATCATTTAGAAGTGTATTTGTTATCCATACTAATATTATCTATAAATGCGAAAGTAACACTGTCTGTCTGTCTGTCTGTTACTCAATCACGCCTAAACTACTGAACCAATTTGCATGAAATTTGGTATGGAGATATTTTGATACCCGAGAAAGGACATAGGCGAATTGAGAATTGATTTATTGCGAAATATGTACCACGGGCGAAGCCGGGGTGGACCTCTAGTTCTCTATAAATTCAACAGATTTCAATAAGGACAGTGTAATTTCCAAAAATAAAAATTTGAATAAAAGTCCATGCGTGCAGAATAGCATCTTTAGAATAATGCGCTAGCCACACAACCTCTCCAATTACATATTATTGTAATGTTGCTACCACACACTACTTTATTTAACTTTATTCAACACTATTGCAGCAAGTTTTTATTGTAAATGTTACGTCTCGCCAACACAATAGCTTCAAGCTCAAAGGTGACGGAAGGACGTTTACCTGAATGCGTGTAATGATTCTGTTCTGGAGGGGAAACTCAATACGTCATATAAAAGTATATTATATGGATATGTGTCCAAAATTGTTTGAAACTCTATTTTTTTAACAAGGAGGAAAGTCTAAAACAAAAAGAAATGTTTGTTTAATTTTTGTAGGTACCCAAACATTTACGCTTTTTTCTTTTTTTTTTTAGCTCTAAGGAGACCCTCTAAATAGGTTATTTTAGTTTTATTATAGGTACCTATGCTTTATCTTCTTCGTAAATTAAATCAGTGCCTACTTAAACTACATATATGTGTAAAATATAATTAATAAAGCACCTTCATATTAGAATTTTAAAAGAATACTAATTGTAAGCACTAAAAAGAGATAGGGCTGTCAGACATATTGAAAATGCATAAGTATTATTGAATCTTACCCTTTGCAAGTCGATTTGAATACAGGGTTGTCACTTGCCACTATAAATTAGTAGGGAAATATTATATTATTTTTTAAGCTATTGCATAGCTTCTATCGCGGGCCTTGAGCGCGGGGACCGAATCCAGAAATTCCGTAACGAAAAAACCTCACGCTCCCCACTCCGACTGACACGGAGGTGTTAGGGCATGCACCCGGGTTTACCCGGTTCCGAAAAACCCGGGTAAACCCGGGTTTTTTGATGATCTTGAGAACCGGGTCTGAATAGTATGAAACCCGGTTCTCCCGGTTCCGACCAAAATATTAGAATTTAAAGTATTATTTATATTTTGCTGCATTATTTTACCAAATTTATTGTATCTGGCAACGTCAGACTCACGTGCATCGCGAATAATTTTTGTGCCACGCCTCAAGCGTGGCTCCGATTGGTTGTCTAACCTTAGATGCTATAAGTTTCCTATGGTTGTATTACCAAAAAAAATTAGGCTTCGAAAATGACAAAAATTAGGCTACAGAAATATTTTTATTAGATTTCTCGTGAATTTGAAAAGCTGTTAATTTTACTGATTCATATAATGATCCAATCATGTTTTTGTTTTTGGTATCAAGCTGAAATTTATATCGAATACTCAAGTCTTCGGTCCCTTTTATGTGAAAAAGTCGAACTCCAACGCATCAAAAGATACAGCCGTAAATGCTGAAAATTTTCGCAAATTTCGACATTCGCATGGGACTCATAACCTACAGCTGGGTACTTTTCATGTTTTTATGTGATATTATGATAACAAGAGCGCCGAGACAACCGTCAAAACGCTAAGGAATAGAATACGCTATCGATACAAATTGAGTATTGACATAAGCGTAGGATTCGGTCACATTACCAACGACGACGAACGAACAAAATTTTCATCCGGTCGAAATTAAATAAATTGTGCAAAATACAATTAAAAAAATTTTTTCGAGATCAATGGATAAAAAAAAGGTTTTTCGTAGAAACGGTAGCTCCTAGGAAAAAATGTATTTAACCTTTTTTATAGATAATTTTATGATGTACAATTTTGGTTCCAGGTGATTGTATGATAAACTTACCGTCTCGGCGAAAATCGCAAAAAAACTATTATTTTATTAATTGACCTCGAATTAATTTTTTCCGAGTACTGTAATGACGGGAGATTTAAATATTTTATTTTGAATAAATTTTGGCAAGATTTGAATTTTGGTCGTGGTCGTCATCGTCGTTGGTAGTGTGACCGAACCATTACCAAAATATCATGAGCTTATGTCAATAATTAGCGAGAGTGCGTTTCACGCTTGGTTTCACGAAAGAGTTCCCCTGCCGTTATGTTGGCTTACCTGACTGTCAAAAACGAAAATATTTTTTTTTTATCAAAAATGACAGAGAAAATATTCTCCTTTCTAGGCAGCCGACCCCGTAAGATACGGGATAAGGCTAAGGCCAAGGTACTTTTATAAGACTGATAAATAAAGAGAAGTATTGAAATTTTGTTTCTTTATTAATTTAATAAAATAAGTAAGACACAAGCCGCGTAAAATAAAAGGCCTATCAGGTACTTTTACAGTTACTTTTGTTTAATTTCGTATTTTTTCCGAAGAATTATAAAAGAACCGGGTAACCCGGTTCTACCCGGTTCTGAGCTCGATTTGGAACCGGGTTTCAGAAACTTGGAACCGGATCCGGTTCTGCATGCCCTAGGAGGTGTGGCTTGAAGGCATGCTATGCAATAGCTTTACCGCGGCAGTCCCCGAGTGCCACACGTCTTTTTTTTTATTTTCTGTATCTTCACTACTATTTTATCTATTTTCTTTAAAGTTAGAAAATATTAAATGATATAAGGAAGTATATTGTATTATATTATCTAACATTCACAGTAATAACTAATAACTTTGTTCATGCAAAAATACATTGTTAGTTGAAGTAAGAGCAACATCAAAATTTTTACGGTTCATTTTACGATTAAACATTGATTAAGAAATAGAATGATAACCTAACTTCAAATCATACCAAAAACTACCGACCCAATATTTTACCACAATAAAAAAACGTTACATTCCAATTGAATACCAATCACAAAGAACTACAAACTCATCAACCCTAAAAGCAGTCTACACAAAGTACTCAGCATCCTGATGAAGCTGGGGACAGAAGCACCCTTCGCACTCCCAACGTATGTACCTCTGTACTTTAATCTGACTTTATAGTACTAATGCTTTACGTCTATGGACAGTTTTTTGTATGGCAACACTGATTTATTATCTATGCCGATTTTTTTTTGGCAATACTGTTGGATATCTGTCAACTTTTTAGTGATGCATGGCTCTAAAAAGGCTATAAAGTTATTACTGGCACTTTGATTTCATCACAACACATTTAATTTTGTTACATAATATACCTAGTAGCCGATCGTCCCAGCTTTCTACTGGTGAAAGAATTCTTGAAATCAGTGCTACTGCAACTTGCAAGTGTTTGTGAGAACATATTACTAACATACATATGAAAACACAAATATTTAGTCTATAATAACTATATAATACTAGTATAGTTAGTTTAGATACAGAGTACAGACAGAGGTCTTCTCATGTCTGTACTTACGTGTGGTTAACTCTGAAAATCCGAAGAGATTTGGGCAAATATCCTTTCAGAATAGTGGATTTCTTATGCATGTAAAATGATATAGGAATTAGGATACGATACTTTTTATTTGGGATTTAAACCAAATACACGTGTAATATCCTCCTATAGGTATATAATATTTGCTGCTATGAGAAAATTAAAAATAATATTTTACCAACAATATCATATACCTACCCTTATATCTACCTTAAATTAAATACAAACGAGCAGCTGAATAAGTCAGTCATCATAAAATTTCCATCAGTCCCCGGAATCACAGACACAATAGAAAATCTATTGTGTCGTGGCCCGATCGGGGCGCTCGGTGGTCAATGGGTTAAATACCATATATTTTTTTTACAGTGTATTACTACCCTACCCTACAATACGGTAATAAAGAGCACAAGATAGACATTTTAATCGCAATAACAATATGCACGAATAATTGTAATAACGAAGACAAAAGGCCATTCACGACGAGACAATTCCTCCATTTGCGTCGCAAATTATAATCCCGGGTTGGAGAAGTTGCATTCCGTGCGTGAATGGCGGATCTACATCTGTGCTAAATGTACAGCTGCTAACAGAATAGACACCTGAACTATACGACGTTAATTTTATCTTATTATATTGTACATTTTAAATCTAAACTAATATTATAAAGCTGAAGGGTTTGTTTTTTTGTTTGAACGCCCTAATCTTAGGAACTACTGGCCCGACTTGAAAAATTATTTCGGTGTTAGCCCATTTATCGAGGAAAACTACAGGCTATATATCATCACGCTAGGAGCGGAGCAATGCGGGTAAGACCGCGAGGCACAGCTAGTGCGAGTATAAGTGTATTTGATGTTTGTTTAAAATTACTTTATCCACCGAATTGTTGCAACTTACAATGTATTATATAATACATATAATAGTCACCCAGTTTGAAAGTAAGATTCTTATTAAGTTGTATAAAATTTAAACTAGGTATATAAAATCAATTTAAATATTTTTTCTAGTTTACCTAAATCTTGTTTTTCCTTGCTTGCGTACATAAATTATTCAATCACTGTGACAAGTATTTACATCGATTACAAAAAATATTGTCGCCATTTTCTTTTGTCCATTGTTCTTTTTGTTGTTAAGCATAAACGAACGAGCAAAAACAAACAATTCTAACATTAATTATCTGTTTGATGATGCGTGACAAATGTTTAACGTAAAAAAAATATATTTTGATTGTATGAAAGCGCTGAATCTGAAACTATCAATAGAGAAAGTAAAAAAAAAGAGAATTGTTTTTGCATTTTTTACCCTAACTAGGTACTTAGGTCAATTTAAACATTTCTAAATTCTAGTAGAAACAGATACCTACTTAACAATTTATTATATAATATACCGTTAATTTACAAAAAAAAAAAACATATTTTGTATGATTATCTGAGAATCCTTACTCTTTCTGTCAAAAACACGACACAAAGAACGATATGGGTAGGTACTGTAGTTTTTTTTAGATTTTTACGATGTGTACCTTACATATAGTACCTATGTACACATTTGTTTCTTCCAGTCATCTTACAAGCCGTACTATCACTATCACATTCCAAAAACCTAACCTCCCATTGCGCAGTCGGTATTGCCACCAAGTTACGGTTGCACCATAAAGGACCATTATATCTTATCTCCTATTGTCTGGCAAACAGCGGCGCATGTACTCACAAGGCGGGTTATTAAGCACTGCCTTTGAAAACTCCGTTTCACGGTATTTACTATGAAAATTTCGTGTCTAGTACAATATTTGTTAGTATTCATATGTGCCGCTGATAGGAATTGTTCACATTCCTAAGCTTGTAGATCTATGTATTTATTTATTAAAAGGATGATATTATGCTTAATGAACGCATGCAAACAAGTTACTTAAACTTTCAGGGAAATGAAACCTAACCAGAACTCTTTGTTCCTCTTTATTCGTTAGATAGTGCATGTATCGAAATATAAGGCTATAATTATATAATCACGCTAAAACCAATAGCAGCAGAGCAATGCGGGTAAAACCGGGCACAGCTATATACATAAAAAAAATACTAATAACACCCATTTCTATGCCAATGCACACAACCGCTCCCGCCGACCTACCCGACCCTACTGATCAAAGAATAAATTTGTTCCAATGAATTCCTTAATTCAAACAGGCGATAATTAAAACCAATTCATGGACTCCAAATTGGAATTTGGGAAAGCAACTGTATTAACAAAGGACAGTTGCTTAAATATAATTACGGAGTCATTCACGATTCTAATGCCACAGGAAGACATGGCAGCCATGTTGGTAGGTGTTCATTTTGATAAGATTAAGGCGAAGTAGGTTTCTGGGAGATATATATATATATATTTTTTAATTCGTCTTATTGTCTATTTGAAAATCTTTATTAACTAATTGTAATTTGGTAAAGTATTAGAAAAGTCAGTCTTCACTGTTCAAGGGCTGTCTAATTTTTTATAATTAGATTAAAAGAGCTTTTGCTAATTTAAGTTCTATGTACTATTTTAGCGAGAAATTTTTTACTTACTTCGATTCATAAATACAGACGATTAAACGGAAATGAAAGCTCTATCATTAAATTGAAACATTTATTTACGATTCTCTTTACCTATAGCTTCAAACACCTCTACACGATACTATAAAATATTATAAATTTATACAATCTGCCATCAAAGCTCAGCCAATCAGGACGCAGCATTTTACACCAATAGCAAAAAGCCTTTCCAACCAATCAACGTTCAGCATTCAACCGCAACCCGTTAGTCGCACACGTTCAAACTCTATTAAAACTCTAGATTATTGCAAACCACAAACATAATTTCTACTCAACATAGCAAACGTTTTACATTTTCATATGTACATATATAATATGTAGACGTTTTCCACGAACCCAGCTATGTATTCCTTTGGTAATATTTCGCTTTTAACTGTGAGGTGGTTTACTCTGTACAATTTGCAATAAATTATTCATTTTATTACGTCTAATATTTAACAGTAATATACGATTAGAATGGTTGGTATTGTATGACAAATAAATTTAAACTTTTACCACGCTTTTTCAATGTAGTAAGGCTTCGTTACTATTTCCTTCAGGTAACTATACAAAGATCATCAATCCATACTAATATTATAAATGCGAAAGTAACTCTGTCTGTCTGTCTGTTACTCAATCACGCCTAAACTACAGAACCAATTTGCATGAAATTTGGTATGGAGATATTTTGATACCCGAGAAAGGATATTTTGATACACTAGTGCTTAATATATTCTATCTTATTTTATTCCTATATTTAACCATGTGTGCAAATATGTATTACTAGCGGTCCGCCCCGGCTTCGCTATGGTACATATTTCGCAATAAAAGGTAGCCTATGTTCTTTCTCTGGGTCTAAAGATTGTCTGTGCCAAATTTCATCAAAATCGGTCCAGTAGTTTATGCATGAAAACCATACATACATACTAACCTTGTCTCTTTATAATATTGTATCATGTATTATTGATAACTTTTATAACCACTCTAATTACAACAAACTGTCTTCAACAGGTAAAACATATAAAAACTGCTGTGAAGTTGTCATATTAATAACAGCAATTATCTTTGTGTGCACAATTGCACAGCATTCCATAGTTTATGTCAGCAGTTTGCATGATTACTTACTTCGCAAATAATTAAATAATAACTGTCGACAGCCGTGTAGCTAAATGGCACACGCAAAATACATTTAAATGTTTTACCGACTGCGAAGTTATTCTTTCAAGTTTAAATATACAGGATCTTATACTTTCAAGTGTTGTGTGTGAACAGGTTTCGCCTGCTGCTAAATTAAGAATATTTAAATACATTTCACTCAATACCTGCCTGCTAATGAAATACATAAGTACCTAAATGAAAAAGTTAAGTTACGTACACACTACACACTACCTAAAAAAAGCTCTGTCTGCAACCGTATGTCATCTTTACAATTTTTTTCTCCCAGGACGTTTTTATAATTTGGCAGAGATCACTGAAACTCCAAAACATAAAAATATTTATAGCGTCGATAGTGCAACCTTGACTTATGTCATGTCCAAATATAAAACTACCACCACATGTTACCTATACACAATTACACACTTAATACCCCATACCAATCAAACAAATCGACCAAAGCTTTTTCATTCAATTTAAATAATCAGCAAGCATCAAGCATAAAATTACGATAAATTATATTTAATTACGTCGCTGCAAACGAGACTGGTGTTGCAAATTGAAAAGTAAAATAGTTAATTTTAGACGCGCATAAGTATTCTAGCGGCGGCCGGGCGGCGGCGCCACTGGGCCGGTACGTAAATCAGATGTCTTAAGTCGCCAATAAATCAAGTAATCTAACTAGTATGCTGACCGTACGCCGGTTAGATTAAAGCCTAAATACAACGAGCAGATGGGTACGAGAAGTGTCAAATAATGACTCATGTTGGGGAGTGAATCACCCCACAGAACGCTTTGTACCTGCGTGAAAGCATTAGACAAGGACAGAATATACACACCTTAGAGATTAGCTTTTTTAGATAAGTTTCAAGTTTAAAATAAATAGCCGTTTTATCAACGTCGTCCTTTACACCCGGTCTTGTTTTTTAAACGGTATAATGATTAAAACGTTTAAATGCTGCGCTTTTAATTTTCTGATTGTTACTACGAGTCGAAATATTTTAAAGGTTACGTACTTTTAAATTGTGTCGCTTTATACAGACATAGTGAACACACAGCCTTAAAAAAATACATCAACGAGAGGTAACAAGAATTCAGTCATACTTAATGATATCTACGAACAAAAAGTTAACATGAATATCATCGAATTAAAAAAAATGTATAGCATGTTTTAACATAATAAACCAATAATGTCACAATGACCGCGCGCCCTACGTCTTTAGAATGTTGCAGTGAGCGCACATCCGCAACTTTTTTCCCACTAATTAGGGAAGAAATCGCTCGTCTATAAATGTTAACATTACCTCACGCAATGACAGCATGCATATTCTTTATGAGGGTTACATTGTATTCACTGTTGACAACTATACAAAGTTTCTAACTACCGGATTGCTCTAACTCTGAACTATGCAAGAAAAACCGGCCAAGTGCGAGTCGGGCTCGCGCACAAAGGGTTCCGTAGCAGCAAATATAATAAATTACAGTTAAATCAACCTATCTCAAAAACTATAAGAGATACTTTGATCAAACCAAAAATCGTTGAAAGAGTTAATTAGCATGCATCACCTCTATTTTTTTTAGAATTTTATACCCCGTAGTTATAAAAATAGAGGGGGGGGGACATACTTTTTACGACTTTGAGAGCTGATATCTCAAAAACCGTTCACTTTAAGAAAAATGTTTTTTAGAAAACTTTATATCATTTTAAAAGACCTTTCCATTGATACCCCACACGGGTATGTACATCGAAAAAAAAAATTTCATCCCTCAGTTACATGTATGGGGGGCCCCACCCCCAATTCTTTTTTTTACTATTTAGTGTCATATTTTTGTAGCGGTTCATACAACACATATTCCCATCAAATTTCATCACTGTAGTACTTATAGTTTCCGAGTAAATCGGCTGTGACAGACGGACAGACGGACAGACGGACAGACGGACATGACGAAACTATAAGGGTTCCGTTTTTGCCATTTTGGCTACGGAACCCTAAAAATTGTGGTAAAAGGTCTTTGATGAAAATAATTTATCCATAAAATCGATGAAACGTGGTCGATTTTTGTCAATTCTTTATATTTATAGTAACGAGCCAAGTTATATGAACAAAGATATTTTATATCCTTAATAATATATGATGATGAATATTAAAATAATGTATGTAATGTCAATTGAAAAGTCAACCCCGCCCTGTGAAGAATGGGGCAGATGCATTTTGCACCTGTATCACTTTTCGGTTAGGTTATCCATATTATTGGTGTTTTTGTGTTTACGATATGGGTGGGTTTCTGACTAGGAATTTAATTTTATTCGGGGCTGGACCCAGGCAGGATCCATGTATAGTAAAAACTATTTATTTTGTAAAAAGCACGATGTTATACAAACAACATCCAAAATTATTGACCTCAAAGTTGTACTATGATAACAAGAAAGTTCATTAAAAAATATAGGTAGCCTTTTTTGCCATACTTTTTTTCCTATAATTATCCCATACGTTATCTAAACGTTAATACCCAGCAATAATTAATAAAACAACTATATTCAACAAGGAAATGGTATAAATAGAAAATTCATTATCAATCATTATCAGCAGTTACGCTTAGGAAGCGAATAAAAACTGATACGTAATAAATCTGATAAAGTTTCCGACTTACAGTTTTCACATTAGTTACTTTGATAACCTAAATAACACGTGGAAAATAAATAAAAATAAAAGAGTACGAAGATAGATATCTTCGTAGATATAATCGTAGTGTAAGAATTACAATTTTCCCTCAAAATACTCAAATAACATTCACATTTTATGGGACATACAATCAAGATAATATTATAAATTGTAATAACAAAATAAATCATTATTACCCTTTTCTATTACATCACTCGAAATACAATAGAATCATAACACTATTTTCAATTACCTTTCTTCCCAAAGGAAACAAACTAGCACTTACAGATCGTTCAGACATCGATGCGACATCCGGCCGACCCACATCGGAAGTGAACAACTAATCTTGACAGTTCTGCCGCTATTTGTCGCGACTTGTCGCACGCTATATGCGTAATGTACACGCGGCTCTACTTTTTACCAGAATACGTTTTTTTAACATGCTTTTATTAGCTTCACCTGTATTCGCCTGTATGTGACTACATGTTTGTGTGTAACCGACTCCTTTAAACTCGATTTTGTGCCACTTTAAACAGATTTAATTCAAAGTTTGTATATTTATACAGAATCGGTGACAATACAATTATTTCATCAGTTTTTAGTTTGTTTTTGAGGTATTTTACAAGAATACTTAACTTTTAAACGAACATGTAACCTTTTGGGACGCTTTGTAGCTTTGCACTAAGCTATGGACTAAAATTCGGTTAAAAAAAAAACAGAATTCTTAGCATCACTTTTGCGAATTTTCATCAACATCTCTCAATTATATCATATCTTTATGTATTGTAGTGATGAAAAAAAACTTCCTAATTCACTTTTTTTCGTTTTATTACGTTTGCGATTATTACTTTACAAAAATAGTGGCCTACATTCTCGTATTTATGAATAATGTCCGACCCAGTTCCGTCTATTTTGGCATCTCTTTGAACGCCCACTTGTTACATTAGCCACTACTGATCTATCAGCTTGCGGTAAATCTTCTGTTTAATTGTTTAGTGTTTACGGAGAAATATTAACATTACGTGTGAGCTTTTACAAAAAAAAAATGTGTAAAGGTTGATTAAGTAATATTAAATGAAGACTAGGATAGATTTTGCACGTCTAAATAAATAAATAATACAATATTATCAATTCACATTTTTTTAATACTTATTAAATTTAAATAATTAATTTTCTTTCGTTCCTTTAGGTTTTGTTATTTACAATATTAAACGTTTTGTACATTTATAAAATATATCTACCAATATCTCTTGATGATGTAAAAGGCCTACAAATTACAATATACAGTGAAACTTGGTTAAGTGGGACCTGGATAAGTGAGAAACCTCCATAGCTGGAACTCATGCTGAGGTCCCAACACTTTGGCACTGAATTACCTCTGTTAGTGGGACGAGGTAAACCTCTATATCTGGGATTTGTTCTTTCGATTTATCATCATAGTTAGCTCTATAACTGAGACAGCGAGTAAATTTTATATGCATAAACCTCTGTAACTGAGATAACATTGTTTGTTTACTCATTCTTATTTTACCCTACCATATATTTTATTTAATGATCGCACCTGTATAACTGAAATAACCTGTATTCTCACCTCTATTAATGGAACCCTCTGTAAATGAGACAGATATTTATTTATACCTGTATATCTGAGACACTGGGTAAGTGGAATACCTCTATAAGTGAAACGACATTGCAGGTCCCTTGATGTCTCACTTAACCAGGTTTCACTGTACCTTCTCAATTAAGACAAACTGTCAAGTACCATATTATAATCTAAATTCTATCACCAATATTTCGCTCTCCTTTATATTGACTATAATTTCCAACAAATACAATTCCTAATTAACAGACAACTAAACAATTCGTATCGATAACCAAATGCAGCTGCGTCTTATTTATATCCAACCCGTTCCACCTTCGTTTAAACTTTAACAATGATGAGACGCCCGCATTCCCCGTTTCCGATCTTTATTACACAGACTGTAGAGGATTCCCACAAACTATATTACGGTGTGACCATAGATTATATGAATTCGTACTTATAAGTTTTGTCTTGTCTTTGGTTTTAAGCGAATCTTAGGGTGTACGTTTCTGATTACTTAAAATTTGTATTACTTTTTTTATTGTATAGATAGGGAAGCGCTTGACCACAATCTCGCCTGATGGAAAGCTAAGATGTAGGTAGTCTAAGATGGTACGCGCTTCCCTAGTTTCTTACAGCTAGAATGAGGATTATTGTGATATTCAATTATTTTACACTTTAACTTGCAAAAAATAGCAACAATGTAGACAGCACGAGTTGTTTTAACAAACGATTTTTACCTTCCGTTATTGTCCCAAAAGGGATTTAATTTACCTTGCAGTGGGTTAAAACAATTTTGTCGTATTAAGCTTTTGAAATGACGTAGAAGATACCTAATATAAGTTTATCTATGTGTATAACTAATAGTAGGTAATAGCGTAAAATTTGGCTATCATAGATCATAGAAATAGATAATGGGCAAAGACACAAAAAACGTGAATTTATAATTTCATTGTCTACATATCTATAGTCTATACTATCTGCAAATATTCTCAAAACCCATAGATTATGGTAATAAGTAATAACCTAAAAAATGTACAAGAAAATGCGCATTAAAATATTATCGCAAAGACAAAGTGTGTCAAACGAAGTATAATATTTATGAGCATTATTTTTGTGTTAAATGGGTGCTAACGAGTATAGTCGTTAACTATATCCGCTACGAATACATTTATTGTTACATTGAATGAATGAATGAATGAATGAATGAAATGAATGAATGAATGAAAAATACTTTATTGTACACCATATAGGACAATTTTAAACACATAATAACCTTATATCAATGTACAGAGGGCGGCCTTATCGCTGACAGCGATCTCTGCCAGGCAACCCAATTGACTAGGACAAATGCTGAGTATGGTGGACAGTGGTGCATAATAAATTAAAATTAAAGATTTTATTATAATAATATTATGTACTACAAATATTTTTCCTCGTGGCTTGTACATATATATTAATAAACATTTATATATACTAATAAATACATATATGTAAACTGATATCGTGGATAAATAAAATAAATACATAGTAATAATATATACATACATATAATAAATACACACATAAATACAATGTACATACATACGTATACATATGAGCACGTAAGTAGCAAAATTAACAGCGAGCTTGAGACAGTGTTAAATAATGTTTTTTAACTTTATTTTTGAAAATGAAAATCGATTCAGCACGTCTTATCTCTTCGGGTAACGAATTCCAGAGATTAATGGCAGTGATAGTAAAGGAGGAGTGGAAGAAGTTAGACCGGTGAGGAGGAATGCTTAAAGTTAGAAGATTAGAGGAACGGAGAGTGATACTATGTTCGTTCAGATATTTAAAATTTTCTTTAAGATAGGAGGGAGTCTTAGGATCAAATAGAACACCGTACAATAAATGCAGCATGTGAGCGTACCGACGGAAGCGGATAGGGAGCCATTGGAGTTTATTACGGAATTTGGAAACATGATCGTATTTGCGGAGACCAAATACAAATCGAATACAGAGATTTTGGAGGCGATCTAGAGAATCGAGCTGTAACTCGGTTAAATCGGGATAGCAGGAGTCGGCGTAATCAAGGATAGGGAAAAGTAGGGTCTCTGCAAGCGAGATCCTAGTGGGATATATTACATATATTTTATGATTTAAAAAATAGGTAAATAGGCGGTTTCCGCCCGCGGTTTCGCCCGCGCAGTCAAAGAAAAACCCGCATAGTTCCCGTTCCCGTGGGATTTCCGGGATTGCGTCATTTTCCCGGGATAAAAAGTAGCCTATGTCCTTTCTCGGGTATCAAAATATCTCCATACCAAATTTCATGCAAATTGGTTCAGTAGTGTAGGCGTGATTGAGTAACAGACAGACAGACAGAGTTACTTTCGCATTTATAATATTGGTATGGATATAAAGCTCTTTGAAGCTTAGTATTTAGTTTACAGACTACAGTTTAGATTTTCCAGATACAGGTAAGCTATAAAACCGCAATGGCTTTAATATAAATAACAAAGCAGTAGGTAGAATAATAATACGTCTATGAATGTAGCTTCAATGTAACATGAGTCACAAAAACTGTGTCATCTATAGGTACATAGTACATACGAATCGAATAACATTTAGCCACGTAAACAATCCAAACATAACATTCTTTAAGTAATATTGTCTCATTGTTGCATTATGACTAATATATACTTGTTATAAAAACTTAATAACTGACAGAAGTGTTGTGTTACACCATCCAAGTAATTCATCTATTCTAAACTTTAATTGCATGCAATAAAGTTGAGATTTAGTTCGTGAATATATCTCCGGGAAGGCGGCCGGCGCCTTTGATGGAAAGAGATAACATCTACATTGGGCAGGTAGGCATTTATCGACATAACTATATTTTAGTGCAAGTCCGGACAAGAATTTAGTGGATCTCGAGAGAAGTGAAATAAACGTCACAATCCTCTAATTGAAACTATCTTTGTTTATTATTATTGGGATTTATTTTGTTTAGCTGTAAATAAAGGTATGGAAACTAGAAATGTGAATTGAAATCTTAACTATTATGGGCAAATTCCCAAAAGTCCAAATGGACTGATACTTCTGTAGATATAATATGACCATGACTATGAATTTAGCAATAAAATAAAGTTCTAACTTGCCAATTCATTCTTATAAATCCAAAATAACAACCGAACTTTCTGGTTAAGATGTAAGTCGGTAAGTGCGTCATATAGGAGCTGAGTAGAACAACTTTAAAGTCAATCAGGCGTAACCCACAACCAATGTTCCGACTAAACGGTATTCTGTACTAGCTACATAATAATAATATCATAATCAAATACCACTTACCGATGTAAAGCTTTTGGTGCGCCTATCCTAGTACAAACAGATAAAAAAGAAAAATGGAAAAACCATAGAGTTCAGTCACAGTGTTCAGTCATCTATAGAGTACCTATAGTCTATACTCTATACATAATGCGTTGCATACACGATAAATAGCTCTTACGTGACAAGGAATCATATGTAATAGGTATTTAATAAATACATACAAGATGAACATTCCACTGTTCTTTGTGATGTAAAACGAATTAGCTATTCTGTTATTTTAACACGGCGCGCAGTCCTTTAACAGTCTTTTGAACACTTGTGTAAAGAAATTTGGTAGTAGGTACTGACTCGTCTACAGATTAAATATACATAGTTTATTACGAATTCTAAATCGCTCATTCATATTTCGCATAGACTATTGTATTCCTATCAAGCTATGTAACGTCTATGTAAGGTCGTCCTTATAAATATAATATTTTTAAATGAATAAAACATTTAAAATTATAAGAGCACCAAATGACCTTTTCATAACGGGCTATTTATATCACTAGAACTGTTGACTACTGGATATAATGCAATATAATTAAATTCAGTATTGATAATATTAATTGCACAGCAAATTGCTTATACATTTATAAGTTAACTTGCCCCTAGTAACTAATAAAATAACATGTACCGCTTACCGATTATACCGCCCGCGTCTGCATATTCATGCAAGATCAACAAAAACATCGTATATTTTATAGTTTGCACGATTGAAGAGATAATAAAAGCAAGGTAATTCGCTCTTCACATAACATACATTATTTATGTTTAAATTTAAATAATGACGTAGCAAGATTAAACCGCTAAATCGTAGTTTATAAAGAAAAGGATATGTTCATAATCCGCAATGAAGATGTTTATGGCCGGCTTAATTACACCTATAAATGTTGCAATTAGTGAAAATTGATTTCTGATTCGATAGGCACAAACTTATTTATAATCGAGTGGATACATACCACAGATACATAATAAAGAATAATCTAGTTTTGAAATGTCACTTTCTGAATTTAAATTCAGAAATCGAACATTACACCAAACCACGTATTCGTAATTTGTAAAAACTGAATACCATTGAACCTTCGTTTTTGTGGAAGTCGGTAAAAAAACTAATTTATAAAGGACACGACCATTTAATTCTGAAGCACTTGGTTAAACAACTAATAGTAATTTCATTTGTAAACTAAAGACAGTCAATGGTTGGTCGGGGCAGGTTTTTTATCGTAGAAATTTTCAAATTCCGATCTCCACCGTGGCCGGGGGTCCACTTTCATTCATATACCATTTGAAATAGTTCAAACGGGTCTATAACCTTATAGTTATTATCGACGGATCTTGACACTGTGTTGAATGCACTGAACTTTGGTTTCCTATCGATTTTATATAAAGGGCTGATATTTTGTTTGAACGATAGTTACTTATTGTAATGGAATTGTAATAACAATTCTATTACAATAAATGTCAAACTTACCGAGTGTTATATCGGTGAGGTATTGTTATATTATACTAGGTTTCCGCCCGCGGCTTCGCCCGCGCAGTCAAAGAAAAACCCGCATAGTTCTCGTTCCCGTGGGATTTCCGGGGTTGCGTCCTTTTCCCGGGATAAAAAGTAGCCTATGTCCTTTCTCGGGTATCAAAATATTATCTCTATACCACATTTCATGAAAATTGGTTCAGTAACTAGTTTAGGCGTGATTGAGTAACAGACAGACAGACAGAGTTACTTTCGCATTTATAATATTAGTATGGATATTTACTTGTACAGTATATTGTAAGCTGATGCTGATGGAAAATATGCTGCAAAACAAAAGAGGTTTTATTTCATAGTTGTTTTATAATACATCAAGAACAATCGCCGATAAGATTAGAGAATAATTTTTAAGAAACCATAGATAAGAATGTTAGAAAATATTTGTAACTATCCTACAGATTTGAAACATCTCATTTTAATTAGGATTTTATCAGACAAAACGTCATTGTTATTCTGTTATCGATAATTTATTTTCAATTGACTATTTCCGCACTGCGCACATAGAAAAAGCATACATATGCAACTTTTTACGTCATTCAACTTCTCTTTGACCACATGTTACTTTGCACTAGGAAGTGCCTAATGAGAATAGGGCCTTATATTAGGCTCACTTCTCATTGAGCGGAAACGTTCACAAAAACAAAGGCACATTGTTTAACATTTCTATTACTGTCCGAGTGTACCACCAACGTTGTCTTTTATCGTAAACACGTCAGCTCCTTTTATAAATCACGCTGTTTGGAATATGAGATATTTATTGATTTGCTTTTAAAGTTGGAAACTGACGTCTGCTTACCATATTTGATTTTTGGAATGCGTAATTGACGAAGGAACTGTGAGATTGCCATTTACATGCTTATTACGTTTCCAGTCCTGTATGTTATTAAATAAATTACCCATATTTTCGTAAAAAGGTATTTTTAGTTGGAACCAAGAAATTTTAACTCCCGTTCTTAATAAAAAAACCTTCATACATCACACTTACGCTCTATTACAAGCTAGTTTACAAAAAACAATAAACATCGTGTTTCGGCAATTCGCAACACATTGGTTCAGTGGCGCTATGGTCAAAGGGTGATCGGCCGTTCACATAATTACTTATAGTCCGCTTTACAGCCCCTCCCTCCCCCCGCAGCTGCCAGACCGCATTCCGCTCCCATGCGACCCGCGCCGCGTCCTGGCTTAGGACCTCACCAAATTTTTACTTTTTATTATCTACCGTAACGGGCAACCCCGACCGATATAGTCTGTGCTCTAAATATCATGTGAAATTAGGCTGAAATCCTGGCTGGATGGCTTCTTTTTTAAATTCTAAGTATTGTTTTGAAGTGTTATTAAATTAATATTGTTGGTACCAAAGACAATTTTAAATATATGCGAAAGATAGACGGATAAGCATTGATAAGAACATACCTCAACGAAAACAACGATTAAAATCTTAATAAGATATAAAAATAAACGCGTAAAATCCGTCAGCCGCGGCGCAGGCCATAAACGTGTAAATCCCAAAAATCCGTGTGATGATACCGATTCACACGCTTATTGCCTATTCCATTAACTAAATCAGACGATGACGAATCGACGCCGAGATTATAATGATCACTGCCTCGCGGGCGCATTCTTATTGAAAGAATCGATGGAATGCACGAACACGTTTCGATTTCGCCACGTCATAACTCGCCCTCGACCTCGGACCTGTCTGAGCTCGAATCACATTGTTTTCGATTCCACATTTTATAAATTTATACCTTACTCCGTTGTATTTAACTATCATAATCACGGCTAATTATATGAATTCATACTTGCTGACTGACATTCGATACATGCCGGTGTCGAGTTTATTTTGGAATTTGCGATGCACGACTAACAAAACGTGTTGCACAGGATTTTAAAATACATAATTAACAAAAACTACAATATTACCTCATTCTTGTATGTATAATGATAGAACTGAATATGTATAAATAAAAATAAATATACATTCTAAGAAGAAATAGGAATTTAGGAATTCTAGGTAGGTACTTATTTCAATTGGCTACTATCTTAATTCTAAAATATCGTGGTAACCCTTGGGTTAATTAGACGCGTTTATTTTTATATATCTTGATATCAATTGGTTATATAAATAGCTATTATTCGATAAACACTAATAAAACATAATGGCAGTTCAAACTTGAACGAACAATTAATTTTGACTATAAAATGAAGAGTCGCTTTAATGCCACATAACATTGTAAAGGCAATATTATCTAAAATAACAATAAAAATGGTCAATAAGTTCTATTTACATAACATGTTCCTAAAGTAACCTATTATTAAATGATTAATATTTATAGTCTTTTTAAATTTAACGATTTATCCAGTGATAGTTAGCCATAAATTAATGTATGTTATTTTAACAAAACAAGACTATTAAAATAAATAAAAAATGGGCATTTTTTTTGCCAATAACACGTAACAAATAAATAATATTGTCCGATAATAATAAGTCGGCCATTTGCAAATAGAAGGTCATTCACTTGTGGATTACATTCTTAAATATTAACTTGTCACGTTCAGTAAACCGTGTTAAACTAATGTGATTAGATATGTAAGCGAATTCTTTCTGCATTTAAAATTGGTACAAATTGTTTATAAATTAATAGATATCATCAGATGTTACATAATGATCCGTATTATTGACGTTAGTTATTTCTTTAGGCAGTTTATCGTAATTAAGACAATAAATCGTGTTATTTAATAAAATGTCACTAGAAATCTCCCAACTATAGACTACAGAAAGACTAAAACCAATATGGCGGGCGGCCGCGGCGCTTCAAACTGTCAAATGTCAAAACGTCATAATTCCCTCGTTAATCTTAATTTCTTTTTAATTAGCCGTAATGGCGGGGTGTTTGCATAAACATATGCGGTTGACAAAAGATCTTGAGCGTTTTTGCGGTCCGGACCGGTCTTCGTCTCACGTCTGGACGAGTCGCCACCTGCATCGTTGTGGAATGCTCGCTGATGCGGTCATCGTTTAGAGGTCTTGCAAATTAAAAGTTACTACGTGGAGTTTAAGCGGAATTCACTTGAGGTGAAAAATTGTTTAAGCTTATGATGCAGAAAAGTCTGAATGCTACATTTTTCCTTTAAATTTTTATATGCTCATAGTTTCATTTTTGCATACCATCTAATCTGTTAATAAAGTTCTGCTTTCCCATTTCAAGTGAATACAATACAACAACCAAAAAGGTAATATAGTAACTAACTGAAAACATATCATTATGGGGTATACAATTTTCACCCCGGATCTAGCTCATTGTCTCCCATATAAATTGTTATTCTAATCCATAGTTCAGAATTCGCAAGCAGGATGCTCAAACGCACACGAAACGTGGGTTGACATAACAATTTGCTGTATCTATTTGCGTCAGAGCTAGCCTCGACGTGGTAAACCAATTTTAACGACGCATAAATAAATCTTACAATTATAACCCTGACTTTAAGGATGCTGTGTATAATACGCCTCCGTTTTAAAGCTTTCTATTAAAAATTGCAATTGAATGTTTGTTATGTACATTTTTATATTTACCTGTTTCACGCAAGCGCCTATAAATTTATTTTGTTGCCAATTAATTTGTTACACTTGGAAACAAGACCCTTATCACGCGTCCTTTTCAATTTCCACCCATTCAAGCATTTAGAAAATTCCCAACGGCATTGCTAGTAATAAAAATTTCAGTTAACAATACGGCATCCTGCTTAACGAATAATTCGAGGATCTAATTACTGAATAAGGTTATGGGATGCGAAGCGACACAAAGGTTCTGTCAGAGCCTGTGACTGATGGAGCCTCGTTCACTTAATATGATTGAAAGGGTTCGGGTGATCAAATAAAGGTAGGCAATTCATGTGCAGTAGATAGGAGCGCCCATTCATGTACACACTACCTTTATAAATTACTTTTTTCCGTTTCATTTTATAATTTGCTCGGTATTTATACATAACTACGTTTTATTAGAATTTAATTAATTTCGATTTTTATTAGCGTTTCTTTCGCAGGCCGAATAGGATCTGTCAATCGTTTTTTTTTTTCGTTAATTACCCGCCACACTGATTTGTTAAACCATAGATAAAAAATTCTCTGATGCACTAAGTACATACTTCCTACTGGACACTGAATGATAAATAACTAATAACCCGGAATCTAATCAAT
The DNA here is from genome assembly GCF_061535455.1 of Colias philodice. NCBI lineage: Eukaryota > Metazoa > Arthropoda > Insecta > Lepidoptera > Pieridae > Colias > Colias philodice. The sequence goes on from NC_143088.1 coordinate 11,513,037, forward strand.
ATGGCTGAGCAGGCGGGTTGTCGACCTCCTGCATGTTTACCCAGCCTTTGTCGGCCTGTCAACCAGTCCACCCACTAGACAATTTGTATGTCATACCATTTATTAAGGTACGGCGAGAGTTGGTGTAAACAGGAATGTTGTACAAACTATGGATTTCTCATTTTTGATCATACTCCGATACGCTAACCAATTAACGACTGGGACAAGTTAATTTGATGAAGATAGGAGTTAATTATTAGGAATACGATACCAAATTTGACTATGTAATTATACAGAAGAAAGACAAGTTTTGAAGAAAAAAATACTAAAATTAGTGGATATGTATGTTTATGATTTAGTCACAAGAACCTTAATGTCGCTTTTTCAAAAACATGAGCCATCTTATAGATGGAAAAGATTACTATTAAAGCTCACTTCGCAAAGCAGACGAACTTCACACCTCCTTATTAGGGCATGCAGAACCGAGTCCGGTTCCAAGTTTCTGAAACCCGGTTCCAAATCGAGCTCAGAACCGGGTAGAACCGGGTTACCCGGTTCTTTTATAATACCTCGGAAAAAAATACGAAATTAAACAAAAGTAACTGTAAAAGTACCTGACGGGCCTTTTATTTTACGCGGCTTGTGTCTTATTTTATTAAATTAATAAAGAAACAATACTTCTCTTTATTTATCAGTTTTATAAAAGTACCTTGTTATCATAATCTTTACATAATATATAATAAATCTGTAGAAGGGTCAATTCTGTACATTAAAAATATTGAAAAAATAAATAGCAGGTGGTGTTACTGGATCGAACCAAACCCAAATATGTGATTAAAAAAATTTTTGTCTGTCTGTCTGTATATATGCTGACATCACGGGAAAACTAACGGTTCGATTTCGATGAAACTTGGTATAATTATACTTTATTATCCTGAGCATAAAATAGGATACTTTTTATCCTGGAAAAATACGTGGAAGAAAAATAAATCTTAATTTTTCAGTTTTATCCATACACGTTGTTCTGTAGAACTGCGAACACACGTTGCGTTACCCGCAGTGGATTCTTTTTTTTATAAAATCAGTCAGAGTTACTCAATATGGAGAAATAAACCATCCACGCGAAGACGGACATCCGCGCGGACGGAGTCGCGGGCGGAAGCTAGTATCACATATAAACTTAAACCTGCAAACTGTAAAGCAAAAAAACCGGCCAAGTGCGAGTCGGACTCGCACTCCGAGGGCTCCGAACAAACCTATTTTTTATAATGTTGTAACTTTAAAATTTATGTTTCTAGCAATTTTTCCTTTATCTGTGTTAGAAAACGTTACTTTTACGAAATTTAAAGGCTCTGTGTTCATAAGAAGTACCCTGTAGGTTTTGAGTCCAATGCGAATGTCGAATTTCGCAAAAATTTTCAGCATTTACGGCTGTATCTTTTGATGCGTTGGCTTGTGAGTTTGACTTTTTCACAGCATCAAGGGACCGAAGACTTGAGTATTCGATATAAATTTTAGCTTGATACCAAAAACAAAAACATGACTGGATTATATGAAACAGTAAAATCAACAGCTTTTCAAATTCACGACAAATCTAATAAAAATATTTCAGTAGCCTAATTTTTGTCATTTTCGAAGCCTAATTTTTTTTTGGTAATACACCCGTAGGAAACTTATAGCATCTAAGGTTAGACAACCAATCAGAGCCACGCTTGAGGCGTGACACGAAAATTCGCGATGCACGTGAGTCTGACGTTGCCAGATGGAAAAAATTTGTTAAAATAATGCTGCAAAATATAAATAATACTTCATATTTTAATATTTTGGTCGGAACCGGGAGAACCGGGTTTCATACTATTCAGACCCGGTTCTCAAGATCATCAAAAAACCCGGGTTTACCCGGGTTTTTCGGAACCGGGTAAACCCGGGTGCATGCCCTACTCCTTATATTACCATAAACAAAATTCCCACCCAAATTAAAGAATAAACCGTGAATAAATCTTCCAGTGTGAATAAAAGTTCGAGTTTCATTACGTGAACGCCACACAAGCAAACTCCACTTTCCCAAGGTGGACATTCGTTATCTAAAGTGACTCCTATGACAGCAATGATAGATAGGTTAGCTTAGAAAGTATCCAAACAGGATACCCAATGATAACGACATCCTTGTATTAGGGATAATATTTTCTGTACGAAGTCGGATATTATAATCAGAGGCGGCTCGCCCTAAGGAGCGCTGGTGCAGTGAACTCCCATAAATAATTATAATAAAATCATACTCCTTAATTTAATTATTAACATTAATTATTATCTACTATTTAAAATCAATCGTAATCTTTAAAACTACTGTTAATACCAATGAATATATCCATCATTCCATCATCCCATAGACCTGTAAATACCTACTGTATTATGTAACGCGCGAAGCGGTGCGCTCACGATTGCGCTCCAATGAAAAAAGATTTAGTACATTTCCTAATACGAAATCCAATAGGAGTGAAAGAGAGGGTTTTGCCAGAGCCCTGCGCGTGAAACAAAAGATTTTCTATGGAAAAGTAGCAAAATTCGGAGCGCCGCACCCGCAAACGTTGCCGGTTCGTTTTTACCGCCAGGCAGGACAGCGATTGCGCGCGAGGTTGCCAGTTACCACTTCTATAATATAAACAAAACACTCGAGTCAACTTCAATGCACGCGCGCGATTCATGCAAATTTCTAATTAAAATTATAAAATACGTGTTGAAATAGCCTGTAGTTATCAGTATTACTTGTGAGTGTTAAAATGAACAATAATTATAATGGCGTTCATTAATAAGTGTGTTAAAACGTTACAAATTCGGCTTGAATGTAAAGCTAATAAGGGACCGCCACGGCCTGAACTTGATCTTACGCAAAAATGTAAGTACGACAAAAACGAAAACATATACGCGTGTGTTTAAATCTGAACAATATGTGAAAACACCGTGGTTGTGTGTTTGTGATGAAAGCAACAAACTATTTTATTTTCCGTGTCTTTTATTTAAAGCGGGCGCGGCCGGCGGAGGTGAGAGTGCTTGGACTGAAACGGGCGTTGACGACTTAGCTCATCTTTCAATCAAGATGAAAAAACATTCACAATCTCGGTACCATTTGTTGAATGAACTGCAATTGGCGTCTATCGGACGACAAGACATTCGTTAAGCACTAGATTCCGCGTAGGTACCGAAAGTCAATACGCGAGTTCAATGACCGTGTCGATGAAAACAGACATATTTTACGAAGGTTAATAGATTGTGTCGTATTTTGTGGTGCATTTCAAATTGCTTAATGGGGGCATGATGAGTCTTCGGAATCCCTGAATCCCGGAATCTATATAATATATATTTTTTTTAATAAATTGTACTGATTTACACCATGTATTTTCAGTATTTTATTTCAAGTGAACACCCATAAAATTTTGTCACGAGCCGCCTCTGATTATAATAGCACTAGTTGGGGACCGCGGCATCATTCGAAGTGTATCTAAGGTGTGTTTAAGATATTTTTTTGCTGGGAAGTTTAATCCATTTTTTAAAAGTGTTAATTAAACAAATGAAATGTTATTTTTCAATAGCTTATAAATAGCGTTTAATAATAATCAAAGTTAAATTAATTGATCTATGGTGATGTCAAAAGAAAGAAATAAAAACTAGAGATAGGTACTTTTTATAATACCTACTCAATACTTAAGCAACCGATGCGAATCGTATTTAAAAAAATTCATTAAATTTTTAAACATAGATTTAATCTTTTTGGCATTATTAAAGAATTATAACAAATGGATAGACTATTAAAGGGGATTTATGTTTCCTTTTTAATAAGTTTCGTTAAAATAGACTTTGAATTGTTATAGTGACTTAGAGAATAATAAATTTTCAAACAGGTTCTTAATCCATAATCAACTTGATTTTATTCTAGGTATTGAACAATCTAGCCTTTTAAATATTGTATCTCATATATTTAAACATAAAGAAATAACGTTGATTTGTCTTTTTCCTTGCAAATTTTAATGTAAAAAAACAAATAATCCGTGTCTGTCTGTTTGTTTCGTTTTCAATTGTACGTTTAGAGTCTAATAAAAAAATGCAAACCAAGCCTTTTAATTTCAGAAAAAAACAAATGGTTCCCTACTAAAAATCGAAAAATCCGCGCATCCCAACTAGTGATTAATACCCAAGCGCCAACCGCCACAGATATAACAAGAATATAAATGAGTGACTCATAACATCCCTTTCCGGCGAACTAACGTCTTCTTTATAATAAATTCATCATTGCTAAATATACCGTCTACAATTTATGCCGGTAGGTAGCCGTCGCGACAAACCGAGTATTCGCGAATTGCATACATAATAATTATTAGCGCGTATCAAATCTTATAATACGGCCGTGAACTTATTAAAACTTTTAACTTGTAAACGTGTTTTTTGTGAATTATAGACGGACGCTAGACAGGTCTTGTTTATGCCCTTTGATGTTCCGACATCGACATCGATGTTCATTAATTGTATATAATTTCTGGTATATTGATTTTTAAAGAAATACAATTTTCTTGACATGAATTAGATGACCCCTGATATCGGTTGTCTGAAACAGCTTTTGTAACCAGTACTTGAATACCTAAATCATTAATTAAAATAAACGATTCAGACTTCAGAGTGCTTTTGTGCAAATCTTATCTATTATTAAAGTGAAACTTTTATTACATCGTCTCAAACTTTTTGGTCTGTGTAGCGCATGTCGCGTGTATCGCGGCTGCCGAGTAGGTATACCTACTCGGCAGCCGACCGTCACGCGACATGCGCTACACAAAGCAGTGTTCGGAACCGTTCGAACAGTTTCACTTTTACCGTGGTTTCCTAAAACCACACAACATTTTTTTTGCTTTTGTTTATGCAATTTTAATAGAACCATAAACAAGGATTTAAGAATTCCTGTCTGTTATTTCTCTCTCAAATCGAGTTTAGTTCGATTCGAACTCACCTTTTTCAAAGTGGTTTTTTATCGTTTCACGAATAAAAAGAATTCGCATCTAGTAGAACATAATATAATTAATGTTAAGTTTAATAGCATTCTCTATACTCTTTAGTCTATAGCGAGTCTATTATAGTCTATACCCACACATTCCGTTGGTTATGTAAAACTCGGCTATGTCACACATCACGGCAGCTCTATCAGACATGACCATATTCGGCGAGCCAGTTTCCAGCCAGTCTTGTAGTCTGTAGACTTAATAACTCCGTATCACTTCGATTTACATTGGCGACGTATAATTGTAATTTACGATGAATTTGCGTATTAACTGCATAAGTGGTTTAACGGGTTCGCTATTTCATGCATATTTAAGTGACTTGGTGAGACACGGTTGTACTTTTTTTTTCTTTACAATCGTGTACAGCTGCATTTTCCATTATCTGAACATATGAATTCTTGATAATATATTGATATATTGTTCAATGGACGGTATAAATATTTAAAGAATAATATTTTTATTGCGTTTTTGTTATATTAATATGTACCTATGTACAGTCAAGTTAAAATTTGACCTAACAACAATATAGTAGTCATTTTTAAAAAATAATCTCATACATAAATCTTATTCATTTCGTATTACATTATAGATAAGTGTTTCTTTACAAAGTGACGACATTAAATCCTTTGGGATGTTGTTAAATGAATACGCCTATCGTATTTCCTCGGAGACACTTTGTTCATGTCAGAACTTTAGTAACAAACTGCGACACCCCTTTTGGTTCCATTTTCTCAATTTAACTTGTTTTCTTTTACATTATAGGCTCGGAAAATACAAGGAACGGTACTCTCCACTCTCCAGTAAAAACTTATAGCATTTACTTTGTAGTTTGTATTGACTTGTATAAAATCTTATTTTCGTAGATGTCTACGAAAATATGCATAAAGACAAACCTAATTGAATGCCCTTTTTTAATTTAAATATGTCTTACAATTTTGTGGCACAGTAGGCACATTGCTTATTTTGCCGTATTTATTTCTTATTTCGATTTAATTAGCACAAATTAAGGATCTACTGATCTGACTGAGAACTTGAACCTAAGTTCAAACGAACCGCGCAAAAGTAAGTAAATTATATTCTAACAATAGACGTTGATTTATTGAGAAATTCAATGCAAATACAAATTGTTACATACAATCCAACCAACTGATTTATTACCCGTATCTTTATACCAAATCGCTTTATAGATTTACGTCTAGAAGTAAACTTCGGAACTAATTGCAATTGCAGAGCAATAAATTAATCCGTTTTGTCTTATGTTGTAAGTGTGCTTCGCCCACACGATTCTAGCTACCTTTTGCCTACTGTCCGTTGTTTGACACATTGCATTTTTAACTCTATGGTTTAAAAAATAACGATCGATTTTGAAATATTTCTCTATGGTCACAAATGGGATTAAATAAAACGCGTTAAGCAGTAGGTACCTACTTAGGCTATTTGTATTCTTGTTTTAAATAAATTATTGACTTTCTTAAAAAGAAGGAGGTAAGGTCTTAGGTAGGTACTCAGAACTTTTAACATGTGCCGTAAAAAATTATCAAGTTGAAAATTCGAAACAATAAAACATGAATGCGTAATGTAGAAATAGAGATTAATGGCGATTATGATAATAACATGGTTGATATTTAGGATAGAAAAGGATAAAACTTACAAAGGATCTCCAGGTAGGTACTTAAGTCTCTTAATTATTTTGTTAAAAACCCTTATTCGGTAAATTATTGTCGTTCTTAGCAGCTAAATATTGATATATTAATAGGTAGGTACCTAACTACTTAATGATTAAATTTTATTGAAAATGTATCGATATTTGACGATCTGACAAATCACACAGCTAAGTAACTAAATAGGTACATACATAGTAAATGCTTAATAACTACATACCTACCGCATATTTTAACTTTTACTAAATATCGTGTCATTAAACCTACGCAGAATTCTTTAACACGTTTCACAGGTACAAATTGTACGGTTATCGCCTCGGATCTTCTTTGAAGTCGTTTTTGTAATAATAACTACTGGTCCCTTCTTCGCTATTGTTTAAAAATGCATCCATTTTATATTATCGTCACGGGCGGTAGGTAAATAAAAATTCTGTATCGTCCTTAATTTATAAATATGTAACTATTTGTACCTACGTATAGTTTGTTAATTCAATTGAAATAAGAAAAAATACCTACCTACTGGCTACTACTTAGGTATGTACCATAGTACAAATAAAATCTAAGTTGTCTTATTTTTTAAACAAAAAGCCGATTCACGCTATTCAAACTTATTTGGAATCGAAGCTTTTTGACAGTAATCGGAAATCAAAATTAATATTTTTAATAGGGGTGACAACAAACTGTTTACATTTTTTGTCTTTGGATATTAATCCTACCCGCATATCCTGTATTTTATAAAACATTTTTATTTTTATTAGGACTGTTATTTCATCAAGTAGTGATATGAACATTATCGTAAATACTATCTACAATCGGTTTGAAAATAGAGAGCGCGTGATTCTTACCTGAATTAGGCTGTTCTTGCAAGTCAATCATCGCCAGCATTCCTTTCTTTTCAAATAATGTTTTCACATTAGCACAGGACATTTCCGAGTCTGCTGCCGATACCGACACCAAAAAGCCAATAAATAATACAAAATACATTATTTGGCTCTTCATTCTCAATCCAAAAATCGATTTTTTGTTAGGCGACAATTCAACACAACAACACACGTTCACAGCCATGTTTGCGACAAAGTTATTTACGAATAAAATAAGATCAACTTATTCTTCTAAAACGTTTAATAAATTATAAAGAAATTAATTTAATTTTTAATGTAAACTTTGGACAATAAAGTGCCATCGAACAGGCCCGCGACGCTTTAACTGCGATCCATGACGGCCGCAGCCCGACTGCGCTGTCAAAATTAATAGTAGCGAATTCCGATCCTCACCCTTCGCTTACTTCGATGCGTCGCGTGAATATGCTGAAAACGTCAACTGTCAACCCTATTTAATGACGCGTAAATTCATCTAAAGTGAATTCAAATAAAATAAGAGAAAGCTCTTAATTAAGTTAATTGATCATGTATTATTTTAAACTTTAAAAAAATTACGACAATAAAAAGATATTTCTCATCTTACGAAATATATAATATTTACACAGTATGAAATGTTTAAATTTCGGGTTTATTAGAATATTAGTAACGATATTTTAATTTAGTATTAGATAGTTAAAGTGAATTACTTAGTATGAAATTATGTAGAATTATAATTATAATGTAAGGATTTCTCAAAAGACCTTGAATCTGAAAGACATTCAATGTATAAAATACTGTTTTGTTTATGGTTTTTGTTTGACATTTATGTTGAGATTGTCAAGATTGAATTTGATGGTGTCAACTTTTAATTTAGGCATTTGGAACTTTTTTCGTCTTATTTTTCGTACTCTTGTGTTGACTATAAATTATATTATAATTATTATAAATAGCGTTTACATCAATTTTATTCATATCACTGCACAGAGCAAGTAATATAGTATATCACTGTGTAGCTAAGTACGTATAAGTCGCCTGTTAGTAACATTCTTTAGAGTTTCATTCAGCAAATTGTTTACATAATACTTTCGGCATAAAAATGAGGATTTTTCTTTTAAAAACTGTGTCGGATACGATCGGAAGGCGATTTTTATCAACCAAAAATGTGAGGAAAGTTACCCATTGCATCTTTGATATGGACGGCTTGTTATTAGGTGAGATATTAACATTTTTTCATTCGACCTTTTTCATTACCGTCAATGTTATTGTCCTGTGTGCTGAAGGTTATATTTACATTATATTATGATAATGTTATTCAATGAATTACTGAAAGTGCGCATGTGATTTACATTTACACATTTAATGTATAATGCTAATAACTTTTTCAGATACTGAGTTGGTGTATAAAAAGATGATAACACAGTTGTGTGCTAAATACGGACATGAATACACCGATGAACTCATGATGAAGGTACTGGGGGGGACTGAACAGCGTCTGTCGGAAATACTTTGCAAAGAGCTGAAACTGCCAGTAACTCCAAAAGAGTTTAGGGATGAATTACTTGTGATGGGAGACACTATGCTCGCAAACGCACCATTATTAGATGGTTTGTTTATTTCTATTTATATAAAGTTCTTTCTTCACTTAATACACCTCATGCAACTAAAGTTAGCTAGGTTCCTATTTGATCAAACTGTAAGCCAAAATTAATTAAAATCCTAAATATTGCTTAGATGGAAGACCAAATTTTCATATTTTTTACATATCTATTGAATTTAAGTGATTGATTTTCATTATTTAATACCACTGCAACCATATTTATATATATTTTCCATAAATTTCCTTAAAATGTCCATGCTAGGATTTTTCATTAAGAAATCTCCTCATACATAACAGAATTCAATTTAGAATCACAGAATCTGTATTTATATTATTTTATTTCATGTATCAAGTTACCTCTCTATCTTTTTCATTGAATTTGATAATATTGAGTTTATCTTATCTAATGACATATTTGTATTGATTTAGCATTACATAAAAAAAGGGAATGATGATATTTAGAGCGGCCGTACATGAGCAGCTTGAGCAGTTAATGGCTGATTAATACATATTCCCAGACCATAACTCTTCTTAATTTTTAATTGATAAGATCTGCAAATATAATTTTGCCATACAAATAAAAAAAAGTAAAAACTAGGTTATTAGATCAATGAATAAAACAAAAATAACATTAGAAGTCTCTATCTCTTATAGCTTAATTTTATATTACAGGAGCTGAACGACTAATCCGACACTTACACGAAACTAGAGTACCTTTTGCACTAGCAACATCGTCAAGTGATAGATCAGTGAAAACAAAAATAGCAGGCTACAAGGAACTATTCAGCTATTTCAATCACATGGTCATGGGGAGTACAGATAAGGAAGTCAAATTTGGGAAACCGAACCCTGATATATTTTTAGTGGCTGCGTCAAGGTTCCCTGATAAACCTGAACCTAGCAAGGTAAGTTTTTTTCTATGTTTTTTGCAAATATTTTGGTAGAATTATCTTCACATTCAAATTAATTTTTCATAGCAAATTTCTTCATCTCTTATATAAAATTATCTCGTTTTTTTAATTATCTCGTATATAAAAATGAATCGCAAAATGTGTTGGTAAGCGCATAACTCGAGAACGGCTGAACCGATTTCGATAATTCTTTTTTTATTATATTCCTTGAAGTACGAGGATGGTTTTTATGTAGAGAAAACGTAAACATGTACCACGGGCGAAGCCGGGGCGGCCCGCTAGTCTATAATATAAAAATGAATCCCAAAATGTGTTGGTAAGCGCATAACTTGAGAACGGCTGAACCGATTTCGTTAATTCTTTTTTTATTATATTCCTTGAAGTACGAGGATGGTTTTTACGTAGAGAAAACGTAAATATGTACCACGGGCGAAGCCGGGGCGGACCGCTAGTTAATAATAAAAACATTTTGATTTTAGACTTCAATAGGGATTGTTGTGTGATATAAAATATTATAGGAAATATTTTCTTATTTTGGTTCACTTGCAAATAATATTAGGATTATTGAATATCTCTCTATGTATATCTATATTAAAGGCGAAAGTTTAATTGCAAAAGAACAATGCTCATATTAATCTTATTGCATAAGAAATCTCATGATTATTTTGTAGCCAATTGGTGTAGTTGCCAAAATATCCAATCATAGACAATTTAAGAGTTTGAAGTTATTATTGTTTAGTGTTACAATGATGAAAAAAAAATGCTGGATTTAGTTATATTTTCTCATTTTTTTGTGTTTTAATAATTGTGGTCACCTATTTTTTTTTATGTATACAGAAATAATTATAGCCAAAATTTCAAAGAAAAAATCATTTTCCAAATACAATAACAATTTTTGAATCTGAAACCTCTCTAGGCGCATTCAGAGTCAAATTTAAAGATCGTGTCATGGCAATACAACCACATCATAGAGTAAGGCGACGATTTTAGTATCTTTGAATCTTGCCAAAGACGTTTCACTTTTGGCACGTATGCTCAGCACACACGTTCTTTTTATTATTATACTTCAAACATTTTGTTTTAAATTTATTTTTCAGTGTTTAGTGTTCGAAGATTCGCCGCACGGCGTTACAGCGGGAATATCAGCTGGTATGCAAGTAGTTATGGTACCAGACCCACATTTAGACAAAAGACTGACTACCCACGCGACGATAGTGTTGCCAACGCTAGCCAAGTTCCAACCGGAAATATTTGGGTTGCCAGCGTTCAAGTCGTAACTTGTAAGATGTACTTGTATAATAGTGTAGTATTAGACGAGAAGTATTTAGTATAGAGCTGTTTATTGTCTTCCAGGTTTTTTATTCAAACGATTTTTTTAATAAATGTTATGAATAATTTTGAAAAGTTTTGACATTGTAAACGCATACGAATTTACAGTATGTTAAATGTGTAACACCAGTTAGAATTCAGTTTATATTGTGATTCAGTTTTTTAACCTGTCTTCAATTACTTACTTACATAATTAAAATGACCAGTTAGAAAGCCAATGTCTTGTAAGTTATACATTATACTTATAAGTGAAACTTATTTACAGAAATTTTGCTGCAGTTTTTATTACCTATACTAGAATCTGCCATATATGAGTAAATAAATAAAGGTTGAACATTATGTAAACGGGTAGATTGTTTTATAACCGTTGTTTTATAACTATTTATATAGTCATTGATAGAAATGCATAATAAAATGTGACAATTCTAGTTGATTTAGAATTAATATGTATTGATTTGTATTTAATCCATTTATGTACCTAAATAAATCAAAAATTGTGTTTTTATTTGTAGAATATGATCTCATCACTTAATTTTATTTTAAACTGAAAATCTAATTTTGTATGAAGATTGAAATATCCAACTATGAAAATCTAAGATATTTATTAAAATCATACACAATATTGTTATCTATGTAAATCTATTAAGGTGATGAATTAATTTTTCTAACATTTACGGCCCTTTTTAAACCTTCGTAATTTTTATATTATTAAAGTTGTCGTGATGAAAATTCTTGACAAGAAAGTTCAATAGTAACACAATACGTCTACCGTTTTAGAAACATGATTCCATGATATTTTCTCGATAGAAAAAAAATACAAAGTTCTCATTGTTATTTTTTTTTATTCTCTGGCATCTTCAAAATAACAAACGTAAAGTTACGACTTTTTGGATATTAACTATAAAACATACAACCTATACGTCTACCGTGTTAGAATTTTGAAATATGCGATGGTTTTGAAATAAACAAGAAATACTTGAAATTAGCGCGCGACCAGCCAATATAGCGAGAGCCGCCCTGTACCTTCCTACCCCGATCGCTGCACGAGTCATTCCCGCTACGGCCGTCACACGGGGAACTTGTGTCGCTCGCGCCATCGTAAAAAAGGGTGACAACACAATAAGACAAAATGAGACAAATGGGGACAATAAAGAAAATAAGAAGAAGAAACATAAAGGTTGGAGGAAAAAGAATGCTTACAATTGGAACAAATTAATGAAGTAAGTTGGTTTTATTTTAAATTTGATGATAATTGTATTATAGACAATGTTTGATATGTACCCCTGTTTTAAGTACATAACGAATGTGTAAGATTTTTTTCATTTATAGCATAGATAATCTTTTCAGAAATCCGGAATCCAGAAGGAAAATAAACCCACTGATTGTTCACAATGTGAACCCACTCCTTCGTAAGTACATTTATTCAGTCAAAAATGTATGTTATCAACGCTCTACTGGTTTTATCGCATGATTCCATTTTTAGCAAAAAGCAACAAAGTGCAAAGAAATAAAAAATCATGGTGAACTTAGTGGAAGTATGGTGGCCGTAATATGGAACAGGAGCTCATTGGAGTAGTATTATATTTAAAAAAATACGAAAAAATTTCAAGAATTACATTGCTTAGTAGGTGGTAGATAAGTATGTTGTATAAAGAATTTGATGTTGATATTTATTTCATTTATACTTACTACACCTGTGCGGGAAATTGCTTAGTACTAAAACAGGTTTATATTCATATTTACATAGTAATGTGAGTTTTCATTTCGAAAAATTTTGTGTAAGTTTATTAAATTGAGTTCCTGGGTGATCTGGAAACACAATTGGGCCCGGAAGATGGCGCTGCAGTCACTCCTCCTAATCACATGAACCGATTTGGATGAATACTTGTGTGCACATTTCATTGTTGTGGGATGATTGGTTGATTCGTTTTCACATTAGCTAATATTATGTATTTTTGTTGTAAACTTAATTTAATGTTTATAATACATTATTATTGGTATAAATAAGCCAGTGTTCGTCTCACATTGCTGTACCTGCCTACCTACCCTACCAGGGCCTAACTTTGTTCTGGCTATTTTATTTTGATTATTTGTAATGAATAATTACAATTATAATAGAGTGCAAAAAATAAATACATGCGTCAATATATTTTGTGTTTTTTTTAAAACAATTTTTTTATTTAAAAAAATATCATTCCGACCGCGGCTTTGCCCGCGTGGAATTAGGTTATATCGTGAATCCTGTTTTTTCCCACAGAAGTGTTCAGTTCGGATAAAAAGTATCCTATGTGTAAATCCAGGCAATTAGCTATATTTTATCAAAATTGGTAATGTAGTCTTGACGTGATTAAGTAACAACTAACAAAAAAATATACAAATTAACATCCAAAGTTTCGCATCAGTTTTACTGTATTAGTGATATCTTCCACTCTTGACTTTGACTGAGAAGAATTAGGGTTTATAACTTCTTTCAGAAATAGTACCTTTCATTTCTGGGCATGATGTAATATCTACGTCAGCATCAAATTCTATCTAAATCAATTCAGTAGTCCGCGTTATTGAGTACCATTTCATTTTTTCAGAGTAACAATATTTTTTGTTATTTTAAAGATTATTTATAACCTGTATTATTTTGTAATAAAGTAAACATTACGAAATGATAATAATTATTAATAATGTCTAAGTAGTTGTTAAAAAGAAGATTATTTGTTTATAAGCAAGAAAATGAAACCAATAAATCAACAATTAAATAAATGTATGACAATATTATAACTGTATGACGACTCCATACATGTTTGTCCCGAGTCGGCCAGCGGCAGCGCGGCGAGTTTGCAAGAATGACTTCGCGCACACCCGCGTTCGCGATAGCGAGCTTTTAGACTCCGCCCGCCAAGCAGTGGATTTTTTTTTGTGTATCGTCTTAAATAAAAACCAATACTATTTAAAAGTATTTCACAACTTAGTTCCAACAGTGGTATAATATGGGCAGTTTTTTTTTTAAGTTGAATCATGCCCCATAATTTTGACGTCTAAATTGTGTGAACGTTAGCGAGCCGTTTTTGAAGATCAATAATGTTTCAACATATTTACACCTTTTTTCTTATAATATCGTTGCCATAATGTGATATTTATCTTATACCATGGTGCTTTTAAGCATGTTATGACTCCAACATATTATTTTACTTATGCATCTTTTTTTAAATAAAAAAAAATGTTAGAACCACATATCATATTCTATAGCATATTAGTTATACAGTGTATATTTTAGCTTTAATAATTTGTGGTGTGCATATAACAATTGTTTTTATCAATATTTTTGATGTGATAGTTATAATTGTAAAATAATAATTTCAAAGCAAATATTAACAAATTGGACCAGTGCATGGACCTAAATATATATAAGTTTTACTAAATCATTGCACATTACATTTTCTGTATGTTTTAAATGCATATTAATGCTTTAAAATAACAAATGTGTTTTATTATATTTTGCCATACAATATCCAGGGTAGAGAAAGATACATATTTGTATTTTTCTTTAAAGTAATCAATGATTAACATATGACAGTTATACCTGTGTTTTATGTACAAATAAAAGAAAAAAATAATTATCTATTTTTTTATTCAATAACCATAATTATTCTAATAACAACATAATCACTTCACAAGCTGTTTAAGTGCAGAAAAGACATCACTGGCCGTCAAATTTGTGAGGGGCATGCTTTGTTCTACTCCTTTCTCTGAAAAGAGCAAAAATTAGTTTAAAAGTTTAAAATTAAAATAAATCCTCATTATTAAATACTAAATACTGACTAATATACATGATATTTTTAAATGAAATTCAAATAATACCTAGTTATAATTTCAAATTCAAATAGGTATAATTTAAATATACATTATTCTACTTTTCTGTTATAAATATTATTATCTATGTTACTAGAAACTGTAATAGATAAATTTCTAATATCAAATTTCTACTAAAATTTGTAAGAACAAACTTAAATGCGGCACAGTTTATATATAATGCCCAAAACCTGAGCACTGGATAAACCACACAAGGATTCACTTGCTTCACAACCTCTATCTGAAAATTTAGATTGTATCAACACAAGATTGACCAACTTCTTGGTACTATCATTAATTATTTATTTAACACTATTGTGCAATAAACCAAGTACATAAAACAACAATTTTACAATAAACAAAAGCGCAAAGAGCGGCCTTATCACTGCAGTGATTTCTGCCAGGCAACCATGGGGAGGAAGGCAAAGTGGCGAGATATATTGATAAATAAAATATATCATAAATTATTGTATATTACAAAATGTTACTTATTCAATATTCTTGATGTGTTTTGTATTTATTCTTTAGAGGGTTTTTTAGTTCTACTCAAGAATCTGAGACATCAAGATATCACCTTAGGAATCTAATGCATTTACATAGATAGAATCATTGAGATAATATTACTACGTATGGAGGAGACACCACGAACAAAATCTGTGCGCCATTTTTTTGCTCTAACTAAGTTTTAAAAATTATTATCTAGTTAGGTACTTAACGATGAATGTTATTCCGTTGCACTTTTCCGTATTATTTGTATTATTTGTGCAATATCGTAACACACACGAAGGCATGTTTGATGCGTTTCACTTTAAAACCATTAAAAAATACCGCTCAACATACGTTACATGACGTATGTTGAGTGGAACATAAGTGATGTAGGCGGTGTCGTCTCCTATTAATATTATCTCAATGGATAGAATAGAAAAAAGGACACTTTAATGTAGAGTATCACAAACAGCGTGATTTTTCATGTATAAATAATTACCTACTCTTTTGAGTTTATTTTCAATAAGTTGGTACAATCATTATTTGTTTAAATTCAATAAGACTGCATACAACTTACCGTAACGAGCCCAAATGCGCGGTTGGATCCCATTGCATTCACGAATCAATATGGGGAAATTAGGATTCTGTTTCTTAATATTTACATAGTTCTTCTGAATAAATTCTCTGTAAATTAAAGTAATATTTATATGTTTATTTTTAATGCAAAAGACAGGTTATAGATGTTTATGTAACAGCTCTATTTATTATTATTGTTTTACCTTACGCCAGCTGATTGTGCGCTTGTTTGGCACAAGTGAATCCTTAGCTCTTTAAGACTTCCACCCAGACGGACAGCAGCCATGGCTATTTATTTTAGGATCGAATATAAGAAAATTGTATTCACCAAAAGCACAAAATTTTCAAGATTAGCTATCAATGTCTAATTGACAGTTCAAAACAATCTATTGACAACGAGATTGACAATGACAATTGACATTTACTTTCTTTTTTTTTTGTGTAATAATAATTTACTACCAACTCGGAGCAATTAACAAGCCTGGAGAAGTAACAATTAATTGAACAATAAAGCACTAGTTTGGCCTTTTTGGCTTATGGCAAAATGTCATGTGAAAAAAGAGGATAGATAAATGTCAGTTCGACAGTTTGAAATAACATGTGCTCATTTCAATTTGTTTTAGTGACCAGTCTGGTCACTAACGCATGGTGATTTTAATTATTGTTTTTGAAGTGAAAAACGTGTTTTCTAGTTTCTTAAGTTATTTTCTGAAAAGATAATTTACTAAAGATTACATGGCTTGTGTTGTTCACGGCTGCAAAAGCCGTAGTACTGGGAAATCGGATGAAGATTGGAATTTGTCTTTTCACAGGTTAGTGTTTTGATCAATTTTTTTGTTAATTGTATTATAAATAAGTAAATTTACGTTATTTTCATAATCATCTATGTTTTATCTAACCGTAATCATTGAAATAAAATCATAATCAGCTTAGTTTTTAGAAAAAATGCAAAATATAACTTCCATAGTGTTGTGCAATTATCGATACTTGAGTAGGTACGAAGTACTTCATTGATAATGACTGCTTTAGGTTAGGAGAAAAAAATAGGTATTTAAGTATGGATTTTATTGTTATTTGCAGGTTTCTGGCTTGAGAAAAATTAAAAGATGTTTGGGTTAAAGCTATAGCAAAGGGAAAATTGGAAGCCTTCAAAACATTCTCGGCCTTGTTCAAATCATTTCGAATCAGACGGGAAGAAAAGTAAAGTGCTTTGCAGAGATGCTGTGCCACAAGTTTAAGGTGGCATCTATTTTAAATAATAAATATTGTAATTTGTTAATTAAGTATCGAAATAAAATGTTGTAAAAAAAATTTTTAAATTTTATTTGTTTTATTTGAAGCAATTTATTTTAAACTTTTACCAATTTTTTCCTGTGGGAATGAGTTATTTTCCCGCGGTAAATTGTAGCCTATATGTTATTCTGATGTTTAATCTATAATATGTATAATTGTAAAGTTCCATAAAAACTCATTCAGTAGTTTTTTCGTGAAAGAATATCAAATGTCCATTCTTATATATTTTTGCTTTTATAATATTAGTAGGATACGATTATTGATTTGTAAAAAAATCAACCAGGTGGAAGTCAGATTCGCGCACGAAGGGTTCCGTATAATTCTATGAATGAATCTATAAAAACAGGAAAAAATACGTACCTTTTTACGAAACCATAAAAAACAATCGAAACCGAAATACCTAATAATATTTTTTTATAAATACCACTACCATACAATGCAAGGCAGTCAATACGCATCGTAAATGAATAATTCCAAATTAAACGAATCTTAAAATTTGAGACTACCAAGTACTCGGAGCAATTAACAAGCCTGGAGAAGTAACAATTAATTGAACGTTTCTTATATAGTGGCTCTCTTTTATTCAATACCCTAATTAATGCGATAGAAAGAGACAACACACTGTTATCGGCTTGGCATTCAAATCCACATGTAGCCACTTTTTGTTCTAAAAAGGTAGTGCTTGCCACTTTATCGAATACTAAAATATCGATAAATAAAAAAATTAAGTTATAAAATTGCTTGAAGATAATTTAAGATTCTTTTAATTTTGAATTATGGATAGGTAATTCCAAATTTTAAGATTCGTTTAATTTCGAATTATTCATTTACGATGCGTATTGCATTGTATGGTAGTGGTATTTATAAAAAAAATATTGTTAGGTATTTCGGTTTAGGTTGTTTTTTATGGTTTCGTAAAAAGGTACGTATTTTTTCCTGTTTTCATAGATTCATTCATAGAATTATACGGAACCCTTCGTGCGCGAATCTGACTTCCACCTGGTTGATCTTTTTACAAATCAATAATCGTATCCTACTAATATTATAAAAGCAAAAATATATAAGAATGGACATTTGATATTCTTTCACATAAAAACTACTGAATGAGTTTTTATGGAACTTTACAATTATACATATTACTAGCGGTCCGCCCCGGCTTCGCCCGTGGTACATATGAAAAATAGATGTTGGCCGATTCTCAGACTTACCCGATATGCACAGAAAATTTCATGAGAATCGGTCCACCCGTTTCGGAGGAGTATGCAGACTAACATTGTGACACGAGAATTTTATATATAAGATATATTATAGATTAAACATCAGAATAACATAGAGGCTACAATTTACCGCGGGAAAATAACTCATTCCCACAGGAAAAAATTGGTAAAAGTTTAAAATAAATTGCTTCAAATAAAACAAATAAAATTTTAAATTTTTTTTACAACATTTTATTTCGATACTTAATTAACAAATTACAATATTTATTATTTAAAATAGATGCCACCTTAAACTTGTGGCACAGCATCTCTGCAAAGCACTTTACGTTTCTTCCCGTCTGATTCGAAATGATTTGAACAAGGCCGAGAATGTTTTGAAGGCTTCCAATTTTCCCTGTGCTATAGCTTTAACCCAAACATCTTTTAATTTTTCTCAAGCCAGAAACCTGCAAATAACAATAAAATCCATACTTAAATACCTTTTTTTTTCTCCTAACCTAAAGGAGTCGTTTTCAAAATAATTGTACATTACTACAAAATGTTTGTCCCCCTAAAAAATCTTCGAAAAAAATATGGTTACGACTGAAATAAATCATTGTTAACGTTTTACAGACTAAACTTAAACATACTGCATATCATTTCTGATAAAAAGCAATGAATTGCGATTCAAATTCTTACATAAATTTAATGTGAAAATAAAGTAACAAAAAAAACTCCATACATTTTTTTAATGTCCCCTATGTGGACGACAATGAAAACCAATATTTTTATCAGAATTTTTGTATGAAACTTCCTATTTTTTTGTATCATAATTAAAAAGCAATGTTTGAAGTGTTATATCTGATATATTAAACTATTTAAATTACCTTAAATAAACGAAGAATGACATATTATAAAAATGTCCCTATCAATCGTTACAATTTCGTGACACTGATTTATTGACATAATTAACCAACTTCTTGTATCACAAAGAGGAGGAATCTAACTCTAATCATTGGCAACACTAGTCATGTCACGAAAAGTAAGGTCACATTAACGCGCCGCCATTTTGTTCGTCGTCCAGACACGGAAGAAGGCCTGTAGTGTGCTGTGCAAAAAATTTAGTTACATTTTCCTAACGACGTATTCTCAATAAAAGTAAGTACATTTTGAAGAATTGACCTACCGCACTTGTAATATACTTAAATTATGACTAGAGTAATAGATTACACTTTCAATCTAATGGTAAATGTGATTATGTTTTGTGTAAAAGTATTTCTTAGGTTATTTTTTACATGTTACTGACGAACAATTTCTTGACATTTAAATTGTAGACGGTAAAGCTGTGGTCTCATGCGTAAAGTATGAAAATAAGATATTAAAATGTGTGTTAAATTAATCTCTCAAGATTATTTTTTTGTAACTACAGGCCATACTTTTTTAAACCATGATGTAGGGTTAGTAAAGTCGGGCTTAGGGACTTGACTTTTCCTGGGATCTGATAACTTTTTTATAGTGAAAGCGGATCAGTGAGTCTTGGCCTCCAATTTTACAAGTGGTTTCTGATGGGGTAACGCTTGCCTTATTGCATTTAGTGTTGATCGCTTTTCCACCCACACGAGTGATGCTTACTTTTGTTTTTATTTTTATTCAAAATACATATATCCAACAGCTTTTTTTAGTTTTAGAATGCCGCTAACCGGTGCCGAACGGTAAAAAAGCAAAACCCTGAAAAATATGAAAAGAAAAGGAAAAAACACCTCGAGAAAGTGAAACAAAGACAAAGAAAAATATCAGATCTTAATGACAGTGAAAAAGAAGCTCGAAGACAAAAATGGAAAGAAGCTTATGATAGAAGAAAAAAAAAGGAAAAGCAAACAGAGAATTACAAAAATTGATTGTTTGTTGGTTATTTTGTAACTAAAAATATATATTTTTTAACTAGTGACTTCTTACTTTTTTATATGTAATATTACCTTATTCTGAATACAGCCTTACTTTTACAACTTCCTGACATTTCCTAACGAAACAGTTTACTGACAATTTCGTGACGTACAAATATTTTGAAAATGACCCAAAGCAGTCATTATCAATGAAGTACTTCGTACCTACTCAAGTATCGATAATTGCACAACACTATGGAAGTTATATTTTGCATTTTTTCTAAAAACTAAGCTGATTATGATTTCATTTCAATGATTAAGGTTAGATAAAACATAGATGATTATGAAAATAACGTAAATTAGCTTATTTATAATACAATTAACAAAAAAATTGATCAAAACACTAACCTGTGAAAAGACAAATTCCAATCTTCATCCGATTTCCCAGTACTACGGCTTTTACAGCCGTGAACAACACAAGCCATGTAATCTTTAGTAAATTATCTTTTCAGAAAATAACATAAGAAACTAGAAAACACGTTTTTCACTTCAAAAACAATAATTAAAATCACCATGCGTTAGTGACCAGACTGGTCACTAAAACAAATTTCAATGACTACATGTCATTTCAAACTATCGAACTGACATATATCTGTCCTCTTTTTTCGCATGACATTTTGCCATAAGCCAAAAAGGCCAAACTAGTGCTTTATTGTTCAATTAATTGTTACTTCTCCAGGCTTGATAATTGCTCCGAGACCAAGTAGGAATGGGTACCATAGACTATACATATTATTAATTATTTACTAGAGAATTATTAGGCATATATATACCTAATTACTAGGAAGTAGGAACATGGAGATTTTTCAGTACCTACTTGGACCTAGGTAATGAAAAATTTCCTTCAACAAATCCTCATCATACCTACTATATTAGATAGTACATTTTAATTACCGGTAAAACCTGCTAGCTTTGCCAACGGTTGCAGACTTTGCCATAGCCAACTTCTGAGGGAAAAAGTGTAGTCACATCTTAATATCAGTTTTTTGTCATGTATGCATGCCTTTATAGTAAAATTTATGAGTTAAATGGCAAAACCGAATGAGATGTGGCAGCCCAGCTTGTTTTTGAGATGTAATTTTCGGCGGTTACTTTTTTCGAATTTTGGCGGTATGAAACTTAGTGCTCCGGAACTTTTACAAAAACAAACGGGAAAAGCATTGCCTACGTAAGTATTTTTTTGATATTATGTTAACATAATGTTCTTTAGCTAAATAAAAGCTGATTTACTGTGCTACAAGCTACCTTTACTTCGCAATTGGTATTGGTAAATTCAACAACCCCAATCACAACGTCTGTGATGGTGACTTTGCCATGTTTTGTTGGAGGTTAGGGCTGCCACAAAATTTCTGATGAATATTTTATCAAGTTTAAAATAACAACAATTTTTATATTCAATCAAGATCATATAAATAAGAATTTGTCATTGTTTAAATCTTTTAGGAATGTCGTGTAATGTGTGATATTAAAAAAAAAGTTAGTTAGTTTAATGAATACTATTTTTTTTTGTTTTATTATGTAAAACAATTCAAAGTTAAGAAACTAACTAGAAGTAATTGATTATGTTTTTTTTTACTTTTACTAAATTGTTCCTACTTCGAAAACATTTTTATTTGACAACCCTAACCCTAACTTCTTCTTATATAGGAAATATTTTGGAAAGGTTGGTGAATTTGCCACCTTCTTAGAGAGTTAAATTAAAAGTGCTAAATAATATAAAGTTTTTACTTTATTTTACGGGATATAGGAAGAGTGCAAATATATTACTTTTTAACCTCATAAACTCCAAAAATTTCATTTTTTCTTTCATATGGCAAATTTACCAGAAGTGACAGCTAACTTTGCCATAATTGTTTTTATGCTTAAAATATTATAATTTACAAAAATGAAATAGATATTTAGTAATAATGTAAATTTTCATGAAATTTACTACGTCTAGGTGCAGGTTACTCATTACGTTTTCATACAATTATATTTTTTTAAAGCGAATCAAACTTTTTAACACATGAAAAAGTGGCAAAGTAAGCAGGTTTCACGGTATTTAAGTAATAGTCATTAAAATATCATCTAAAATATGATGTATTAAATTTACCTACACTTACCTCGAAAGTGTAAATTACGATTTAACGAGTTAATAAATTAGCCTTAATGTAAAAATATTAATAATCCGAATAGATTCCAGAATATATTTTTGGTTTTTATTTATGTTCTTATCAACTTGCTATTTAAATATACGTTTATTACGATTTTGTTAGCTCAAAACGATTTTTTTTTAATGGAGCGGGCGGTGTACTGATGAAGGTGATCACCGCCGCCCATAGCAATTGCAACGTTAGGTAACCTTGCGATTGTTTTGCCGGCCTTTGAGGGCGATATCTTCAAGAATAATATTATCAATGACTAGCGGTCCGCCCCGGCT
Organism: Colias philodice; assembly: GCF_061535455.1. Classification (NCBI taxonomy): domain Eukaryota; kingdom Metazoa; phylum Arthropoda; class Insecta; order Lepidoptera; family Pieridae; genus Colias; species Colias philodice. Next base: position 11,536,175 of record NC_143088.1, read on the forward strand.
TCGCCCGTGGTACATATTTCGCAATAAAAGGTAGCCAATGTTCTTTCTCAGGGTCTAAAGATTATCTGTGCCAAATTTCATCAAAATCGGTCCAGTAGTTTATGCGTGAAAACCATGCATACATACATACATACATACAAACCTTTATAATATTAGTATAGAATATAGATATGGTTCGTATATATAGCCATTACAGCGAATCAAATCGAATTAATTTGTCATGTAATAATTTTTTCAGACACAAATAATTTTTAGGAGACTTAGTAAGGTTGGGTCGCCTAAGATCGGATGTGACATAAGATCGGATGCATGGAATAACTCGCAAACTAGGCAATATTCTCTACTGCTACCAACACTACTAGATCCGCCATTTTGTTCTGCCCCTCTCTTCACTCTGCGGCCGGCCAGCGACCAGACGGGACGTGTACACAGGTGATTCAGCAGAAAAGGTGTATTTTGTGGCGAAAATCGTCGATCCGATCTTACCTACAAAATTTTGATGGCTCATTGTGGAGAGTACTTTCATTGCAATAATGTAATTAATTATTTTGGGGCAGAATTAGCGAATCCTCTTTCCATCTGTATACTTTGATTACGCCTAGGACGTTCACAACCCAAGATCCGATCTTCCCTCCCAATGCCGAAGATCGGACCGAAGTTTAGCTCTTGACTGCGCCTTATGCAATAATGCGCAATAATTTATATTTAACTATCCAATGACGCTATGACTATCAGACCTTAGGTACTGTAGTGTATGTGAGTGAAAGAGAGGGAAGTATTATGTCATCTCTTGCGCACGTGCAACGGTGACACCGCTCACACAGCTCAGTTGGCTGCAGGCGGTCGGAGCGAGAGGTCGTGTGCGTCTAAGAGTCGATAATAGGGAAGGACATACACTACATTTTTGGCGACGAGGTAAATCGGGAATAAATGTAAGTAATTTTTTGTTGATAATAAAAAAAAAAATTACAAAACAAACAAAAAAAGGGAGGAAATAGGTGTGCTGTGATAACTATTGAACTAATTATATCCACAGTCAAGTTACATCGAAGGGAATATTAAAGTTAATAATAATAGACACACATGCTTATTTTAATTATGATATTTTGTGCCGCTTACATAAAAAAAAAAATACCCGCACAAAGCAATAACATGTGCGTGCCTCCGCGCCGTAGAAAATGAAGGTTTCGTTTACATAAAGATTTAGCAAAACCTCTTAAATAATTGTAGCCAGACTATGATATATAAAAAGCTAGATACGTTACCCGCTCTCTATTTTGGCAAGAAAAAACTCAGCTAAGTGCCCGAGTTTCACTTAGTCACGCACCATTCAGCGTCGTGGCTGGACGTTCTTTTATATTTTAATCGGCAGTTGTTATTACGAAGTACATGAGTGAGACATGTATTATGTCTCGTGCGTGAGAGTAAAAGAGAGAACAACTGTATTGGTGATAATGCGTTAGTAAGTAGGTATGTATTAATAACGCTGTTTTTGTAGCCAGAAGGATAAAGTAGGTGTTGTAAAATGTTTCTCGTATACATAACTTCACTGATACCAAATACCAATGCATACGCGGGCTGTCTTTATTGCTCGAGCGTATGGTGCCTGTATGATAAATACACTGTACAGTGTACGGGTATACAGCTAGCGTCGTCCAGTATGTACTCACGTAGTCATTCATAGGACTGTAACTGCGTTAAGCGAGATTAATTTATGTGATATTTTGTTTAGTCGAGGCTGTAGATTATTATTTTGGGACATTTGATTACATATAAATTTATTAATACTGATATGTAAAAACCTGCTTAGAGGATTGGTTAAACATGATTAAATGAGCTAAGAAGGTTCGATTCCCGATCAGCTCAGAATAGATTTGTCTGGTTACAAAAAATATAATTATACCAAATACCCACTTATATCTTATTTTAATTACTCGATGTGAAGTTGCATGAGTATTATTTAAGATTATTCATTATTGCATAAAGAAGTAATTAATGGTTATCATCATGGTTATATCAGGAACGTAAGTTTCCTGGACAGGCTAATATAGTAACATTATGGAAGTTCTGATGTATGTGTTTCGATGGTGATGTGGACCACGACAAGGGATTTCTAAAGTTGTTGTTGTTAAGCTATAATTTTACAAGATGAAGCCTGACAAAAAAAGGGTAACGTCCGTGTACGTACTTTGAAATGTGTTACCAGATGATGCCTGGTAGTACAGGAAAAAAACGGGTGATGCCCGTGTGTACTTTGTACTGTGTTACCAGATAACGCCTGGTGGTCAAGAAAAATCGGGTGACGCCCGTGTGTATTTTGTAATGTTATACCAGATGATGATGCCTGGTAATGGAAAAAACAAAAATCGGGTGACGCCCGTATGTACTTTGTAATTTTATACCAGAGATGCCTGGTAGTCGTAATATAATTACAATACAGGTGATGCCTGTAGTGATGTGATACGGGTGATGCTCGTATAAAATGTTTATATTTTGGGTGATGCCGATATTGCGAATTCATGCACTTACATACGCGATTTTAAAAAAGATGTGATAGTTAGTCATCATTTCATAGTGTTTCTTCTAATATGGATTGTATCTTCGAAAATACTTACGGTTAGTATTGTTATCCAAATTAAAAATGGAATAACACAATTTTAAGAGTATAAATAATAAATGCTAAAATATTTACAGTAGGTAGTTTTTATTATTCATAATATCTAAAGGTGACTTAATATTTTCGTAAATTCATAGCAGATTTTGTTAAACAACGAAAGAATAATCATAATGATAACAATGCCTAAAATATCTGCGGTAGGTATTGCACATATTTTAACCGACAACTATAAAGTTAGTCAGGTTAAGTGATTGTATAATAATCATAAACAGAGTAAGGTAATAAAACAATGAATATTCGAAAACAAAAATAAATGGAATGAGAGACATACAGAGTAGTCTCAATATTCATTATTTCAAACTAGCCACCTGGCAGACGTTGTTATGCTCTTTCGCCATTTATCGGTTCGTTAAACGAATTGGAATATGAATATTATCCGGGTTGGTTAAGCCGATACGCGCCGCGCGCCGAGGTTTGAGTGTTACACTTGGCAACATATTTGGCTATTCATTTTTATTGTATATACATACTATGTGGCGTTGTAGGTGAGGTTGAAACAAAAAAAAATAATAATAAGAACTGCTCACCATACAGTCGACAATTAATTTAGTTAATTAATAAAATAAAATACAAATATCAGTAACAATAAGAGCCGTGGTGTGCCTAGGTCCAAACCCTCCGGTAGGGCTCTTACTGATATAGGTGGACGTAAGATGGAGTGCGCGTCTCGTTGCGAAGGCTAGGCGGTAGGGTGTCGTTAGGGTTGGTCGCTGAATTCCTTCAACAGGAATTAAGGAGCCGAAGCAAGCAAGACGTAGAAGGATTTCCTCAGCGGCAATCGTAGCAATGTCGAACTACTACTGAAGATGGGTCTTAAGCGGTATGTAGCAGCGTATGAGGTTCCTTATCGGAACGTGGCAAGGACGCGACAATTCCCTGCGCGGGAACGTTGCGGGTATGTAGAAGCTTTCTAAACGGAACGTAGCAGTAGTATAACACTACTCCCTCAGCGGAAATGTAGCACCCCGGTTTGGGGTTAGGTATAACACACTGTTAATCATTACATGTTGGAACGTTGAAAACGACTTTTACGTAATTTATACAATAATATACCGTGAAAGACAATAGTTGGACAATAGACAGTTGGCATAAAATATGAATCGTTAATTGTTAATAACTAGCAAACCTGGCGAAGTCCGTTTCGCACCAGAGACACCTTTTCCTTGTTATAAACCTCACGGAGCCCGAGACCTTTCCAACGAGTGCAAAGCCGTGGAAATCGGTTCGTGCGTTCTGGAGTTGTAGCGTCAGGAAGGAAAACCCGACTTATTTTTATATAGTAGATTACTTTGATACTTAGATAGTGTATAGTGACAAACAACCTGTCAAATATACACTTAAAATTTTTAGATAGATAATAAAGGTCAATTTCAAGACGAACATTTAATGTAAAATAAAAAATGGATCATAACCACATCATACCGCAAATATTGGTACCTATATGCAAGGTATATGTAAGAACCATGGTAAAATCATACACCATGTGTATCTAGTTATTACTATATTAATAACGACTGTTTTTAATTTAAAAACACCAATTTTATAATAGACGAGAAAATCAGCAACACAAACATCAACGTGAATAGTATTATAAAAGTCAATACACTAATAATTTTATTTACAAGTTTAAAAGTTATTAAGAATTTAATAAGATTTACAACGTAGTAATTCATATAAAATCCAAGTTTTAATGGTGGTTTGTAAGACTGGTCTGATTTCATATTCATAAAGTAGGTACTTACGACGTAATACATCTTTTAAGAGCTCATCTTTTGAACATTCAATATCGCACCTAATGCATTAACACCGCTGCGAAAAAATAATGGATATCGTACTAGAATGAATAAAAGATTATCAATTAAGAAATACGTTAAAGATTTCTTATCAAAGCAAAAAAAAAAAAAAGTGTATTATCGCGAAAAGGTCACCATTCGTGCCTTAGTCAGAATATAAATTCCAAGTATTAATCTCTACAATATTGAGGTGGTATAGTGGTATTGATTTCGAAATGCAAAATTGAATATTGTAAATTCAAGTTAATTAATTTTTATTGATTGTTACAGTTAAATTTGTATTACTGATTGTTACAGTTAACATTGTACAGTTAAAAAAAAAATAATATGTATCCAACTAAGTACTTATTTTCAGACCATTAATGTGTGATTAATGTCTAGCCACTATTATTGTCATTAAGTTATCTTTATCTTTTTCAAGTGGCTATTAAGTTGTCAGTAATACAAATACAAATGTTATCATAAGTAACAAATAAAAAAAAGTCATCAACAAAATGATACATTTTGATTCGTTTTAGGTTCGTTACATTTATTGAATTTTAAATACCTATGTGTTATTAATGTAATAACCATACAATGAACAACACCGCGTGTGTGTTGAGGTTACAATAAGAAGTATAAAAAAAGAAATACATTATTAATCACGCTTTACTAAATATTCATTATTGTATTGTCAATAAATTGTTGTAATATTGTCACTGAAGTTAAATCTGTACGGTTTGGGTAGGTCCTAAGCGAATCGAAAAGAATCGGTTGCATACAGTCATACGAACATACAGGTGAAGCTAAAAGCGGTTCAATAGAAGTCAATGGCACAGTATAGGTAGTATGATATTGTACTGTTGCAGAGCAAGCTCCACTAAGACTATAATTCTGTCAGAGTGGTTTATACCCGAAAGTTGGTATTTAAATAATTGACAATTATGAACCTTAACATTGTAATACTATGTATCTGTATGAATTAAATATTTTTAATGCGCTATAAAAAAGGCTGCCACTTTCTAGCCTCTAAACTATCGCCCAAAAATATATCATAAATCGCTTTATTACGATATGAAAGAGAGACGGACAAACGAAGAAATAAACAAATCTTCCTTGTGCCTAAGGATCATATGATAAGTTGTTGTTGCTTAATGAACCAATTATGTTTGGTTAAAATTTTGCCGTATAATATTTATTATATTATTTAGGGTACAGATATATATACATATTATATTACATTCCGATTTTATTAGGTATATTGAATTAAAATCGGAACATATATTGTTTTAGTAACGAAGTACATATATACAGAATATAGATATTAAATAATAACCGAGCATTTAAGTATGTACCCAGTCTATAGGCATTTCACTTGGTAATAATTGTACCGAAGTTTTACTTAGATTGTTACTAATCCAATTATAAGGTCTTTTGCAGCTATCGTTTATTTATAATTTTAATATGTGGGAAAATGCCGGTGTGTGATGCCGGTGCAGGTAAAGTGAATTAAATTATGCGTCAGAAGAAGCAGCATTCACCTCTTCTAAATGACCTGGAGTGCAGGTCATCATAAATACTGAGTGAAACATATCAACAAGGTAGTGCAATAGTCATGTAAGGAAAAAATAAAACAGGTACAGTACAGGTACAGTACAGGTACAGTTAGTCAAAAGTATAGTTAAGTTACAGAAGGAACATAGTTTAAACATTATACCTTACATATACATTAAGTTACTGAAAACGATTTCGTCCCATTGGTTAATAAATAAATGATGACTTAATAAACTTAAATATAAGTATACAACTTATTCATGATAGATTGTCGTATACTTAAATAAATTGTCATTATTGTTATTATAAATACCTACGTAAGATGTTACATTTCTATTTTCTATGATTTTGAAGGAGCGACCTTAGATTACAAAATAAAAGACAGATGGAGCGTTGCCGAACTAAACCGAATAATTTATCGTCATTTCCATAAAGCTATGTGTGCTGTCATTTCGCCGTTGCACTGTACGTACACGGTGCTTCTGTGTGGGTGTTATGTTACCAGATATTGAAAATTTTCCCAAAATTTTCCCCGACTTCGGAAGAAAGAGGGTTATGTTTTTCGAGTGTATGTATGTATGTATAATATTTCTTTGACACGCCCAGCAGTATAAACTGTTGGATCGATTTTGAGTTGTGACTTATGAGGTGTCATTGCAATCATCTGAATTATGAAGGTAGCTGTGGTGGTAGTGACGTAGGCTACATAAATTATTAGCAGTCATGTTTTAATTTTTATTTTAATATAAATTCGGGTTTTTGATATTATTTTATAATATTGTAAAAATTATTTTATCATATTAATTATACTAAAGTTATACATGGACAAAATAATTTTATTCAATTTTTATTAAATAAATTACATTAAATTTATTAAATAAATTACATTAAATAAAGTTTTTATTTTTCAAAACATATGAATGCGAATAGCGGTAGTTTTTAGTCGAGAATGCGGGACTTTTTATTTTCATCATATCCATCATGTGTTCACATGAATTAAATCGCAAGCGAAAACGACGCTTTTTATAAAAGTAACAAAAAAATGTATAATGCTTTTTAAAATAATCTAATAATGACCATGAACTTTTATTGCACTATACAAATAATCACATTCACGATCGAAAAATCCAACAGCACTACCCCGAATATCTTTTAACCATTTTACCCCTAAAAATGGCAAATTCATTTTCAAAATACTGGCAGCATACGTTGAAGTTTTGAATTCCTTCGTATTTGTAAAATTATTATTTGTATACAAAATTAAATAAGCCAAATAATCTACAGAAAATCTGTAAAACGATGTTTTATCTTTTTGTTTGTTTTCGGGTACAAGTTTTACAGCGTTTTAATATCACAAGACAGCATTTTTTTACTAAAATATCAAACCCCTTTTGACGTATTGCATGACACTAGAATCGCTATAGCACTAGCGGAGGAACGTATTCGTTTTTGATTTCGTATTTTCTTTGACAAGGGCGATGAATGATTGACATGCTCCATCTGTATTTTATTTTGTAATCTAAGGGAGCGACTATATGCCTATACATATATTCTTGCCGGCTCTTCTCTGTTGAGGCGGCTTTCCGAACCAGTGGTAAATTCATATTTTGTCCTTATATTGACGATTTTAAAATGTTTCTGGACGAGGTCTGGTTGATGAATGAAGGTTTGAGTTTGAAAAAATTATTAATTAATATCGATTTGAATACATATATTGTAAAAATTATTATAATTTTGAATATACATATACTTAATGTAGAAAAAAAAAAGAAAAAAAAATGAAAAGGAGAGATGTTGCATATAGATAGAATTATATTACTAGGCCAGGTGACACATTCTACTCTATCACTGGTATGGAGCGGACGTGTCCCTGAGTTGTGTTTACTAACTGATACTGGTGCTTAGGTATAGACTAACATACCCGAATAGAACATAATATTTTATTTAATAAAATTAATTGAACAAATTAAAAATTTCTAAAATAAAGGAGGGATGTAGTGTATGTGAGTGAAAGAGAGGGAAGTATTATGTCATCTCTTGCGCACGTGCAACGGTGACACCGCTCACACAGCTCAGTTGGCTGCAGGCGGTCGGAGCGAGAGGTCGTGTGCGTCTAAGAGTCGATAATAGGGAAGGACATACACTACAGGTACATTTTCATTATTTAGTCCTAGAACACGGAGGATAAAAGTTTGAGAAACTTAATTAGGATGAGGAGGGAAGACCGGACTAAAAAAACGCAATAAAAAAAAAAACTTCTTTGTCAAATTTTTTGAGGAATTTCCTGACTCAATCATTGATGCTCAATGTATGGACGTAAGTCCGGATGTTTTCCTAATGTTAACATTATTATTAAACGCATAGAAATGAAGATACTACATAGTCCGATCTTCGGCCGAACTGTTATTTTCTTCACTATGGTAAGTCGAAAAAAGTCTGCTTTTTAGGCTCTAAATTTGCTTAGATAGATAGCATCTACGCAAACCAAAAAATTAGGGGTTAAACAATATTTTTTTGTCATCAATTTACAGTTGACCGCAACAGAAAAACGACATCGAATCATGAGAAATAAAATAAAAAATACAGTACGTATAAAATTTTCGGCATATGCGTCCGATCTTAGGCGACCCAACCTTACCTAGGTAATTTAAAAGCAGGAGTTTTACACCTACAGAAAGTTTTAACGGGTCACCAAGTGCCTTCCGTATGTACCTTAACCGTTAAAGCAGCCCACTGTACGTTCGTAGATAACCATCAACCATGTTTATAGCAACTCGAATCGAACTTTTTTTAACATTAAACAAAAAAATATTTGGTACAAAAAATTACGTGATATAGGGGGTAGGGGCCTAAAAAATAAAAAAAAAATCATTGAAGGAGGGAGAAAATATGTTTCACTAAATGTGTATGAATAAAGGATTTTATTTGTAAGTACATAAGGATGAAAGCCGATTGTAACATCTCACTCCCCTCCCCATATAAAAATAAAAAGCAACCAGTCTTTTATTTAACAATTTATTTCAATTAATACTCCATACATCAATTTTATCTTTTGTACATTTAACTAAGTACCAAACTCGATATTACTCTAAAAGCTGATTCCCCTAACATTATAGTAATGTTAACATTTTAAAATTAACACTTCAAAAAATCAGCAAACAGTAATTTAGTACAAAATGTCGCTATTGTTTAATATTTGTTCATATTGTAACATTATTTCATGAATATTTAGAATAAAACAAGGCTCATGAATTTTAACAATTATTATTATTACTTAAATGTCATTTAGAATTTTTACTAAGTTATTAATACAATAAAGACAAAGTTATCATTGCACTGAATATAAGCAGGTTATAAAAATATATTTCTATTTGGACAATTAAATTATGCATTAAAAATAATTGAAATCACAACAAATTAAAAAAATTAGGCATTTAACATTACTCTCCCGACTGTTAAATAAAAAAGTGAAGGAAATACTAAACTTTAATTGTAATAAAAAAGAAAAATTAATATCATTATTATATATATACATATTTACATCTTAATTTAAAATCTTCACAGATTAGTTACACTATCAGTAACGTGATTAAAATCTTTTGAAAAATTCGAAAAATCACCTACTATTAATTGAAAAACGAAAACTTCAAGCTAAGTATTTGAACTGATTTATCGGATCTAGTCAATTGTCTAACGGACGAAAGTCGGAGGCTATGTACACTCTTGTGAACTCGTGCTAGAGGAAGCATCGACGTTACACGGTCAGCTACATAAGTCGAAAACGATGATTATTGCGATCCATTCGACCGTGCATAGCTCGAGACTGTACAGAACGAAGCATGACAATAGCGACCAAATGTATGAACTGAAACGCCTGACTAAGCTTCTTCTAGTTTCCGTAATGTGTGTTGTTGCTTCGTTCTGCCGTCGGTAAAGTATCAGCTAGCCGGACGCAGGCTCTAGAGCTTTGACCCCATCCGCGGTTAGTTCATTCTTTTGACACCACTCTACGAAGTCATCAATGAGGACCGGCCAGGCTCCTTCTGCGTCATAATTGCTCATTCCATCATCTATTTGTGTTGCAAAATCTAATAGTAAGTTCCAGGTGTCTTTTGGTATAGATCTTTTATGATGCTCCTGAAAATATAAAAATAGTTTTTAGATGTATGGATCATTGGATCATTGGGGTTCTCAATTAGTAATCCATAGCAGATAGCAGATTGAAAAAAATAATAATATAGGAATAAATGCAGTAAAGGGAAATTTGCTGTTCAGAAAACAGTTATTCATAGTCAAAGACATAGTCAACAATCATTAAAATATGTAATGCAGAAATTATTGTAAGGTGGGGAAAGTGCTTGTGCATATCTATATTATGGAGTTAAGGATACCAGTCACATTTAGACATCTTTTATGGTAAGTAAAAGTGTATTGAGTGAAAAATATACTACCTGAATTGTCATATTTAAAAATTCTACCTGATTTTACCTGAATTACTTGCTGAAATTTCTACCTGAATTTCTGTTTTTAGTGGTTTTTAAAATATGTAACATTAGATAAAACATTGCACCAAATTTAATTCATCATTTGATTTCTTACTGACAACAAACTTGAAGACTTATGAAAAAAAAAATTGATATAATATAATATAACAACTTGTTTCATTTGCAGGAAATTTATATTTTGTACAAGTAAAATAATTTTTAACATTGGTTAAGTTGTTTCAAAGTTGAATCATAAGAACTCATTTCTTCCAATTGAATCTTTCCGTTTTATATTTTTACAGTTGCATGTATGACTCATTGTATTCAAAGAAATTTTATATGATGTCAGTAAAAATTAGCATCATTTAAAGGTTTGATAGATTTCTCTTTTTATTTGTATACTGACTGTTTAAATATATTACTACCTGATTCCTGTTTAATTTACATTAAAATTAAATATTAAGCTATTGCATAGCTTCTATCGCGGGCCTTGAGCGCGGGGACCGAATCCAGAAATTCCGTAACGAAAAAAAACCTCACGCTCCCCACTCCGACGGGCGCGGAGGTGTGGCTTGAAGGCATAGCATGCAATAGCTTTACAGCGGCAGTCCCCGAGTGCCACACATCTTTCTTATATTTGTTTCGTCATATTATAGGTACTAGTTTTAAAAAAAAATTGTATATGACTAATGTAATAGATATTAGTCAGATATTGAATGATTTCATCAAATTCTATTGATTTTATATATTTATATGATATTTTCATGAATAAATATGGTATAATAGAGCAAATACAAGATAATTCAAAAGGAAATTCAAACAATAATGCACAATCTTTATCTACACATATCAATTGTTTTATGTCAACTAAATTCCCACATTATCTGAATGTTTATATTCATTCAATATCATTTGCAAGTCGTCCGTATCTTTTGAGTTTATGATATACATTTATAGTAGGTTAATCCTCTCTCTTTGATAAGTCTCTAGTAAATATATAAATTAAAAACATACATACCGTGAGAAATTTACACCACGCGTCGAGGAACTTAAATCTCCCACGGAGCACAATATTCCAATAAGCTATCGCCATGTCTAATTCCAATCCTTTTTGACCCGGATTTTTTGCATAGTTGAAAGTAAAGTGATAGAAATCTTTAAATTTATTTGGGTCTTTTATTTCTGTTTCCAGTGTCGGTAATTTCGCTTTTAATTTATCTATACTATCAACACTGAGTTCTATAAGCCCTGTTGTGAATTCCTCTTTCGTGAACTCGCATTGCACAGCAGCTTTACACTTCCAAGCTATAATTAGGATTAAAATTGACTCAGGACTTAAATTTAGGTCTTCTAGGAACTTCATAACACCGTCAACAGTAATTTTATCGTTCTCTTGCTGGTCTCTGTACTTATTGAATAACTGATCAACTTTTTTCCTATCCACTAACGCTTTTGAAGAGTCTTTGTAGTACGCATCTGGATTTTGAAAATAATTGTCACTAGCCAAGTCCAATTTCCAATCATTTTGCGAAAGGCAAAATATTGCCGTACTCTCCGTTGTTTGCGTGAAAGCGACAAATTTTTTCACTTTATCTCTCTGTGATGATTTTAATTTATTCTGAAAAGAAAACGCAGTAATGTCATAACCTTAGTTTTATGCTTAGCTGTCAAATAAAATTTGCTTATTGGAAAAGTTATATGCTGAGCATTGAAAATAATATGATAATTCATTCATAAAATATGTTTACAAACCATTTTTGCAAAACTTTTTTTATTATTGTCTAAAACTTTCACCAAATTCGCTATTGTTTCGACATCGGAACCTCTCGTTAGAGAGTAGTATATTCTTTGATCGGAACCGTAGAGGGAGAATGTACTAGAGACGACATCGGCGTATACCCGAACGAGATGGCGAATCCTTACGTCAATGTTGCCAACTATTACAAAAACTTTTTATCCGAAAAACTGGCAAAATATCTATAAATGTTTGGGTATTTTTTTGTAAGATAGGTTTATGAAGAAAAAGACAGATTTGAAAAGATTTTGTTATTTATTAACTTAACTAGCGACCCGCCCCGGCTTCGCACGGGTGCAATGCTGATACTAAATAGTAAATACACTACAGAAAAACTGTGAACGTTGTATATAAAAACATAGCGGCCCGCTCCGGCTTCGCACGGGTATAAAATATATAGCCGGGCGGCCGGCCGGTACAAGCGCGGATCCAGGGGGGGGGGTCATGGGGGTCATGGGCCATGCCCCCCCCTGGGCCATGTGCACGACCTAAGTGGACCACTAATTTAATATTAACTTTTGAAATTAACAAAGTAATATTGTTCAACATGATTTTTTATTAACTTTTGAAACATAAAAGTAATATTATAGAACAATGAAATCAATTTCAAACGGAAGAGAATATAGGTAACAAAAATTAGAGGAAAAGTTATTTACGATCGATCTGAGATCGGGATTAAAAAAACTATAACTGCGGAATAAAGTTTAATGGTAAAGTTGTAGGTATTTAAAATATTTATTACAACTTTTGCTTTTACACTTCTCGCAATTAACCACAAATATCGAAATATCCCAGTTCATATATTTTTTATAAAAAAACAAGGCTAAAGTTTAGATATCATTTCAATCAATGGTAAATAATAATAGAAAATACAGTAAAATTAGGACAAAAAAGGTCAAGTGCGAGTCGGACTCGCGCACCGAGGGCTTCGAACAAACCTAATTGTTTTATTATGTTGTATCTTTAAATGTTGCTTGTAGCAATTTTTTCTTTGTCTGTGCTATAGGACGTAGGGAGTACCTTGTAGGTTGTGATTCCCTTGCAAGTAGTTGCTAGTTTCAGAATATGCGGTTTTAATTGCTATTTCTTCTGATTCAGATTCAAATTGAATTTGAATCAGAAGACAGAATAATATCTTATAAAACAGATACGGGAATAATTACGAAAAACATGAATTTTTTATTACATTATATAAAAAAAAAAAATTAATCTTATAACCCCTTTACTCATGAACGCAAATGTAATGTAGGTATTCAATAATTGATATTCACATCAAAAACTTAGGTCTATTATACCTTTAAGCAGTAATAAAATCAAATTTCTATGTCAACGCAATTAGAAGATACAGCCGTAAATGTAGTCTAATAAAAACGTACTGGAAATAGTTCAAATTAAAAGCAAATTAAACGAAATACATTTATTTGAAAATGAACAGCAAAATGACGGTAGAAATAAATGGGCAGAGGGTCCGCGATAATGTGCGCGCGAGTAGCAGACGAAAATGGACGACTCCGCCGCTCGTTCGTTCTTATAAAGGCGCGCCGCACCGCGGTGAGGAAGGCGCGGGGGGTGGCCTTCCGGATTTTACTCCAACACCGCCTCTCCTGACGGGGCAGGGTCCTCGCTGCCTTCAGTGGCAGCTGCAGCTCGTGTGGAAGGGCCAGCTTCGCAGTCTTCAGCGTTATGATGTGCATCGTAACCTGGAATATACAAAAAAACCGACATTGAAAAAAAAAATACTTAAACCAATGCAAATGAGGAAAGCTGAACCGGAAAACCGAACCGTGTAACAAACTTTACACAAACATTAACATTTAATATTAAAAAAACATTTCACGATTTTGGGGAAAATTTTACCCTGTACTGGTATCCCTAATGTTAATCACATGATTATACCATAAATTTGAAACTACGTAAAAACAAATGGCGTCCTGAACAACAAGAACACTTCGTAATTTAGTCGGATAACACAAAAAAATGTTTACGTCTATTTCGATGAAAATATTATATATTTGTAGATAATTTCACATTAGAGTTAATGAAAATGTATCAACTATATCCAGTTCTATAAAACAATATACTTCAAATAAGTTTACTTACGTGTGAAAGGTAATATTTGGTAATCTTCGTTCCGGCCGATTTTTACAACCAATCACACTACAACGCACCATATTTTCACTTAAAGTCGGATTAAAACAGATCACTGTCAACGTTTATTAAACTTTGAAGTCACATAACAGCGAGAAAAAACAGAAAACTAGCAAAACAATGGACTGTAGCCGCTTGTTTGGGACAAACTGCCTTTGTCCCCAACAAAAGAAATCGCATAACATGAGAGAAACAAAAAACAATGTTTCTGTCTCTCTTGCTCTTAGCTTTATAGTCATAAGTGTATTTCTCTCACGCATTCCTTGTCATTTTAGTGCCTCCTCTATGGTTCATTCTCACTCTACGATCGGAACTAAACGAAATAACAACCATAGACTCTTTTTAATATTTTTAATTTACAAATGGTGACCATAAGCTATGGCTTTTGAACTTATATGTTTAAAACAATTACTTATTATTTTATAATATTTCAATAGCAAAACTATATCAGAAATTTAAACATACGAGTTGAAATTGTATGACTATTATCATTATTAAATGAATAATTATCGTAAATTAAATTTATTATTCTGCATAATTAGAACAGCTGATTTTGACAGTGACAAATGAAAAATTAAAATCGCGTTTGTAAAGGTTATCCATTTGTTTTGGATTAGATTTTATTTAAATTATAAATATATAGGTATATTAAGTGTGTATGTATCTACGTAGGATATACAGTTGAAATATGTGGTCTTATCTATACAGACGAGTGGTTTTTACATCGAAAAACAAGTTATTACGGAGCCTCGCAACTGAAGTGCCGAGAGTTAGATTTGCTCCTAGTCCCACTGGTTATTTACATTTAGGTGGTTTAAGGACAGCTTTGTACAATTATTTGTTTGCTAAATCTCGAGGTGGGGTATTTATATTGCGAATAGAAGACACTGACCAGAGTCGTAAGGTCGAGGGGTCGATTGAGGCACTTATAGATGACTTGGACTGGTCAGGCATCGAATGCCATGAAGGACCGAACAGGGGTGGTAAATATGGGCCCTATGTACAAAGTGAGCGCTTACATATATATCAGTAAGTAAGGTATTGATATTTTCGTAAATTTAATACAGGCTGTTCAAAATTTTGTAAATGCATAGATTTCTTTATTTTTAAGAGTAGATGTAAAGTTAATGCACCTTCGAAGCTTAAATAGATGTCGATAAACTTGCTAGTATTATGTTATTATAATTAATAATTGTATTAGAGTAATTTTTATTCTGATTCTACAATTCATATTTGTATATTGTGTGTTCTGGTATTCTGGAGTCTTAAAATTACTAAACACTGTGATTTACACTTGCAGGGAATACATCAATAAATTATTAGAAAATGGTTCAGCATACAAATGCTTTTGTACTGAACGCAGATTAAATATATTAAAAAGAGATGCTATAAGGCATCAGCGAATACCTAAATATGATAATAAGTGTAGGAGTCTTTCTGGTGATGTTATAAAAGAGAAGATTCGAGCTGGGACTCCTTATTGTATTAGATTTAAGGTCTGTTATCCTACTTCTACACTAATATTATAAAGAGGAAAACTTTGTTTGTTTGTTTGATTGTAATGAATAGGCTCATAAACTACTGGACCGATTTTAAAAATTCTTTCACCATTCGAAAGCTACATTATCCACGAGTAATATAGGCTATATATTATCACGACCAACAGGAGCGACGGAGAAGCCACGCGGGTGAAACCGCGCGGCACAGCTAGTATAATATAAATGTATTTGTGAGGTTGTATGTATGTTTATTACTCTTTTGTGGTAAAACCACTGAATGTATTTTAATAATGCTATGTAGTTTATGTACCAAAATAACACATAAGCTTAACAAAATCTAGGGATATTTTGTATTATACAAATCTTATAAAATCTATGAAGAATTTTGTGATATTGAAAATTGAAGAAATATAGGCCATTTTAAGGTCTTTAATACAAAATAAAAACATTTCATGTTATTATTTACATTGTTTATTATTTACACTAAAAATGTTAATTTTTTCTCACCAAGGTGGGAAATTTGGATGATAAAGAGCTTCATTTCTTTTAGATATATGTACAATAATATAAAAATGAAACCCGTTTCGCGTTGTCACGGCATTACGCGTGAACGGGTGGACCGATTTCGATAATTCTTTTTTTATTATATCCCTTGTATATCCCTTGAAGTACGAGCATGGTTCTTATGTAGAGAAAACGTAAATATGTACCACGGGCGAAGCCGAGGCGGACCGCTAGTGTACAATAAAAAATATCCCTAGACTTTGTTGATGTGTGTATGCTGTCTAATGTTAATTATATGGTTATGCTTTTGCATTAAAAAATAGGGAGGTAAGGATAAGGAAAGGTCTTAATTAAAAGCAATTTTTATTTTCATTTCTTTATTTTAACCTTTATTTCTGATCAAAACTGTGAACACATGGCTGAGAGGCTAGGTGTTGCCCCGGTTTGGCAAAAAGACGAAATCCTGCCTTGTGATCGCATTTTAAACATTTTTTTTTTAAATCAGCTATCATCCGACTGCCAAGCTTTCGAAGATATGGTGTTCGGTGGTATAGCGTACGACGTCTCCATGAACGAAGGTGACCCAGTTCTGATGAAGAGCGATGGCTTCCCAACGTACCACTTCGCTAATGTTGTTGATGATCACTTGATGGGTATCACGCATGTACTGCGAGGGGTTGAGTGGCAGATATCGACGACCAAGCATTTGTTGATTTATAGGTAAGATTATTAATTAAATATTATATGATTATTTATTTGTTATTGTTGAAATTTTTAAATTACGTAGAAAAATAACTAATACCTATGAATGAGGTTGCTTAAATTTTTTTAACATTATGTCACTTGAAATTTACATGATTTTAGAAGACAAATGTAGTATAATAATATTATGCCGTTCCATTTTTTCTAAGGTTGTATTTTTTCAATTTTTTTCAAATCCAGTCGGTAGCAAATGATCATGGAAAAGACAGATTAGGCCGACCTCACTTTAAAGCCTATTTGAATTCAGATTCTTAATTCAGCATCTGATTTTCGGAAGTGTGCATCAGACAGTATTAAAATTAATTAAAATGATAGGAAAATAAACTTCATTTTGCAGCACAACTAAGACGATTCATAATCTAAAAACCGGTGTTTGCTCTTTAGAAATGTATGGAGTACATGTGCTCTGAATTTAGAATTTGAAATTTTCAGACCCGTATTTAAGATCGCTCGACTGACTGAATTCCGTCTGAAAAATTAGGAATCAGCAGTGAAATTGCTTCATTTAATTTCTGTGCTTTCTGAATTCAGATTCCGAATTAAGATTCTGAACTCCAGAAACACTGTTTTTTATAAGAAATTATTTTACCATCGAAATACAATTAAACAGAAAAAATATTCACGAAAATGTTTTAACACAGAGCATTCGGTTGGACTCCGCCACAATTTGGTCACTTACCGCTCATTGTAAATGCGGATGGAACCAAACTTAGTAAACGACAGAGTGATGTAAGAGTAGAGGATTATAAGAAGAAAGGTAATAAGTTTTTTCCTTAATGCATGCAATTTATTCTTTAGGTGAGATAAATTTCCTTTTTTTATACATAATACATATTTCATTAATATTTTTACTACCTTTTTTTACTACCTTTCTTTTATATTTACAGACAGACAGACTATAATTTTTTTTACAGTTTTATTTCATCGAGCCAAATAGTGAGTACTATTGTCTATAATACAGATTATATTCTTTATTGTCTCTCACTATTTGTCTCGATGAAATAAAACTTGAAAGCTTAACAGATTACAGACATGCATTTGTAATAAGTAGGGATTGTAATTTGTTGAGTATCAAGAAAAAAATAAAAAGATGTATTTGTTTCAGGGATATATCCTCTTGCTCTAGTAAACTACATAACATTGTCGGGCGGTGGGTTTGACCATGTGCCCGGGGAAGGAGTGAGGCTGAAAACTATAGATGAATTAGCTGCTGAAGTAAGTATTAATAAAGTTATTTCAAATTGTAATTTGTTAAGTTTTAAAGACAAAAATATATTTAATAGCATTGACGAAAATTAAATAACGTGACTTACAATCACGGTCTAAAATTGTCCAAAGCAAAAGTCTGCCTACGCATGCAGGCAGAGTTTTCTAATGAGAGATAGGTAATAGATATTGAACGTTACTGCCACGAAATAAAGTGTTAATTTCAATTAATGTTTTATACAGCCCGGCTCAGACATTTTTTGACATTTTATTGGGCGATTACTAGTCATAGTTAAGTGCGTCAATGTTTTGTTGAACACGAATCTTTTAGATATTTATATAATATATTTTAGAATAATTTAGATTTTAGAGTATATATTAAATTTCAAAATGCGTTTTACCAAAAAAATAATTTACACATTTTTATGAACAGTTCCAGACGGAAAAAATATCGTCTCACCCAAGTCGCTTAAACCCAGATCTACTCGAAGAATGTAATAGATTGGAAATAAAACGACAATTAAAAGACGAAAATCTTACTAAAAACTTAGTGGAAAGATTACAAATGCTTATAAAAGAAAAGTTCCACCACCAGAATTTAAATATAACAGAGGACCATATAAGGACAGTTTTGTTGTGGGCAACATCCAGGATAACAAGAATAGAAGATTTGGTTTCAAACAAATTCGCATTTCTATGGATTCTTCCGCAAAATAAAACAGAAATAGACACACAATTATTTCATAAATTAATACAGAATTTGGAGGATTTGCAAAACTTTGATGAAACTTCAATAAAGGGGAATTTACGGGAATTTTCTACAGTGAATGGCATTAAGTTCCCCGCGTTAATGAAAATGTTGAGATCCGTTTTAAGCGGGCTGAGCGAGGGACCGGGTGTAGCGGAAATGATGCAGTTGTTGGGTAAACGACAGTCGTTAGAAAGAATAAAGGCAGTTATGAGATAATCTTTGTTTTATTCTGTATCCATATTAGGTGTTATTTCAGATTGTTGACTAATGCATCTTTTAATATTTTTATCCGACATGAGTTCACTGATAGCTCGAATATTCAAGACAAAACTAATTTTTCAATACAAATCAAGGAACTATCATCTCAAATCTAAGGAACTATCCTTAGACCATCATGTTTATCCACATAAAAATAAACTCTTCAGCTTTATAATATACTAGCTCGCCCGCTGTCTAAAACCTAATAAATTACATATATACTAAAACCTTCCTCTTGAATCAATTTATTATCTATAAAAAAACCGCATCAAAATCCGATGCGTAGTTTTAAAGATTTAAACATACAAAGGGACATAGGGAAATAGGGACAGAGAAAGCGACTTAGTTTTATACTATGTATTGAAGCGTAAGGATATTTTAGGATAAATAAAAATCAAAGCAATGAGTAACAGTATAATTTATTGAATTCCCAAATATAAATTAGAGAAAATACACGATAATCTGATTCAAAATTTAATATCAACAAGTTCGCACGCACACAAACAGTAAAGATAAGTAGAAAAATTATTAAAAAATCGTTATAGGTGTATTGTTTATTAAAAGTAATTATGCTTTCACAGAATTTTGTCTATGGTTTTGGGTATCGATATTTAACCTGTATCTAATCTTGTTCACTTGTTGTTTTTTAAATCAACATAATAGTTTGACATGATTATTTTAGTTTTATAATACATGGACAGACTGGTAATATTAAACAATACACCTATAAACATTACGGTTTATTCACAAAAACTTACCAAAATGATGAGACAAGTTAAAATCTTGAACAATTTGATTTTAATTATTAATTATTGACTTAAATATCGAAGCGTATTTTTACTCCACACTTATAATTATTACATATTTAATAATCCTAAAGAAATACTTTAAAGGATGCGACGAAATAAATAAAAATAATATTGCGATCGACACAGTGCTTCCTTTTTTGCAGTGAACATTTACAATAAACACTTAACCTAAAGAAACCATTAAAACTTAAATTTATAAATAATATTGAGCAAATTAACACCAAAATTGTGAAACAATAACAAAACAATACAATCATGTGCACTTAATTAAAAATAGATTAATAAAATTATATAACACACGTTAATAGCACAAAAATAAATAATTACCACAATCAGTCTTTACATTAGTGAAAGTACATGAGATTTAAATATACATTAACATTTAACATACAGTGTATAGATTTAATGAAAAGAAAAGGAAATATTTCATTGTCTATGGTATTCCATATAAGTATTAGATATTCTGTTCAAATGACGTTTCACGCATATCAGTCTGTCAAAAAAATAGCGGGCTTTTTATGCGTGGCGTTTTTAGGCGTGTAACTTTGTCATCTTTTGTCATACAATATAACATTAACATAGCTGGCTCGATCAGTGAAATATTTCCTTTAGGTACTTCCCAATTTTATAAAATGAAAAACATTTGAATAAGACACTGATAAAGAATACAACACCTACCTAAATAACGTATTGATATGAATATTTTATACAATATTTAAAATTATTGAAAATGTTTCAATTACACCTCAACTATTTGAGTAATTATAGAGTGAGAAATAAAAATGGGATAGACTTGTTTGGATACATAAAGTTTGTTATTGAATTTATTCAAATGTTTAGATAAATTAAAGTAATATAACAATTTTATTTTAAATTATGCGATGACAATACATTTTAAAGGTAATATACCTTAAACATTATAATAAAACGATTAATAATTTACATTCACGACGTCTCTTCACATTCTATCACCATAGACAAAACAAATTTCTTAATTAAAAAAATCAATTCACACACAAAAAGGATATTGAAAAGATCGATATATTTAATTTATTACCTATCAATTCACGAAGATTATGTTTTTTCTAGAATATTAGATAGTAATTCATCATTCGAATATAAGTAAGTACTAAATGTTCTAAGGCATTGCCGCGTTTGGCGGCGGAGTAAAGGACTAGGTTATGTTAAGTTTGTAAGGCTAATATAAATGCTATATAAATATAAGTATAGACATACGATTCTCGTACATTCGTCTTGAGTATAAGTAGAAATAACTCCTCAAAGGTATATTTATAAAAACACCTATAAGGCAGATCCTTTAGGGGGCGATCGCGGTGGATTTAAACAGATTATATTATATAAAATACAAGAACAAAAGATGCTTTTAGGTATATAAATGATGTAAGAGATTACACAATAAAAGATTGAAATAGTCTTTCATTGGGATAAAATCAGAAACTGCTAGATCCAACACGATCACCTTATAACTACATATTAAAAAACGAGAGATCACATTTTATGTTAAAAGAGAGTTTATATTTATTTATTATATTAATAATTGTCACGTAGACATAAGATGTTGGGATTGCTTGTTTTTATTTAGAATCAAGAATAAGACACCTACAGTAAACTATCTAATAATAAAATTGAACTTACTATTGCGCATAGAATCCTACTACTAAACAATTTGAATATCTGTCTATATATCTATGACTACTTTTAATATTTAACTACGTTTCCTTTTGTCTATATTGGATTGTCCCAACATTACGATCTTTGTGAGTAAATAATGTTATCTATTGTGAGTAAATAATATTATCTATAAAAATATTTCATAATAAACTAAATGTGATTGGTTCTATGGTTTAGTGTTTTTTTAGGGTTCCGTACCCAAAGGATAAAACAGGACCTGTACTGAGACTTCATTGTCTGCTGTCTGTCTGACTGTCCAGGCTGTATCTCATAAACCGTGATAGCTAGAAAGCTGAAATTTTCACAAATGATGTAATTTCGCTGCCGCTATAACAACAAATACTAAAAATTAATAAAAGTCAAATATACAGGGGGTCCCCATAGTACGGAACCTTTCGTTTGCGAGTCCAAGTCGCACTTGGCCGGTTTTTTATTTTAATAGGAGTAAACTGAATTTATTATTAATTTTACTTTGCCCGGGTAAAAATAACGGAGTAAAAAATACAAGGTTATTTTTTCACAAAGATCGTATTGTAGAGTTTAAATTATTCTTAAATTATTAAATCAAAAACAAGAATTTGTTATTAAATCTACTATTGTTATATTTAAACATTCAATTAAGTAATTAAAATTTTTAAAATTTATTTTATTGCGCATGCAGAGAATTCGTCAAAAATTACCTTTAAAAAGATTTATTGCTATTTGACGAAATGAGATTGCAATTAAACAGTTATTGTAGCCTAATTATTAAAATAATTAACGCTATTGTATTATATCTATTACAATTATTAATTTGCGTAAGCATGCATTGGAAAATCGGTTTCACAGTTAACATTTAGAAGTATTTTAATTTGTAAATATACAATAAATACTATACTTATTATTTGAAACATTAAAAAGTCACCTGTATGAACTGTTGATGCTTTATTTTTGAGTAATTACAGATATTCGAAAAAGTCATAAATAAACTTAGATATTATTTGAAAATATTAAGGTACAAAATAATACTAGACAACACATTATTTTAGCACAAGATATAAGAACTTATCTTGTGCTAAAATAATGTGTAACACAATATAATATGTGTCTAACCCCTCGTTTTCACCAAGAAACAAGTTAAATACTAGTTTGATACAAAACTTGTAGAATACTTTTCAAAACATAATTATTTATTTTACACATGTATTGAGACTGTCTCAAACATTCTTTCGTTCATACTTTGTAGCCAACAAGTATTTATACAAGTATAAAACACATTTGCGTTTACACTGAAGTCTGTGACATGGTAGAACTTGTCTGATCCATTGATAGCGTTCTCACCTACAAAACACAGTCGTGGTTTAGATAAGTATTGTTTATTTTATTGCAATTTCTGTATAATACTAGTAACAAACAAGTTTTAAACTTTATCCATGTTTGTTGGATAAAGTTTTCAACATACATACATATCACAAGTTTTTTTTTTAGAAATTATAAAAGTTAGGTACGACTGAATTTGTCTCGAATTCTACAAGTATTGCTACAACAAAAACAAGAGATCATAAACATGTAGGCAACTTAGATCAGGCAACTAGAAGTTTTCAACCAACAAGTTTCATATAAGTTATCCTACATGTATCAAATTTTGTATACAACATGTTTTACACATGTCTATGAGAAACGAAAACATTGCATCAAATTTGTAAAATACATGTATTATACTTTGGTGAAAACGAGGGGTAACAACGTTTATGAACACTGAACATCAAGATTTTAAAAGTAAATTTATCACATTTATTCCCTTGAACAATTACATATTATTAATAGTAAGTGTAAGGCCGTTCGCTCATGGAGCTACTCAAAAAGAACTAGTCACAAACTCAAATTACTAACGAGTTGCCTGAGCGTCACAGCCCATACATGTTCTATGGAGATTCGCACACGACGCGACTAGTTACTAACTGGTGAGTAACGCGTTAGCAACAAATCACGCGCGACGCGTCGTGTCGGTCTCCACGCTACTGGTTTCCCGAGTTTCTTTGTTTTTTATGATAAAAATGAACGAGCAAACATTGACAAGTGACTGAAACCTTATAACTTGAGTAGCGTTGTATGCGAGATACAATTTGTAACTGGTTTGTAATCGTAATTACTGATTAGTTCAGTCATTTTTGAGTAGCTCCATGAGCGAAGGGCCTAATGCATTGAAATCGCATGTTTTTCTCTCAAAAGAAATTTAAAAATAACGATCAGTAATTACTCAAAAATTGTGAACACACGGTTATTTCTAGCTGTAAATATGACGTATATATTATGACATTGTTGTATGAGTAAAGGGGTAAAGTAGATATTATATATAGTTAGCAAATATAAGCATTCTGATTAATTCTTTAATAAATTCGCCCTTCTGTTCCCTTTTTTCGAGAAAAATTCATTCGAACTGCTTTATCTGATTGATTCTCCGGATTTGTACGTTACATTTTTAATTTGTTACAACATCAAGATACAAAGATATTATTGATCTTAAAAATAATAGAGTCCTAGCTCTAGCAATTGAAAAATTCGTAAGCGAAGAGTATTCGTTGAGTGCTGAGGTCTATTTAGGATAAAATTTTCGATGTTTGTAAGAAAGGCAAACCATTTGAAGTAAAGCGCGACGAGTTCCAAACTTAGGTATACAATTACCAATCGACTAACGAATAGGAATGTTCAACTGACACTTACAATTAGAGAGATTAACAATATGAACGGTATAATTTGGTCATTACATAACGCCTAATCGGGATACGAGTGGCAAGTCAAGAGTCACCTAACCTACGAAATATCTTGAAATAAAATACTTTGAGCTTAAAAATCGATAATCTAAGAGTTAAATCACAACGTTGTAGGATTGAAGAATAAAAAATGACATTTCAAAAAGTATATCTATATATTAATGCGCAGTGGGTTTTCTCGTACGTATTTAAGATTGTTCTATTCACGCATCGCGATGATACTGTTTTCTAAGATGATTTTAAACGTTATTGACTGTATATAGCTGTTAAATATCATCCAATGGAGATTTCTATCATGTATGTGATATTTTCATCGCGATACGTGAAACGGATTGCAGGTGACAGTTACAACGTGATCGAATTTCGACCACCATCCGTTGCTAGTACATCATCAATTCACCTGTGGCCGTTCTCCTCTGAACGGCCACGGCGTCGTCACTGGAGATCCTTCACGGCTTGCAGGATCCTCTTTACATGTCCGACTTTAGTGACGCCCAAATCGCGTAGATCCCGCCTGGCCAGAGACAACAGTTCCCGGCCGGTGATGTCGTGTTTCGCGAACGCGTCCGCGTATTCACCTAGCTCTATTGTCTCTAGCCACGTTTGCACCTCCCCGGTGCCCCACGAGCGCACCTGCGCCTGCGCCGACGCTGCGCCGCCTTCGGACACGCTTCGCCGGCTCCGCAGCCAGCGGGAGCCTTTCTTCGGTGCCTAGGTGATGAAAGTGAGGTTATGGCGGGGTCACAGGCCGGCGTGTATCGGGGTCACGCTACGCTATAGTTGGACGTGTTGGGGAATTTTGTGTGTATATTGATATGTGTTTATGGTATAATTACAGCTAAGGGACTGTAAGAATGAAAAAACTTAAACGTATAAAAAATAACTCAAATTAAAATAACTTCGTATCAAAAATAATCAAAATTATTATTTCCTTGAAATGTGGTTAATATACAAGTTGTTTTAGGCGTGTTCTTTTATTTGTTGGGAGAGCCAAAAACTGAAAATAAGTACCATACAAATTATATGCTTTGAAGTGTATGCAAACTGCAAAAATAATATAGAGTTTAGCACAAAGACAGATTCTGGTATGATGAAATCAAAATATTATTTTGCATGCAGTACAATAACGAAAAAGTCGATAAGTGAGGGTAGCTTTTAATGTGTTCAAAGTGTAAGAACTATCCTACCGTCTAAAGACAGTTTCCGTGTCGGAATGATTTCTGGAGACTGGGTGGGGGATGTTCGTGTGTGACAAGGAAATAATTTATTGTCCAAATTAGTATTTATTTGTGTCCAATTTATTATGTAGCTATTTAATACACTATTTACGTAAAGCAATACTGAATGCTGATTCGAGAATAGTATCAAAATTTTGTAAACTATTTGAGAATTGATGTAATATTTCGTATAGAGTATTATATTAATGAACAGTTCCTATTTAAAATTACAAAAGTGTAAGACAAAACTGGTATTTCAACTAGCACACAATAATAACACAGATCTACACACATTATGCTGGTTAAATCTATTATGGTGGAAACCAAGACTGGACAAAAACATTTCAAACATATTTCTATTCTCAAGAATGACATCCTACCAAAGATCCCCATTACTTAGCAAAAAAAAAGACGGGTTGCATTCCGGGAGTGCCGGCAGAAGTGAAAACTTGATTATTAACGTTGAGCATGTTTGATATTACGTCTTACGCTTATTCGATCAGGTCACGTGTCCTGACGCGAGTTTAAGATTTTATACACAACGCTGCTAAAGAAGTTTTCACTTCCAAAAAAATCTTAAAGTTAAAGCCTGTAAACCATTCCTTAAATCCTGCCTAAGCACGGGACTAACGCTAAGCTTTAAAGTTCCCTTTCCCATAATAATTAGCTGCAAAATACCAAACATACCTCCTCCGTATTGATAAAAGCCAGGCCATCTTTCGTGGTGCAGCGCGCGAGCTGCGCGCGCAGCCCGCCCGCCGCGCTGCCCACCGCGCCGCTCTCCAGCAGCTCGTGGCAGCTCTCGATCTGAATAGTGTATGAGATGAGTGTTGTTATAGTTACGAATCGTTATAGTCGAGCCAATTTAATAGGCAACATTTGACGTCTATCAATTTTATCTTCAAAGATGGTTAACCTGCTTAAAAAAATCGATTAAAGTGAATTCGATACGGACTTGAAACATTTGTCAATCGAACTTGAAACACATTTATTAATTTATGATGATTTTTATTCACAAGTGATCAATGTATTCGATTCTAGATGTCAGATTTCGATTTTTAGAGTAACGTCTCTGGTATTTAAAAAGAAAAAAAGTTTATTGACAGAAAATTGTAGCGACGTCAGTTCTTTAATTCAGAAATTGTTTATTATGTTTAGAATGGTTTATCAGTAAAATGAAATCTTAAAATTACTTGTATCGGTCATGATTATTATAAATATGTAATCGTAATTGAAAAAAGTTAAGCAAATGTGTAGTTTTAACAAAACGAAATATCATGTTATTCTATGTCGTCGTTACTAGGTTACGTTGTTGAATTATGTTGAACTGTCAAATGTTGCCTATTAAAATGACACTACTATAAGAATTTTTACTTGTCAGTTGGGTTATGGGTATAGGATAGGGGAAGAGATTGGAAAAAAGAAATACAACTTTTTTATTGCACCTGAAATTGTGTGTTTGCGTGCCCTATGCATGTAATGCTGAATGAATGAAAAATTGTGATAAAACATGTAATGAAAAATTGAAATTTATTGCAGACACATACGTTGAAAGATCTTATTATTAAAATGTAGCATCATTAATCGTATTCGTGTTCGTCAGATGTAAAGTGTTAAGTCCTTATTAATACATAATAACATGTCTGCTGTTTTATATCTGTTTATGTGAATATTCTATATAAGTGAACATCCTGTCTCCCATTCTGCGTATATTCCAGTTTACCTATCTGCATAGTGCATATGTTTCTGCGTAACTGTGTGAGTGCGTGCGCCATTATTGTGTGCTTCTGTCATTCTGTATGTGTAGTCCTGAGTTGCGGGCGTATTGTATATAATACTAGCGGTCCGCCCCGGCTTAGCCCGTAGTACATATTTCGCAATAAAAGGTAGACTATGTTCTTTCTCAGGGTCTAAAGATTATGTGTGCCAAATTTCATCAAAATCGGTCCAGTAGTTTATGCGTGAAAACCATACATACATACATACATATATGTATCTGCATATGTGTGCTTCTGTCATACTAGCTTTCCACCCGCGGCTTCGCCCGCGTTTTCAAAGAAAAACCCGTTCCCGTGGATTTCCGGGATAAAACCTATCCTATGTCCTTTCTCGGGTATCAAAATATCTCCATACCAAATTTCATGAAAATTGGTTCAGTAGTTTAGGCGTGATTGAGTAACAGACAGACAGACAGAGTTACTTTCGCATTTATAATATTAGTATGGATAATATGCTTATCTAAATGTGCGCGTCACTATGTGTATGTTTGCATGCGTGACAGGCACGTGCATTGTGTGTGTGTGTGTGTCTCACCAGCGCGGCGAGCAGGCGGCGCAGGTCCGGCGCGGGCAGCAGGCGCCCGTCAGCGTCCTGCAGCGCGTCCGCTTGCGCCGCGACGCGCCGTGCGGTAGCAAGAGCACCGCTCGTACGACCCGCGCCCGACCCGGTATCCGATATGCACGCTAGCTTCACCTGTATGATGTATACCATTGAATTTAGTAATTAACTTTTAAAAGTTAGGTAAAAGGTTATCTAGAAACTTTAACGGATTTTAAACGTGATTTATTCATAACATTATTATTCCGACGTTTCGCAAGCTTTGCAGCGAGCGTGATCACTTGGAAACAGTCTCCCGGTGACTACGCTTTAAAATCCGTTTAAGTCTTAAATTTCTAAATACTCGCGTAAAATCCAACACAAGAAAATACTAAAAGATTATCTAATAAACTTCGTGTTACTATTTTTATAGTCACATTAAAAGTAAAAGAGTACAAATTCGTCCCCCCGCCCACAAAACACCACCCAACATAGTTACTATTCTGTGACCCAACATCGAATACGTACATGTTTAACAATGGTGTTGACGTCATCGAGCAGCGTGAGCAGCTGTGCCGCTTCGGCGGGCGGCAACGCGCGCGCGACACCCACCGCTGCCGCCTTCTGTTGTTGCTTCTCGTCCCATGCGCTACACACGTCATATAAATGAAAATAAGCTAAACTAAGTAGGAGTATTCACGATTTTTTTATGGCGGCATAAATTAATCACAAGGGTTGCTTGCTTTGAAATATAATATACTTGTCATGATGAACACGAGATGATAGGACTCTGAATTTCGACTACATTAATTGATTAAATGAGAGCAGAAAAACAAACGAATGTTTTTTTCTGATAGAACTGAATTCTGATATTTAAATGTCATCAATAGAAAAACTAAATTGAATTTGTCAAATAGAAGGCTTCTTAACACGCGTCAGATCGCTAACCTGACGCCGCCCTATGACGCCGAGTTGTTGTACTGTCAATCTGCCAAAGCCATTAATTGAGAATCACTCACCGTAAGCTAGTCTCCAACGCCCTCGAGCGGCACAGCATCTGCGCTCTATTCTTGTGTATAATCCGCACACAGCCGGGCGGCTGCAGCCACGCCTCGCCGTCCACCTGCACCGGCACGCACTCGTCGCCGAGGATGTTGATCTGCACCGCGCGGCATTGCGCTATGCGGTGCTTTTGCAGGTTGATCAGACGGGAAGCTGCCATTTGTGCTGAACCGAATACTGCGACCACCTGGAGATGTTGTGGCAATGTTATGGAAGCTTTCTTAAAAGGGGAGGATAACCGATATTGTAAAAGATTAAAAAAAGATTAAGCACACCCAGCAGACATAATACAATATTGTAAAAAAAATTACAATCTTAGAAATAAATTAATTGTAACAAATGGTTTAAAATGCACAAAAAATTTCTGCACATTTTATTTTTCGTGAAAAAAAAATATAAGTAAGATGTTTATAGAGCATTATTGAGAAGCTGAAAGAAGGATGGTATTATTTGAAGGCCATTGATTCTAAGAGCGTATACGCACTATGCGGGTAGCCGCATTGCGGGTAGCCGTCCGGCTGACCGCAAGCACAATTATGTACGGAATATTTATTTCTATGCGCACTGCGATGCGGCTACCGCAGACCGCGCAGTGCGCATAGAAATGAATATTCCGTACATAATTGTGCTTGCGGTCAGCCGGACGGCTACCCGCATAGTGCGTATACGCTCTAATTTGATCCAACTTACTAACAATTTCTTTGGCAGAAAATCTGCCTGTTTTGATGCTTTTAAATCTAAATTTTGAAATCAATAATATCAATTTATTATAAAAATACTTACTTCAAGCACGCGATCATCAAAAGATGGCGCCAAGAACAAGTCATCGCCCCTCGTGCCGCCCCAGAAATTAGTTCCTCCCATGAAAGAGGGAATGTTCAGCACCACGATGCCTTGTAACTCTGGGAGTGGTATGCGCTGGCCGTCGCACTCTAGTTGAACACGCTGACCCAAATGTCTGAAAAGAATCGTGTTTTTAATTGATTTTGAGTTAATTCTAACAGCAAAGCAATACTAATTATTTAAAACACTCTTTTAATATGGTCTTTGGACTGGTCTTTAGACTGAGAAATATAACAGATTTGGTAAGATTCTTGTAGCTTTTTCAAGGTTATATTCATATTTTACCGTTTAATAACAAACAAAAATACAATACAAAATTTCTTACCTATAAGTTCTATTCACCCATTCCTTCGATCCCAAAACACCGTACCACATATAGTTTCTAGCCCGCGACCTGCACTTTTCCGGATGTTCCTCTCTCTTATTATGAAAGTCGAGCGTGATCTTTGCATCGATACCAATTCCAAAGTAGTTATTCATTACTGCTCTTTCATAAAAGCCTTCTAGCAGCGTTTCATCAGGATCCATCAAAGGACTGACAGCAGCGCATAGAGCATCAGCATTTGCCAGGAGACATTGGCTTATAAACCCTTGAGTGACATGTGGCCAAGCTGGTAACTGGACTAGTGGGTTTATAATCGGCAGTTTTCTAGCCCGTTCGCTCGAATCTGACTTGGTTGTTGGGCAACCGCTGAATGTACCGCTCTCCCCCCATATTGATGATACGGATGATGATAGCCTGCTTTAAAAAAAATAAAACTTTAATAAACAAATAATGGTAAAAAAACATGGTTTTGTTAGCATAGTAAAACCAAAATGATTGTTCTTATTTAGAATAAAATTAAAGAGTAATAAATAATAACATGATTTTTTTTGTAAATAAAGAATTATAGATTACTTACTTATCTGGTTCACCAGGTTTGAAGAGGCTCCCGCAAGATATACGTCTAGTTGCAGCTGGCGAGCAACTCAAAAACTGTCCATATTCCGAATCGGATCCTAGAAGCTTTGGGTTATCGGACTGACGACGTTCCCTTGCGCTTATTATGCTTGGTTCTGGCGAGTGAACGCTCAGAGTGTCTGTTCCGTGATCAAATATATCACTCAATACTGATGCCATTCGACTTGTACTCCTTATACTCTTTCTATCTTCACTGTGAGACGGAGATGGAGGTTCTACTACAACACTGACTTGAGGAAATGCTGGTATCCCTTTGTTCTCAGTATTTTTTACTTCTAAACTTTTGGGTTTTGGTGAATCTTGAGGTTGTGGTGATTCAGGTTTAAGAACCTCTTCTGTGGTAGACTTTGGTAGTAGGTGTTTTACTCCACTTTCATCTACGACGCGTTTCTTTATGCTCTTCCTCATGTGC
Organism: Colias philodice; assembly: GCF_061535455.1. Classification (NCBI taxonomy): domain Eukaryota; kingdom Metazoa; phylum Arthropoda; class Insecta; order Lepidoptera; family Pieridae; genus Colias; species Colias philodice. Next base: position 11,567,650 of record NC_143088.1, read on the forward strand.
TTCCGAAAAGACTTCCTAGCTATGTCACTGCCCTCTTCGAATTGTGCTAAGCTGCAATATTTTACTTGTTCTTCTGCCTTAGCCGCATTTTCGAGGTAAAACACTTTATTCTCAAATCCAAATTTTTCTACATCTGCATCTATTGGCTTTTTAATTTTCGATATGTATCTATGTTTCGATTCACAAGTTTTCTCGATGCTCGGATTCCGACTATCCATAGGTATGTCTGATACTGTGTCCGATGTGAATAAGGTAGTATCATCTGTATATGTTTCATTTTCTCCATTCTTGCCCATCATAGCCATGAGTACATCTTGTCCTAGCATTGAACTGATATCATCCATGATTGACTCTCCGTGTAAAGTTTCTGAATTCATATACGTCGTTTCTGATACTTCTGGCGAATCGATATGTCCGATCCCACCCTCTTCTATATCTTCTGGTTTACTGTCGATAATTTCTGATATTAAACTAAAGTCATCGCTAATGTTGGACCCTTCAGAGCTGGTCGCATCCATCTCCAAGTCTACACTAGAAAGCTTCCTCTCAGGCGTACAGTCGCCACTATTTGGCGCCGCTCTCTCGCTCAATTCGTGAAAGTGAACTTCATCCGTATACGGTTTGTCGATGTCTATAATAGTCAATTGGTCCGATTCATAAGTTTCTCCCTGTATTAACGATCTCTTATCACTATCGTCTGACACGACTAGGTTAGGTATTGTAAGACTACTGCTATTATATGTTGTGCTTCCGCGATCTCCATCCGGCCTAAGTAGGTTTCTGCAAGAGCTAGTATCACAGGAAGATAAGTTTGAAAGCGAAAGGCGATCTTGGAGTGACGCGGGACTCGTTTTGCTGCGGTCCCGTTTCTCCACCTCCAAGTTATAAGCTGGTTCTGGATTAGTACTAATTAACTTAGCTATGTCTTCATCTACATCTGGAATGCTGAAAAATAACATTAAATCGTTAATGGTTTTACCTATAGTTGGCATAATAGAGCAAAGCTAAGCACAGGACTATTTTTAATGCATGTTAAAGTGATTTAAATTTAAATAACGGTATGAATTACTTGTTTTCCCCATGTAAACCAAAACTATTTTTTAGCCCAGAACTTAACAAGGAACGAAATTTTTGATACTGCTTTTATTTTTACACTAACTTTTCCGGCTGCATGGAAGCCGCCGATATAGCGCTGGCGGCGGACGAGCGGCGACTGTCTGCGAAAGCGCGCGGCACTGGCAGCGCCGACATCTCCTCTCCCCCCGCGCCCCCCGCACCGCCCCCGCTCGCTGCACCCCCCGCACCCCCCGAGCTCTGATCCGCTGAATCCTCCACCTCTTTGCATGTTTGCTCTGCGTTTGAATCCTGGTGAAGAATAAGTTTTTTATGTTAAAGTTATGTACTTGGTTATAATGTAGTGCTTTATAATGTATTTGCAGTTACGTTATTAATTAGATAGACTTGCAATCAATGCATTCTGATGAAAGAGAAACAAAAGCGCTAAACTTATGTGGGATTCCTTTTCAAATTATTTTCATTAATGTGAAAAAATATTTTTTTTCACCCTACTTAGCCCGCCGTTCTATATGTGTTCGAGAGCGTAGATACAGTCACAGTGGTCTGTGTCTACGCTCTACGTGTCCCTCTACGTGTACATTTTTCCATTCTCTGTCTTCATATTTACAACTACACCTACATCCACCCACCTGCGGATAAAGCATCGCAAGCGTCCGCACGAGCGAGCGAAGCGCGCGCCGCACGCTGTCCGCGCGGCCCGCGAGCGCGCACCCGCGCGCCGCCCAGTTCAACTGCTCCTGGTTGATACACCGTGATATGATATGTTAGCACTTTATGTTGTCGACGGTTTATTGACGGTTTGTTTTGTGTATAGTTTAGTTAAATGGTGGTGACGACAACGATGATGACGGGTATTGTATATTGTGGATATAATATTTTTTTTCAATATGTTAACGAAGTACATGTCAATTTACTTTATAATGTGTAGTTTGTACAATGTCACGAAAAAATGCAAATATTTTCAAAGATTACTCTAATTTTATTTAGGATAGAGTTACAGGTTAGCACAGATTAAAAGCACTTAGATGGATAAACGCTTGATTAACGTTTCAAAAAGAAATATTTACAAAGAAATATTAAATTTAAATAATTCACCTTTTCAGTCTTTTCAATGATGCCCTTTTCAGCAGCGGGTGGAGCCTCTGGTTCGCTCTCGCTCGTTGTGTCTAAAGCTTCCCATGACCTTTATAAAATACGTTACAATTTATTCATTTGCTATAATATTGTGGTACCTAAATAATGCTTGTTATTGATTTGAAATTAAATGCCAACATATATAAAAAAGAAAGTCAAACAGTAAGTATTTATTTGACGGCTATAATGCACAACACATAATATAATTGACCAAAAAAAAAAATCATCAAACGACTGATTAGATGAGTCATCCCGTACACTGCCCTATTATTTACACTATTACAGTAATGGTCCGGGAGCCAGCAGCAGATTTTATGACCAAGTTCCTCTCAAGCGGTAATTAGTAAAATGCATCAAAGTATGGTATTATGAAGCCTCGTGAACGTCAGCTGGAGCTCGGTTCGGGGGAAGAGCGGTTGTAGCCTCCCGTATCAGCTGACGGTTTTTCCACCAAGATACAGCCAGCTGACATATATATTTATCCACAGTTACATATAAGCTATCATCAGGTAAATTTTTGTTTGAGAGGAAATAACGGAAAATAAATTTTTCTTTAAATTTAACTTTCATGTTCGAGACACCAGCTGACGTATAATACACCATGTTGTAACCAGCTGACTATTTTTTTTCGTTGAGATATTGGGTTAGCTACAATTTGACAAATTTTTAGCTGAGAGGAAATGAATGAATGAATGTATTTTTTTTCCTATGTGCGTGGGAGGCTACAACCGCTCACCCCCCCAACCGAGCGCCAGCTGACGTTCACGAGGCTTTATAATACTATACTCTCATGCGTCTGACGAATTATCTCTTGAGAGGAAATAGTTAACCAAATTTGCACCTGGCTCCCTAACCATAATCCAAAAGTAATAATGCGCATAGAAATCTTCATCACTGTTCGGCAACTGTCATATTCCCGGAGCGTCCGAAGACGATATCTATATAGAGTGGTTAAATGCATTTTCTTCATGCATAGTTTATTAAAATTATGTGTTTTGTGCTAAAAGAGATTAATATTGATTTGTAAGTAACGATTTTGTTTCGATAATTTCTTGTAAGTAAATAGCGAGGATAACCCCACGATTGCGAATATATCTTTGTTGGATTGATTAATGATTTACTTGGAAAATTTTATAGTAGGTACTTTTAAAGTGTCTTACTGAAGCTGTGTAATGATGGAAGAAAAGAAGGTTAAAATAACACAAAATTTATATTATATAAAATATGGTTTTCAAACACAGGTTTAGATTTAAACCATATAAATCTAATCATTAAAATCTCAGTTCAAAAGTATTTACAGCACTGATCATTCTTCAATATTATGACATTTACAAAAAAAAATAAAAATAAAAACAATCAAAATCAGGGATTATCTTTTTCCTGACATTTTAGATACATCTCTTCTTCATTTTCACTTTCCCTACTGCCATCACCTGTGTAAATCATTTCATTGATTAGTTCAATTCACCTTTAAAAACAAACCCAAGAAGGGTATGTAATAGCAGCTCTATATTATTCCACACAGAGAGAACACGTGCAGTCACCACCAATATTTAAAGACGACTGACGGATTTTTCAGTTCTTTGACTGACAGGCTACCGTCACCTACCGCCCGATTTGTTTTTGATTGTGTATGACCGTGAATTGACTTCTATTTCCTTTAAACAAGGTGTAAAATGCAAGTGCATTTTTTAGGGCTCTTACGAATCAATGATTCGAGTGTTTTCGGAAATACGACAATTAGCGAAGATTTGCATGTGCATTATTAATTTTGGAGTACTGTACTATATTAAACGGCTCTTACAACAACCCCACTACAACATAACAACAAAAACTCACTCGCACTGCGCGTGGTCGTGCGCGATGTGAGCGCGCGCGTGCAGCAGCAGCGACAGCGCGCGGCGCAGGCGGTGCGCGGCGCGCGCTGCCCCGCCCCCCGCGCGCTCCCCCACCGTCGCGAGACGCGCGCACCCCGCGCGGAGCGACGCGCGGGCTACGCGACACGTCTCGCCCGACTCGCTCGCCTGGAGTAATTATATGATTATACAGGGTGTAACATTTATTGGTTAGTATGCAAAGTCTGAGAGGACATACGTAAGAACATATCAGTTCTTGGGATGGACGGTATTGATTGCAGAGATAAAATAAATTTATAAAAATACAAATCTTTTAGAGGATTTCGATTCGGGGCGTTTTCAAAAATAAAACTTAGATTATTTTTATTTAAATAATGAAGGTATTCCTACGTCCATTCTCGTGCTCTAATTTCTCCCAATAGAAACGGTATTTGTGACAATTGTATAGTAATACAATCAAGTGAATTCTATGATTAACATAATATATACACATATAAATAACTGGTCAGTACCACAGTTGATATAATTCTACTAGTCAGTACTTTACCTGAACGATCTCCTGCAGGTTGCGCAGCAGCGGCGTGTCGTCGAGCAGATCGGGCGGCACGGGCGGTGGCGGCGGCGCCGTCACGGCACGCTCGAACGACATTATCGACCATCTGCATACATTTTTTTTAGTTAATAAAATAAAAATTTAAAAAAAGATTTACACTTATTAAATTATACATTTGTCATTCCTGAAAAATTTTGAGTGATCTTAAACTTCTATTATTTAACAATTGATTCAGTACGCTCAATTGAGTTAGCAAGTCCATTTTAATCACTATTACCAATTCAACCACCCCGACTAATGAAGTCAACCAACCTGTCTAGCATCTTAGTGGAAGCTCGCTCGTACCGCTCAAGCAGCATTTGCAGGTTGGCGGCATCATCGCAAGACGCGCCCCACCCGAGCACGCGGGCTAGATCGTTGCCCGTGCCCAGCGGTAGCACGGCCGTTTGTACTTGCCGCTGTATGGGCAACGTCAATAATTGGAAATGTATCGTGATTCGTGATTAAGGTAAATAAATATAATTTCGGAAAGAAAATATTTCTTAATGTAATTTTAATGCGATGGAATCGAGAGGAGGTAGAGAGATCATAATATCATCTAGTAATTCTAGTAAGATGATTTTTCCAGACCGTTGATTCAATATTTAAAATTGATTTATAGTGAACACATATTATGATGGAGAATTCTTTTTAAGTACATATCAGACAATTTAATTATAAATTCATGAAAGTGAATTTCAGTTTTATAGCTTTGCTTTATAAATGAGAAATTTTCGTAAAAGTGAACTGCCATACAATCTAAACACTTTAAAATGTTCATGACAAGTTTAAAAACTTTCGTCAAATCATTCCTTACAGAAAGAACAATATACACATCATTTTCACATACATGCATGTCCAGTTTGTCGATCTCCTGCAGCACCCATCCGACGGAACCGTCCCCGCTGCACACGAGCACCCGCAGCGGGGCGAAGTGCCGGAACAGCCGGAGCCCCAGGCGAGGGCCCGCACCGCTCAGCTCGAAGACCTGCGCCGGGTTGAGCAGCTGCCTGAAGCGGCGCAGGAACTTGATACCTTGGTTGTCGCCTGGAAGACATAGTGGCTTCATTATAGACTAGCGATCCACCCCGGCTTCGCCCGTGGTACATATTTCGCAATAAAAGGTAGCCTATGTTCTTTCACCGGGTCTAAAGATTATCTGTGCCAAATTTCATCAAAATCGGTCCAGTAGTTTATGCGTGAAAACCATACATACAAACCTTTCCTCTTTATAATATTAGTATAGATGTGATTGAAAATAATTAAAATAAAATGATGAACAAACTAAGATAGATAAACTTGATAGAAAATGGAATGTGACATTCTTTAATAAAGCAGCCACGCTAATTTTAAGTGGAGTTTTCATTTTTTAACTAGTAAAATTGGTATACGTACAAATAAATTTACATAAAAGGAAATAAAAATAGCAATAACTTGCCCTATTTTAATAATATTTATTGTTATATTTTGAGATTGATCCGAGCAGATAGAGTTGTTACAATTTGTATTTGAACACTGAGGTACAATTTTACCCTTATAAAAGAGTTAGTATACTCTTAGCCTTTAAAAGTTCATATTTTAACCATACGTCGAAGCTTCTGCAGTATCTCACTCATAACTTTTCGAACCCACTAAACTAGGTATCTAACGTCTATTCTTCGCACAACACTGACCCGATCTCGAGTTAACGAACACAATGAGCGGCGACGCGTTCGCCGGCCGGTCCGGCAGCCAGCCGTCGTCCGGTCCGACCGAGTGCAGACGCGTCGGCGGCACGACGGACGCGCGCGCCGGGCCCAGCGAGCAGGCAGCGCGCCAGCACGGCCGGCAGTTCGCGTGCACGCACTTGCGGCACCATATGCAGCGGAGGTCTTGTAGTCTGAAAAATATATGAATAAAATCAACAATAAAATATGCTAGGAATTGACAATATGCGTCATTCGTGGGAAGATGTTTAGTAATAGGTGCTACACTGTGTGTGTGTGTACAGTTACACTGATTTGTTCGTCTTATTAGGAAAGTAGCAACAGTCCGCAAGTTGTAAGCTGAGCTTTGTATATGTAAGAGTGACCGCCAAAAAAACAATCAGAAATCGCACGACACACGTGCCGCTCGTCATGCATCTAGATAAATATCTGTTTAAACCGGTCTAATCACAAGCCATTCAAAGAAGCCGAAATCTCATCCACACTATCCATTTACACTCACACGTATATAAAATAATAAAATAATAATAAAAATCATTTATTGAGTAACAATACATTGACATAAATTATACAAACTCGATATATGTACATCAGTACATACTATACGGAATAATGGAGGTAACACTAAAACAGATAGGTATGTAGAAGTAGAATCGAGGCAAATTCATTATGTACAGATCATTTCGATTAAGGGAAAGTAATTATTATTCCTTAAGTGGTATACATGAAATTCAATTAAACGTCAAATAGAGTCATCAAATATTAGATTTCCATCTCTAAGGACCCCTTACTTCATTGTGGTGTGTTGATATGAAATTAAATCAGATGGGCACAATGGGGTAGCTGGGATCCTAAATTAATTAAAGGTATACCTTATATACCTTCCATATGTCTGTCTATTAAATATTAATGTTTGTTCGTGTAAAACTCTTTCATGATAAATGAAAGTTAAGATCTTATCAGATAAATTTATGACTATTTTTGTCTAAATTTAAATGAAAATAGAATACGGGTTGGAGTTTGGACGATACCAAACTAAACTCTAAGGTCACTCATGAAAAATACCTACACTATAAAATAAATATATTCAAACTATATTTCGTTCTATTTATCGAAAGAAAACATTTTTTATTCAACCTACAACCCAAGAAATAAACTTGCAACGTGCCAAGGCAAATAAAATTGCGCTTTCCCCGTTTAAAATGCATTCGAACAGAGGCATCCGTTCCATTTCCCGCCAGAACGTAAACGAATATATTTGCCACAGACTAGTAAAGAATTATATTATCTGTGGCCATAGACAAGCGACACTGCGAGCTTCGGCACGTGTTACATTTGCACAATCATTTGCATAGCGTTTAGAACGTCGCACCTCGGCTGGCCCACATTCGTAATGTATGCTCTTAGCTTTAATTTGTTCCGACTGATGCATTGAGAGCTTCGATAAAACAGGATACATAATATTAAAAAAGTATGTCTATGAAGATTATATTAAAGCAAAGCTTCTCGTAATGTTTAAGTTTAACTTATCCCCAGTGATTGGTAGATTAAAAATATTCTTTAGTTGAGTTTAAAGACGCATTATAAAGCTGAAGTGTTCAGCTACTAAAATACAGAACGAAAAAAATATTTTTTCCAGAATCTATTTCTAGGAAGAATAACTCAATTTATTTTCCACATCTACTTTTAAACTTAAGTCGTTAAACCTAATGGTTCCTAATGTTGGTACTAAGATAAAATGTTTGACCTAATTTAAAACTTCTGTGAGCTATTACAATGATTTCTTTTCAAAATAGGACTTGACGAGATATTTTAAGGAAATTTCTCTAACGAGGATATCATTTAGTTAAAACAGTTTATGAATTTTATTTAGGACTTAGAATGCTTGTGTTAGGTTTAGATTCTTAAATGTACCTTACATGTGTCTAAAATTTAATAGCGAGTAAAGTTATGTACCGACTGACCTGTTCTATTTCATGTAATTATTCTATTCTCTACGTTCTCCATTTAAATTTAAAACTCACGGTTTCTTTCTTATAATTATTGCTCAACATAATTTTTTCATCGTTTCAATGAAATTTACACTTAGTATTGTTGCCTTTTAATAGAATTTCATTTAATAGTTTGGTTTTTAGAATATAAACTTCCTTGATGCACTATCCCTACTTTTATTCACGTTTTACGTTTATTTAAATACAAAAGGCAACCGGTTTCTGTACATCACCGTCAGGTAAAAATTTCATTTCCAATTTAAAACATTTAGGGCAGTATACAACGTGACAGTACGACACTTATACCTGTTTCATATGTGCCCCATTCTATTTGAAATTCAGCAGAGAACTTCTGAATCTTTGAACACAATACCGCGTTCAACGAGACAGCTAGTATATTACCATCTTTATCATTTGCACTAGTTTCTTAGTCTTGCGACAATTTGGTCTTTGTTTCTAAAATTTAACCGTCAGTTCTGATATTCTTATTGTGGCTGTTATAAAAATCTAGATGTCTTTCTAAATGAACATCGTATGAAAAGTGTAGGTTTTCTCCTTTCCCCGTATGTGGTTGACAAAGTTAACATTTGTTTCACTGATTTAAAAGTCAGTAGTTATAGGTGAAGCAAGTTGTATTCATATCACCATTCGTGCCCACATTTACATTACACTTCTGAACCTAAGAAAAGAACCAGAAAATATGTTTTTTAATTAATTCCGACCAGGCATAGACCGTACCAAAACTTCTTTCCAAACCATCTCATCATCTCTTTACCGGCTATGCAAATAACCATAAAACCGTTACCACGTTATAAGTAGTTACAATTTTCCTGGCTATTACTATTAAGACCACCCACAAGTTTAACTTCAAAAAAGTACTATTTTATTTTCTGCTAGAAAATAAAAAAACCCTTTACAAAAACGAGTGAACCGTAAACGAAGTGTTCCTAAAATAGAAATTCTGCTTCATTTTAATTTTACTTCAAATGTGAGAGCTATTTCGGGTTTCAGGTAAATATAACGAATACTTTCACTATCATATCGACTTACAGGTTTAGGTTGAAAATATATACAACATACAGTTGAAGAAGCTTTGCTAGGCCCAAACTATTTTTTTATTATTGCGGACCTATGGCTTATTAGTAGGAAAATAAGATATATCATTATAGAACGGGTAAAAATCCTTTTTACAACAGTTATAAATTAAAAATTATGGATGTCAAAGTATTTAGTTATTGCTTTTATAATGATGTATCTTAAAATCATTAGGTATATACATGCTGGCATAGTTAGTAGCCCGAAAATTCATATTGGCTACCAATTTTTATCAAGATATCAGTCGCACGTGAAGCCGCTGCCTAAATGTAGTTTCGAGTCCGTTGGAACAATTAGCTGAGAATAACAATGTCGTTGAAAGAACTCTCAAGTATGAAATAAAGCAGCCAGATAAACATTCACATAAAATAAATATTCCGCCACTACCACGCATTTTAATCTTGCATTGTTATCCAGAGCGGAGTTATGAAAAACATCAAGTCATAGAAAATATATAGCTACTATAGAAAGAAGATTACTTCATACAATTCCTACCACTCGATAGTGAGATTACTATCAAAGAAGAACTTATTGGCAACGAAATAATCTCGCATCGTAAAAGCTCAATAGCCAACTTCGAAGAGCCACTCGATCAACATATTCCCTTTAAACTAGTTTCATTACATTGTCCATTGCCCATATCTCCTGCTGCCGGTACCTTAAACTTGGAGGCACGTGTACATTCGAATAAATAAGACGAACATATTGACAAAGTTAGGGAGCCACGTGCCGACGCTCACGTATTCGACTTGACTCTAGAGGCTATTGGATCGCTCTGCTAAATGTTTTCGGTGAAGCCGAAGTTATTTGGTGTAGTTACGTACCTATTTCTATTCGAAATTGACGCTTCTTGACGATGCTTGAATTATGATAGTAATCTAGTATCTTATTGTGTGCGGTTACAATTTTGTAACAGCTGTATATAGGGAAGATATAATATAGATTTGTTTAGTAGAATACTCTCATTAGAGGGATCGGAAATTGCCATAGACCTAAAACTCATATTATATTAATTTTCTATTTCGCTTCTATAAATTTCAGGCTATCAACTTCAACTAAGTTTGGGTAGTTTTTCGTGAAACAAATATTTGTTCAGTTCATATAAAAACTTTCGGAATTTTAATCTTAGAATTACCTAAAGGGTCTATTTACTTCGTACATAAGTTCTACACAAGTTCTACGTCATTGGAAAAAAAGTATTCGTCCATTCTATAATGGGCTAAAGAACATTCTAGAATGAGTACCTGAGTACGGAGCCGCAGGTCTTGTCGCAAACGTCGCACTTGGCCGCCACCGGCAGGTTGCCTTCGAGCCACTGGTGTGGCATTATGATGTTCTGCAATGTAATTATTCGTTTAATATAACATAAAATAATAAAATACGATTTTATCCAACTTCGTTTGAGAGCTCTTGATCGTCATGTTACACAGGAATAAGATAAAACAAATGAGTATATTTCTTGAGAATGGAGTTGTAATGTAACACCGCATTATACCTACAGCAATTAAGACATTTCAAACCGAGAGTGTAAAATTGGGTTCTTTGGTAAATTCGGTTTCTTTGGAGGATTCAATAGTAGACTAGTAGATAGTCTAACACGTCTACAGCAAAAGACGCGGATTCGTCTAGAAAAAAATGATTCCCTTGCATATAAAAACATAAGTAATGAAACTAAAACTCGATGATTAATGACTACGATATGTTTATATGTTTATAGTCATAATAGTAATCATTCGTCCAACACAAATAGGAGCAATATTGACATATATCAGCTGTTAATAGAAGGCCGCTGTGTATTGACGGCGGCGGTTTTACGAGGCAATAAATTTGCTACGATTTCATTTTATAGCCCTCAGGATGCTTCAGTGTAATTGATTAGTACTTGGCTGCCGATTTGGATTATATTATTTATGATATACACTGATGACATGAGTGACTATATAAAAATCGATCATTGTGAAAGATATTTTACAAGTTTCTTTATAACACATGAAGCTTATTTTGTTATTGTTTATCGTTGTATTTTAATATTTGGTTTTAAAGCATTCAATTCTTTCTATTCTTCAAAAAATTTCTAAAGTTATTTGTATGTTTACCGTAAACAGAGCATAATATTGATTACATCAAAGCGATCATGTGCCTCTGAACCATGAAAATCTGCCAAATAATGATTACTATTAATCCTTCCTTCATTGATCCTTCGAGCCAACTTCAAACTGTTACTTGCATGACAGGAGGCACCGCTTGTACGTTTTGTCCTTGCACAGCACTGTTCTATAGCACTAACTATACATTAAGTCATACTACACACCCCCTCGGTGTCCTCCACGACGTGCGGGCCGAGCGAAGCGAGCGTGCTCCACTTGCACGAAGGGGGAGCACGCGCCGCGCACCGCTTGTGCGCTTTGAACTTGCACAGCTCACAGGCGAGCGCGTGCGCAGTGCCGAGGGCGCCGAGCGACTCGCGGCAGACATTGCAGAAGGTGGGACGCGCGTGTGTTGCTGTGTACCTGTGACGATAATATATGAAAAAAAAATGTAATACAGACAGTCATTAGTGGATTTAAAACCATATAATATGTTGGAGAAACTATTAAAACTGTTTGTCTTTTTGCACGTGTTATGACGTGATAGAGCAGTTCTCGAACTACATACTTGATTATACAATTTGGTTTAATTTCGTTTTATAATGTTTCAAAAATGAATTATTATATAAACCATCCACCTGTAAACCATCTACCTAAAATTAGATCGATAGGTTTACATGTACAATAGGTTTTCTTATTCACTAACTTACACACAATCATTATATCACTATAAACACTATAAACATAATTACTCCTAGCTACGTCAATTCACAAAGAACAGCATTACCAGTGGTGGTCCCCAGTGGACAGGCTGGCGACGAGATCGGCAACATTGGAGCCGCTGTGCAGCGCGCCCCGCAGCGCGTTCGACCACGCCTCCATCTCGCCCCGTGTGTCCGCACAGAGGACCAGGCAACGGCTGGCTGTTATCACCTGAAATGAGCATGAGTTCTATAATGTATTCATTCATAATCCTACAAATTAATATTGAGTCTGGTTATATCCTAAAAGAGATATCAGTTCTGTAATTTCTGTGAGCAAGAACATGATTAAAGAAACAGTTGAGCGAAACGAATTTCGATATGGTGGTTCTGGATAAACAATCATGTGAACTGTGGTAAAAATATTCTATGATCGTATTTATGCACGTCTTATTTCATATTATTATCCAATCCTTTCCATGTACTACAATTATCGTAGGTCATTCATATGTTCGTTATCAAAGGTTAAAATAATATCACAGTATTACTGTGATAATATTCTAGTTCCATTCCCATATTCAATACAATAAACCACAAATGCGTCCATTCCTTTGGACCAGTGGGCAACTGTTCAACAAGCAAATAGTCAACCACTGAGAGCACTACGCTTCGAATTTGATAATAGTTCCAAAGTTAACCGCTCCCAAAAGCTTTGACGATCTCACATTCTAGTACCTACAGTTTATATTTGACTTGCCGGGGCACTAATGAAACAATAACAAATGTGGTTTTGTATAAATAGCACTGATTGCGAGTTTTATGTACTGTTTGGTTTAATTTACTGATTTATTATTAACTCTAAATTCAGAATCACGTTTTCAAGCTAAGCTTTAATTAACACGCAAAACAATAAGTTATTTTATTTTTGTAAAATCGTTTACTGCATGGAATATGTAGTTACATATTTATTAATGTTAAGGACAAACAAGGCATTTCTTTTCATTGCATGATCACACCATTATTTTAAGTTGCTTTGATTCAATTAAGATCCTATACAAAAGCTAGTACCTATGTGAGCAAATTCAGTTAAATTATTTCGACGTAATTTTTCCGGAATGTCTGAATGAATATGAATCTTGGAAACCTACTATGAATGACCAACATCTGGGCTCTGGCATACAGATTAAAAAAGTCACTTCATTTTCACAAGCAAGGCCAAAACAAAAGACTAGCAAGGAGCCTTCACCTTTTGCATGGCGTTAATACTAAACCCCTGGAGGATAAAATCAATAGCCTAGCCAATATCTATTGAGCAGTTATAGTCCATTGAATGAGTCCCTCCAAGGGGGGTCTAGAGTGCGTGAGTTAGTAACGTAAGATGTTTCTTCGGAAACATGTCAAGAGTCCCTAGGTAATAAACATACTAAAACCCCGGGCCACTAGGAGGAGCCCCGGAGTGGGGGGAGGGGGGAAATGGGTCCATTTTTTCATTTTTCGCTTAAATCTCAAAAACGGTACATGTTAGAGAAAAACTTTCAAGGAAAAATTGAAAGGCCATAAAATTATCTACAAGTTGTACCTGAATCATTTTTTCCTATATCCTACCGTTTCTGAGTTATACGCAGTAAAACATGATTTTGGCTCAAACAATTTCAACATCAATCGATCAAAAAATATTTCTTTCTTCCAAAAAACTCAAATGTGCAACTTGTGACCAGTACTGATAGATTGCTCTTAATTAGTTCTATAATTGGTAAAATAAACACATTCCTCCATGGAAGCCTTTAGGAGGAATCGATTGTCAAAATATTATATTAGGGCAGTTTGTGTTACTGAACTTGATCTTTTTATTTTTTTCTTCCAAAAAACTCAAAAGTGCAACTTGTGACCGGTACAGATAGATTGCTCATAATTAGGTCTATCATTGCTAAAAATACCAGATTCCACCACGGAGGCGTTTACGGGGAATTGAAATTTATCAGGGTAGTTACGATACATGAACTTTTTATTTTTTTTCTTCCAAAAAGCTCAAAAGTGCAACTTGTGACCGGTACAGATAGATTGCTCATAATTAGGTCTATCATTGATAAAAATACCAGATTCCACCATGGAGGCGTTTACGGGGAATTGAATTTTATTAGGGTAGTTAGTTAAAAAGTTCATGTATCGTAACTACCCTAATAAAATTCAATACCTCCTAAAGGCCTCCATGGTGGAATCTGGTTTTTTTATCAATGATAGACCTAATTATGAGCAATCTATCGGTACCGGTCACAAGTTGCACTTTTGAGTTTTTTTGGAAGAAAAAAAATAAAAAGTTCAAGTATCGTATCTACCCTAATAAAATTCAATTCCCCGTAAACGCCTCCATGGTGGAATCTAGTATTTTTATCAATGATAGACCTAATTATGAGCAATCTATCTGTACCGGTCACAAGTTGCACTTTTGAGTTTTTTGGAAGAAAAAAATAAAAAGATCAAGTTCAGTAACTCAAACTACCCTAATATAGTATTTTGACAATCGATTCCTCCTAAAGGCTTCCATGGAGGAATGTGTTTATTTTACCAATTATAGACCTAATTAAGAGCAATCTAACAGTACCAGTCACAAGTTGCACTTTTGAGTTTTTTGGAAGAAAAAAATAAAAAGATCAAGTTCAGTAACTCAAACTACCCTAATATAGTATTTTGAAAATCGATTCCTCCTAAAGGCTTCCATGGAGGAATGTGTTTATTTTACTAATTATAGACCTAATTAAGAGCAATCTATCAGTATCGGTCACAAGTTGCACTTTTGAGTTTTTTTGGAGAAAAAAAATAAAAAGTTCAAGTATCGTAACTACCCTAATAAAATTCAATTCCCCGTAAACGCCTCCGTGTTGGAATCTGGTATTTTTATCAATGATAGACCTAATTATGAGCAATCTATCTGTACCGGTCACAAGTTGCACTTATGAGTTTTTTGGAAGAAAAAAATAAAAAGATCAAGTTCAGTAACTCAAACTACCATAATATAATATTTTGACAATCGATTCCTCCTAAAGGCTTCCATGGAGGAATGTGTTTATTTTACCAATTATAGACCTAATTAAGAGCAATCTATCAGTACCGGTCACAAGTTGCACTTTTGAGTTTTTTGGAAGAAAGAAATATTTTTTGATCGATTGATGTGGAAATTGTTTGAGCCAAAATCATTTTTTACTGCGTATAACTCAGAAACGGTAGGATATAGGAAAACATGATTCAGGTACAACTTGTAGATAATTTTATGGCCTTTCAACTTTTCCTTGAAAGTTTTTCTCTAACATGTACCGTTTTTGAGATTTAAGCGAAAAATGAAAAAATGGACCCATTTTCCCCCTCCCCCCACTCCGGGGCTCCTCCTAGTGGCCCGGGGTTTTAGTATGTTTATTACCTAGGGACTCTTGACATGTTTCCGAAGAAACATCTTACGTTACTAACTCACGCACTCTAGAACTTTTTATTCAATGGACTATTAGGGTATTTGCATTTGAAATGTCAATCTGAGTAGCTATCGTTATATTCTATCCTTTATGTTTCAGAGCTGAAGTGCAGTATACATAATATATAATACATATGTATTCGCTATACGATTTTATGCTGTTGGTCTATATATAAATTAAAGACATTTCTACATAGAGACAGATATTTAATCCAACCTTGCATATGCATGTATAATGCACATTTTTTCATTATAGTATTTATATTTTCAGAATATTTATAAAAGCTATTAAATAAAAAGTAAACGTTTCGAAAGTGTCGTAGACCTAAATTGGTAGTGCGAAAACTTGAATATGGAAATCAAACTTAAATGCGAGCATAGATACATCTCCGATTTCCAAGACCTTTTAACTGTAAAAACGTCCGCAAAAGTAAGTATTTATCCTTCTAGATTATAAAATCTTAAACACGAGTGCTTCACCTTTAATATAATGAAAACTAAAAGACTATACAGGAAAAACACGCGACATCGGAATAGAGCAATCCAGAAATAGCCGAGAAACTCCCTAGTGTACTTTCAAAGCACGTGAGCGCTGTAAGCGACACGTGTCAACGTGGCCGTTGGTTGTACGTAGGTACGCTGTCAGCGCTGCAGCGGCTGGATGGCTCGCGTATAAACAAAACACTGCAGGGTTGACAGTACTGGAGACGGGTCAAGGATTGGAATTTTACGCAGTGAAATAATAAAACAATTTTGATATTTTTGTAGCTATTTTTAAGCTACGAAAATTGCCAATCAGTTTCACTTTCCAGAGCAATATTAAGCGTATTTTATAATTGCTGCATTAAATACATAGTTTCTAATTTTCAAGCAGCTAACTTGAAATACAAGTTACCTAACAAAACTATGCTGAAACTTCTCTTAGCTCGGGGAATAGGTTTAATATAAATTAAGTTTTGAATCCTCAGGGATTATTTTAGTTTGCTGACTTACTCTATTTATTGGGTATAGATACAAGTGTTATGCTAAATGGAAGGCAATATTATAGCTAGTAAGATGTCACCTACAAAGCCTGAATGAACGCGTCTTTGAGATCGAAGAAATGGTATGCATTTCATTCAACTATCATAAGGAGTAAATACATACTACTCTAGTTTAGGAACGTGAAAATTTGCATGAGAATCCCTTTAACATTGTAGGGCTTTTGAAGTCCCTTTGACATAAAAAGACGTGATCTACGCTTCTTAATATAACTTAACTATAAATAGATTATAATATTTTAACATGACAGGGAAGAAACTGCCACGTGATCGATTTTTTTCTATTCTTTATCTTAATCTTAATCTTTATTATAAAGGCGAAAGTTTGTATGGATGTATGGATGTATGGATGTATGTATGTATGGATGTTTGTTACTCTTTCACGTAAAAACTACTGAACCGATTACAATGAAATTTAGCACACATATAGAGGGTAACTTGGATTAACACATAGGATAGGTTTTATCCCGGAAATCCCACGGGAACGGGAACTATGCGGGTTTTCCTTTGAAAACGCGGGCGAAGCCGCGGGCGGAAATCTAGTAAATCTATATTTATAAAGCATTTGAATACCGTAAAACCATAAATATCAAATTCAAGAAATTGTATTCCGAGACAATTCAGCTGCTGTAGTTCCTTTATTTAATTAGATATCGCCAAAATGTAACGTAAACTCAACCTAACATAGTTTAATTGACTTGGAGTCCTAGTAATAATTTGCAAGTCAGAATAGCCTTATTACTGTTCGCAGCAATTAATTTGTTGTTTACAGTTATTTTTTAATAATTTCTGACGAGTGACACCCCTAGCCCACAGGCTCGTTTGTTAATTGTTGACACTGCGTGCAAATAGCCGCGGAAACATCGTTAGCAAATGGAATTCGGGAAACGTGCGTTACGGGGCGCTTTGTTTAATTTGTATAGTTTTAGAACGTTTACATTCTGCCATCAGCTGCTAGCGGGTTTGTTATGAAATATTAGTTTGCTTTCGGCAAACGGAATCAAAGCAAAACGCAGATACCTGTACGTTTCGTATCGCTTAAACGTGTAGAACGCGCGTCGCGTGGTTCCCGAATAGAACGCTTATAGATGTCGACCATGAACAAGACTGGGGTCTTGGGGTTTTAAAATTAAACCATTTATAGGTTCAAAATGTATATTATTATACATTGATATTTACTCGTACAAAATATTCAGTGTAAAAAGACAATAGCACGCCTATAGGTGGCGTGTGTCGTGTACGACGTTCGAGGCAAAAGAATTTTTGTAGATAGAAAATTTTCTAATCAAATGAAAAACATCCTGTACATATGTTACCTAAGGGCATAATTTGGTATGAACACAAATTTAAATAAAACCAGATTAGTTTAATATCAGAGAAGGCATGGAAAATTCAAATATTATGAAGGATTGATGGATATCCTACCCGTTGAATATTTTCGAAAATCGAAGTCAGTGTAATAAAGTGTAGTCGTAGGCACCCAATTTAAACAGAGAAAAGAATATTCGCTCCTCACATTTAGTTGTGATGCGTTAAGCATGTTAGACCCTTTCCCATCCCTGAAAGGTTAGCATATAACCTTTTCTTTCATATATTTAATATTTAACGACGTCGATGTCGACTTTCGACGCTCCCTTATTTTATTATCCCCCTATTAGTAGTTTTGTTATGAAGAATCTATACATATAATAAATCTGTAGAAGGGTCAATTCTGTACATTGAAAATATTGAAAAAATAAATATCAGGGGGTGTTACTGGATCGATACCAAACCCAAATATGTGATTAAAAAATTTTTTGTCTGTCTGTCTGTCTGTATGTGAAGACATCACGTGAAAACTAACGGTTCGATTTCGATGAAACTTGGTATAATTATACCTTATTATCCTGGGCGTAAAATAGGATACTTTTTATCCTGGAAAAATACGTAGAAAAAAAAATAATCTTAATTTTTCAGTTTTACCACCACCACACGTTGCGTATTATTATAGACCTAGCCGTATTTGGGTCCAATAGATATTTATAAGATGTCATTGTCAGAGTTAATCAAAATGGAGACCATCCGCGCGGACGGAGTCGCGGGCGGAAGCTAGTTACATTATAACATAATATTATAGTCATATCTAACTTAGATAATCTAAGTAAACTTTGGGATTGAGAATATTATTTGGATAAAGAAAATACGCAAATCCTTAAGTATATAAAAAGATACGTTGGTAAAATAAAAAAATAGAGAATATTAATTTCTGTAATATTTTTGTAATATAATTACATTCTAGCTTAGACTTTTTCTGGTAACTTTTACATCAAAGGATTTTATTAAATTCTTTTCTTTTTTCGATTGAAATTAAATTAGACCCAGAGATTTTTCGAATCCTTTATCAAACCATAGCATCTGATATTGACATCAAAATCAAAATGTCTGACATCTAGTAGATTCCCTTTCCCAAGCGCCATGCTTTGAATGTTACAAACATTTCCTTTTCAATGCGAACATAGCTAAAATAATTATGCGCTCCTTTCACAAAACTTATCCCATTCAATTTGCCAACACAGCGTCTCACTGAGGCAAGATTGACGAGAAAATCCCAGCACATAATACGAGTGATACATTGTACAGGAAACGTGGGAGCATTTCGGACGTATCTAAATGTATTTCACCAATCAATGCCATTCATCATGCCCGTGCCGAGACCGTCCTTATATTCTGAATTAAGCTCGGATGGTATTCATGTTGAATACAATTGATGTAGCACATAGAGGTAGAAAAAACTTTGCGAATCGTAAATTGAAAACATAAAATTAGCATTGCACTCGCGGTTTTGCTTCTCTGCTTGTTGCTATGTCAAAATCTTCAGCGCTTATTCTATAACAAAATTTGATTTTCAAGTTTAATTTTTACGATAAAGAGGATCCTATAATGTTCTGCAACAATCTCACAGCAAAATTTATCAAAATTGGCTCTGGGTTGTTAGTATGCTCGTATGATTCTAGCTTAACAAGTATGTGAATAGGTAGATATACAACAATTCGTTCTTCACCCTGAACTTCGTTCTTTTGAGGAATATCGATGCATAAATCACTAAAATAAACCCTTTAACCAGAAAGTGATGTTTGATGATGTTTTCTTATTAGAATAAGACAACAACTTCAAAAAACCTAAAAGTATAATTCCACAACCACAAGTTAAGAAGACTAAATAAAATAAAAAAAAAAAACTGTTTTCATAAACTTAACTTTTACTCTATTACTCTTTAGTCTTTACTCGCATATCCTTTAAACTCATTAATTGAGCAATAAATTCCTTTAGATCTGAGCGTTTCGTACTACCAAATTGCTATAAAACTGTTGTAGCACAATTCAGACTTAACACAGTCGACATCGCGGGTAAAAACAAGTATAATATCACTAAGAGGTCCCAAAAGATCTTATCACTAGATGGATTGCTTGTCAAGCCGGGAAACGACGGCCATCTCGAGTGTAAAATATCTGAGAGCTCATTGGACGACTCAAAATACACTTTTATCTTCGGTTTAGTGTTTCTTTGATGAATTTTGTATACAAAAACCGAGCTCTGAATTAATTATATTATTATATATATTATAATCGATATATATAATATATTATATTTATGGGTTCCTTTGTAATGTTACTCTTTGTAATTTGCTAATTCATAAATAGTAGATGTGGATTAATCGTTGACCTCAAACCATTTATTAAGTAGTTTATTTTTATAAGACTAAGTTGTATCTATCTATTAGATATCAATATATTCCTCGAATTAAATGGCAAATAAAACCAGGCCCAACGCATATTGATACTAATTCTGATCAAAGACATACAAAATGACAAATTAGCAAGCGACAAAATAAATTAACTTGTCATGCACGAAACCATTTTACTAAAGTAAGCAAATTGGATTTAAATTCAAAGTCAATGGAAACCTGAAGGCATTGCAAGCAATAATAGAATATATATTATTCTATCGTGACAGAAGGTTCTGGAATATATTCTTTAGATATCAGAGCATTATCAATAGAAACGGCATTCGGGGAAGAACTAACGAGGCACCCCTCGAAGACTAGCTAGGGCTGCTTATGATGAAAATAATAATATTTATAGTTTAAGAATTATCTTCGTTTTGTTCGATGGGAGTTTTATCTTAATATATATAAATCTCGTGTCACAATGTTTGTCCTCAATGGACTCCTAATTCCTAAACCACTTAACCGATTATAATAAAATTCGCACACCATGTGCAGTTCGATCCAACTTGAGAGATAGGATAGTATAAACATGTAGGTACCACGGGCGAAGCAGGGGCGGACCACAAGTAAGTTTATAAAACTAAAGTATCTTTATGACGAGTAAAATACAATTGAGCATTTTTTAAAACTATTCTTAGCATTAGCATCTTTTCATCGTAAATATAAATTAGAAATAATTTTATCAATTTTGAATTCAATATTTATAACAGTAACTTTTTGAATATTTTAAATTTATGTTTGAATATTTCAAATATTTTCATTTGTCGCAACCATTCAATTTTCTCGTTCAACAATATTTCTCCATTCAGAATTCCGATTTCCTCCGCACTATTCATTTCTTTATTTCAATTCTATTTGCGCTTGTCAATCACACATGTTTCTCGTAACACAATACAACACGCCGCCAGTTGTTCAATAAAACTTATTTTTGGCAGCCCTACGCTATGCTGACTCGTTTCTATCCGCACCCATATTCACATTATAATTTTATTATGCGAACTTTCAGTTTATTTGCATAACGATGTCGTACACTTTTATGGACTTTATAAGTTTGGGTCGTAAAAATTTGTGAAGTTTATTCCTTTTAGAGAGCGAAAAACAAAAGTTGTATGACGTGTTCAACAATTATGACGTAGATATGAACCACGTGAATATATTTTTGTCACTATTCGTGCGTTTAATTACGGTCTCTTTGACCTTTGTACCATGACGTTCACGCATTTATTATATTTATTCGTTGCAAATTACTGTTTTATAGATGCACTATACGTTTCCCAACGTTAGAGAAAATTTTTATTATTTTATACTCTGACGTCCTTGAAAAAGCTACACGAGCTTAGAGTCCGAATTTTGTATGTAAAAATATCCTAGTAAGGCGGTAGAATACAAAAATGTAGAAGTTTATGAAGTTTATAATCTGGATAAACTCACGAACTTTTATCCAGATTATAGTGAAGCAAGATAAAAAGTAAAAATTTTTCTTTGAACAATTTGTGCACATTTTACAACAAAAACTTTAAGAGCGCGCACCTAAACTTCAAGTCAAAACTTTGATCATTTATTATCGTAATAAAAACGCCACCATCGTCTCATGAAAGCGATTTGAACATAAATTATGGTATGTTTAACTCTTAGGTAATCCACACTCAATAAAACAATAATGGTCTTACCACAAAACAATTTAAACATAGTCTCACTTTAAACCAGCGATCTCTTACTTTAATAGTTGTCTATGTGA
This sequence comes from Colias philodice, assembly GCF_061535455.1. Taxonomy (NCBI): domain Eukaryota; kingdom Metazoa; phylum Arthropoda; class Insecta; order Lepidoptera; family Pieridae; genus Colias; species Colias philodice. Next base: position 11,589,896 of record NC_143088.1, read on the forward strand.
AATACTACAAAACCTTAAAGACCTGATTAAAGAGAACCCGCGCTTAAAGTTAAACCCTGTCTCAAGTTTTTTTGTGGTAAGACAGTAAGCATTTACGGGCATCTCAAATTTGAGAGAACTCTGAACATTTATCATCGTAATTATAACGAAAGCTTAATACTCGATCGTCTTACTCCGCTGGTACCAACATTAATTATTTTATTAGCAAATAATGAGGCTTCATATTTATTCCCTAAAACACGAAAATCGTGGCTCAAACCGCTTTCGGAAATTACATAGTTTTGTTCAATGTCCTGTATTACCATTATAGTTTATAATTCACGTAATATTATATTTGCGAAACTAATTACTTATTTCCAAACTAAATTGTTAATGTATAATAAAAATACAATTTATATTTTGACTGAAATATTTATCAGAACAAATCTTTGGTATATCTCCTATTCGTAAATAATGAAAAAGGCCCAACACAATGTGTGTTAGTTGCTATCTCTAAGTATATACAAATCTTATATACTCCTACTTATATTATACTAGCTTTCCGCCCGTTTTCAAAGAAAAACCCGTTCCCGTAGGATTTCCGGAATAAAACCTATCCTATGTCCTTTCTCGGGTATCAAAATATCTCTATACCAAATTTCATGCAAATTGGTTCAGTAGTTAAGGCGTGATTGAGTAACAGACAGACAGACAGAGTTACTTTCGCATTTATAATATTAGTATGGATTAATTAGTTGATTTATCTCCATATCGCCATACTGAAGGATTGATTACATCGCGACCGATCGTTCTGTCGATAACAAACATCGACATTGTCTCTTGATACTGTAACGTTAATTGGATCAAATGTTTTTCTCCTTTTGTAAGTGACTCATTTGAGTGAGTATTGTGAATGAGTGAGTGGCTGATAGTGAATGACTATTGTGAGTGAGTGAATGATTGGTGTTTATACTTCATTTTATACTAGCGTTTCGGGATGAACTTTTCATCGTCTTCACTATTAATGAATGTATGTACTTCAAGATTGAATAAAATTGCATCTTATTGTCTACTAGCTTTCCGCCCGCGGCTTCGCCCGCGTTTCCAGATTAAAACCCGTTCCCGTAGGATTTCCGGGATAAAACCTATCCTATGTCCTTTCTCGGGTATCAAAATATCTCTATACCAAATTTCATGCAAATTGGTTCAGTAGTTCAGGCGTGATTGAGTAACAAACAGACAGACAGAGTTACTTTCGCATTTATAATACATATTAGTATGGACAGTATGGATTGTAAAACATCTTACTGATATTTTCAACCAATATTTTTAAAACGAAGGAGGTTCTCAAATTGTCTGCATTGTTAGGGGTATGGTACTCGATAACTTTGTGAACCGATTAAAATGATATTTTTTTGTGTTTGATAGGAATTGTTTTCATTTGGCCCTTTTATAGAATTTTGAGATGTATCTCCACTCCAGGAACGTCAGTTTACTTTTACGTAGAAAATAATTAATAGATATTATATAAAGAGAAATAAGAAGAGTAAGTAAGAAAATTTTAGAAACAAACGAACACAATAAAAATAATACAAAATTAGAGCTATTACAGTTTCAGTGTTATAAATGACACACCAAAGGCAAAGTTTTACAACTTTCCCGAGCTAACGCGAAATTCGTGTTAGGTAATTTGTACACTATAAAGCCACTCTGAATTTTGTCCGAGTCAAATTAATACTTGCATTATAAATCGAAATACGAAACTACGCCCGTAATTTATAGTACCAAACTAATTACATAGTTCAAAATGCAAAGCTAGTTTCAAATTTAAATAGGACTGGGCATGGGAGGCTCCAGCTTTCAAATAAAAAAAGAATTATCAAAACCAGTTCACCTATTTGAAAGTTATGAGGTAACAAACAAAAAAAAAATAGCGTGTGTGCCGAGCACACGTGTCAGAAGTGAAACTTCTTTGTCAAAATCGTCGCCTTACTCCATGACGTGATGGTATTGCCATGACGCGACCTTTAAATTATACTCTCAACGCGCCTAAAGAAGTCACTTCAAAATGTAGTCGAATTGAGGACCTCCTCTTTTGAAGTCGGTTTAAAACTGTCTTCAAGTCCTTGACACTTGAGAGATCAACATGTAAAACGCTAGACCCCTTCTCCATAGATCAAATGATTAACTTCCAGGTCACCGCAAAGAAAATGGTCCGTCATTGTTAGCATCTCGACGATCTAGGTTACTTCACCCTTGTCGTAGATAGATTTAGGAACGTGGTGGAGGTTGCTTTTTACATCGGAGATTAGTTAAGCTCAAGATTTTAATGATAGTGGGGTAAATGAGTAATTTAGAGCGAGCGCGCACGAGCAACTTTGTCTCCGCAACAATTTTGTCTCCGCAACTATTTTGTCTCTCCAGCCATGGGCTAGTATGAAAGTGCGCGTACGTAGCGACGCAACTCCCGGGAGACTTTTTTGTCCGCGGGTTCGGAGACAAGCCCGCGACGCAACTGTCGCCCTATCTATTGGTTTCAATGCAAGTGCGCGCACGGCGACAAAAATGTTGCCTGTCAGCGGCCGCCGGCCAGTTGCCGCGTAACCGGCGTAGCGATAGTACGTATTTATGTCAACGTATTTATTCTCGTACACAGTAGTTTTTAACCGACTTCAAAAAAAGGAGGAGGTTATCAATTCGGCCGGTATATTTTTTTATGTATGTATACCGATTACTCCGAGGTTTCTGAACCGGTTTACGTGATTCTTTTTTTTTTGATGCGGAATGGTGTGGAATTGGTCCCATAAATTTTATTCGGATAAGCCCAGTAGTTTTTATTTTATGAGCATTTTTGTCTGGTCTCGATGACTTAATTGAAATGTAGCAAGTAACTTTGATTCATTTCCAGGAAACCGATTGAGCTGAAATTTTGTATACGCATGTAAATTGGATAGCGATGAAACATTGTTATGAGATAGAGCTGATTTGATGATGGAATCGGAAGGTGGCCATAGGAACTTAACTTAACATATTGACTCAACTTTATCGAGGTTGAGCTCGTTTGATTTGTGTTGAAAAATACACTAAAAAGTATTAAATAAAAACTACTTTACTTTTTACAATTACGATTACATATCTATACTTATATTATAAAGAGATTATGGTTTTCAGTTTTCACGCATAAACTACTGAACCGATTACAATGAAATTTAGCACACATATAGAGGGTAACTTGGATTAACACATAGGATAGGTTTTATCCCGGAAATCCCAAGGGAATAGGAACTATGCGGGACAAGAGCACAGACCACAACCGTTTCTTCGAAATCCATGTTGATAAATGCAGAAAATTTTAAAGAAAAAGTTGCGTTGCTGTCGCTTTCGTGAGCGCATCGTTCAAAACTTTGCGAGGAGACAGCGACAGAGACAAAATAGTTGCCGGGCAACTAAGTTGCTTGTGCGCGCTCGCTCTTATTATCATAGTGAAACACATAAGAGCTAGCGCGCAAGAGCAACTTTTGTCTCCGCAACTATTTTGTCTCTCTCAGCAACTCTATGGGCTAATAAAAGTCTCCCGGGAGTTGCGTCGCTACGTGCGCGCACTTTCTTACTAGCCCATAGAGTTGATGGGAGAGACAAAATATGTAGTTGCGGAGACAAAAGTTGCTCTTGCGCGCTAGCTCTGAGTTCTTATCGTTGACGTTTGTACGGATATAAATTATATGCTGTAAATTTATTTGGTACCTTTACTTTTATAATAATCAGAATCTAAAGTTTATATTCAGATAACAGTTAAATTAATTCACTTAAATGTGGGACAACGGGTCTAGTTTATTCAATCCGCTAGTAAATTCACCACTATTCAAAACTTACGAATAATTATCTATAAATTTATAAAGAATAGAAAAAATTCGATCACGAGGCGGGACTCGAACTCGCATCCTTTCGCGCCATTCCGGGGCGGATGCCTGACCAACTCAGCCACTCGTGACCCGCCAGAGCAATCGAATTTATTCTATTCTTTCAGTTTTATGTGTCTCAATAGATGGCGCGCGGTGTGTCCCTAAAGACACATATATTTATAACACAGACATATATTTATAAAGCATTTCAATGCCATAAAACCAAAATATCAATTTCAAATAATTATCTTTTGAACAAAATATGTAGGTCTGTTTTTAAAACCTCCCCCTCTTAACAATGTGAAACTAGTAATTATACATTCGGACTATATTGTAGTAAATACTAAATAGCATTCCGTTCAATCAAAAGACAATATATGGTAAACCTTTGGTTAAATCAAAACACACATCTCACCACAACCCATAAACAGCCAAAACGTTGCTACGATGTCGTGACTCGTGACACTACAATTTCCGCAAACATATATCGCGAAAACGAGGTATTTCGTTCATTTTATATAATATCATCCAAAGACGTGAAAACACTCGCTCGTTTCAAACATTTGTGATGCTTTTGAAGGGATTTCTTAGTGCAAAATACTGTCTTTACCGTTATATTCCTTTATCAGTTCGAGTCATTCGCAATTGTACCACGACATTTTTTAAATTCATCCAATCGTACACAATTTTTTTCAAAGTTATTATTGCTGACCTGTATTTCTAAACCTTATTAAACTTACATGCTAAGAAAGCATATATATACTGTAATAAGTAGTGTTATAATTTATTCTGTGTTATTGCATTGTGAAATATTATAAAGTATTATTTGGAATTGCTACCGTTGTCTATAAATTGTAAGCTTCATAACAATTTAATAAAAAATGTATTTCTATGAATTAACAAGATCCTCTTTAACTTGGAAGAGAAGTACCTAAACAATGCACTAGCTGGAAATTTCTCAAGTGTTTTTCATCTTATGGAAAAATTCTTCACTCGAGTCTAGAACTATAAACAAACTGTTAACGACTATCTCTTTTAATAATACAATTTTTATCTAGAAAGATTGATGCACAATCTTCGATCGATCTATAATCTCTACACCTATACAAAAACAATCTTTCCATTGATTTAGACAAGCTTTTGTCAGAAAACGATTAGAAAATATATCTTTACGATTTTTGTATTAGAATGATTACCATCAGGCGTTAGATAAAGTGTTACGTCGCAGCACTAAAAAGGGCTATGTATTACAAGGCCACATGGCCACCATTCCGCAAAGTGCCGGTTTCTGTCAATTTCCTACGACCTCCTTTCTCGTTCCGCATTTTTTGACGTGCTAAATGCCGCCTCCATTAATCAAACGCGTTTCGCGTCCTTTTTATGCATCATTTATAACCAAAATATTTTACGATTCTTGTATTTTTATCCTTTATGTGTCACTGGGACACGCTACCACATTGCTACAGGCAAATGGGCTATCACCTAGACACATTTGTCACAATTAGTGGTCAAAATTGCAAAATACAAACGATACAATCATTTATTTTGTTTTATTTTTGATGTGGTATAGACTACAAGCCCGCATATGAAAAAAATATGGGTCAAATGAACCACCACGGGACATATCTAGTACGAAAGAAGAGCAAAAAATAATAAGATTCATCACTATGCCGTCACTTGTAAGCTGTCCAACTGAGTGCAGATGAGAATTGAAAAGTACAGGTAGACTCGGTAAATTTTGGTCATATATTTTTGTACGGCATTCTTAACCATCGATAGATCCATTAAAAATAATAAGAAACCGCTCAGTGCCGTTCAAAAATGTTGGTCCACCAAGTCGGAATTTTTATTTAATTTCCGAGAGTTACCGGGGGTAAATTTGGTCATTTGACCATGTACGGCATCTGTGTCATACTATTGCTATACTGCTTTTAATCCATTATTCCGCAACGCCGTACAAAAATCATGGGGACAAGGGGAAAAAATCGAGAGTTGTAATCCCCTCTCTTTCCCCACTCCAGGGGGTCATTTGACACAACACGAAATAAATTTATTTTTAAAGTATTTTATGCATAGATAATATTTTTTCATGTGCCGTACATTTTCGTTGGTTCAAAGGGGAAAAATCTGAAAAAGAAAAAATCCATATAACGAAATGTTTGCTTTATATTTTGATAATAAAATATAAATATACATTAATATTAAGAAGCTCGAGGTGGTTAATTATCACCTTGGAAAGTCGGAGTCAAGTGGAATGGACTCCGTTAAATTGATGAACTAATAAAAAAGCTATGAACGAAAAGATGTGAATTATATGCAATCAGCCCATGAATACAGGTAAAGTCACAAGCAAATGCTAGTAATATATACATATTCAAAATGAATAAGTAAAGCGCTTTCAAATGATACCAAACACGGCATATTTATCTTAACTTTATTTTTTTACTCTGTATGTTTTGTCCGCTAGAGGGCGCCACATTAGATTTTGTGAAACCCCATATAGCCTTTAGCTAGCTGGTCGCTGGTTATCCAGTGAACAATTCAGACGCTTCTAATGATATGTCATTTGTCGAATTCTGATAAGTAGTTTAGAAGTTACGAGGGAATAGATGAACATACATACATGACCTGTCAAAACCATAACCCTCCTTTTGCTTTGCCGTAGTTGGGTAAAATATGTTAATGCCGTACTGTATCAAATGGCCATAAAGCACCCTTAAAATTGTAGCTTTCGTCGCTTTCATCAGCCTAAAAGATGTGGTCTGCACAAAAATGTACGGCATCATTTTTTCCTAATTTATCTATGTTAATACTATTTAAAACAGCGAATAAAGTGAAGAAAACTATTATATTTCATTAATCTACGATGTTTAAACTTTAACAAAATTTCTGGTTTTGCATTTCTCTATAACTTTTTTTAGAACGGTTTCTTTTGAACGGCAATACTATACAACAATTGAATTTTACAATATCATGTTAAAAAAAAAAGTTCCCGTACAGGGTCAAATGACCTTACAGCTCTTTATATCAAGAATTCGATGAAATTAAGATGATTATTGGTATACATTTAAAAGAACAATTATTTTTTGACGGCATTGCTTTTAATAGTACTTTTAAGTGCTAGATAATGTTTTGGAACCGAAGCCGTACTTAGTCAAATGACCCCCTGGAGTGGGGAAAGAGAGGGGATTGCAACCCTCGATTTTTTCCCCTTGTCCCCATGATTTTTGTACGGCGTTGCGGAATAATGGATTAAAAGCAGTATAGCAATAGTATGACACAGATGCCGTACATGGTCAAATGACCAAATTTACCCCCGGTAACTCTCGGAGTTTAAATAAAAATTCCGACTTGGTGGATCAACATTTTTGTACGGCACTGAGCGGTTTCTTATTATTTTTAATGGATCTATCGATGGTTAAGAATGCCGTACAAAAATATATGACCAAAATTTACCGAGTCTACCTGTACTTTTCAATTCTCATCTGCACTCAGTTGGACAGCTTACAAGTGACGGCATAGTGATGAATCTTATTATTTTTTGCTCTTCTTTCGTTCTAGATATGACCCCTGGTGGTTCATTTGACCCATATTTTTTTCATATGCGGGCTTGTAGTCTAGTATTGAGTATAAGTGTTGCTCAAACATCATCACTACATAGTATAAAACAAAGTCGCTTTCTCTGTCTCTAATCTCTATGTCCCTATGTATGCTTAAATCTTTAAAACTACGCAACGGATATTGATGCGGTTTTTAATAGATAGAGGAAGGTTTTAGTATATATTTTTTTATGTTTTAGACAAAGCGGGCGAAGCCGCGGACGGAAAGCTAGTATAAAATAAATGATAACTATACTGTTTTCAGCCAAATCGCTCTGTAGCTTATTCATAGTAGTGGTTGTGGTCACATAAATTGTATGGTTTTATTTAAAAACTAATGAATATATAGTACCAGAGTTTCAATAGTCATAACTTTTCGAAGCTGACATCGGACTCAACTGACACAATACAGAAATAGCTTTATTTTAAACCCATTGAAAACTATAACATTGAAACGCAATCCACGCTTGAAACAATACAAATATTCGCTAGAGCTTCGCTAAATACCCAAGGAAATAAAACTAGCAAGCCAAAGTTTACTTTAACAGTCGGTTGATAATATTATTTCCTCTGAAGTTTCTGTACGTACCCAGTAAATATTTGATTTCTTTTGTTCAGCTCTAACAATTTTATTCTTTGTAATGTTCTATATGATAAATCTTTTAGTAGAAGTATGGAAGGAAGTTGTATCGACGATATAAGTGGAATTATTAATAAGCTACAAGAAGGGGAATATCAATTCGATACGTTTGTGTTATTGATAATATGTTTTATCCCGTGGCTTCACTAGCGTAATATAGTTAAATGTTGCGATGTTTATAAACATATTATAAATACGAATAAAGCATGATATTTAGTTAAATAGCATTCAAATGCTGTGAAAATATACATTTTTAAATAAAATAAAAAATTCGATCATGAGGCGGGATTCAAACCCGGGTCTCTCGCCATACTGCAGGGGCAACACGAGCCGTCTCTCCTGACCCATGTACTCCCCTGACCAAAACAACACTACTTTTATATTATAACTAGCTGCGCTCCGTGGTTTCACCCGCGTGGCTCCGCTTCTGTTGGTCTTAGCGTGATGATATATAAAAATTTTCAAATCGGACCAGTATTTCATGAGATTAGCGCGTTCAAACAAACAAACTCTTCAGCTTTATAATATTAGTTTAGATACAGATAGATGTCCATGTCAAGGATCTAATCAGAACTACGAACCCTTGATCCAACACTACCACTAGTCGGGGTAATTTGTCAGCCGTCTCGCCTGACCCAATAAGCCGCGGCTTCACTCATTTGGGTCAACCCGGCTGGCTATCCGTGATGTATGAACACTTAAGTTTGATTGGAGCACGTACATTAATTTACTAAATTGGCCATTGGCTCGCAATTTTGAATGGTTAATCTGTAATGCGGAATCGTTGATGTCGTATTCAGAATTCGTATTGTAAAGTTTATCGTAGTTACGAGGGCGGTTCAATAAATACTTAGCCTACAAAAAGTATACGAAAATTTTGGAAACGTGGCAATTTATTTTTCAACATAGTCTCCTTTTAGTTCGATACACTTAGCCCAGCGATGTTCCAACTTTTTTAACCCGTCCGAAAAATAGGTTTTCACAAACTCTGCAAAACAGGCCTCCGTGGCGGCGATAACCTCCTCATTTGATCCATAACAATTCCCGGCGAGTGATTTTTTCAGGTAAGGAAACAAAAAGAAGTCACAAGGGGCCAAATCTGGAGAATACGGTGGATGAAACAGCAATTCGTAGCGTAATTCGACCAATTTGGCCATGGCAATGGCAGACGTGAGAACCGGTGCGTTGTCGTGGTGAAACAGCACCTTTTTCTTAGCCAGTTGGGGTAGTTTTTTCTTTAATTCGGCGTCGAATCGGCCCAGTAAATCGGCATAGTAAAGCCCTGTAATTGGTTTACCCTTCTCGAGGTAATCGATGTAGATCACTCCCCAGAAAACGGTGGCCATAACTTTTCCGTCCGATTTTACAGTTTTCGTCTTCTTTGGAGCACGTTCCCCGGTCTGGATCCATTGTTTTGATTGCTCCTTGATCTCTGGTGTGTACCAGTGAATACAGGTTTCATCGACGGTCACAAAACCACGCAAAAGCTCCCCTGGATTCCGCTTAAACAGCGCCAAACACGTCTCCGATATGCTCACGGTTGCGCTTGTTTTCCGGTGTGAGTAAATGCGGCACCCATCGCGCTGACAGCTTTCTCATGCTGAGTTCCTCGTGACGAATATGATGCACTGTTCCTTCTGAAATGCCTACAGTCTCAGCTAGCTCCCCAACCTTCAATCGGCGATCTGCCAATACGAGATCATGGATTTTTTTAATGTTTTCCTCCGTAGCAGCTCTTTTCGGTGAACCTGGACGTGGTTCATCAAAAACCGACGTACGGCCACGTGCAAACTCGATGAACCAATTCTTGACGGTGGCCATCGATGGAGAAGAGTCACCGTCGACAGAATCCAAGCGCTCTTTGATTTCGAAGCGCGTTTTCCCGTCCAAAAATAGGAATCGAATCACCGAACGATATTGCTCTTTTTCCATTTTTGCAAAACCGATCGACACGTTCGCTTCCATAAGTTGTCAAATTAAAACAAATGAAGGGATTGGAATGAAAATTAAAAAAAATAATTAATAAAGAATGAGCTACACTGTGGTAAACCTCTTTTGAAACAATAGCGCCCTCTGGCGATGAGGCTAGGTACTTATTGAATGCACCAGGTACATAAATTTTGCTTGTAGTTATTTAACGATATATAAAATACGTACACTTTCGTGACAAGCTTAAGGCAAGTAAGCAATAAGCGAAGCATAAAAGATCGCATTCCTTAAATTCATTACGGTTAGAATTCAATATTTAAAGGATGGTATTCTTGAGTTTCTTAAGTGAATCTCAACTATTCTCCATTAATATAATCTATTATTTCCTATAGGGCTTTCCTAGCTAGCTAGCCTCCATTGTTTCCTTTTCCATGTCATTATATTTATTATGATAAATTAAAAATCAATAAATACTTAAATCTTCAACGCCTAAATTATTTTGGCACCTATTACACACTAATACACATATAAGACGATATTCTTATACATCTTCGTATACATAGCATAGAAGATATATTATACCTTTATCTTTTAAGCAATGGACATGTTTCCTTGTGTAAACCAAAACCATTTGCGCAGGCCGAGACAATTTCCTGTTATATCATGTAGCATCCAATGTTCTGGATGTTGACCAAAATGCATTACCCGTGTTGGTTATTGTTTCTTAGAATTGCGTTTTAGTTTTGTCACGTATATAACGTAGAGTTTGCTTTGAGAAACATGTTCTTGTAATGTTTTCTTTATTTTGTACTACGTTCGAATTCACGTTGAACCACAAGTTCAAATATTAAAATTTTTCAAATTTCTATCGTGTTTTCTTTACGTTTAAAATTATTATTAGGTACTAGTGTGTTCTGTGAGCCTCAATCTATTTAAAATATCCGTCAAATTCCTTCATGCATCATAGTGTTAACAGAACTATAAAATGATAGTCTGGCCGAGATCGCTTTCTAGTGATGTAATCGCCATTAATACATATTAGCCTGGAAGAGACCACTGATACACATAAGTGGTATGTGTGCCTTAAAAACTATACCAACTGTGTCTTTGAGTAATATTGTAACAAGATTTACTTTATGTATACTTAGTTATAATGTTGAAATGAAGAGTTATATAAGTAGATAAATTAATGTTTTATTTTTTCTGTATGTTTTTTATGTTAATTTCGTGTACATTAAAGAATTATCTCTCTACAACTCACTTGAAAGCTGTGGTTAGCGTTGCTGATGCTACATTCGGCGAACGTTGCGTCTTCTAGCTCATACTCGTCCCATAGTTGGCTCTGAAACAAAATATTTATAAATAAATTTTTAATTCGTTTTATATTTTGTTAAGTTGTAATTATAATTATTTTTATTACAATTATGAATAACTTATGAGATTATGTAGTACGTAATCTTTTAAATAAAAAAAAAAACGATTTTACAATCGAAAAGTTTAGATACCTATTACCTACATTTTAAGCTATTGTTAGCTTATAACTCTTATTACTGTAGTACGATTACAGTACTAGTCAACATAACCACTACTATCTGTGAAACATCTATACAAACAATAATTAGGCGTTCTTTTTACATATAATACATCGTAATGACCCTGCTGCGTGTAGATTTATGCCACCCCATCGCGATCAAGGATGGAGACATTACCGGCTGAATGAAGGAAATGATATTACAGCTAATGTAAGGCTTTATCACGTTTTATTATGCTCTACGTCAGAACATGGCCATTAGCTTGATTTCCTTTGGTATATTTTTCACGGTGTATCATTGCGATAAGGAAGGAAAAGAACTTTTATCATAATAGGTAGAGACGTAATTAATACGTATTAAAAAACAAAGTCCTCTACCTCGTATGTCTGTCTGTTCGTGATAATCTCAAAAACTACTGCTCTTATTTTCGTTCTCTATTCACCAATGGATAGCGTGTTAAGTTTTAGAAAACGCGGACGAAGCCGCAGGTGCAGAGCTATACTAAATTAGCTAGTTGTAAACTGCGTGTGTGTGGCATATGCCTGCAGATAAATACTTTTTACTTGTATTCCTTTGGAAAAATATACAGAGAATAAATATTCCTTACGTTGAAAATATTCTTGCTGTGAGTGCAAAACAAATAGTATCCAGTTCTGAATATTGTAGTAGTCCCTAGTAACCAAGTATGTTCATTGTTCAATGTCACTGCATACAATACCAACTATTTCTTGTGAAGTAGCTAGTCCGTTTGCATAAGCATGTCTTGTTTCTACATCTGAGGTAGTTTCGGTTGGTATAACAGTCGACCCGCGACTTTTGCTATTAACAAGTACGAGTACAGGTCAATTCAGGCACTTATAAATTATGAAAATATTCCTTTATTTTATACTAGTTGTGCTCCGCGGTTTTACCCGCAGTGCTCCGCTCCTGTTGGTCTTAGCGTGATGATATATAGCTTATAGCCTTCCTCGATAAATGGGCTACCTAACACCAAATGAATTTTTCAAATCGAACCAGTAGTTCCCGGGATTAGCGCGTTCAAACAAACAAACAAACTCTTCAGCTTTATAATATTAATAAGTATAGATTAAACAGATCAAATTTACGTCATCATTTCATTCATAATCACTGAAACAAACTATCTTACAAATATCGTTTAATTGTTACGATAAAATGTTATTTCTATACTTTTCATTAATAAGAGCATCATTTAAGTCTATTAAGCGTTAAGGAACACACTGCACACACAATTAACTTCGACTTTCCAATATCCTCGCCTCATTAAGCCCCTAAAGCTGCAATTAGCACTTGCGCTTGCAGAAATTCGACTTCTGTACGGCCAATTATCTTATATTGGTTTTGCAATTACAGACACTAATATAAATATGTTCATAATACACAAAAACGTATGTTTTTAATAACGTTATAATGCTATATCTATATAATTATTTAATTGTAGTCATTTGATTTATTATTATGCTATACATACAAAGTGCTTTCCTTTCCATCCTTATGGTATACAATATTTATAATCATATTATAATATTCGACATCATATCATATTACATTCGACGACACGGTTGGCGCAGTGGTAAAGTAACTGCCTACTGAGCCGACGGTCCCGGGTTCGATCCCCGGTCAGGGCAAATATTTGTGTGATGAACTCAATTATTTGTTCTTGGGTCTGGGTGTTATTATCTATATATTTTACTTCTGCAATGTGAGAGGCCTGCATTCTAACCTGAATCCCGTCCATCACCACCTAGAGACAGAAAAGCCGGCATTGTTGTTTCTTACAGAGACACAAATTTGTTCACCTTCCGACACAACATATCTCTGTTACCCAGGATACAAACTGGAGCACACTTTCATCCCACGAGCTGGTGTGTGTGTGTTTGTGAGGGAGGATATTTGCTATCGTCGTCTTGTCGGTCTTGAGGGCACTGACCTATCAATTATTTGGCTCCGTGCGGACTGTGGTGACCATCCCCGCATCTACGCATGTTTGTATCGGTCACATAGTGGTGATGCAGAAACCGACCGTCTCATCGAGCACATCCAAACAACGGCTGATGCAGTACATGAACAGATTCCCTCCGCAGAAATAATTATCTTAGGCGATTTTAATGCCCATCATACCCAATGGTTGGGTTCACGTACCACTGATCATGCGGGGAGATCTGTACACAACTTCGCGATGGCTTACGGACTTACGCAACTGGTCTCCTCAATAACGAGACTACCCGACATTGCTGACCACACACCCTCTATACTAGACCTTCTGCTGACCTCCCATCCGGCTAATTATCAGGTAAAAGTCGAAGCCCCTCTTGGGACTTCAGATCACTGTTTAATTCGGAGTACAGTGCCAATCTTGCGTTCATCACGGCCCCGTTCACTTGGGAGTCGCCGCGTTTGGCACTATAGGTCAGCAGATTGGGATGGGATGCGGGAATTTTTTGCATCCTACCCTTGGAAGCAAGTCTGCCTTGCACCTGATCCAAGTGACTATGCTGACTCAGTTGCGGATGTGGTGCTGCAGGGAATGGAACTTTTCATTCCAAACTCTGTAGTACCCGTCGGCGGTAAGTCCCAGCCCTGGTATGGTCGTCCTTGCAAAATGGCTGCTCGCCTGAAGCAAGAGCGTTTCCATGCCTGGGCAGAAGCAATGTCTAATAAGGATCCAAATGCTAGTGCTCTCAAAAAACGGTACAACTCTGCTGCCAGGGCCTACAAGAGGAAAATATCCACAGCAAAGTCGGAGTTTATTGGCAGCATAGGCGAGAAACTTTTACGCTACCCTTCTGGGAGCCGTGCTTTTTGGTCACTCGCCAAAGCTGTCCAAGGAAACTTCTGCAAGCCCTCGCTTCCACCCTTGCGCCGGGAAGATGATACTTTAGCCCACTCCTCCAAAGAGAAAGCCGATCTTCTGGGTGCTCTCTTTGCATCCAACTCAACATTAGATGACAGAGGAAATGTACCGCCTACTATCATGCGGTGCAAGAGCTCCATGCCGAATGTGCATTTCAGACAGAATGCTGTGCGAAAAGCTCTCTTCTCTCTTGATACACATAAGTCGAGTGGGCCCGACGGTATCCCCGCCATTGTGTTGAAAAGATGTGCTCCCGAACTGGCACCGGTTCTTACAGAGCTGTTTCGGTACTCTTATAACACCGGCATTGTACCTGCCTCATGGAAGACTGCCTCAGTGCACCCGATCCCTAAAAAAGGCGATCAATCGGATCCAACCAACTACAGACCAATTGCTATTACCTCCCTGCTCTCCAAAGTGATGGAAAACATCATTAACAGCCAGCTATTGGGTTATCTGGAGGAGAACCAGCTGATCAGTGACCAACAGTATGGTTTTCGTCATGGACGGTCGGCTGGTGATCTTCTAATCTTCCTAACTCACCGATGGGCAAGTGCTGTTGAGAGCAAGGGGGAAGCTTTAGCGGTTAGTCTGGACGTTGCAAAAGCCTTCGATCGGGTGTGGCATCAGGCGCTCCTCTCGAAAGTTACAGCCTATGGACTTCCAGAGAAATTATGCAAGTGGATTGCCAGTTTTCTCACAGCGCGCAGTATTCGAGTCTTGGTCGATGGATCAAGCTCTGACTTATTACCTGTGAACGCTGGCGTTCCCCAAGGCTGCGTACTCTCACCCACACTGTTCCTTCTGCATATCAATGACATGTTACAAATTAGTAACATTCATTGCTATGCAGATGACAGTACTGGTGATGCTATATATACCGGCCGCGCTAATATTTCTCTGGAACACGTCCAAGAGTACCGCAACATACTTGTGTCCAAAATTGAGACTCTTCTTGGAGAAGTCTCAAAGTGGGGTCGACAAAATCTTGTCCGATTTAACCCTGACAAGACACAAGTATGTCTTTTTTCAGCTAAAAAAGCACCATTTATCACGGCGCCCCTATTTGAGAACACTCCCCTTAGTATCAAGTCTAGTATCGGAATTCTTGGTGTCAATATTTCTGATGACGTTCAGTTCCGCTATCACTTGGAAGGCAAAGCTACACTAGCTTCCAAAAAATTGGGTGTCCTAAATAGAGCGAAGCAGTATTTCAGGCCTGAACATCTATTACTACTGTACAAAGCACAAATACGGCCTCATATGGAATACTGCTCCCATCTCTGGGCCGGGGCACCACAATATCAGCTCCTGCCACTTGATAGCGTGCAACGAAGAGCCGTCAGAATTATTGGCAAACAAGCACTTACCGATCGACTTGATTCTCTGGATTTGCGACGAGACGTTGCATGTTTATGCGTCTTCTACCGTCTGTATAATGGGGAGTGCTCTGAAGAGTTGTTTGAGCTGATACCTGCCGCGGAATTCCACAACCGTACCGCACGGCATAAGACCAAGTTTCACACTCACCATTTGGACCTCTGGCGCTCTAGTACGGTGCGATTTACCCGCCACTTCATTCCGCGCACAACCAAATTGTGGAACAGCCTGCCTTCGGCGATATTCCCGAACGCCTATGACATCGAGGCATTTAAAAAGAGATTATACCTCCACCTTAAAAAGTCGGCAACACATCCTCGGACACGTCTGTAGATGCCTATGGGCTGTGGAATTGCTTACCATCAGGCGATCCACATGCTCGTTTGCCTTCTTTCATATTAAAAAAAAAAAAAAAAAAATATGTATTTATTAAATATTATATTATTTTATCGTCGCCTAGTACCCACAACACAAGCCTTAATTGAGCTTACTGTGGGACTAGGTCGATTTGTGTAATAATGTCGTACTATTTATTTATTTTATTTATTTATTTATTATTAAAGATAAGATACTATTTTTTTTTCGGTATATAAATATACCAAAAATTTAGAGCTTTCATCTGCACTGGTTGTAAGATTAACAGGAGTTTTATAAAAATACCTATTTTGTACTACTTAGCAGTAAAAATTCAATTGTTTTTATTGAAAAATCACAAACCCTACTTTGGAGCTAATCTTCCAAATAGAAAACATTAAATCAACCCCGTTATTGCGATTGTAAATACAGTGACTAAGCAACTTGGAGCGCTAGTCACTGCTCATTTAATCTTATGAATAATTCATTCGTGGAATTTCAAAGTACATACACCACAAAGTTTGTTACAAAATACTGCATTGTAACTGCTTAATATATATGTTTACTAGTGGTCCGCCCCGGCTTCGCCCGTGGTACCTACATGTTTAAACTATCCTATCTCTCAAGTTGGATCGAACTGCACATGGTGTGCGAATTTTATTATAATCGGTTAAGTGGTTTAGGAGTCCATTGAGGACAAACATTGTGACACGAGATTTATATATATTAAGATTATTTCTTTTCTTGGTATAGTGGTTATTATGTGAGCGGAGGATTCAGTAGTAGGTTCGATTCCTGGTGGTGACAAACTTAAAATCGTTCCGATATGTGACCGACTTATTAAAACAATTGATTAGTATTATTTTCTACCAACCGAAAGAGTTGATTCTTTTTATTTTAATAAATAAATTCTTAATAAACTTTTGGTCCATCTTGAAGTACGGAACTAAAAACCATGTTTTTATGCTGTTAAGAACACTGTTATCTTACACGATATCACAATCCACACATAATAAATATTGTAAGAAAAAACATTCCCAAAACCGCAAAACGAGGCCTTAAAGAATTCTAGTTAATACAATTGAAACAAATTACATTGAATTGTAACAACGTTATTTTAAATGTAATGAAACGATGCGTAAAATAAATTACATTCTGTCTGTTTCATATTACCGCGTGCTCGGCCCCTCGAGCAAAGCCTTTTAACGATGCGATGCGAGTAATCAAAGGAATAAATTCATATACAAACACAAATGTATAACTATTATTGTTATACATTATACATTTTTCGCTTCATGTACTTTTGACCTTTAGAAAGTTAGTCTAAAAGTTGTCTACCTATGCATTTCGTATATATTCCGCCTATTGTACTGGTTTCTCTGTGTTTTTTAAGGTTCCTCTAGTGTGTATTTTAGGTACAATAAAATCTTATATATAAAATTCTCGTGTCACAATGTTAGTCTGCATACTCCTCCGAAACGGGTGGACCGATTCTCATGAAATTTTCTGTGCATATCGGGTAAGTCTGAGAATCGGCCAACATCTATTTTTCATATGAACCACGGGCGAAGCCGGGGCGGACCGCTAGTATTAATTATAAAAATATACTAGCTTTTTTCTTGCGTCGTACAATTTCTTAAAATTATATACTAACAGTTTCCTTAATACCACTCTACCTATTAAAAAAATCGCATTAAGTAAAAATCCGAATCTTTAAAAATCTAAGCATACAGGACAGACAGATAGATGGAGGCGACGTTGTTTTATCATTATTTTTACCCAAAATCCAAAAGTAGAGTCACATGTATTTTCTACATTATCTTCTTTTGTCTTTGACATTCTTTTCAAAGAAAGCAGCCGCAGATTTTGTAACCTATAATATATTTCGATACATTGTAGCCTATCACACAGAGATTAATCACACTTCAACTGTCCCAAGAGACATGAAGCCGCCTCAAGTAGAATTTAATATGTCGTCTGTCGAGTTTGAGTTGAAGTTACTTGATGTGAGTATAATACTCGTACACAATGGTTGTAAGCCAAAATTGCGGTTCGTAAATATTGGCTAATGTTAAAGGTCGTACTCATAATGGTATAGACTTAAATATTTAAAATTTTAGATGACTTAAATACGGCTATAAATTAGTTACCATCAGCTGTTAATCAAACTGTTTAATTTTAACACAGTCTATTTTATTTCATGAAAATTTAATTGCACTTTTCATGTTATTATTTAAGAAATCTAAAATCCAACTAGTATTAAAATAAAGTATTTTAAATATCAAAACAAACTACGAAAGCAGTAATAACTAAATATTTTTCGTTCATATTAATTAAGGCCACACATAAAAGTATACAAGAAGTAATAAATTGACATTTCTTGAATGCTTATAATAAGGCTAGATATCTCAACTTACGAAATAAATAACAGTTCATAAAATTTATTAACCATTTTATTACAATATACAGTCATCTTAAATATTGAACTTACAACAAAATTTATTACAAGCTATCTTAACGTTCGCTCGTGATATACGTAGCACGAGCTACGGTGTAATTTCGTAGACTCGTAGACAGCGTAGCGTCGTAGCTCTATCAAGTAGACAATAATCATAAATTCTATACTTGTATCGATCATTACGTATTAGAGTCGTAATAAATATGTTTATTACGTGTTTATTAGCTACATGCAATTGTAATTGTTAATGTTTACGAAAAAGTAAAGTATTATGTTTTAATGATTATAGACCTTTTCCTAGCAGTGATTCTGCTTTCAAAGTGGTTTTTTAATTCACATTTCCTTGAATTTACGTTTATTTATAAGTTAATTTAGGCGAATATATAATATAAAAAAAACTTATTTAGGTTGGGTGTTGATTTACATTGGCTGCAGGTTTGATTACGTATTTGCAATGCAGTAAATCCTACTAACATTATAAATGCGAAAGTTTGTGAGGATGTGTGTGTTTGTTACTCTTTCACGCAAATACTACTGAGGCGATTACATTGAAATTTAGCACACATATAGAGGGTAACTTGGATTAACACATAGGATAGGTTTTATCCCGGAAATCTCTCGGGAACGGGAACTATACGAGCTTTTCTTTAAAAACGCGGGCGAAGCCGCGGGCGGAAATCTAGTGTTTTAATTAATTGATCAATGTTTATTGTATATCAACGAAACTACGCGAATAAATAATACATATAATCACCATAAAACACCCTAAATTCTAATTACTCCCACGGATTACAACTTCGTTCAAAAGATTACACGCAGTCAAGCCATCAATCTCAAGTCTTAACAAAGAGAAGGTAGTAACAAATCTACACACGTACAAACGTTCATAACTCCTCTCGAAGGCTTATGCGGATTGAGAGTTTAGTGCCGAGGCGCCTGCGGTTCACGGGAGGGATTACCTGCAGCTTACACACTGTGACGTTATGGTTACTTCAAAAATATATTAGATTGTTTGAAACATGTTTAATGTTTGAATAGCTTTGAATTTTGAGGTTAATGTGCTCAAGACTTCTTAATTAACACGCAATTGATGTAAATCTACAAAATATATGCGCGAAAACACATAAACACATCAGATTATATAAGCATGGGGGGTTTTATAACTTTATTTTTTGTGTACGTTTATAAATAATCGTGAAGGAGGTTTTTGCTAAAAATAACAATTGTATAGTTGAGGGCAAAATATGATTCAGGTTAAGGCGCGGGACATATACAAGCGGCGCGGCGCGCATCGGGCGCACCGCGGGCGCGCCAGCCGGCGCGCCTCGGGCGCGCTGCCGGCGCGCCTCGGGCGCGCTGCCGGCGCGCATCGGGCGCGCTGTTGGCGTCCGAAAATGATATTTATATAGAGTGGTTAAATGCATTTTCTTCATGCATAATTTAGTAAAATTATGTTTTTTGTGCTAAAAGAGATTTGAAAGTAACGTTAATTTGAAAGTAACGATTTTGTTTTGATAATTCCTTGTAAGTAAATAGCGAGGATAACCCCACGATTGCAAATATATCTTTGTTGGAAATGTTGGAATTTACTTGGAAAATTTTATAGTACTTTTAAAGTAATTTTAAAGTAGTACTGGTGTAATGATGGAAGAAAAGAAGGTTAAAATAACACAAAATTTATATTGTACTAGCGGTCCGCCCCGGCTTCGCCCGTGGTACATATTTCGCAATAAAAGGTAGCCTATGTTCTTTCTCAGGGTCTAAAGATTATCTGTGCCAAATTTCATCAAAATCGGTCCAGTACCTAGTTTATGCGTGAAAACCATACATACATACATACATACATACATACATACATACATACAAACCTTTCCTCTTTATAATATTAGTATAGATAAAATATGGTTTTCAAACACAGGTTTACATTTAAACCATATAAATCTTATCATTAAAATCTCAGTTCAAAAGTATTTACAGTACTGATCATTCCACAATATTATTACAATTACAAATAAATAAAAAACACAATCAAAATCAGGATTATCTTTATTTCTGACATTGTAAATACATGGGAACTTTCATTATGCTCTTCTTCATTTTCACTTTCCCTACTGCCATCACCTGTGTAAATCATTTCATCGATTAATTCAATTCACCTTTAAAAACAAAACGAAGAAGGGTATGTAATAGCAGCTCTATATAATTCCACACAGAGAGAACACATTTTTGACTGACAGGCTACCGTCTCCTATAGACCGGGAGATACTGACACAAAATTTCGAGTCATTTGTAACAGGATGGCGGTTCTACAGGGGTCTTAGTACGCAATGACAAAAAGAAAAACGATGGTGTGAACGCTGGTACCGTCGGCTTAGTCGCGTGGGCGTTAGTCGAACTCGTCGGAAAAATAGCGAAGTCAAACGATGTGTAACACAAAAAATTTAGAATTTACCGATAGCCCATAAAAAAGAAGTAGGCGGTAGTGTCATGCCATACTTTTCCGGTGTGACTTACAGCCCGCCATACCGACGCGAATGTGTTGATTTAAAAAAAACAATTCAACCATTTGTACCAGGCTAACTTTTGCACAGGTAACCATCGTCGTGCAGCCATTTACGAAAATCGCCATGCCATACTTTTCGGACGATTCCAAATGGTCGCCATACCGCCGAAAATCTGCAAATTTTTTTTTTGTAAAAATTGTAACAGACAAATGACTCGAAATTTTGTGTCAGTATCTCCCGGTCTACTACCACCCGATTTGTTTTTGATTGTGTATGACCGTGAATTGACCTCTATTTGGATGCGATGGGGGAAGCGCGCCTGCGGTACGCCTGCGGTACGCCCGCGGCGCAACCGTGGCGTGCCGCCTCGTCGCCTTTCCAAAATTCTTTCATACAAAATGTATAAGAAGGACGTGGTGCAAAACAGATTCAAGAGGTGCGCTTATGGCACGCCCGCGCCCGCGCCGCTTGTGTTTGACCCGCGCCTAAAAATACAATCATGTTTATTGATTAACTAGCGGCCCGCCCCGGCTTCGCCCGTTGTACATGTTTATGTTTTCTTTCCATAAGAACCATCCTCATACTTCAAGGAATATTATAAAAAAAGAATTATCGAAATCGGTCCACCCGTTCACGCGTGATGCCGTGACCAAGGAAAACGAGTTTCATTTTTATATATATAGATTTGCTACGCACATAATTTCTTATGAGCTTTATCATAAATTTAGTTTCAATAATTTCAAAATTAATATTGTTTATGAATGTAACTTAACAGAATTGTTGTCATCGATTAGTAATTCAACAACACTAACACTCTATCATAAAGAAATAACTTTCGAAATAATTAAAAATAAAACCGGCCAAGTGCGAGTCGGGCTCGCGCACAAAGGGTTCCGTAGCAGCAAATATAATAAATTACAGTTAAATCAACCTATCTCAAAAACTATAAGAGATACTTTGATCAAACCAAAAATCGTTGAAAGAGTTAATTAGCATGCATCACCTCTATTTTTTTTAGAATTTTATACCCCGTAGTTATAAAAATAGAGGGGGGGGGACATACTTTTTACGACTTTGAGAGCTGATATCTCAAAAACCGTTCACTTTAAGAAAAATGTTTTTTAGAAAACTTTATATCATTTTAAAAGACCTTTCCATTGATACCCCACACGGGTATGTACATCGAAAAAAAAAATTTCATCCCTCAGTTACATGTATGGGGGGCCCCACCCCCAATTCTTTTTTTTACTATTTAGTGTCATATTTTTGTAGCGGTTCATACAACACATATTCCCATCAAATTTCATCACTGTAGTACTTATAGTTTCCGAGTAAATCGGCTGTGACAGACGGACAGACGGACAGACGGACAGACGGACATGACGAAACTATAAGGGTTCCGTTTTTGCCATTTTGGCTACGGAACCCTAAAAAAACATCTGCTTCCTAAAACAGACATCAGAATTTACAACGTCGACTTCCGAATACCTCACCTGTCACCACGCTCAATTATTCAGGTAAATGTGACACGTTTAGATACGCTCGTTGCACCGCCTTTGTTATATTTCAGGGGAACAATTTGAATAACATAATTATTACTGCCGAAATAACTGTGCGTTTTGTGTATTTTGAAACAGAAAGGTTTCCGATCATAAAATTCACTCAGTGCTTAATTATACACTGTATTAATAGAATATTAAATTTATTGACCAACAAGACGTTAATCCGTTTTCTAAACGGGGAATATGATTTAAAAAACACTTTCATACTCTACTAGAGCTCTACAGAGAAAGAGAGAAACCTTTATGACCCTATTAATCGATAATTACTCCGTATTTTACGTTATATAATTTATATAATGTATAAGAATTAATTATATTGTCTTTTATCAAACAGCACAGTCAGTAAACCATATAGTTACACGTGCGAGAGGATTCCCGACCGATATATAGCTCGGCTTGCCGTGTCAACGGTATTTTGTGCCGCATAAAATAATTTGCAAATTGCAATATAGGCCGGTCACTGTGACGTCATAGAGCAATACTACTCCCATTGTGTGACAGTGATGTCGCTAGACGACCTGTATAGCTTTATCTTTGTTTCACAGTGGAATTAGTACTGCTTTTGGAAGTAGTACTGCTATAAGAATTGGAATGCCTAAATAGCAGTATTTATTCCAGTGAGGAAAAGTGACGCGACTAGACGAACTGTCTAGCGCCGTCTCTTTCGCACACTGGTAATAATACTGCTTGAAGACGCCAAGAAAACCCCCCCCAGTACTGGATATTTATTGCAATACGACTTACGGAGGCTATAAACCCTGATATCTGATATCCTGAGCGCACTACTAAATTATGAATCGATAAACGTACGTACATTGAGGCAATTTATCACTGCAACATGAACGTATATTGTTTGAAGATGTGAGTTTGTTGCTCTTTAACTCGAGTACTTCTGTTTCTGAATATTATTCCTATACACTACTAAAAATATTTTATATACTAGCGGTCTGCCCCGGCTTCGCCCGTGGTATTTACATGTTTAAACTATCCTATCTCTCAAGTTGGATCGAACTGCACATGGTGTGCGAATTTTATTATAATCGGTTAAGTGGTTTAGGAGTCCATTGAGGACAAACATTGTGACACGAGATTTATATATATTATAAGATAAGATAAGATAAGATTAAGATTACCTATTAAATAGTATTTAACCGGAAGACGGGAAAGAAAACATCCTGTAGATGGCGCAAATGTTCTGTTTTAAAATACCACAGGTCCAAGAGCTGTAAGAAATCTATACATACTTAAAAAAATACAAAAAATAAACCCCTAAAAAACAGATACAAATTCAACACGTCAACCGAACAAAATCGCCTTGAAATCTCAAACATGTCCCCGTCGTACCGAATAAATTCCATCTATTTACAATATGTTTGTAGTCTGTAGTAAATAGTACTCCGTATGCCTCGCACGTAGGACAAGGGCGTAGTAGCCTTGGCATTGTGGGTGTGAATGTGGCCTTGAATCGTTCAAGATACGAGCGAAAGCGGAATATATACTGGCTCCTTTCACTGCGCGTCCTTCGACCTCCATGTCAATGTGATAGACGAATTTCAGGTAATTACTAGGTCCCTTTATTGCGTGTCCTTGGTGTGTATGGGATAGACGAATTTATGTTTTTCTGATCGATTTTTGCAATGGGTAGGTAATTAGGTGATCAGCCTTCTATGCCTATGGGAATATCACGTAACGAAATGATGAGGTGATTTTATTAACAAGTGTATACTGTGACTATAATATACTTGTTTTCTATGACTGTATCGTCGAGCATATTCACTGAAGGTCCACCTGTATATCTACATAATATGTTCGTTATCTAAAGATAAGCCAATACATTTTAATTCATGCATAAAACAACGAAGAAATCAATACAGTTTAATTACGTCCTTTGCTTCTTCAATCATAATGTATAATTTTTTCATAAAACTAGACTAAAACAACAATTACATATATTTTTGTAACTGGTAAGATTTAATTAAATAAAACCGGCCAAGTGCGAGTCGGGCTCGCGCACAAAGGGTTCCGTAGCAGCAAATATAATAAATTACAGTTAAATCAACCTATCTCAAAAACTATAAGAGATACTTTGATCAAACCAAAAATCGTTGAAAGAGTTAATTAGCATGCATCACCTCTATTTTTTTTAGAATTTTATACCCCGTAGTTATAAAAATAGAGGGGGGGGACATACTTTTTACGACTTTGAGAGCTGATATCTCAAAAACCGTTCACTTTAAGAAAAATGTTTTTTAGAAAACTTTATATCATTTTAAAAGACCTTTCCATTGATACCCCACACGGGTATGTACATCGAAAAAAAAAATTTCATCCCTCAGTTACATGTATGGGGGGCCCCACCCCCAATTCTTTTTTTTACTATTTAGTGTCATATTTTTGTAGCGGTTCATACAACACATATTCCCATCAAATTTCATCACTGTAGTACTTATAGTTTCCGAGTAAATCGGCTGTGACAGACGGACAGACGGACAGACGGACAGACGGACATGACGAAACTATAAGGGTTCCGTTTTTGCCATTTTGGCTACGGAACCCTAAAAAAGACGTGTGGCACTCGGGGACTGCCGCGGTAAAGCTATAGCATAGCATGCCTTCAAGCCACACCTCCGAGCCCGTCGGAGTGGGGAGCGTGAGGTTTTTTCGTTACGAAATTTCTCGATTCGGTCCCCGCGCTCAAGGCCCGCGATAGAAGCTATGCAATAGCTTAAAAATTTCTAAATAATTGCCTAAGTCTATCACTTAACGTCTAAACTATTAGGTAGTTATCGCGCTGGTGGCCGTTTTATTGCGTTCAGGATAATGTCCTTTAGCCGCCATTACGATTATGATTTTCCCGCCAATACCAACTTGAAACAGCTATCTGTGGACGGACGTGTGAATAGAATAACTCGATATAGAATTCTAGTTGTGTCCATTGTGTCCTCTTTTATTATGTTTTAGCTATCCGCTCGCTATATGTATAGATATAGTTTTTTTATGAGAGTGGATAAACGTGGGTCCTCGGGGATGTGTCACCGACTTAAATATTAACTGCCTTGAAAAATAAGGATATTCATTTTCCTATTTTTGTCTTTGTTTTACCTAAGAGTATATACCTTCTCCTTGTGTACCTATGTTAAAAAATTAAAGAATAAGAACTAAGAACTACAGTTTTTTTTTTTTTTTTTATGACAGAGCAAGCAAAGGGGCAGGTGGGCCACCTGATGTTAAGTGGTCACCACCGCCCATAAACACTTGTAACACTGGAAGTGTTACAGGTGCTTTGCCGGCCTTTTATGGACAAATAAGCTCTTTTCTTGAAGGCCCCAATGTCGTAGTAGTTCTGTGTAACTAATTTAAAGAAAAGGTTAACATTACAATGTTAGACAATCTGGATTATATTTATGTAACTGGATAAAGAAGGTTCTATGTTAATTATTCATTAACGTAATTGGATTCTTCAATTGCACAATAACCTTTTACAAGTATTAACAAGAATTTAATACCAATACGAAGCATAAGTAAGATTATCCGCTAGAAGGTCGTTCAGTTCACACATAAAGTTTTAAACAATAAGTAGTATGTATGTTAAAAGAAATTAATGTAATCCGTCGTCGTGTAAAATTCCTAGGAAATATACATAATTCCTATAGTCGCTCGAAAATGTGTGAAATAAATTACAATAGACACATTTTCTAGGAATTGTATACAATTCCAAAATTTCATACATTTCCGGGCACATGTATATGACAAAAATACAACAATGAACTAATAATAATATTATACTGAACACATTATGTGTTGTAAACTAATATAGAGCGGCTAGATAAAGAGGAAAGCACTGTAATATTCTCTTCACACATCGTATAAACTACGTGTCTGTTTCCTAATTAGAATGCCACCGAATTTCCCCGGCAACTATATTCCAGAGCAAGCGTGACCCAATTATCTTTGAAGTTCCTTCACTTCTATTGGGTGTTTCATGCACATACATAAGCTGTGATTACGCAGCTGTTGCTACCATTCATGGGCCGTCCATGGGTTGCCATGGGATGGTTCTGAGATAATTGGGGTACGCTTGCTCTGGAATATAGTTGCAAGGGAAATTCGGTGGCATACTTCGGGGACTTTTCATTAGCCAGAAGTCTGTACACAAATCTGCGTTTAAATGTATTGCGTAGCGTTCAATACACACACCGCGAGCGGAGCTCCGAGCCGAACCCATCTGTGGGCAAAACCGTCATCATCTACATTCTACATACTACACAAACGCGGCGCTTATGTCGTACATTCACACGCAGATTTATCCAAGGACTTGTCGCCAGTGACTACTACGGCAGCTATATGCGTGCCTCTTGACCATTCATTGTGAATTTGTTGACTCTCGCACGCACGCGGCTTGTTGAGGCTCACGGCTCGGCGCAGCGCTCGGCGTCATACACGCAAGTATGGTGTAGTGTGATGATGAATGATGACGTATTTGTTCATGAATTTGTACGGGGCTCGAGTCCCGGTACGTGCAATGAATGGTAGGCTTAACAGCCTTTGCAACACCTTGTAACGTTGTGCGTTACGATCATTTCATTAAAATTATTAAGCAGTAGTTTATGTAGTATGTTCATGGAATAAAATATTTAAATTTGAATTTGTAGTTTTTATTTGCCATTTCACCTACAACGTCGCAATCTGTAATCGTAGCGGCTCGGGCCTCGACGCGGCACGTGAATAGTAGGCTTTATTCAACCATTTCCCAGAAATCAGGTTAACGAATTGCAATCACGTAGCACCTGAACCCTCGGCCTCCAATTAAGAAGTAGTTAAAGTATTTCTTAGCCCTCTTGATCTCCGTACAGCCTTTCGTTCGAAAACAACCAGAGGCCTGAGATTAACAAGGAAACTTTAGAATCAGCATCTTGTAAAGTTGGGGAATCTTTCAAAGTTCCTCTGTTACATTTCGTGCTATCATTAAATATTATATGTATTTTATGGAAATTGTGTAGGTTGTTAAGTACAGTCGTGTTTTAGTAGAACAATTTTAAGTTAAATACATTAAGGACCTCTATTCGACCTTATTTCAATCATATCATAAAAACTACAATGCAAAAATAAATGTAACATCTGAAATTTTGTGATTGTAAATGCTAACCTTTATATTCGGTGGTCGTCAGCCGAACACTATGTTTGCCGTTATGTTAAACATTTAGTAAAAACTTTAATTTGATGAAAACAAAAATCATATTTATGTACCAATACTACTGATTTCACTTAAAAGTATAAAGAAATAAAAATTACAATAAAAGTATTTCTTCATTCCCGTTTATAAGGCATAATATAATTAACTGGAAAATACACTTATTGGATTGCACATAAACTTTTATATTACCATTAAAAATGAATATAAATGGAAGAAATATAACTCCGCAAGTTCACCGAGTTTTATAATATTACGACTTCTGAAGCCAAACGATGATAGACGAAGTTTTAATTCACTGCATTCGCATTGCCTCTCAGTTATAAGGTCAGGTATTTTTTTTACAAGAATATTATAAAGTGAAAAGATTTGTAGGTTTTTTCTTAAACTTTGAGTTGTTTTTCTGGGGGCAAACGGAGTGAAGCAGGGTCCAGGTAGTCTGTTATATATAGGAAATTATTTGACTAGCATGATTTACTTTAACTTGGAACCAATTGTAAATTCGCATTATTTATTTTGCATTAATAATGCTGTATATAGTTGATTTCTTGCTCTGTACAATACAATTATTACTAACAAGTTGTTAAAAAACCTTTTTAAGCTATTGCATAGCTTCTATCGCGGGCCTTGAGCGCGGGGACCGAATCCAGAAATTTAGTAACGAAAAACCTCACGCTCCCCACTCCGACGGGCGCGGAGGTGTGGCTTGAAGGCATAGCATGCAATAGCTTTACCGCGGCAGTCCCCGAGTGCCACACGTCTTTTTTCTATAGTAACGTACGTATATTTTAAATTTAAGTAACTTTAAAAGCCCACAAACTTCTATAAAACATTGGCAGAAATATTCATTGCTGCAAAAAACATTCATGTTATATTCCAACACGAATCTAATTATAATTCCTATACTATGCATATATTCAAATTCTGAAAGCGCAAAACCTCCGCTTTCACACAAACAACGTTATATGGGTCAAACATCTTGAATCTGTACACACACACTTTGATCCATCATGATTAGCTCAAAGTCTATCCCAAGTAGCTAAAAGTGCCTTTCGGCGCGCTTCAGTACACTCGCAAAAGTTTCAAAATGAACATACACATTATATTAATTATACATCATAGGCCTCTTATACACACGCGGTTTTTTGCCGTGAAAATCTACGGTTAATTCGCCGTGTATAGGCACAGTCGTCAGTGTTGTATGGATCACTATGGAAGCTTTTAGAGCGGCCGTACACGGGCGGATCGAGCTTTGATCGAGCAGTTAACGGCTGAGGGACGTACACGGACTGCTGAATCGAGTAGTCAACGACCGACCGCTCGAGCAGTCCGTGTACGGCCGGGCTTACCGGCGCCGCACACGAGCCACGGGCCACAGCCCCAAACGCCGCCACGCGAAGCTAGAAGCGTGTAGCGTGTGGCCGCCACAGGAGTCAACCGTGTGCGGCGAGTCCATTATAAAATGTATGAAAAGTGCAGGAAATATGCCGGTGGCGAAGTTTTGTGGCCGCTGGCCGGTGGCCCGTGTGCGGTAGCCCTTAGACGTGCCCGGCGCGGCGGGCGCCGGATCGTGGTGTCGCCGTGCAAGCTTCCTATACCCGTAAGCAAAAACCCGTGTGTGTCCAAGAGGCCTTACACCGCTAAAATTACACACGTTAATGACTCCACGTGCCTACAATATAATTGTACCACGTTTCCCATTGTCGAGTGACGTTGAGTGGGTTTCGGAGTCCAATTTTATCATCGGTTTAAGTAGCTATTTATAGCCAGCTGACCCGTCTAATTTTATACTAAGCTACAGGAAGTATTTTCTGTAAAGGTAGACAATTATCCTGTTTATGTTTAGTTTAAGAGATACTCTGTTTGATGGGGGCGAAGATAGAAAATGAATGCTTTTACGCATTCATAGCTCCATATAGGGAAACAATATCTATGATAAAGGTGGTAAAGATTCCACACCGGTTAACGCAAGATGACAAAAAAAAATGTAAAAAGCTGTAATATAAGTGTAATATAAGTTATATTTTAATTTCTTTTATAATAATATCAATGCGGTAGAAATCTGATATCTTTTTCAACGTGTTTTCTATGATTTTTCATTCCATTTAAAATTATGCTTAAGATGAGTAGGAATAAGGATTTAGGACGTCGATAAAACGTTCAAATGCTATTCAACTACTTAGTGATAGTGCTCGCCGTGGCTTAGATTTGTGACTAGGTACTAGAGGATGTGTAGGTACTAATCGTATTTACAAGTATTTATTTAACTCAAAATTTAAATGCCCTTAAATGAGCATTCGCACAAAAATCATACCTATTTTTACTCAGCCATAACATCTCATCTTTACGACATTCCTACACATAAATCATCAAGACCCGAGAGCCGAGTAAATTTTTAATATCCCAAACTGACGATCCTTCGTCCCTTTGAGAATTTATTGATTGTGGGATCTTTTGGCGAAGTTATTGCACCGTTCCGTTGAGCTTTAGCGTCTCCTACCTTAATTTATTGTTGCTTCTTACTTGAAGCATTCACTCGGTATATTCTTTTGGGATTTTCCTTTCGTAAAACGAACGACATTTTGTAAAGGCTGTAGACAACTACTATGCGTGCCAACTAAGAATAGGACCGCGCTTGCTGCCAACTTCACACGAAAACTGTCAAATTAGTACTGCCAGCAAAAAAATGTGTGAAAAAGAATTTTCATATAATTATTTTTTATTGTTCATGATTATATTTAATTATTGTATAATCGTTATATTCATTTAAAAATACTATTTATTGAATTTCACTGATGGATTATGGATAAATTAATTATACAGGTATGGAAACAGTATTCATAAAAAGTTAACATTTTCATAGTTAATGCGGAGATAGCAGTGACAGCGACAGCAATGGAGATTCAGAATACGACGACGATGACGCTGTGTTAAGTGGTGTAGAGGAAATATTATCCGATTGATAAAAACTGAAATAATATATATGTTTTTTTATATACATGCTTTTATTTTCAAATCCTACTCATTCATAATAAATTTGGCGTGAAATGTATTAGAAATACCAACAAAGCGTACATTAAATATTTAAACTAAATATAATTTCTTTATTGATTTTTTTGCACACCATACGCTTTGGTAATGAAGTTAGCGCGTATTACTGAACAATATGGCGTCTTGACAGTCCTATTCTTATTTGGCACGCATAGTATATTGTATGGAACGTTAAACATGAAAGTTGATTAAAATTTATTTTACATCGAATTTGATGAAACTTTATTTTTAACTACATCAAATAAATAAATATTCTATTCTTCTATTCATTTATAAAACAAACAATAGTGAAATAAATTCATTTTATACTGCATTGGGATTTAAGTTAAAAATAAATTCATAAAAACTTTTGACATTTCAATCGAGACCTCTTGAATCTCGTGTGCAAATATTCGAATTCATTTGTGAATGGAATTCAATGAATTATGTAGGTTTTCCGAGTT
Source organism: Colias philodice (assembly GCF_061535455.1). Taxonomy (NCBI): domain Eukaryota; kingdom Metazoa; phylum Arthropoda; class Insecta; order Lepidoptera; family Pieridae; genus Colias; species Colias philodice. The sequence continues at coordinate 11,621,292 of NC_143088.1, forward strand.
ATTTATGAAGGATCACACCTTCCAACCGTGTCAGATCGTACTATAGTTTATTAGAATTATGAAATGAGAATGAAATATTATGTTTGTCTATTTGTTAGGCAGCTATGGAATTAAAATTTGAAATATTGTAACTGTAGATATTGAAAATTTACGTCTAAAAGAGGACCTCATGTTTGTCGCTAATTATTCTCGTCTTTAGAAGTGATTATGATTGTAATTTTAGAACCATTGAATTTACTCAATATTTGAATTTGATTGAATATTGATAAATACATGCTTGTAAAAGTTTTCATGATAAAAATGCAATACAATATCTATTTCTTATATTCCCCATTCTAAATCAATTACAAGTCCAGATACATTTTGATCAAGTTAGCTTCTACTTGTGTGTGTGAGTGACGTAATAGTGTATGTGCACTTATGTTTACACCTACACACACTTATACCACGAGCGACTCCCGTGCTCGAAGTTGAAGTCATTAAAACATGTTATAAGAATAACTCTTTCACTCTGACTATATTTAGATACAAACTTCCCACTATCAATTATTATTGTACCTACACTAAGTCAGAAATAGCTTCAGCTTTTAGCGATCAAAGAAGATATATACCTATTATTAAAGCAGTCTGTCGCAGATTCAGAATTATCACTTATAATACCACAAGAGCTTCAAAATTATCGGGTATTTTCCGATAGGTTCGTTGCAAACAAATGAAGGAGTCAAGTTTTTAGTCAAGGTTAAAAATTGATTTTTCCTGAAAAACTTGACGACTTTATTTGTTTGTAGGGAACCTTGAGGGAAATGCCAGATAATTTTGAAGCTCGTGTGGTATTCGGGAGATTATTTTTCCATCCCAAATGTCGGCCAATAATTTCACAATTGAATTGAACCTGTCAGTTTGACGTCAACGACCAGAGAAAATTTTCAAAAAATTATCAGTATAATACCATGTAGGTTGTACCACGTGACGTCGAATGGTGCAATTCTATTGGTCGATATTTGGGTCGGAAAAATAATCTTATTTAAATGTTGAATTCATAATATCATTGCTATTTTAGTACCTACCTATTTGTAGATAACACTTGTCAGTAATTTGTATTGCATCAATTTCAAACTCAGTTCTCAATTCTATTGTATTTTTTCCTGTGTTCGTTACCTCAGGAATTTTAATAGAGTTAACTGATTTTGATAATTCCTTTTTTATTTGAAAGCTGGTGCCTGCCATGTGTGGTCCCATTAAAATTTGCTTTAGTTCTAACAATTTGAAGGCGATTTTTAAGTTTTTCTTAAAATTATATGAATTTGATGTATCCATAAAAACGGCTAAAATTTTATTACTAATCTCATATTGAAATTACACAGCACAACTAAACTACATTCAAACCAACCTAAATGAAATATCAACCATACAAAAATATCTATACCACAATGACACAACATAGAAATATGAATTTCAATGATTCACCGAGTTCATTGAAGTCCAAAGGTCGCTTTCATAAAGGGCGACATTGACCTGCCTTCGCGGTAAAGATCAAACATTTAAAAAATACGAAGGTATTAAACCTTCGTATTTTTTAACAAACGTGTCGCTTTTTAACAAACACTCCTCTTATTTAAGGACGATGCCTCCAATTAAAGGTTTTTAACCAAAGATATTAAAGCAAAAAGGATACTATAACGGTAATTTACGATGTTATTATTATACTGTTGTAATAATCGTTCGCTTTACGACCGCTCTCAAATATCGTAGGGTACGGGGAAGATCTCATTTACTTAATAAGCTTTGTTTTGCGTAAATGTGTGTATACTGTATGATAATTTAATTCACAGATATTATGAAGTTAAAAGTATCGTATTTTAATTATGTATATGCATTATTTCCCTATTATTTATGTGAATATTTTTAAATATACCTAAGTGATTGCTAATATTTTTGTTAATTTATTAAGAGTTTTCAAACTTTCTTTATTATTCGTAACCACAAAAAAAAATTATGTGAAGAATGTGAAGACAAAATTTTAGTTTTTTTGCCATGAAATATAAACTGTAATTTAAATTATAATCTCGATAAATCTAACATTATAACAGTATTTACATATAAATACACCATTATTATCTAAATAATAGCTGTCAGAATATCTCGATAATAACGAGGCCTCGAAATCCCGAATCCTCTGAATCCGAAAACTTCTAAATATTCAGTATCTATCTGAATTTATGACATTCTTCTAAAACAATTTTACAAACGGGCCTCCGAACGATCCTCAAAAAAAAAATGAACCTGTACGTTTATTATATTACGTGTAAACGTGCTGTAGCCATGTGATTATTAGTGAGGTGAATTTCATAGTCGATATATTGCTAACTTTCTAGTCTATACTAATATTATAAAGCTGAAGAGTTTGTTTGTTTGTTTGAACGCGCTAATCTCGGGAACTACTGGTCCGATTAGAAAAATTCTTTCGGTGTTAGATAGCTCATTTATCGAGGAAGGCTATAGGCTATATACCATCACGCTACGACCAATAGGAGAGGAGCCACGGGGGTAAAAGCGCGCGGAGCGGCTAGTATATAATATATAGAGTATAACTATATATGTAGTTACTTATTTGAGTACAATATAAAAACAAACATCCCGATACACCAAAAATTCACTCGATCAAAATGATTATAGTGATTTTGATGTGTATTTCAGATTTATGCTACCTATCTGGACAAAAGTAAATTCTTTTCAGTTTTAAATCCCCAAAGGACGCATTACTCCTTTGTAACGTTGCGCAAAAGAAAGTAAGTTTGTGTTTTGTGGATTGTTAAAACAAATCTCCGGTATATTTTGCTGGAAGAAGAACTAGCACCACATCAAAATATCATTGAACATCATTCGTAACGGCGCCTGTTAAAACATTAGCTTAGTCACATAAGCTGACCGATCATATTTTACAAGTACATTGTAAGAACCACACTAGACTGTAGTTCAAATGGTTATACAACTACTCCAATACATATCCCTTCATATTTTACCAATCTCTATCTTAGTGCTTAAAACATTCGAAACTTCAATATCACATTACCACCACTATCGATACTATGTATCGATAGTCTCCCATCACTAGCGACACGGCTAGGCGATCTAACTCAATCGCTTTGTAATACGATCCCCAACTACTCCACAAATTGCTTGCGGACCTCTAAGAGCCTTCCATTAAACGGGGACATTCTTTCGTCCCCGCCGCGACAGACACATCCGACTCTAATGGCTGTAATGGACGTAAATTCTATAAAAGTATATAAAATTTTATGTTATATGATATGTACGGGAAGAAATTTTGTAACACCATAAGTACTGATACTGTAGATAGAAAATGAAATCAAAGGAGACATTCCATTTTTTTTAAATAAAGGAAACTGCATTCAAAGATTTCCGAAAATTTGCTTGCAAACCAAACGGGAATCGAACCGTCTAAAATCTTTTATTGTTATTCAGGACTCTGTACTTTTAATTTGTGACAAGTATGAAAGGTAAATATTTCAGGTATTACACAAAATGTTGCCCAACAAGTGTTTACCAAAGAGAATACAAATACTATGGTGTTTACAATGAGGCTTCACATTTGACATTATTCCTTAGTCAGTAGAAGTATAGACTATAGATGATTAGGTTTTTATTCTATTTGTTGAACAAACAAATAGAATATGCCAAGGTTATATATCTATATATATATAGATTGATGTCATTTTAAGTGGAGTTGTAACTGTAGTTTTACCGTTGAACTAATGTCTTTACTCGACGTTTTTATTCCAGTGTTGAAGACGGTTGTGTTTGTAAGTGACGAATGGCTTGGTTTAATATAAATAACCCAAGATTGTTCTTCGTCTTTAATTGTACATGGTAATGTTCAATTTGATAGAAAAGCCATCAAATTAACTACAATTTCCTCCAAAAAAAATGCTATCTAAAATATTAAGACACCAAGTTTATCTCATACAACTGCAGGAACCATCAACCAATAATGAACAAACACCGCAATAACACAGTTGAAACAAAAATGTAGACCAAGTGTGAATACCAAAAATGTAGACCAAGTGTGAATACCAAAAATGTAGACCAAGATTAACTAGGTAGGTAGGTACTACTTCAGCACCGAACAAACAACCAATAGTATTATATTCTAGTGTTTGAATTTACGCGAGTATTATACATAATATACGGCCTTACTAATAAAAAGTTAAACAATGGATAAATTAAACAAGACAGGTTATTGCAATAACCAATCCACTGCAAAGCGAATGGGTAACATTTTATTAAGTAGTTAGACCGTTAGAAATTAAAGATTTTAACAGTCTTCCCGTGACCACGCTCGCTGCAAAGTTTACGAAACGTCGGGATAATAATATAATGAATAAAACGCGTTTAAAATCCGTTAAAATCACTAACTTCTTAAACAACCAATAACATTCTACTAGTAACAGAATACAAAACTCCTTAACCCCGTTATGGTTAGGGAGCCAGGTGCAAATTGGGTTCATTATTTCCTCTCAAGAGATAATTCGTCAGAAGCATCAGAGTATAGTATTATAAAGCCTTGTGAACGTCAGCTGGCGCTCGGTTGGGGGGGTGAGCGGTTGTAGCCTCCCACGCATGTAGGAAAAAAAATACATACATTCATTTCCTCTCAGCTAAAAATTTGTCAAATTGTAGCTAACCCAATATCTCAACGAAAAAAAAAAATCAGTTGGTTACAACATGGTGTATTAAACGTCAGCTGGTGTCTCGACTCTCGAACATGAAAAAAAAAATATATTTTCCGTGATTTCCTCTCAAACAAAAATTTTCCTGATGATAGCTTATATGTAACTGTGGATAAATATATAAGTCAGCTGGCTGTATCTTGGTGGAAAAACCGTCAGCTGATACTTTGAAAGTTATTACATAGGAGTTAGACAAAAGCATCTATTGCCAATTTATATGCATCAGCTGACTAGGTTTTCCTCAACTTATTGCTAGCTGATTTTTTTTATTTATCGCATCAGTATATTAACAATCAGCTCACAAATTTTCATCTGAGAGGAAATGACGGATCTTTAATTATTCGACATTGCGCTTCAATATAAGAGTTGAGTTGAAATAAACATTCAGTATCAATATTTATGAAACGAATAAGTATGTAATCAAATAATTTTATATATTTAAATAATTAAATAATCAATTAGCAATAAATGAACTAGTTACTCGATAAATAATATTTATTAATATATTATAAACTTGATAAACAATGATAATGAGAATTCAGAATAGCAATATGATTTATTCGTTTTCGCTCTGGCTTGGTTCACTTTCCTCTCTTTCCGATTCATCAGGTAAATTTTTGTTTGAGAGGAAATCACGGAAAATATTTTTTTTTTCATGTTCGAGACACCAGCTGACGTATAATACACCATGTTGTAACCAGCTGATTATTTTTTTTCGTTGAGATATTGGGTTAGCTACAATTTGACAAATTTTTAGCTGAGAGGAAATGAATGAATGTATTTTTTTTTCCTACGTGCGTGGGAGGCTACAACCGCTCTTCCCCCCAACCGAGCTCCAGCTGACGTTCACGAGGCTTCATAATACTATACTTTGATGCATTTTACTAATTACCGCTTGAGAGGAACTTGGTCATAAAATCGGCTGCTGGCTCCCGGACCATTAATACCAAATCATCGAATAATGAGGCCATAGCAGCTATTTTACGGGTGGTCCACGATCAGCACTCGTCTGAAAGCGATTACGATGTTTTTACGACGCAGCCGACATTAAAATATAATTTATGGCCGAAATAATAGGGACAGAGCACTAATGAAGGTGTTGGGATAATAATAAGATGCTGTGAATCATCTTTCTTGAAACATCATAGTGTTGGGAGATATTATTTTATTTATATTTTTTATCTAGTTAAGCTAGATTAAATGTTCGAATCCATACTAATATTATAAATGCGAAAGTAACTCTGTCTGTCTGTCTGTTACTCAATCACGCCTTAACTACAGAACCAATTTGCATGAAATTTGGTATGGAGATATTTTGATACTGTATTAGATATTGTATTAATTAATATCAAACATTTACATACTTCTTAACCTAGACGAAAAAAACTGACAAGAAACTCGATCACGTCGAAAGCAACTACCGCTATATCTCGAAACTTCCGCAAAAAAAACATGGCGCTTATTTTAAAAGCTTCTTGGATAAAATGTAGAAAAATCTTTATATAAGAGCTGAAACGTTTCCCCGAACTTTAATATTTAAATAGTCTGAACGTTTGAAAGATAAAATACTTTCGTTTGGTGCAGTAGATACCGAAACCTCAAGAAATATAGGTAATGCAGTATAGAAACGATGCGACGAAAGAGAATTCTCAATATACTTTCGCATAAAAAAGTCACAATTTTCACCTGAATACATATCAAATACATATTTTTTATATTAAAAAAATAACGATGCGCAACTCCCACATAGAAACAATAATTGGTGAAAAGAATAAAAAAAAATTAAAACGACCAGCCCAAAAAAGTCCTGACATCAAACAACACGGAAAATCGAAGCACAATATTATTACCTATTATTCCAACATCGAAAAATATGCAAATAGATATGTAATTACCATAAACAAATATAACGTATTCCAGTAAAAACATCAATCAGTATATCACCTTGTATAAATATACACAATACCGCGAAACATCTCATGTAAAAATATCAAATACTTTTATATCAAGCATTAATATGTCGATACGCTACAGTTATGAAATGTATTTCCTTCGACTATAGGCACTGTAAATAACTATACTGCAAATAATAAACTTCTACTATATTATAAGCACGGAAGATTATAAAAATTTAGGTAACGATGTATGAAATTAGATAATATTGCTACACAAATCTATATTTATAAAATAATTCGTGTTAGTTACACCACTTATAACTCAAAATCGTCTGAACCGGATTTGAGGATTTTTAGTTAGTTGGTTTGTCTCCCGTAAAATTAGGGTCATAATTAGTGATAACATTAAAAAAAAAAATACGTCCCTTACGGAGCCGGGGCGAAAAGCTAGTAAGATATAGTCGGGATTATTAAATAGGGTACCATTCGAGGGAAACCACGAGCGCCATCTAATATCATAATATGTACATTTAAAGGAAATAAAAAGCACCAAATTAAATATTCAGTATACCCTCAGACATCTAAAGGCTTCTAAAAATTCTAAAAATCTAACTTTTCCACCAGATCTTTTTATCCTTTACGTAATAATTGAAAAGGGCTCGATAATGAAGTGAATCCCCGCTAATCCATGATTGGCAACGAGAATTCGGGATTGGTCGGATTAATTGAATATTACGAGCAATTTACATAATCATTGCTATTGCGTATTACCAGTATTACTGTATAGCCGATACAGATTATTAAATGCGTATTAAAGCTGTGTGGTATTCATATTCGAACTCAATTTCAATTAGGAGCTTCATTTAGAAGACTTCATTTTGTTAATCGTTTTTATGTACATAGAAACGTTTACTACCAGTTCGGAAAGCAGTTTTTAAAGAGACGGTGAGAGAAACAAGGATCAAAAATTTGTAAAGAAGGAGCACACTTCCTTAATTTCTGGGGATTATTAATTATTATACATAAAACTTTATAACATTTAGGGCCGATTTTTCAATGCTTGGATAAAACTTATCCGTCCAATAAAGTATTACTCGATAATATTAAAATGTCACGTAAACTGTCAAATACGGGCAATTAGAATACGTTTTTAAAATGGTAGTTTTATACATTATTCGACGAATAAGTTTTATCCAAGCATTGAATAATCGGCCCTTAAACTATAGCATGCCAGATTCTAACCTGTATAAAAATACAATAAAACCTCTCGATAAGCCAATCTGTATACAACCACAGATAGTATAATACTACATATGTATAAAACGTTGAAAGTTTTCCACAAAATACATCAATTACAGTGAAATTGGAAGGGTTAATTCCACATTTCCTTATTCCGACATAGGATATTCATTAACCAACCAACCGAAACACCACGAAAAATAATTACGCCTGAATTCCAAGGAACCCAAATGAACGGGTCACCACACACGTCGACCTCGCTAAACTAGATAAGAGACCTTCCACACAAAACTTTCTTACAAGCTATCATTGAGATATACATATATGGAGACGACCCCGCCTGCATCACTTATGTTCCGGTTAGGTTACGGTTTTTTTTAATGGTTTTAAATTGAAACGCATCAAATATGCCTTCGTGTGTGTTACGATATTGCACAAATAATACAAATAATACGGAAATGTGCAAAGGAATAACTTTCATCGGTAAGAACCTAACTAGATAACTTAGAGCAAAAAAATGGCGCACAGATTTTGTTCGTGGTGTCTCCTCCATACGTATAGTAATATTATCTCAATGCAAGCTATGTGTTTATAGTTCATTTCCTTTGCTAATTATAATGTGTATATACGTGGTATGCAAATTCAACCCCTACTAAAATCAACTGTTTAAAAAAAAGTATCTTAGACCGTTATATTTTAAGGATCCATCTGCTTATCAAATTAAATCATCAATAGCTAAATTGTTTATGTAAATACCTAAATGGAATATAAAATATATAAACGTACTTTAAATTCTTACTTTATTTAATACTTCGTGAACATTTCACTAACTTTGAAATATTTATTCTTAGTAAAAAGTAAAAACAACCCAAACTTCCGGTCACAGAAACTTACAGAGTACCTAACTATTATCTTATACAGGGTGTCCCACTGTTGGTATACTAAGCTCAAAGGAGGTTATAGTTTTGCCTACGCTGAGTACGTAAAAATTACTTAAAAAATTCCAGACGCATTTTTTTTCCAAATAGATGAATTCTTAAAACTCTATGTGTTCACCCCTAAGAAGCAGCCCGCCCATTTTTGCCACTAGCACGTGAGCTATCGTTTAAGATTATGTTTTCATAGACAAAAAGCTCACATTAGAGAAGCGGTATATGACGGCTACGCGAAGCTAGAGAAGAAAACATGGATTTTCAGGAAAAATTTATCAAAAATTTTTTGATGTAATTTTGTTGTTTATGTATTTTTTACGTGATCAGTGTATGCAAAACTACACGTCCCTTCGCGCTTAGTATACCAATGGTGGGACACCCTGTATATAAAATTCTCGTGTCACAATGTTAGTCTGCATACTCCTCCGAAACGGGTGGACCGATTCTCATGAAATTTTCTGTGCATATCGGGTAAGTCTGAGAATCGGCCAACATCTATTTTTCATATGTACCACGGGCGAAGCCGGGGCGGGCCGCTAGTATTTTTATATAAAACAAAACCCACGTGGGCGGTTTAAGTTCACATTTATTTTGACAGTACCAAGTTTGAATATCAGTGCCAAAAATGAATAAAACCTTCATAGTAAATATAAATTAGACGCGATTCGTTCTTAAATTATTATACCTACGGATTATAGTAGATACAAAGATATATCATCAAGTTACATATTATAAAAAAATAGTGATATAATAATTTGAATATGAGAGCAGTGTCCGAAATAACAATTATTTAAATATGAATTTGAAACCATTATCGCCATCAACCTAGTTCTGTGGCTAAAGTGACATAAAGCTCCCATTAGGTGTAAGCCCACGATCCTCATGTGAATTCGGAAGAGCATGGGAAACCGGCCAAGTGGGTATTAATGGATGACATATCATCAGACTATTTGATTTTGAAGATGTAGCTATTGAAATATAGATTTTGTGATTCATATTCTAGCAGAAATGCGAATAAAAACGCTTATATTATGTTAATAAATATTTTTTTTGCTATTCTAGTCTCCTAATTTCCCACACTCCAAAAATAACACTTAAAAATTAGCCACACGAAAATCAATAAAATATGGGTTTGATTAAAATGTAAAAATTCTCCTTTAATTAAGATATAATATGCTCGTTTATTACAATTTAGAGCTAGCGCGCACGAGCAACTTTGTCTCCACAACTTTTTTGTCTCCGCAACTATTTTGTCTCTCCCACCCATGGGCTAGTATGAAAGTGCGCGCACGTAGCGACGCAACTCCCCATACAAATTGATGGGAGAGACAAAATAGTTGCGGAGACAAAGTTGCTCGTGCGCGCTGGCTCTTACAGGATTTTTTTTAATTGTATAAAATAAAATAAAAATAAAGTATTGCCCAAATAAAATAAGATCAATCTAATTCCAATAATATAATAATTATACTACGTTCACTCAACAGATTTAACACATAAATAAATAAATAATCTTAATTCATGACCATTAATTACAACAGACGAGGATAAAGCTGGGGAATAAATCTAAAATGAAAAGAATAAATAATGAGAGTTCCAACGATTAGACCCTTACATTAACCGACTACGCTTATCAGCCCTTGGGTTTGCGGCTTGTCAGAAATACAGACTATATAACAGACCCTTTATATTTGTTGTACCTTTTCCCCTCTGCGATAAAGTGACGTAAAATATTAAAAATCTACGTTCAGTTAAGATTCTTTATCTATTTACTAGCTTTCCGCCTTACCTTACTTTCGAATTCTCATCTGCACTCAGTTGGACAGCTTACAAGTGACGGCATAGTGCTGAATCTTATTATTTTATGCTCTTATATCGTTCTAGATAGGTCACCATACCATTTACCTAATTTCATTGGACAGTGATTGATTGGTAAACAAGTATACTTGCCAAAGTGTACTTCGAAGACTGCTTCTGGAACTATTATAGGTACGAGTAGAACTAGGTGTGAGGTGACCTAACTTTTTCAACATGGGCCTGTAGTCTAATCGTTAAGTCATAAACTCATAACATTGTAATTTTCCGTACACTTACATTTTTAAGTTTACAATACAATATACAATTAATATTCATGTAAAATTATATAATTATATAAATAAAAGGCTACCAAAACAATTTATACAAGCCAATGTTTCCCTAGCTAGGTTACTGGGCAACCTGTGTTTAGGAGAAACAGCTTGCCTCTAAAATAAATTCACAAAAAGCCTCTTAGCAAATACTTAATTATAATTAAAATTGGTTAGAATAGAGAGTAGAGAAAAAAAAATATGTATAAATTTAAGATGTGAGAATGCTGGTGTGTCGTATGAAACTGTATCGTATGAAAGTATATATATTTGTGCGTGTAAGTGTGTGTGTGTGTGTGTGTGTGTGTGTGTGTCTGAAATATTATATTGTATTTAAGCAAGAGTCACGTTTACACTTTAAGCCAGTATCTCAAGAAGTTGTTCTGTCTCGTCATAAGTTTTTCCTAATAGAAAGACGCGTACGGTTAATTTACATTTAGAATACGGTAAGGCATAGATGCTAAGACTATCATTAATTTTGTTATACAAATAGGGTCCGAGGAAGTAAAAGAACCTCTTGGTGAACCTGCTATATGGCCGAGGAACAGTGCAGATCTTGTTCTTTCGTCGAAACGAGATTGTAACTAGAGGTGTTAATCGGTGTTGTAAAATAATAGTCTGTAAAATAAAATGTTGTCTAACGGTGAGAACCTTCCAATCTTTGTACAGGTCGGTTGTACAATACTGCATAGGTTTAAACGTGGAGACTTTCATAACTGCTCTTTGAGCCACCTCGAGGGGCTTCAGTATGGTTTTTCCGGCACCTCCCCAACATACAATACAGTATGTGACAATAGATTCGCACAAGGCATAGTAGACGGTGCGTAGAACGGCAGTGTTCGTGACGTGTCTCAAATTTTTAAAAATATAAATAAGTTTTCTGACCCTAGTTGTTAGGAGACCAATATGAGTTTTATAATTTAAAAGTTTATCCAGAGTTATGCCCAAGTATCTAATATTATCTACAGAATTAATGGTTGGACAGTGACACAGAGCTGTTGTTGGCATGTGACAGGAGTGAGCTTTTACTGAAATTGGTGTTTGAGGTTGTGACTTTGAAGAAAGAGAAAAGGTTATTAGTTTTGTTTTAGAAGTATTCAATGTCAGGGTGTTAGTAATAAGCCACTCATGTATATAGTTAAAGCCATTTTGTGCGGTATTTTGAAGTTCAGACCACGAATTTGCGAAGAATGTTACAGCAGTGTCATCTGCAAAGGATACTATCTTAGCGTTAGGTATATAGGCATTACAAAGATCGTTAATGAAGACAAGAAATAAGGTGGGTCCAAGTATACTCCCTTGAGGTACACCAAAGTGAATAGGAAGCTCCTTACTTGTGTAAGCTCCTATTTTTACCATTTGTGTTCGAGTCGCTAGGTAGCTCCTAAAGTAGTCCAGTTGCGAGCCTCGTATACCCATTATTTCGAGTTTATTTAGAAGCGTGGAAGTTCGAATGGTATCGAAGGCCTTGGCGAGGTCGAGGAATATTGTAAGAACCTTGTTTTGTGAGTTCAACTTATTGACAATGAAAGTTGTTAGTTCCTGAACTGCATCGGTGGTGCTTTTATTTCTCCTAAAACCAAATTGTTGACATGAGATAAGTTTGAAATTTTCTAAGTAGTTTATTAGTCTATTATTTACCAAGCGCTAAAGAACCTTCGACAACGCAGTGAGGACTGCTATGGGGCGATAGTTACCAGGAGAAGCTTTTTCTCCTCCTTTGTATATCGGGTGTACGATAGCTTTTTTAAAAGAGCTGGGAAAAGTAGAAGTTTGGAAGCTCAGGTTGAAAATATAGGTTAGGACAGGGGCCAAAGTTGTTGAATATCGTTTAAGAACGGAAGGGGGAATACCATCCCATCCGGATGCTGCATTTGTTCTAAGAGAATGTATAATAGTCGTAATTTCGTTGGGATCGGTTTCAAGTAGAACAAAAGAGGCTACCGGACTCTTACACTGCGGCAGAGTTCGCCCCGTTGAAGAGTGGCTGTTGATTAAATTTTTAGCAAGGCTCTCACCTATTCCAACAAAGAATCTATTAAGCTCGTTACAAGACTGAGACGGTGAGTTTGACAGAGACAGTAAATCACTTGTTCGGTGTACCGGCTTTGTAGTGTAAGTAATTCTTTTTATAGTATCCCAAAGAATTTTTAAATTATTTCCAGCTTTGTTAAGTTCCTTAGTATCGAATTGTCTTTTTACTCTTTTTAATATATTATTACAAAAATTTCTGTATCGTTTGTAGCTGATCATTAGGGTTTCGTTGTTGGGTGATTTTTTAAATTTTTTGTGAAGTGCATCCCTGTGTTTTATACACCTAAGTAGTCCTGGAGTGATCCAGGGTTTAAGGATTTTTTTCTTAGCAGATAATTTTTTGACAATCGTGCTTTCAGTAATAGCGTTTTGGATGAGTGACACGAGAGCAATTAAGTTATAAGTATTTTCATGTTATCTAATGTACTGTATCATTTTTTGGGAATAAATGTGTTTCTATTCTATTCTATTCCATTCTACACTGTATTACAGCCTAAACTTTACGTATATTCACATTTCACATAAAACCTCCCGGAGCGATATTAGCAATTTATACCCACTCACTCTAACTACACTACGGTTGACTTAAACGACAAATTGAGTTAGTTCCACATCGTCAACTCACTTAGTTACATAACTCAGAACATTTCTTAAACCTACTTTTGCTATTACGCAGTATGAAGATAATCCGATCTTCGATTGGACGTTTGATGTGTCGTTTTAAATGATGATAGAATTGAATGTAGAAACCTTTAAATCCACATTTAAAGTGAATCTCGGATCTATTCCAGTTTTATCCCGGAAATCTCACAGGAACAGGAGCTATGCGGGTTTTCCTTTGACTACGCAGGCGAAGTCGCTGGCGGAAAGCTTGTTAGCGAATAAAGCAAATAAAAAAGGAGTATTAATTATTGTGGATATTTCAATTTCAATAAATGTGTGTTTCTGAAAAAGTTAATAAATTAGAATGAAAGTTTTGCTTTCTCAAAACTAACATTGTATTCAAAGTAATATGAGACAAGAAAAGTGTCTTATCATCACTACATAGTATAAAACAAAGTCGCTTTCTCTGTCCCTATGTCCCTTTGTATGTTTAAAATTTAAATCTTTAAAACTACGCAACGGATTTTGATGCGGCTTTTTTTAATAGATAGAGTGATTCAAGAGGAAGGTACATAATTTATTATGTTTTAGACAAAGCGGGTGAAGCCGCGGGCGGTAAGCTAGTAATCTTTATGAAATTTTTGTGTACATTTGGTTAGGAGAATAGGCTGTAAATATAATATTTCATACCTATAGTTGATAAGGGTGTCCTGACAAAACAGCGTTTATCTGGCCATTTATTATAAGAAACATGCTGTGAACAAAAGGGGAAAAATACGTCGCGAATTATCAACCTTCCGCCTCGTTGAGGATGTCCGTAAAACACGTAACAGTAAAAAGATATCCTTTGCTTGCTCTGCCATAAAAGTAATAAATATTAAACTATATTTATTATTAGGTATATTAATATAAAAACAGTCATATTATATTCATGAAATTATTGTTGATGAATGCACAAAGTTTGAATAAAGTTTAACCGTTTAAAAAAGGTGTCGGTCACATACAAATATACAGGTGAAGCTTATAATCCAGTCTGTAGGTATTTATGCTCTACAAAAGGTGGCGTAGAAAATGTTTTGAAACGATATTGTTTAGGTATGAAAGGTTAATCAAAATCCAAGTTTTCGACCTTGACGGACCCAGGCGCTAGCCGCCATCTTGAATTAAAGGTGCTAAAATTAGGTATATTTTAAATAACTTCTCAATTGTTTACTAAATCACAAAAGTGTCTATGAGGGGTTCAAAGAAGACAAAATTAACTACATTTTTTTCATTAATAATTAAATGATTATTTTACATGATTATTCTGTAAGTCTTAAAGGTAAAAAGTTACAAGCGACGGAAATAATAATATTTACAGAAATCATATAATTTTAATTTTGTTTAAAAATTGTACAGCTATCATTTTTTAATTCTCTTTGATGGCCCGGGCTGGTTAATGGTGGCTTCTTCATTATCGTCGCTGAAATTTTCTGTTTCATTGTCTGTATTTTTAGTTTCCAACCATGAAATTTCGTCATCATGACCAGAAGAAATCGAAGACGCTGGAGCACGCTTTCTAGTAACTTTTTACGGAGGGGACATGGATAAGGAATCCTTAGAAGATATCCGATATGAACGATTCGTAAAGTTATCAATAAAAAGTAAATTTAATCGACGAAATTTCATGGTTGGAAACTAAAAATAATTTGGAAAATCCAAAAGTGCACGCCTCATAATTTTTTTTTAATAAATATTTATTAATTATTATTTTTGTTTATTTAATAACAATTAAACCACATCGAATCAGACCCTGAAAAATGAAAGGGTTCTTTTCCTGAGCATACTCAAGCGTAAGAGAAAAAAAAAGACTCGATTAGTAAAGTATTTCGGTCGCTATCGTGTTAACAAGAAAAAGGATCCGCACATACAGACACACGGACGTCCAAGACAGAACTTTTTTAAACTGTTTTTTAACTAGTTTAAATAACAAAAATGACATCAAAAATATCATGAACGTTAAAAATAGTGTTTTTTCTTAATATGTGTGTGTATGTATTATCTTACAAGTGCAATGTATGATACATAAAGACATTTTAAGTTTGAAAAATCAGATGTTTTGCGCGAAGTGACAGTAGTACCACAGTATTACAATATTATTTCCTACAGTAAGGAATCGCCTTAGATGTCGCGCGATGCCGCCGCCAGCGTAGGTACTTACGCTGCCACACGAAAATACGCTAGGGTTGCAACAAATGGGAAATAAAACAATTGTGATTATTAATATTATGATGAAATCTTTATTCATATGTACATTCAAAATAATTGCGATTATTAAATCTGATGTAATTATTTGTTCATAAATATATAATTACAGATATTGCACTGCTAAATATTATTTACGTGTTCACTTTATTTTTGGATGTTCTTAATTGTATATTATAACATTTAACTAAGTAATGCATTCGCATTGGGATGTAAAATCTGATTAGAAAATAATGAGGACAACATATACATAGCTTTGATTTTAATTCAACAGATACGATTAATACAATCTTTCTGAAATATTGTTTCCTTCTGGGATTTCAATGTAGATTTACATCCGTAAACCGAACAGTTTGTGCGCGCCATAATAGAATATGTAAGTACCTATGTATAATAAAATTATTACACAAAAAATACGAATGCGTCATCCTTTCGCGCTAGGTAAAGCAAACTAAGCGTGTTTGCTTTACGCGGCCCGCGTCGCCCGACCCCCGCCAGTTCCCCTCCGTTTCTCTGCACAAGTACATTCGTCGCACTACTGTAGGAAATAATGGTAATACTGTGGTAGTACCCACCTCAACGCTTCGCTTATGAGGCGTGCAATACAGACAATGAAACAGAAAATTTCAGCGACGATAATGAAGAAGCCACCATTAACCAGCCCGGGCCATCAAAAAGAATAAAAAAAGATTGCTGCACAATTTTTAAACAAAATTAAAATTATATGATTTCTGTAAATATTATTATTTCCGTCGCTTGTAACTTTTTACCTTTAAGACTTACAGAATAATCATGTATGAAAAAAATGTAGGTAATTTTGTCTTCTTTGAACCCCTCATAGACACTTTTGTGATTTAGTAAACAATTGAGAAGTTATTTAAAATATACCTAATTTTAGCACCTTTAATTCAAGATGGCGGCTAGCGCCTGGGTCCGTCAAGGTCGAAAACTTGGATTTTTATTAACCTTTCATACCTAAACAATATTGTTTCAAAACATTTTCTACGCCACCTTTTGTAGAGCAGAGGCTTTTACATTTCCCCACAGACTGGACTATTAGATATGATGATGGATATGAGATGGACTATTATATAAATTAGGTCAACAAAAAACTTTTCCAGATTTTGGAAAGCGACCAATAATCTCAATGTTCGACCGAGCTTACCAGTGAGTGTCGCGGGCTGCAATACTCCGAAAGAAATTGCAAATATGTTTAGGGATCACTTTAAGGTATCATCACCTTTGGGACCTTCCAAGCAGATGTTTAGCCTTGATAAAGATCTAAACAATGATCTTATTACTTTTTCAGCTAAACAGGTGGCGAGTGTCATAAATAAGATGACGAGAGGTAAATCACCGGGCTATGATAGCCTCAGTGTGGAGCATTTGAGATATGCAGGTGTGCACTTGCCCCGAGTGCTTGCTAAGTTTTACTCTCTTTGTGTAAGTCATTCTTATATTCCCGCTGAGATGATGAGAACTATTGTGGTCCCTATTGTCAAAAACAAAACTGGCAATATTTCGGATAGGTCAAATTACAGACCAATATCACTGGCCACCATAGCAGCTAAGGTTTTGGATAGTTTGTTTGATAAATGTCTTGGCGAAGCGCTGAACCTGGATGATGCCCAATTCGGCTTTCAACCAGGTCTATCAACAGAAAGTGCGATACTCTGCCTAAAACAAACTATTCAATACTATACTAGCAGAAGAACCCCAGTGTACGCCTGCTTTCTCGATCTTTCTAAGGCTTTTGACCTTGTATCTTATGATATACTGTGGGAAAAGATGGAGAAGGCGGGAGTACAAAGGGAGTTGATAAGTGTACTGCAATTTTGGTATGCAAATCAAGTGAACAATGTCAGGTGGGGGACAGAGTTATCCGATTCATATAGGTTGGAGTGTGGCGTGAGGCAGGGAGGTTTAACCTCGCCGAAGCTTTTCAACCTATATGTAAATGAACTCATATTAGAGCTCAGGAAAAAGGGAGGCTGTTGGATAGATGGTGTATGCGTTAATAACATCAGCTACGCAGATGATATGGTCCTGTTAGGACCCACTGCAGGTTCCATTAGAGAACTACTGAATTCCTGCCAGGAGTATGCTGCCAAGCATGGCTTATCATATAATGTCGCAAAAAGCGTTTATATGATCTTTGGAGTCCCCCGAAAGCACATTGGTTACGAACCCGTAGTCAGCTTAAACCAAATAGCATTAAAGAGGGTAAAACAGTTTAAGTATCTCGGACACTGTGTTTCGGAGGACTTGAATGATCAAGTGGACATTGAGCGTGAGAGGAGATCCCTGGCGGCGAAATGTAATATGCTGGCCCACAGGTTCGCCCGATGTAGCAAAGAGGCAAAAATAACTCTATTCAAAGCCTATTGCCAAAACTTTTACACGGGAAGCCTGTGGTTCAAGTACTCAAAAAAGAGTATGAATGCATTACGGGTGCAATATAATAATGGGTTTAGGATGCTGATGGGCTTGCCGAGGCATTGTTCAGCGTCTGAAATGTTTGCGCAGGCTCACACTAATGATTTTCATGCCATTTTGCGAAAAAAGACAGCTTCAATACTCCAACGGTTACGTGCAAGTCCCAACAAAATACTAAATACATTATCGCAAAAAATAGACTCACCAATACACGAACATTTTATTAATGTGTTGGTGAGACGTGAAGTTTTTTAAATTGTATACCTAATAATTTGTATTTTTAGAATAATTATTTATTGCGTATTTTAATTTTTATTTTTATTTTTTGTTTAATTTCTCTGTGATTTTATGTATGTTTCATTGATTATTATTATATTTTTGTGACATGTCAATTTTATAATTTGTATTTTTAGATTAATTATTTATTGCGTAATTTAATTTTAATTTTTATTTTTATTTAATTTTTCTGTGATTTTATGTATTGATTATTATTATTTGTGACATGTTAATTTTATATTTTATGATTGTGAGCTTAATTTTATATGTGTATTAGTGATTTTTGTGTATTGTATGTAAAATGAGTCTCTGTTACTCTTAAATAAAGAATTTATTATTATTATTTTTCTCTTTATATTTATTTTTTCTCCTCTTTCGAGGGTCAAATTAAAACCAATACACGGGCCTGAGCCAAGTGCATTGGTTTACATGATACTTAAGTAGATGTGGGTGTATTGTTAAGAAATTTTCTTGTGAGACGACAGGTGTTAAGAATGACTGCTTTTTGTATAAGTGAAAGTGTAGATAACGGCATTTGGAGTATTTTCAGATTTGAGATGAGTGACTTTGGGGTGACACCGGTTGTAGATATTACAATGGGGATGATGTTAACAGTGTGTACTTGCCATTGTCGTTTAATTTCAGTAGCGAGCTCAATGTATTTTGACATTTTTTCAGTGTATGTGTTAAGAAGATTGTGTGTGTTACATACTGCTATATCAATTAGTAATACTGTGTTTTTAGTTTTGTCAAATATTGTTATGTCCGGCCTGTTAAAATGTATAGTTTTATCTGTAATGATTGTTCTATCCCAGTAAATTTTAATAGAGTCATTTTCGAGGATTGTGTTAGGCTTATATTTGTAGTAGGCGATTTTTTTGGAAACAAAGGAATGTTTGTGAGCCAGATTTTGATGTATGATCGCTGCCACCTGATCGTGTCTATGTTTGTAGTCCGTTTGTACTATGGATTTGCAAGCACCGGTGATATGTTGGATAGTTTCCGAGCTACTATGACATCTTCTGCACAAATCAGTTGGCAAGTTAGGAATGCGGATGATATGTTTTTGATAATTGCGGGTATCTATGACTTGATCCTGAATGGCGATCATGAAAGCTTCAGTCTCCGGGAACAGTTCGCCACGCTTCAGCCATTCGTTCGATGCATCTCTATCCACGTGTTGTTGACCAAGGTCGGCATGATGTCTCCCATGTAGAGATTTCTGTGACCACGAATTCAGTTTCTGTTGTTTATTGTATAATTTGGGCTGAAAGTTTTTATTACTTAAATTTAGTGGGGTTAGTTTAGTGTCTATTTCTGTAACGTATTTATGTAATTGTGAATGTTCTGACATGATTTGAAAGTATGTTCTTAGTTTTACTATTAGATTATTGTGCAAATTCTGAATGTCAATTAAACCACGCCCTCCATCGCAGCGTGGCAATGTAAGGCGTTGTATGCATGTCCTGGGATGGTGTTTTCTGTGTGCTGTCATGTGTGTGTTGATTATACGTTGTAATTTTAATAAATCTGTTTGGGACCAATTTATAATCCCAAAAGAGTAGGTAAGAACTGGTATCGCGTAGGAGTTTATAGCTTTAACAGTGTTGCGTGAATGAAGTTGTGTTCGTAATATTTGGTTAAGTCTTACTTTAAATTTTTTTATTAAATCTAATTTCGCCCGTTTTTGATGAATTTGCCTTGACTGATGGAAACCTAAATATTTATATGTACTGTATTCGTCCATGGGTTCAATTTGCTCACCGCTATCAAGTAAATATGTATTATATTGTGATTTTCCTTTAATAACTGAATGTATTTTGCACTTGTCCACCCCAAACTGCATTTTAATATCTGTAGAGAATGCCTGTGTAATGTCTGCAAGTTTTTTAAGTTCCTGGCTATTTGTGGCGTATATTTTGATATCGTCCATATATAGTAAATGTGAAAGAGTGAAGTATGAACCATTATGTTTTAATTTAAAACCTAAATTAGTGTTATTTAGTAATTCTGACAATGGATTAAGGGCAATGCAAAACCACAGTGGACTGAGGGCATCTCCCTGGAAGATACCTCTTTGAATTTTAATCGATTCTGTAGTTAATGATACATTTTGATATTGTAATTTAAGCTTTGTTTGCCAATGAAGCATGGCTGTACCTAGAAATGATTGAAGCATAGGATGAATTTTATAGTGTTCTAGAATTTGAAGTAACCAACTGTGAGGAATAGAATCAAACGCCTTCTTGTAATCAATGTACATAGTGTGAATGTTTCTATTTTTGGTATGTGCCTGTTTCATTACGATTGCGTCTATAGTTAACTGTTCCTTACAACCCTGTCTATTTTTTCTACAACCCTTTTGTTGTTCCGCGAGTATGTGATGAGTATCAAGATGGTGGTAAATTAGGTGACTAATACATCCTGTTATTATTTTATATATAGTCTGTAAACACGTTATTGGTCGATAATTCGCAGGGTTTTGGGGGTCTCCACCTTTTGGTATCATGTATGTTACTCCATGTAGAATAAATTCAGGTAAAATGTCTGGTGAATGTATAAATTTGTTTATGTGGGCGTGAATAAATGGTTGTGTGCATGTGAGTTTCTTGTACCAGTAGTTGTGGATGTTGTCAGTGCCAGGGGCTTTCCAGTTGTGGGTGTGATTTATAACTTGAAGGAAAGTTTCTATGGGGAGGCCATCAAACTCCATTGACGTGATGTGAGTTGCATCAGTAGTTCCTGCCAACCATGTGGCGCCAGTGTTATGTTCTACTGGATTCTCCCATAATTCGGCCCAAAATTTATGAAATTCTTGCGATGATGGTGCGTCAAAAGTCTGAATAGTTTCAGAACGATTGTCGCTAAGGGTTCTATAGAAAAGCTTCTCATTATTTACAAAGGTAAAATTTTGTTGTTTACGTTTTGTACAATTGGTGTATCTTTTTAATCTACATGAGGCTACATTTAACTTTTGCTTTAAAGTGTCAAGAAAATGTTGCGGTTCTGTGTTTGGTTCCTCGTGTTGGGAATGTGAACGGTATTTTAGTTTTATTTCGTTAACAGTTTTAATGATTTTATTGTTTCTATTTCCTGCTATGAATTGTGTTAATCTGCCTATTTCTAGTCTATATTTTTTTATTTTGCTTTCGATTCTTCTTTGCCAAGTGGGTTTCCTGTTTTTGCTGGTATTATCTCTATTTTGATTACTATAAAACTTTGTTCCATTACAAAGGGCTGCGGTATAAGCAGCCGAATAAATGATAGTGTGAAGTGAACAAAAATCTAACTCATGATTTAAAGTTTTCGGGATAACCGTTGTGTTAAGGTGACTTATAATTTGAGAGAGTTTTCGTGATGGCTTTTGCTTTGGTATGTATGGTCTTGTTTCTGGGTTAACATTCTTAAAGCGTTCTATTGCATTATTAAATTCAGTTTCAATTTTACTATATAAGTGACTATCGTGTGAAATATTTGGGATAGATGTATCGATGTGTGATTGAATTCCTGAATCTTGGCGTGTAAGTGTGTTTAAAGTGTCTATTACTTCTTCATTTAAACTAAAGTTAGTATTGTTAGTTATTGCCGGTTGTATGTTGCATGATAGGTTAGTATTTGATTCCGATAAATTTTGTTCAACCTCTTTTCTAAGTTCACAGATTTTATGTGCAAATAACTTATTTCTAAATATAATTCGTCTTTGATCTGCAATTCTTTGTTCTGAGATGTGTGACAAATATGGTAGTTTTTCTATAAACATAGCATGCAACTTACTTCGGTAGGCTGTCAAATCGGATTCTAATTCAGTAACGGTTAAGTAGCTTCTGATAATTTCTTCATTCATTTCGTCTGTCCACTTCATTCTTGTATTTTGTGTGGAATTTATGGATGTTTGTTGTGTGGATTCAGTTGTGTTGTGGGGTGTTCTATAATTACTGTTCTGTGTAGTTTGTATTTGTTTTGTAACTTCATTATAAATTTGATCTAGTGTTTCTTGTGGCAGTAGCTTATTTCGTAAAATCGCTCTTTTTTGATCACCTATTCTTTGTCGGGTGGCCTGCATGTTTGGGTATTTACTATGAAATTGTAGATGAAGAGATTCCAGGTAGTTATTCATTTGTGTAGTCTCACATTTAGTTATTATAAGGTATGTGCGCCATATGAATCGGTTCATATCTTCAGTCCATTTTTTTCGCGCACGTATTTGGCCAACAGTGGGTGCAGGGTCGATGGCTAATGCCTCCTGCACAACAGTTGTTGTCCTTGTAGAATGTAAGGAATAATCGGAAGAGGGGGAGGAAGTAGAGGAACGAAAGAGAGTATGAGTAGAGGATGGTGATGGGGCATTGGAAAAAAGTGAATGCTCAGATGATGCAATGGATGATGGTGATGATGATCGGTCGGCTGTCGTCCATTGTTCGAGGGGAACCCGCCTGCTCAGTCCCCCGTCGCCAACGGTTCGCATGCTGTCACATCCAGCGTTGGCTCCAGATGTGCCCCGACGACCCCCGGGCAGCGGCCGCAAATTATATCTTTTATTTGTACTATCCATATTTTTCTCCATAAAATGGGTGTGTCTAACTTAACGTCAACGTTTGGGATCGTTGGTTTAGGTAGGTGTGATAATTTTTGGGTGGAAAGATGTTTAGACCACAATATCCTGTTCCCAGTACCCGTAAGCCCCCCCACCACGACAAGGTGATCCCATGGGGGGGTTATTATTATTATTATTAGAAAAACATGTTAAAAAGAAAGCCTTATTGACAACCAAATGCATACTTTCCTCGATTCCCAACCAATCTAAACTTTTATAGACATCCTATTACCCCGATCATTAAAAGATTAAACATTAAAAGTACGCACAAACATCGTATAGTAAGCCGGTTCATTGCTCCGCTTACAATATCTACCGTTTGGATCTGTGCGTAAACAAAGTCAGTTTTAGATAAGACTGTAGTAAATCGGGAACTTCTGGAGATGTAGATTCGTAAATAAACTCCTTATATCCGTGTTTGTGAGCTTTGCTTTATTAGGTATGACATAACGAAACTATTAATGTTCTGAATCCGCGTTTATGTGCTTGTGTTTGTATTTTACCTGTACATACTTAATTGTATATTAATTATAGACTATTTTTGTAAAAGTTTTGTGGCTGTACTAGTATCTAGGTATGACTAATAATCCCACTTAGCTGCATTCAAAACTTTCAATTCTTCAGTACACGCTACAAATAAAACCATGACTAAAACTATCAAATATAACATATGATAAAAGTTATACCAAAAGTTACATGGGTCCACTTCATGGGCAGTGATGGGCAAGTAGAGGCAATCACGATAGTGTAGAGGGCCTAAATGATCGGCCGTCAATGTAGTTTATTCATAATCGCCGTAATTGCCGCCGATGTTCATTTTTTGGACCATCGCTGCCCATTATGAAAAGCGCCCAATACATAATACGCTTAAACAAACACACAGCCCCTGTCTTTGCAACTTTGAAGCGATAATTCCTTCCAAAGCGGGTCTTGTCCAAACAAACCGACTCTGACATTTAGGGTAAATAACCAAAATGGAGCCTACGACAAAGGTCAGTCGAGTTTCCACGAATCGCTTTTAGCGATACGTTACGTTAACGTTATGTCAAAAGCTATTAAACTACCGATTAATTAATTTAGCACTACGCTTATTGTTCATTCATTTTCTGTCGAATATGTGTACGTTGCAACTCATTTTACATAGTTGTAAAATAAATTAAATCACAAAGTTCTTTTCCTTTCTCGGAAATAACATATTGAATATTCTGTTTAGTGCACGTGTACATTTTGCGTAATATCTTGTAATTTTGTGTGCTTTTGAGCAAGTGTTTATTACACGTTGACATTATTAAATATTTCACATTTTTCACTGAAAATTAATAAGTTATATTAAAAATTATTTCCCGTATTCTGTCTTAAAAAAAATATGTTTCTAATCCTACCAAACCCTATTCACTACACTAATAAGTATTTCTGATTACTTACCTCCAAGTAAGTAGGTCGCAACCCTTTATTTGGTATCATGAAAGTGACCAAACAACGTCACATCTGTATAAATTTTAAAAGTTTCTTTGCAAATTCGATTCTACGTTCGCTAGCGATTTTCGTTCCCGGTAGGTCTAGGTACTCAGAAATGTTAGATATTTTAATGGAAGTTGGCGGTCAATTCGTGAAAAATGTTTTCGTTTATATTTTTTTCTAACTGAATATTTAATTTAAAAAAACACACTTCAAACTATAACAAAGGTTTTACTGGTTTGTTCATAGTCACACACAATTAAAATAATTCTACCTATAATACATATCTTAACCATTCTTTTATTCTTTCCTTGTTTCTATTGGTTAGGGAGCCAGGTGCAAATTTGGTTAACTATTTCCTCTCAAGAGATAATTCGTCAGACGCATGAGAGTATAGTATTATAAAGCCTCGTGAACGTCAGCTGGCGCTCGGTTGGGGGGGTGAGCGGTTGTAGCCTCCCACGCACATAGGAAAAAAAATACATTCATTCATTCATTTCCTCTCAGCTAAAAATTTGTCAAATTGTAGCTAACCCAATATCTCAACGAAAAAAAATAGTCAGCTGGTTACAACATGGTGTATTATACGTCAGCTGGTGTCTCGAACATGAAAGTTAAATTTAAAGAAAAATTTATTTTCCGTTATTTCCTCTCAAACAAAAATTTACCTGATGATAGCTTATATGTAACTGTGGATAAATATATATGTCAGCTGGCTGTATCTTGGTGGAAAAACCGTCAGCTGATACGGGAGGCTACAACCGCTCTTCCCCCCAACCGAGCTCCAGCTGACGTTCACGAGGCTTCATAATACTATACTTTGATGCATTTTACTAATTACCGCTTGAGAGGCACTTGGTCATAAAATCTGCTGCTGGCTCCCGGACCATATGGAAAATTAATTCTCGTTTCCACCGCGCGCTCCTACGTTGGTTATGTTTGCTTGTTCTCCTTTGTAACGAGCAAACTTAAACTCTTTAAACCCAATCTTGAAGACCACACACAATTATTTTTTAATTTGGCGAAATACGTCATCTATTTTTAACCGACTTCAAAAAAAATGAGGAGGTCAGGTCAGAAGGAAAGTCGGCACCAAGCAGCACTAAGCGCTTAGTATTAAGCCCGTGCACCGACATCAATCTTTTTAGTAAATAGCACATCTAATCTTTTTTATTTTTTACTTTTCCATTTTTGAAGTCGGTTGTTTTTAACGTAGTTAATTTTTTACTTGATCGAAAGCACCTTCAAGTACACACCTTCTAATCAAATATACCACGTACCTCAGAGCGGACACAACGCCACGAAATTGCTCATAAAGTTTATGTGGTGTCGCACAGTTTACGACCAGGGTACCTTCATGTTTGTATGGGTCTAAATTAAAACTGTGTGTGTAATGAGGTGACGGTAGTTGTAATCAGCTATATTGGGAGGTGTTTTAAAAGATTCTGTACGTTACTTATAGTATTTATATATAGATATATATATATAGAATAGTATTTTTGTTACTTGGTATTTTTAACTACTTTAAAAAAAGTTACATTTGTAACGAAGTGCAATGAAATTATGATAAAGATGAAAGTTAAAATATAATGGATTAAAATAACTGGCCATTATTACTATGAGTAACCTAAAAAAAAGTTCACCTACAAACAATATTTCTGTTTTACGTATCCATTTTCTTTCAAAAAACATATTCACAGGTTCAGCGACAATTATAATTATTAAGCTATTGCATAGCTTCTATCGCGGGCCTTGAGCGCGGGGACCGAATCCAGAAATTGCGTAACGAAAAACCTCACGCTCCCCACTCCGACGGACACGGAGGTGTGGCTTGAAGGCATGCTATGCAATAGCTTTACCGTGGCAATTCCCGAGTGCCACACGTCTTTTTTATTACCGCAATTAGAAACATTAAATTACTTACAATAATACAAATCATACATACTACTAAATTATACACACACTTCACGCCGTTTCATCTCGCGAGAGGTGATCAAATAAGTTCAGTACGCCACTTATCAAATCCCCGTGTGTAGGGGAGCGCCGCGCTCGCGTGACCCAATTCTTACCAATTTTGTATTCATATACGGTATAGTATAATGTAATTCAGTTACATTATGACGTCTCATATAATTAATTGTTTGAATGTTGTTACGTTTTGTCGACTATATGCTTAATACATATCCATACATTTCTAAACCTTATCAGGCAGAATTTTATGATTTCCAGGCATTTATCAGAATAATTAATGGGATTTTCCTGTTATTTGTGACCAAAGACAAAGTATTCACTGCGTAATGCATTCTATAATCTTTATTTAAAAACAAATTGAAAAAAGAAAGAAGAAACACAGATCACTAACTACGCTCTAGACATTTTATTCTTCCTTACATAATAGAGTACGCAGCTATCCGCCATATCATTAACATTATTATAATAAGTCTGCACAATACCTCATCTCCGTCATACTTCATATTCATTGAATTTTAAACAGCAAACAACCTCGATCGGAATCCAATAATACAAAGTTGTGACGTCAGACGCGGCAGGAATTATCACGAGACTCCCTATTTTCCGATTTAATGACTGTCTACGTGCTTTAACGACTTGCGAATTAGTTTCTGAGGGGCGTGCATTGCGTATATTGCCTTACTGAAAATAGCAGAGGTATTGCTTCTCTCAAACTTGATATATTTGTTAACGGTATACAAAAACGTGGTGATGTAATAAGTGACAAGTAGAATCACAGTTTCTGTTTTATTTAACTAAAATCTTCAGAGGTGTTTTATTTATTTATTTATTTACTAGCTGTTGCCCGCGACTTCGTCCGCGATTACGTCGTTTTTCGTCATTCGTCGTTTAAAAAAAATACGTGACACTTTATTTTTGAATGTTCTTAATTGTCTCTTATAAAAATTAACTACATTAAAATTGAATACTCTGATAAGAAAATCTTAAAATCGGAGGACATCGAAAATCTGAGGAAAACATGAGTGAATTTGATTTAAATTCTACATTACTTAGTAATTCAAATAATAATCTAAATTAAATGTAGATTAACAGTTTGAGCGCATCATTATATAATATGTACCTAAGTATTAAATTACGTTATAGTTTACATAGTAATTTTACTAAAAACACGATGACTTTCTTTCGCGCTCGGTACAACAAACTAAGCATGTTTGTGGTACGTGGCCCGCGTCACTCGACCCCCCGTGAGTTCCCCTCCGTTACTATGCGAAAATACATTCGTCGCCCTACTGTAGGAAAAATTGTAATATTTTAAATTCGAGAAATATTGATTTCTTGTATTCGACTATTCGTTGTAGTCGAATACAAAATATATTTGAAGAAACTTAGGTTGGCCTTCAGGCAAAAGGGATCCTATCAAATTATAAACTTGACCTTGTATCTTAAAAGTAAGCATGAAAGGATCCTCTGATAATTGTTGAGCACCAAAGGATCATTTAAAACGCACTACTATAAGAGCGAATATTGTCTAAGAACTGTTTAGATTGCACATGTTCCTCTATTATTAATCGTACTTGTCTCAAATAATCTTGTCTCAAATAATGGTAATATTCGCGTCCCTACTCTAGTCATTGCTTATGCTCATGTTCATCTTCAAGAGATCGAATAATATTATGGTGCACCCTATCATTTGTCAAACGGTCTTCATATTGAGTAAAAGTTTCAGATTATCGAGATAAAATATGCCATTTGCGATCTCAGTGAAGGTTTCGGTCTCACAGGATAGTACATGCCGTTCGCGGTCAGCTGTGAGCCGCAATTCTCGTTGTGAAGCGGTTTCAGGTTCTCGGCATAACACATGTTGTTTTCGGTCAATAGTAAGCCTCTTACCTCTAACGATCCTTGAGAACTCTTATTTCTCATTTTTTTAGCTTTGCTCGAATTTCGATATAAAGATTTTTTAGGTGGCACTGATGCGAGTGAATAAAAATTAAGTTAAAACGGACTGAGAGTGTTATAATCATCATCATCAATACATATAATAAAATTGTGGAAAAGCGATGTCTGTACAATGAAAATATGTAGAAAAAAAATAGCAGGTGTTATTATTAAATCGATCTTGAACCCAAAACTGTAGTTAAAAAATTTTTTTGTTATATAAAAAATGTACTTGTCAAGAGAGCCTATTACAGTATTAAGGAATATATGGAAGATAAAAACCCATGGAGGGTTGTCGCGTAAAAACCACAGGACAGTTCTTTGGTATATTATGATAATATATTATGATATTACATATTATGTAATTTGTAAAATTGTAAATCTGACATGATTAAAAAGAGCAACTATGGAGTTTCTTGCCGATTCTTCTCCGTAGATACTGCTTTCCGAATCGGTGGTAAATGTTAAAAACATGTACTTAATGACGTTTCAAAAGTGCTTCTAGAAGAAGTCTAATTGAATAAATAAATGTTTGAGTTTGAGTTTGAGTTTGAGTTTTGTCTGTTTGTCTGTATGTTTGTGCACGCTAATCTCAGAAACGGCTTATCCGATTTAGATGCGATTTTCACTAATGTATTGTGGTAATCTTCATTTAACATTTAGTGTTTAATTCATGTCAATCGGTTCATAAATAAAAAAGTTATGACAATTTATAAGTAATCACGGCGAACATTTGCTAAGGCATTCTATTGTACACTGTACAGTGTACGATAAAACGCAATTTATCTGTTATACGCTACAGTTATTCCTTTACATGTCCAGATGATCATATCAAAATTCCCCAAGGGTTTGGGGGTAAGCTGAGGTAGTAGGGGGGGGGGGGGTCAAATTAACATTATGGTTACTTCTAATAGGTAAATTTTCCACATAAAATGTCCTTTAAATTATGTCGTATTATATTTTTAACCCCCGACGCAAAAAGACGGGTGTTATGTGTTTGACTGCTATGTATTTATGTGTGTGTGTGTGTGTCTGTCTATGGCACCGTAGCTGGCTAACAGGTAAACCGAATTAGATGCGGCTTTTTTTTTGTTAGGCAGCATATTTTCCGACGCTGGTTCTTAGATAAATTGTATCAAAATCGGTTCATCCACTTATTATACCTACATAGGGGTAAAAGTGGGAATGAAAAAAATGATATAATAATTTATTTTTAAAGATCGTCGGGAAGTTTATGAAATTATTTATTCCTTTTTCTATACACTTTTCTTGGTCTAAACGGTTTAGTTACGCCCTCTCTCTCTCTTCAGCCTTTAGTTACGTGCGTGAGACAGGAAACATCTAATTTGGATTTGTTCCTGGATTTGATAAAAATTTGAGTATCGATTAAGCTGATCAGTGGCTACACCATACATTATTAAAAACATCCATTTAAGAAAGGAAGGAAATAGAATTTGCTCCTCTCCCCCCCTGGTTCCTAAAAAATAATATGACATAATTTAAAAGAAATTTTACGTAGAATTAGTTAGGCATTTCTTTTTTGATTTTCGATATTATATAATAATCATAATTTTTAATTACAATATTATGTAGTAACTATTTGGTATAGGTTAGGCATTTCATTTCTTGATTTTCTTTAATAAGTTGGTTGGTACGTAAGTTTTTTACCTCAGTTTAGTAAGAAATTTTAATAACAATTCTTTTAATTATTTATGGTAGTACGTATTTACTCAATAATTGTATATTAAGTAGTAATTCAGCATGGGCGTAGCCACGGTGGGGCTGGGTGGGGCGCTTACCCTGGCTTTGATCTGGTAGGTACCAATTGTGAAGGGGAGTGGGCGTGGGCGTTGGCGTGGGCCTGGGAGTGGGCGTGGGAGTGGAAGCATGAAAATAAAAACAATTATTGTTGCCCCACCCTGAGCCCATGGTCATAGGTCCCATAGTCACTATTCCACGCGGACGAAGTCGCGGGCACAGCTAGTAGACAAATATAATCAGAAAGCTTTGAACTCCTAAGCTCAACCATAAAAGATAGACATTTATGATGTCGGGAGATATTTTTTATATAATATGGAGAACATTTCTTTCATACTTGATTTCTGTGTAGCTTTAACCCTTAAGGTTGCACACGCGACGAAAGCTTAAAAATGGAGTCAGTAACTCCATCTGCTCACAAATATGAAAAATAATTGTACCAAGTTTCGTTTAAATCCGTCGAGTAGTTTTTGTTTCTATAACGGTTATACAGACAGACAGACGGACAAAAATTTTTGGCGTCAGTGTCGATCCCTAATCACCTCGTGATAGTTATTTAGGAAATATATTTCATGTACAGAATTGACCTCTACAGATTTAATATAAGTATATAAGTATACATATAATTAGATTCCAATTTCCATGTAACGTTAAATTCGACTATACAATAACTAACAGACAACGCAGGTTACTCTCGTTTCCGTAAGTTGAGGCGGCTACATATTCGGTCCTCATAACTTCACTTTTTGTGAACGAAACGACAGCGCGGTTTAATTCGATGCCAACACCATCAAAAAAAAAGGAAATATTTTTAATTGTGAAAAAATATCCTATTAATATTATAAAGGCGAAAGTTTGTAAGGATGTATGGATGTATGGATGTATGGATGTATGGATGTATGGATGTTTGTTACTCTTTCACGTAAAAACTACTGAACCGATTACAATGAAATTTAGCACACATATAGAGGGTAACTTGGATTAACACATAGGATAGGTTTTATCCCGGAAATCCCACGGGAACGGGAACTATGCGGATTTTCCTTTGAAAACGCGGGCGAAGCCGCGGGCGGAAATCTAGTTATGATATACACTATTTATACTATTTTAACATTAACACAAAATATAAGACTGTGAGTGTGTAAAAATAAATCCAGCTAGTTTCACATAAAACTTATGTTTTTAATTAGGTATACGACATGAAAATATTATATTAATTACCAAGCAATAATCATACAGGTAAATACTGAACAAAAGTATTAACAGTCAAAGTATATTTTTACTTACAACATGTAAATGATGAAGGAATAATAATTATCAACGAACTAACCTTTTTGTATTATAAAGAACAGATAAAATTCGACCACTAAAGAATGCTGGTTCGAGTCCCGCCTCGTTATCGAATTTTTAAAACACGAAGATTTTTAAAAATGTAACCAATGAACACAATCAATATTAGATTAACTGAAATGGTGTCTAGTTTGACGTAAAATAATAAACATCTACCCTCACTTTTAAAAATGTAGTATATTCACACGAATTATAAGCGCACCTTATAGGGAAGGGAAGATATGGGTTAAAGAGTTAAATAAATAAATAACATAATTATATTTAAATTATTAATTTTTAACATTGTGTTCAGTAGTGCTAACATGTAAATTGATTTGATTTTTACGAAATCTCATAGATGGCGCTGTTTCAAATTTGTATACTAATAAATTCATTAAACTGATTCTCTGCCCAAATTACGTAAATGACATAGTTTTTATTGTGTAAAGCTAGATAATAGCATGGCTTATCCGAAACCAACATTTAAACATGAGTCTTTAGATTGTACGCTGTCGTAATACACGGAATACGTAAGAAAAAAAAAGGTTCACAGCTCCTCCCCCGGAGGTGATAGCATGATAATATGTTTAAAAAAGCCTCACCCGACCTGTTAGTAATATTCATGCAAAATTTGAAGTCAATCTATGCAGTACTTTTCGAGATTAGCCTGGACAAACATACAGACAAACAGACAAACAGACAAACAGACAAACAGACAAAAATTCTAAAAACTATGTTTTTGGCTTCTATATCGATTATAGATCATGGATTATGTATTCTTTTAAAAAAATATTCAATGTACAGTTTTGACTTTCCTACGATTTTATTATATGTAGTATAGATTTATTTATTATGATAATTCTTAAAATATAGGTACTAGGTAGCCTTATACAGCGTGGAAAACAACATTTCAATGACACAATTCTCTTATTAGTTTAATTTGAAGAGCTTAATCATGCACTATATCCACCTAAATATAAGTTTACAAAACAATTGTAAAAACTTCAATAAAAATACAGATAATGTAGCCGTTAACCGCTACATTTGGCATAACAAACAAGGTAAAAAAGAGCAGCATTCCAGAACATTCCGACTCCGTACTTCAAAATACTTGAGCCTCAAAACCTCAGAACAATTCACGGAGCGAACATAATTTTATGAAACATGAAAATGTCTTGAGCGAAAAATTTCCTGCCAAAGGACTTCTTGTGATTTTCCTCTTTCACGTAAAATTTTAACAAGTTTGTGCTCAATGACATTTGAACAAACTTCTTAGGGCGCGTTTTTATCTTGCGTAATTTGATTATGTGCGTTCTATTTTATTTAATATAATACTAGCGGTCCGCCCTGGCTTCGCCCGTGGTACCTACAAGTTTAAACTGCACGAACTGCGATCACGAACACTATCGAACTGCACATGGTGTGCGAATTTTATTATACTTAATCGGTTAAGTGGTCGGTAGGAGTCCATTGAGGACAAACATTGTGACACGAGATTTTTATTGTATAATATTATAACATCAAGAGGCTCATTAAATTAATCTATACTAATATTACAAAGCTGAAGAGGTTGTTTGTTTGTTTGAACGCGCTACTCTCAGGAACTACTGGTCCGATTTGAAAAATTATTTCTGTGCTAGATAGCCCATTTATCGAGGAAGGCTATCCGCTATATATCATCACGCTAAGACCAACAGGAGCAAAGCAATGCGGGCAACACTGCGGGGCACAGCTAGTGAGGATATGAAGCTATTTAGACCGCGTGGCTGCACGTTCTAACTCGCGGGCAAAACTAACTGTTTCTATAGCTTATGTGTTATTCTCGTACATAAGCTAAATCACTGCCAAGTATTATCAAAATCCGTTCAGTGGTTTACGCGTGAAAGAGGAACACTTTGACGTTTTAATATGTATTAGGAAGATAATATAGACTTGTCGAGCACGCTACGATGAAAATTGAGCCAACTTTGAAGCACGCTTCATAACGCACACTTCACGCTCAAGCAATGGTCTATAATATGAAGCTATTTTCACACAACTAAACAAACACATTCAAGGAAAAAAGCTTAAAACAGCTTATTGTTGAAATATTCCTAACGATATCATCGAACGATAGGTTTCGCGGTTAGCAATATATTATTTACTAGCGGTCCGCCCCGGCTTCGCCCGTGGTACATGTTTACGTTTTCTCTACATAAGAACCATCCTCGTACTTCAAGGAATATAATAAAAAAAGATTTATCGAAATCGGTTCAGCCGTTCTCGAGTTATGCGCTTACCAACACATTTTGCGATTCATTTTTATATATAAGACTAGCGGTCCGCCCCGGCTTCGCCCGTGGTACATATTTACGTTTTCTCTACATAGGAACCATCCTCGTACTTCAAGGAATATGATAAAAAAAGAATTATCGAAATCGGTTCAGCCGTTCTCAAGTTATGCGCTTACCAACACATTTTGGGATTCATTTTTATATTATAGATAAGATTATTACATGATTGTTAAACATTATGATACATTAATTAAAGAAAATTTATAGAAATAAATGTATACATACGCGAATAACATTCAAACGACTGCATGATTGCAAATCGCATAATTATTTTTTTCAACTTCATTATTATTGGGACTAGTTTTATCTAAAGAAATAAGAAAGAAATCATAATCACAAAATAATAAAAATGAAGCAGATACTTCATCCATTTATTGACTACTTCTCAAGTAAAAATTGTTTTTTCAGACATGTTGATTGCATAACATAAATCATTTATCAGAAACACGAGAACCAAACCGAGGTCTGATTGACCCCGCGGTGCCCGGGGTAAGGGCCAATGCGTGCCCTTAAATATTTTATTTACCCACGTCACGTCAAGTTAACGTAATACTTTTTATCCCAATCAAGCAATGAATAATGTATAATGTAATGTAATTATTTATTCCAAAATGTTTAAATTACTAATAATTTTATCGAGATATATTTTAAGGGGAAGAATTCACAGATAAACAATTGGAAAAAATATATTGTGTATAGTTGTTAAATTAAAAACAATGGAGGGTAAGTTTCAATTGTTATAATCATATATTTTTATCTTGCGCATAAAAATAGAAACAACTCCTACGACGGCATAATAGGGTAATTGCAATATGCAAGGTGGGCGGGTGTAAAGAAAAAAAATCTAAATAAAAGCCATACAAACAGCTTATATACTCGTTATATACTCGTTATATCTTTTAAAATTATAAAATAGAAAGTGCATACATATTATGCTTTCACATTTTATCATCATATCATAGGAATGCTCATGAATAAAAAGTTATTCAGCTAAGCTACTTATCACTTAGGGAAATAGAAATAGTTTTCGGCATCTTCGAAGACCTAACGAATATACAAGTTTTTATCTGATCAAGCCGCTTCGGAGAACTTTGTGTGATGACAATTTTATGTCTATAATCTTAGAATACATAATATACATATGGGTGGATTTCCCAAACCGCTTTTTTACGCGGCAAGGCTGAAAACTATCCTATTTTTTCAAGATATTGTTTTTATTTTTTGTTTTAATCGTAAAGCACAATGTTTATAATATGGCCCTATCATTATAGTTTAAAAATAATTATTATTTTCCAAGAAAATGAAGTAAATATAGGCGATTTCCAATTTTGGTGGCTTGTCGCCGACCTACTTCACTCAATATCAAGATCAATTAACTAAAAACTAGACGTAGGATTCGATTTTAATTTTTATGTAGTCGTTTTATAATAGTTGACCATTCAAAATATATCAATTTAATTATATTAAGTACTGTAGTATAGTTTTACAGGCACAATTTAGGTCTGTCGCCGAGAATTTTCTAATTTTGGTGTCATTTACAAAACGATATTTCTACAAAACACCAGTGATTCCTAAAGCATACAAATTACGTTATGCACTTCATTTAGCCACGCGCTAACCGGCTTAGCAGGTGGTTGCATGCTGTGTCGTACCAGTTTCCCGAAAAAAATGTAAGTAAACAGTTTCATTGCAACACCCCCGATTTTATGCAATTTTGGTGTACTTAAATAATCATACTTGTGACAGTAATATTTTATTGTTATTTTGAGTATTAGTAGAGTTTTGGTTTGTTTATTGTTTAGTAAATATGTTATTATTTTAGTACACGTAGTTTTTTTTTAAGAATTTTTTTCTTGCAATTTCCAATTTTGGTGGGACAATTTTGGTGGTTTTGGTGGCATTTTTAGACCCACCAAAATTGCTTCCTTACACCAAAATTAGAAAATTCAAATAAAAATGTTTATTTACTAAAACCAACATTGCTTCATGAGACCAAAATTATAAAATCAATTAATAAATCGAATTAAATATTAATGTAATTACTATGAAATCGAATATGAGTCGAAATATTATGATGATAGCACAATGTACCGCCTTGTGCCCTCTTTTCCCTTGCCTCGTGATTTTACAATATACTTTCCTGTCTATAATATTGATTTTTTTAACTGCGTTGAATTTTAAAATAACTGAGCGCGCTCGCACGTGTCTTATGAAGTTAACTTATTATCATTGATATTTGTTCTTTTCTCCTAAAATTGGATATTTATATGGTTTCTTTAGTACATACTGTATTAAAAAATATTTAGGACGATACATAGGTCGTATTAAAATTGTGTCCCTTTTCTACTTTGGCTATTAATTATACCTATTCGAGATAACAGCGCTGAAAGAGTAACTTTTTTTACTTTTGTGTGAGCAAACTCATAATGCTTAGGGACTTGCCCATACAAATCACAAAAAATGCTGATATTTTCACAGTAAACTCTATAACCTAGGGACCCTTACACAACACTATTTTTTTATCCTGTAGATAGATATTTTCAAATTAAGAAGGTATTCTGTTACAAGAATCCAAAGAAAAAAACTAAACAAACTAGAGCAGAGCAGTTACAAAGAAAGAGAGAGTCAGAAAGAAAGAGAAAAGAAAACATCAGAAAAGATCCTCTCAAGCTTGAAGAACTGAGAAGAAAAGAACGCGAAAGATACCACAGAAAGAAAGCTGAAGGCAAAATTGTACCGTTGTCCGAATTACCACCTCGAGCCCGTAGACTGAAACAGAGACGAAATTATATTAACTTCAAAGCGTACTGTGAAAGAAAAAAACGAAGAGGTTTACCTTCAATACTGTCCAGCTACATTCCACTACATAATTTACCCATCGAAACAACGTCACAGCCTACGTCACAGCAAACACATCAGCCAATTTCAAATTCACCTCGAGTTTTGCGATCCCATAACAAAAGTCTTACTTTTACCGTTGAAGCTGCTCCTGCTGCTCCGATTGAAGAAACTTTATCCATCGATGCTATTCAAAGAAGCACACCCGTTAATGAGACCGCTTCTCCATTTATAAGTCCCAACATAAGCTGCATACACTCTCCCAGTTCTATGTCTGGGCGAAACAGTCCACAGTCAGATATTTCTACAAGTAGCATCTTTAAACGAGAACTGAACAACCAACTTAGAAAATACCGAGAACAGAAAAAGTCCAAAATAAGATTACTTAAGAAAGCTCTTCTGAAGGAACAACGACAAAAGTTTTTCTATAGAAAAAGACTTGAGAGGTTGGAAAAAAAGATGAAGATAAGTCGTATGGTAAGTCCTAAATCAATCAGTCCTAAACAAAAAAGACTACGCAATATTGTGAAAAACTTCTTTGAAGATGATGAAAATAGTCGAATTTGTCCGGGCAAGCAAGATTATATAACAAGAGGTGGATTGAGAAAGCAAAAACGATATTGGAATGATTCTCTTAGAAATTTACATCGAAATTGTTGATTATCCTACCTTTATAATGAAAGTTTAATTTAAAGTATAAGAAGTCCCAGTTATTCGTTATTCTTGTAATAAGAAATCTTTATATATTTGTGTTATTTTAACGGTAGTAACTGTGATTGTACTGTGATTGATTATTTGAAGAATTACATAAAATAATTAACATGTTTCCTATTAATTTTTAAGTACTACACTCCTTACTCTCCTTACTCCACACTACACTCCTTACTCCGTTGTAAAAGAGCTGGACTGTTGAAAATAAAAGACTGTAATTAACTGTACCTTGTGGGAATAATTAATAATAAATGATAATTACAAATTATATGCCCAACATATTATTTCATTCGGTTATGTTAGTATCACAAAAAGTTCTTTTATACTTTTATCACGAACCATAAAATGTTAGATTATTAATGGTACATTTTTTTTCTTAATAAAATATGTTGCCCAGTCATGGGATTATCTTTCAAACTAGACAATCATATTAAGATTATATTTTTTTTTTAATATGCTACATATTCAGCCATTAGGATTCATCTTAATATACTAGTACATGTTCTGTCCATCTTTAAAGCTGCACGCTTAGTTTTACATGACATGAATTTTAAGGTAAAGTTATTCAGGCAGGCAAGCCAGCAGAGGCAGTCAGCAGATCTGTTACCAAAAGGCAATTTTTATTATTATTTTTCATTTTTTTATTGCAAAACAAGGTTTTTTTTCATCCAAATATAATTTTGGTGGGGTGTAACAATTTTGGTGGTATCATTTTCAATTTTGGTGTCAAAAAACCAATTTTGGTGGGAGGTCAATTTCGGTGTCAGGAATAACATGATTATTTAAGGGAATATTCTTATTCTTGTTGATAATTTAATTAAAAGATAGTACTATCTAACACCTAAAATCAAATTGAATAAAAAAAAATCATAAACAAAAATTTCCACCAAAATTAGTAAAAAAATGCTAGTTGTTGAAATCCACTCATATATAAATTATGTATTTTAAGTCTATATAATATAAAAATGAAACGCTAAATTTGTTGCTAATCTTGAGCACAGATGAACCGATTTCGTTAATTCTTCTTTTATTTCCTTGAAGTACGAAGATGGTTCTTATGGAGAGAAAACGTAAACCTGTACCAAGGGCAAACCGCTAGTCAATGATAATTAAAGATATTGCAAAACACACCAAATCTACAATCGAATTTCTGCTATTCATTAGCAAATAGGACAACCTCGTTAGCAATTTCATAGCCTTGTAAAAAAATGATTTTCAACAGCAAAGTGGATACTAAATGAATTATTAGGACATTGGCCCGCTATCAAATTTTCATTGATACTAACATTCCGTAAGGCGCGGGACATATACAAGCGGCGCGGCGCGCATCGGGCGCACTGCCGGCGTGCATCGGGTGCGCTATTGGCATTTTGTATGAAATTACTTCGGAAAGGCGGCGCAACCTTGGCACAACCGTGGCGTGCCGTCTCGACGCCTTTCCAAAATTCCTTCATACAAAATGTATAAGAAGGACGTGGTGCAAAACAGATTCAAGAGGTGCGCTTATGGCACGCCCGCCCCCACGCCGCTTGTGTTTGACCCGCGCCTAAGAGTACTTTCTAATGACTGGGGCCAGGGCTTAAGCTTCTGTAATAAAAAGGCTCTTAGCTTAAATAGTTCTATACAGTTCTTCATTCCTAAGTAATGCTTTTGTTTGAAAACACACTAACACATTAACTAGCTGTCCGCCCCGGCTCTGGCCGTGGTGTATTTATAGCCTTACTTAACCTAGGCATTACGTAAAAATATTGTATGCAACGAAAATATTTTTCGAAACCGGTCCAGTTTCAGAGATTAGCGTGTTGAAACAAACAAACTCTTCAGTTTTATGTTATTGGAAAATATTATTTTTTTGTTCGTCAATTATTTCCTTGGGGACGTATATACGACGTAGAGACGATTTTATAAGCATTCTTCTTCTTCTTCTTTTTCAGCCCGGTGTAACCCAAAGTTGGGTATAGGCCTCTTCATGTGCACGCCATTCCTTTCGGTTCGTCGCCACTCGCATCCACTTCCTTCCCAAGATCTTCACTATCTTCTTTCTTCTTTCACTTCTTCTTATAAGCATTAGTAACTACCAAATATTAAATTTTACCTATCGTATATTTGAATTCAAATTGCAAACGGTCTTAATGATTAATTTCGTCCAGTGTATTTGGCATTAAATAATTAATTATCGCCAAAGCTTCCGACTCGGGAAACCATTATTATTAAACAATGACATTCCGACTATTGTATGGTTGTTTAGCTTTCATAGAAATAATAGAAAGGAAGAATATAATATGCGAGTACCTTTTATTGTAATTATTGGACCACCTCCTCGGTACAGTGGTTGACGCGTGAGCGTAGAACCGAGGGGTCCTGGGTTCGATTCCCGGTGGAGACGAAAAAAAAAATGTCTCGATCTGGCAGGACACAGAAGGCTGATCACCTACTTGTCCCTAAAGAAAAATCGATCAGTGAAACAGATGTATGAATAATGCATCTGCCCCCTACCCCACTACGGGGACACGGGACTTCACTTTTTTTTTATTGTAATGCTCGATATATTATTCCATATATCGAAGACCAATCAATTTAATAATGTGTGAAATGGACCAAGAGAAGGTGATCGATTAATAGCAAAGAAATATAAATAAACCTTATTGTATTTCAACTGATCAAGGAAGGTACGCCCGAATCGGCAAAATAGCGGACAAATAATAGTTTTTCCATAACATTTATTTGTCATTATGTAACAAATGATTATCTTACCGAAATTAACAGCAGTAGTTATAAATTAAAATGGTCCATTTACATCTTTGAATATATTAAAGATCGAGGAAAGAGCAAGGAAAATATAAAATATAATAACCCTTTATTTACTTTCTTTATTTATAAACAAAATCTTATTACATCCAACGACCATTCTATGCATTTCAAATAGAGCAATTCACTACCGTCCGAGTTTTAAACAAAACAATTTAAAATTTCCCTTTTTTTACCCGACTTCTGCGAGCGGAGATAATTCAATTTTAACTTATAAGTTATATTACAATTTTAACTTACAATATCGTAACTAAAATTATTATTAAGCTTGAAATACAAAATTGGCTTTTACGTCATTAAAAATTCAAAATGGCGTCCTAAAAAGTTCATTATTACAAACATTTTAGGCGCGAATTTTTCAGGACTCTAATTACATCTGCACTTTACTATGTACACTTTTGTAAGGTATATAAGACACAATAATAGTGTATTAATAAAAAATGCTTATGTGAAAATAACAAAAAACTATACCTTGTTAAAAAAAACACGCTCTAATTAGATAAACATATTAAATTATAATATTCACTGATTCGAAGTGAAAAAGTTTGAATTAAATTAATCCGCTCAAATCGTCAAAAGAAATCGGTTACAAACATACAGGTGAAGCTAATGAAAACGTGTTAATCTCGGAGCAATTATTGCTCCGAGGTGTTAATATCCAATACAAACATACAGGTAAAGTTGGTATAAGCATGGTACCAACCTTCGTGTCACAGATTAAAAATTAGATAGCGCTTTTGGAGTGTAGGCAAATATTTCCCCTGGGCTTATCTGGAAACATGTTTATTTATAGAAATGAGATCTCGATCTCTAGTAACGAGCGGGTAAACATATTTGCTTAGCTCTTCACGTATGTTTACGTTGACATAGAAAAGATTATGTAGGCATAATACTTTTTACGTATGAAATA
This sequence comes from Colias philodice, assembly GCF_061535455.1. NCBI lineage: Eukaryota > Metazoa > Arthropoda > Insecta > Lepidoptera > Pieridae > Colias > Colias philodice. The sequence continues at coordinate 11,662,473 of NC_143088.1, forward strand.
CCTTTTTGGGGATAAGAACGTGGCTTATATAAATCGTGAACATACAAACATTTGTATGACAAAAGAATTTATCTAGTGAAGCGAAAACAAATGAAATCGAACGTTACGAGGCCCTTAGAAATTTCTTTTGATTTTTATAGTTAAAGTTTCCACGGCACCTGCATTCCCCAAAACCACAACAAAATACGTACATTAATCATCATCAAAGTGTTACATTAAATTTGTGAGAGATTCTAAACTGTTAAATTAATTGTTACTAACAAAATGAGTCCTGGTTGCTTCAATAAATAAAATTTAAAATTATTAAACACAGTTTTAACAATATTATTTGTACCAATTTAAAGTTTTGAATAAAGTTTTATTTATTATTTATTAAACGATAAACACCAGCTTTTACTTTTCATTCATTCAACTAATGCACAAATCCTATAAAATTCACTAATTACTACACAAAATGAATCACAAATGGAGCGTGCAAATCCATCGCCTCGCTCGCTAATCCGCTCTGACGGCTTGTCACACTCCGCGCACCATTCGAGCCTCTGATAACACCCTTATTGGCGCCCAAATTTTCCGATTCAAGCGAGTTTTGGTGCCGCTATTTATAGATATCTAAATGCGGATCGCAACTTACCTGTGATGCTTTTACATCTGAATGTGAATAAATATGAAAAATTGTGCGCGAGTTTCGAATCCGCATAGATCATAAATAATTATAGTTATTCGTCTCTTTCAAGTTTTAATTTTAAGTTTGCTATTAAATCATTTTACCTGGTTACTAGTTATACATCTCTAATTATCCGTTTTTATTTGAAAATATATATTAGTACAGTCGTTTTGTAAATTTCGTTACATAAAAATTTCAAGAAAAAGCCCATCCTGTGACATACTTGGGTATGATGATAGGTACTCTACTAGGAAAGTAAATTGCTTAATTTAAAAAAAAGAAAACATCATCCAATCTTGTACTACTCACCTATCCATACTAATATTATAAATGCGAAAGTAACTCTGTCTGTCTGTCTGTTACTCAATCACGCCTTAACTACTGAACCAATTTGCATGAAATTTGGTATAGAGATATTTTGATACCCGAGATAGGACATAGGCCACTTTTTATTGCGAAATATGTACCACGGGCGAAGCCGGGGCGGACCGCTAGTAGGCTATATTTCAACATTATTATACACTTGCTGATGGGTACTTCAAAATGCTAACCGTGTCGTATAAGAAACTAATAGTTACAGTAGGAGGTACCTACATCCACGCAGCCCTGGCTTTACGAATTACGAACTCATTTTCCGTCTCAAATAAGCGAGATTATTCGCCTAAAGCAGTTTAAACGTAAGAAAAAACAATTTTGTACAAACACTGCTTATCCGAGCGCCTCCGAGCAGTGCGCAGTTACGACAAATCCTCTTCCATTAAGATAAATAAAGAAAAAACGAAGTAAAAAGCCGCAAAGCGCGTGTCGGACCGGGAACAGTCGTTCCGCATAACATGATTGAAATTCAGACTGTTAATTTTCTGTCAAATGTAAACTTGAAAACGACTTTATCGAGTAGTAAAATGCCATTCAAAAATGAAAATTTAAGAAAATCGTGCAGCAAATATGGTCAATTAGTAGGTACACATGCAAATGTTCATACAATTGCAGTTCTACCGTTAAACAGATATAGAATCAAAAATCAAATATTCTGCCCCAAAAAGTACATAATTCCGAAATCAATGTAACTGAAAAATATATTTTTAATACATAAACGAAAAATCTAAACACCCGACATGAATATGATCAATTCTTTTACGACTAATCTGATTCTCGATAGTGACGTCAGGATAGGGTAGGGTAAAACGTAGGGTTCTCTATATTTTCCTATAGAACCCTAAAAATATACATATATGCACGAGGCGAGATCCCCTTAAAGTTTAAACCCTGCGTGACCTGCTAGTAATTATAACACGTGCAAACATTTGCCAGACCATTCGGTTTTTATTCAGCTTTCGCTTAACTGGGTCGATCGATGGCACCGCTCTGAGGCTATTGTCCGCTAAAAATATTGCAACTTTTCAATCTTCTAAAATACAATGAAACTGGTATTAAAATAGACCTAATTTTGTGGCTGGGAGAGATGAATAGCATCCGCTTTTCTTAAGGTTTTTTAGGATAAGGGCGTGCTAGATGTCGCTCGTCTAATTTATGACTTATTTTTGGGCCATCGCCTTATTATGTTACTGAATATGTAGACATAGATAGACATATTAAGTAAACAAAATACTATTTTATCTTATTTATATCTTCCTTATAAATGCCAATTTATAGAAATTTTAATTGAGAAAGAATAATCACTGATAATGTTTGGATATGTAGTGTATCTCTAGATCTATGTTTTCATTCAAGTCCCAAGTATATTATCGTACGAGCGCACTCTATCAAACTGGGCTGGTGCTAAAATACATTCTGTTACAGAAATAGAGTACTATTTCAAGTCTTGTTTGATTGATCATTCATTTGAATAATATAATAATGGAGTAATGATAATTCGTGCTTATTTTTTTAAGCGCATTAGCTTTGGCGTTACTCGTTAGTTATAATTCCTAATTAATCATAATTTAAAACGTTCCCGTGGGATTTCCGGGATAAAACCTATCCTATTTCCCGGGGTAAAAAGTAGCCTATGTCCTTTCTCGGGTATCAAAATATCTCTATACTAAATTTCTTGCAAATTGGTTCAGTAGTTAAGGCGTGATTGAGTAACAGACAGACAGACAGAGTTACTTTCGCATTTATAATATTAGTATGGATGGATATAATTCAAACATTTTTCCTCATTCCACCAAAGAAAAGTAAGTCCAGACAGGAACTCCAATTTTATTTCTCTTCATTACAATGTTAACTAATCAATACTTTGTATGATTGTTTATTGTTCAAAATACACGATTCGTCATGTGATTCCTCCATCGACTATTCTCAGAATAAATAATTCATAATTATGCCCGTTGCAAACGTAGATACGCTTTTAGTGCATCACTACATAGTATAAAACAAAGTTGCTTTAGCCGTCCCTATGTATGCTTAAATATTTAAAACTACGCAACGGATTTTGATGCAGTTTTGTTTACTAGATAGAGCGGTTCAAGAGGCAGGTTTTAGTATACCTATATGTAATTTATTAGGTTTTAGACAAAGCGGGCGAAGCCGCGGGCGGAAAGCTAGTTAATACAATATAATATTCAAAGCTTACTTATTTAGACTAGTAGATATTATAAATAAATATACACACACACAATTTCTACGGAAACTAAATAATAAATCTACAAAAATTACTATTTATTAGGGTACATTCAATGATTTCGTATTCTTTTCATCCTTCAATATATTAAAATGTCCACAAAACGACATGTTAAAATACCAAAGTTTACAATAGTCCAATGCAATTCTTTCATAGATTTATCGCGTCTAGACTCAGTTATGCGCATTCGTTTATGGACAAAGCATGTTTTTAATGAAAAATACACATAGTTGTGAATACCACAGGGTAATATATAAAAGAAACTTCTAGAAGCAGTTTTGGAAAGTCAGTCCCCTGTGTATCGTATACGTGAAATGAGAAAATAAGAACTCGTAGTAATGTCACATTTTATCATGGCTATGGCACAGATAATATAAAACTAGTATAGTATTTTATTATCTGTGATAATACAGTAGTAGCTAAGGTAATATTGGAATAGGTGTAACAGGAAGTCACCATCTTCTTTTATAGATAGACTAGCTGCGCTCCGCGGTTTCACGCCTTCCTCAATGAATAGGCTATCTAACATTGAAATAATTTTTCAAATCGGACCAGTAGTTCCTGAGATTAGCGCGTTCAAACAAACAAACAAACTCTTGAGCTTCATATAGATATAAAGCCGATTACACTGTGCTTTTACTGTATATTTTTCTTAGAGATAATAAAACAGTCATTTTCACTATTAAATAGTATTTTATTGTTAATTTCAACCAGAAACAGAACGAGGGATAAAAAAACAATGCACGGGACTTTTGAGATGGCATCTTTTTGCCGCGAAAGCATCTGTTGATCTTTTAATCTGCCGAGATTAAGAGCCAGCGCGCACGAGCAACTTTGTCTCCTCTTTGTTTTGTTTGTCTCGTGCGCGCACTGTCTAAATAATAGGACGTCAGTCAGACACATTTCTCCGGCATTCATGACATAAGTCACAAAGTAAATTGCACAGCCCAAGAAGCTTATATCTACACTGGAGATTTCGGTATGAACATTTGACGTGTAACAAGAAAATTGTTGTGTTCTATCACTTTCACACCTAACTTGGTATTGCCACTGTTAATACGAAGTTTTCCCAAGGCTACTATGTATGCTGTAATATTCTGTGCAAAAGGTTAGTTTTTGTACATGAGTTTGTTGATAAATTGCCAACAACGTCATTCAGAAGCATTGTTGGATGAGACAATTATTATTTATGCTAAATAAAATAAGTATCTGAACCAATTATTAAAAAGCGATATTCCCTGATTATGGGTAGTTACCATAATAAAATTGTAGCAACTCTCACTTTGACAATATGACATAAGTGTCAAAAAAATTGCGTCGCTTCGAATATTTCAGTTAATATTGTTGCGTATTTAATAAATATTTACCGAATATTAATAATGTATTGCATTGTGAAAAATTGCAGAAGTTTTTGGACACCAAATTCTGGCCTATAATTTCACAGGCAAGTGTATATTTACGTTATTTACAATATTCCTCAATACTCATGCATTTACCTGTTTAGAATCATTTTAATGGCAAAAATCGTCAAATTTATCATCATTTTACTAAGCAATCATGTTAAATAAGTTCTTTTCCTAATACTTTCATCATTTTTCAACAAGTTTTCAACAAACAAATTTAACAAGTAAGTTAACCATGATGATGGGTTTTTACGGATAGCGACGATAATATATTGCTAAACAATATTATGATGAACATTTAGAACACCATTTTAAAATTTTATACTAGTAATGAAACAACACACGACATCGGTATTGCACTCACATATTGTGGTTTGTTCTTTTTTACATTGAAATTTATACTTTTTAATCTAATATTTTTTTGGTTTACGTATTTCAGCTTTCCAAAAATGAAATAAAAAGAAATAAATGGCTGTCCGTAGTGCCTATCAAGGGTAAAATTTATCAACATGCCAGAATATGCAGTTTGCATTTTAAGCATGAGGATTACGGTCCAGAAAAAAAATACCTTTTGAAAAGTGCTATACCTTTTTATTTACCACATTCTTGTTACTGCGTCTCAACTGATAATGTAATTTTAATTATATTATAATTAACCACCATGAAACCATTAGTAACCGTAAGTACAGCTCCTGAAAGACATACGAATTTCTGAGAACTGTAATATCGTTACCACACATCAACACTAGCGATGCAACTCTCCCTTTGGAATATTGAAAAGTTTTAGACTGAAGCTTGAGTAACCAAAACAATGTTTTAATGTATGTAGCACTCATTTTAATTAAAAAATCGTAGTATGAGATCAAAAGTTATCAAGCGTTATTTAAAACTATCATTCTCTACCAATTAAAATGGTATGTACCTATAAAGATGATAATTATTCATGTAAGTTGACCTGTAATATTATAATTTATTTATTTAATCATTTATTGTACCACACCATTTAATATTATAATGTACAGTATAATATATATCTGTTTGGATGCGAAGTACAAAGGGTGACCTTATCGCTTAAAAGCGATTTCTTCCAGGCCACCTAAGGTAGAGGATAGATATATAATACATAAAATTAATGGAACGCGGGTGGCTGAAAAAGTAAAAGAGAAAAGAAAATATATATATATTATGAGATAAAAATAAAATAGGAAGTAATATAATATATTACATATTATTATTATGTTATAGAGAAACCTGTATTAATCATAATAGAATACAATAAAGTAACTATAATATAAATAAATAAAATATTTAATAAAATATATAATAAATAAATAAAGTATATAAATATAAATAAATAAAATAAATAGTTACAGTTAATATCCAGGAAATGCTATATTTAAAAAATGCTGGTGTAAAAGATTTTTAAAGGACTTAAGAGAGGAAGCTCGTCTTACAGCTAATGGCAAAGAATTCCAAAGTCTGACAGCGGTTACAGCAAAGGAATTTCCGAAGTAATTAGTTTGGTGGGAAGGAAAACTAAGGATTAGGTTATCAACAGAGCGAAGGGAGTAACTATCAGAATCAAGGAATTTGAACTGGGATTTTAAATAGGAAGGATATTTGGGATCGAAAAGGATAGAAAATAGAAGCTTCAACGTATTTGCATTCCGGCGAAGTCTTATAGGAAGCCACTTGAGTTTTTTTCGAAATTGGGAAACGTGGTCGTATTTACGAAGACCGTAAACAAAACGTACACAGAAATTTTGGAGACGCTCAAGTGTATCTAATTGGTCTTCATTTAGATCAGTGGTACAAGCGTCAGCATAATCAAGGAGTGGGAGAAGAAGGGACTTAGCTAGCATAATTTTGGTGGAAATCGGTAAGAAATAACGTAAACGACGCAAAGAACTAAAAGCAGCGTAAAGTTTTCGGCTAGTTTCTTTCAGGTGATATGACCAAGACAAATTTGAGTCAAGAAGTATCCCCAGGTTCTTAACGTTATCTCTATATTCAATTATTGTGCCGCCAATATATACTTTAGGGAGGTATTCCCAGTCAATGCGCGATATAAAATAAGAGCTACCAATAATTATTACCTGACTTTTTGCAGGATTGATATTTAGACCAAAACTATGGCTCCAATCCGAAATTTTTTGCAAATCGGTATTAGTAGTTTTGATAGCATCAGGTAAATTCTCAAGGGTTGACTGGGTATATATCTGGAGATCGTCGGCATACATGTGATAGAGAGAAGACAAATTTTTTGTTATAGAATTAATGAATACAGAAAAAAGGAGAGGGGACAAAACGCCACCTTGCGGGACACCGGAAGTAACGGCACACCAGGAAGATTTCTTCTCCTCCAGTAAAATATGTTGCCGGCGTCCATGCAAGTAACTTTGAAACCAATCAACTACTGTAGGAGATACGTTAAGAGAATGAAGCAGTTGTAGTAGTATGTCAAAATCGACGGTGTTGAAGGCGTTACTGAAATCAAGGAGAGTAAGAACAGTCAACTGCTTCTTGTCCATTCCGTTCCGTATATCATCCGTGACTTTAACGAGTGCGGTAGTCGTACTATGACCTGGACGGAAACCGGATTGCATGGGACTGAGGATATTATTGGTGTAAAGGAAGGAACAAAACTGTTGATGAATGAGGCGTTCAAGGACTTTGGAAAGGAAAGGCAGAATGGAGATAGGGCGAAAATCTGAATAAATACTAGGATTAGTTTTTTTGGGAAGTGGAATAATTTTAGCGTCTTTCCAGACATCAGGAAATTTACTGGAGGCAATGGAGACGTTAAAAATATGGGTTATGACGGGGGCAATTATATCTAGGATAGGGACAATCATATTACGACTAACCAAGTCACAACCGATGGCATTGGACGAAATGGACAAAATATTCTTTTTAAAGTCACTAGCAGTAAATCGATTAAAAAAGAACGGTGGATAAGTAGGAATTGGGGTTGATGAAAGATTTTTAAGGGTAGACCTTTTTTGATTTGGACAAATAGAAGATGATGATGCAAAATGTTTATTTAATGAGTCAATATCAATATTGGTGGGAAATTCATTTGAGGCGCATTTACCAACTCCTAATGTTTTTAAAAATTTCCATATTTTACCCGTGTCGCCGTTCAGTATAATATAAATACTGTTAAAAATATATGTCGTTATTATTTATAGACCATGATTTTTAGTTTTTTTTTTTATTTCGAAAAATCCTGATTATACAAACCAGTGTGGTCACCCACAGAAAGAGACAAAAAACAACACTGACGTCATTCAAGGTTATATTTTCTTGTGACAAGTTAATGGTCATAGTGCAATCTCCAGTGTATTAGATATAAGCTTCTTGGCACAGCCATAATCCTGTAAAAGCCAATCAGCAAGTCAGTTCTTTGGCTTACGCCAACTGTACTTATTGTGATTAAACTGTAATAAAGTTGACATGATTTTAAAAGAGCATCTACAGAATTTCTTGCCGGCTCTTTCCTGAGAAACTCCAGTTTCAAAGTTTGAGTTTTAATATAAAAGACACTTATACAATCAAAATAATCCAAATTCATCCACAACAAACATTAAACACAAAACCTTAGCACAAAACATTACCGTCAATTACAATTTTGATCGTCAATCGCCATCAATCCGTTTGCTCCAGTATTAATATGCAAATTGTTTCTGCGTTCAAATCAAAGCCAAAATGGATTTACATAACTGCATAAAGCGACTAATTAACTTTACACTTTACTAATAAGAGTGTATCAGTGTGACGTCATCATATATCCAAACTGGAAAAGACCAGAAGGAATAAATAAATTATTTATTTTATTTCGAACTGATATTATAGAAATTAGAAATACTAGCTATCCACACGCGGCTTCGGTCGCTTTGTCTAAATCATAATAAATTATATACTTACTAAAACCTTCCTCTTGAATCACTCTATCTATTAAAAAAACAGCATTAAAATCCGTTGCGAAGTTTTAAAGATTTAAGCATGCATAGGGACAGAGAAAGCGACTTTGTTTTATACTATGTAGTGATGATTAATTTATTTTGAAGCGATTCTGAAATTAGGTATAAGAAAATTTTATTTAGTGGTATATAGTATTTTGATTTCGCTAAAAGTATTGTTTCTTCTATCTTTACATTTTACTTTGGTAAATCATACAATTTATCAACGAACTAAGATATTGTGTACAAGGAAAACACAGGAAAAAAACATCGGATATTACTCAATCTTTATTATAGACATATTGTTTTTCTCTTCCTTACTTGTTTCTTTTCCGGATAGTATTTAACATAATAAATGCTAAAGCTGAAGCTTCATATTTGTGTTACAATATTCACTTTGTCAAGCGCTAAAATTTCACATAAGTTGTACCAAAATTGCTACACCATTACGTGATAAGCAACATCTACAACAAAGTTAAACAGCGCCTTTGTTGTAGGCTATTTACAAAATAACTTTATTAATTAAGCTGACGGCGCCAACTTTTGTTTTCGTTTTAAATAATTAGATGGGCGGGAATGTCGCAGTTCGAATGGATGAACGGTAATTTATCTTCAGTTCGCTGAATAAATGATTCTGTGGCTTTTGGTTTAGATTGGAGAACTTTCTGGAATTTCTCGTGTATCGATGCGATGGTATCGACTAGTTTGTACACGCGACTCTCCGACTTCTTACTAACATGTCGGACGATGTTTGGATACTTTTATAAGCTGGGTAGGTACTTACATTATTAATTTATTAACTTACTAGCGGTCCGCCCCGGCTTCGCCCGTGGTACATATGAAAAATAGATGTTGGCCGATTCTCAGACTTATCCGATATGCGCAGAAAATTTCATGAGAATCGGTCCACCCGTTTCGGAGGAGTATGCAGACTAACATTGTGACACGAGAATTTTATATATAAGATTTTTTGTTTATTACAGGACTGAAGTTTAGACCATAACTCTCTTAGTAATGAACTTCAAATTCTTTTACTTTTTAATAATTATTAAGGTTTGAAGAACTTATTGCTCATAAGAACAATTTTAGTGTGTTTTACAATGGTTGATCAAATTCAAATGCAGACTCAAGTCTAAATGTATATAAACTAAAAACAAAAAATACATTTACATAATGTAAGTTCACATCAAGACTATCGCCAAAAATGTATAAAAATAGAAAACTACATTATTATAAAACTACGGAAGATATTCAAGATGCGATATTCGATCGAGCCGTAAGAATCCATCGCCTGATAAGCCATCGGCGATCGCTTATCATCAGACCATCCATCAATTTGGTGTCCGCTTTAGTGAAAATCTTTCCGAGCGCAAAAAACAGCGAGCGACGGCTTCATCTCGATTATTGAGAGGAAATCTAGTTTTACTCATTATAACGAAGATAGATGCGATTTTTTATTATTCGTAATGGATTAACTGAGAACTGCTATGATAAATTATGATTGAACATCTCTTTCTTCATTCGTAATGAAGTAACATATTATTTTACATATGAAAAAAGAAAATCTTTACCTTCATTTGTTCTTCATGGACATCTTTCATTTTAGAATTATATTTCACACTAGTGGTCCGCCCCGGCTTCGCCCGTGGTACATATCGCAATAAAAGGTAGCCTATGTCCTTTCTCGGGTATCAAAATATCTCCATACCAAATTTCATGCAAATTGGTTCAGTAGTTTAGGCATGATTGAGTAACAGACAGACAGACAGAGTTACTTTCGCATTTATAATATTAAGTATGGATTAATACATAAGAGCATTATTTTATTATTAGATATTATTTGACACGAATAGAGAAACCACAAAGCTAAAAATATAAAAACGTTAAAGGATTTTAAACACGAGTTTGTAATTTCTAAAAATGTTAATCACTACCAACATAGTATAAAACAAAGTCGCTTTCTCTGTCCCTAAGTCCCTTTGTATGCTTAAATCTTTAAAGTTTTTTTGTAATAGATAGAGTGATTTAAGAGGAAGGTTTTAGTATATAATTTATTAGGTTTAAGACAAAGCGGGCGAAGCCGCGGGCGATAAGCTAGTACTCGTATAAAATCGAACACAAGAAAATACTACATAGTTTCACCATTAACTAATACAAGAACTACACATGACACATCCATGTAGGCGGAACATTATCCGAAGACAAAACAAACAATGCGTATAAAGAAATTGATTACATCATCGTTGTAACTTCACGAGTCATTACAGATAAAGTCTTACGATACACGTGGATCTAATAAGGACACAACAGTAAGGCTGCTTTTTCACCAGAGATGCACGAGGTTTCGAACGAATACGAAGAACCAATCAAATTACTTCATTTAGCGTTTGAAGCTATATTATTGGTTCTTTACAAACACATGCTCGCTACGCATCCTCTTACATCTCCAGTGGAAAAGCACCCTTAACGAGGTAAATTGAAACTAGTAACGAAGGAAAAGACAGGCGACACCGAGACACGTGGTTTTAACAAGCGACGGATGCGCGGAAAGACGTTAATTTGTACGTAATTAACAAAGGAAACGACAGCTTACGTACCGTACAATCTTGTACGTTATAGTACATTTAATGTTACGTGAAGAGAATGTACAGCCATCAAAGTTGATGATGCACACCGTCATTTTAACTGAAGAGCCATAGGATTACATACATTACATATATCTAATATATATTATAAAGGCGAAAGTTTGTAAGGATGTATGGATGTATGGATGTATGGATGTTTGTTACTCTTTCACGTAAAAACTACTGAACCGATTACAATGAAATTTAGCACACATATAGAGGGTAACTTGGATTAACACATAGGATAGTTTTTATCCCGGAAATCCCACGGGAACGGGAACTATACGGGTTTTCCTTTGCAAACGCGGGCGAAGCCGCGGGCGGAAATCTAGTACGCTATATAAGAGACACGTGAATGAATCTTGGTGTATTTTTCCGACTCACAGTGAAAAAAATAAACACATAAATAAAATAATTTTTGAAACAGATTGTAGATGTTGTAAATTGTGGATCAAACACACAACAAATAAACATTTACTACACGCATGTTCGTTGAATTGATTAGAAAATATACTTAAAGATGAATAAACAGCACCAGAAAAACATCCTACTTTCTCATGTGTTCAATAGTAAATTGAAAGTTCCTAAAAACACACGAACCTCCGAATTAAAAACAAACAAACGCTCCACAACGACAATTAATTTCATTAAATTATTCCCAAAGCTCTTGTCCAAAATTCTATTCAACTGTGCCCAAACATTCCTGCCTTTGATAAACAATATAAACAATAATAAGCTTCCCTTTGTGACCACAGCAGGTCTGATGCCCCGAGGCTATAGCAATATTGTAATCGTTTGATATTTGTAATTATATTTGTGGTTATCTAACGTAGACCTCTGTTGTCGTTACTTTTGACATCTGTTTGTTCTTACCAAGATTATTGTAATTATTGAATTAGGTAAAAACTTGTACGAGTATAACTAAGTGCTAAGTACTCCTAATAGGTACTAATTTTCTGAATTTTTAACGCCGGATTTTGAAAATACCGTACGGATGGTGTTGTTGTAAACTATAATTAATCGATGAACTATTTTATTGTGGTTGTTTACTGTAAACATTTAGTTATAAGACAGCAAAAAATGTGTATCGATTTTGAAAAAAGTTAAATAGAAACTAATTAACCTAGCTAGTTAAAAAGGTAAATAAATACAAGCAATCTATTTTAGACTATGCGGGCTTTAGGTAAAGCTGAGTAGCCGTACTATATAATATACTGAAACTAAATGCCACTAAAATATTCGGCTATTCGCTACCGGAATTATTTAGTAGTTAAAGTTAAACCCATTTACTTTGCTGATTGATTGATGTGCTCTACAGTGGACGCAGAAAGCCCGCCATTTTGTTGGCCGTTAGTGTTAATTTATAAAATGATTATAGTTAAATATAAAACAAACCTTTTCCTCGCGCTTTTGTTTATTTTTGATTTTTGTGTTGTGGTCTGTGATTTTTAAAAAGGAATTCTTAAAGAAATAAATTTATATATTTAATATTATATAGTTCATATTATTCCTAGAGGCTCTATTGCATATTGATTTACATGGGACCTAACAGTTCCATATATTGTCCTAGACAACATGAAAGACAATTTATTAACCAAGTAGGCCAAATAAAAATAAATTTGTTCATACAAAATGAACAATGTTTCATGATAAAAGAAATAAACTCAAAACATCATCGATATTGAGACAATAGGAAAAATTCGGTTACGAGGCGGGTTTTGAACCCGCGTCTTTGCCTAGATAGGCGAAAGACTATTTCTATTCTTTAAAAACTCGTTTAAAAACATTTGAATGCTATAAAATCATCTTTAATTTGAAGCAACAGACTGACACGTCCGTTTTACTGATACAAATAGGTTATAGGTCTACCAGAATCTGATGGCATATTTATATTTACGAAATAAAAGATTTTCATATGGCAATTTTATTTGACAACTATCAAATTGGTTGTCAAATTATTTGTCTTCTTTGCAATTGATGAATAATTTTTAGGATTTTGTCTAAAAAATCTTCGAAAATGTCGAAAAAGCCGCTGCGATCACAAGCAAGAGGTGTTGTTTATAATGTGTATAGAAAAACATTCGATGAAGAAGGGTCAAACACATCACAATTTTCAATTTTGTAGATTTTATTGGTAAATTGGACTTACCCGTTTTGATACTTTAAATTAAAAATATTATGAGTAGGTAACTATAATATTGTTTGTTGATTACAATATAATTTTATGAAAACTTATTACAGGAGTTTCCAATACGGCTATTCGTCAAGTCCAAGCTGTCCAAGTCAATTTTATAATGTGTGTATCTTTAATACTTACGAAAATAAACATAGTTTTATTTTATTTTATAAACAAATATTAGCGATCTAGTTTTGATCTACATTATCATTACATCCATATTTTTACATGGCATAATGATAATGAATATACAAATATAGGTATGTGTAAATAATAGTATGTATTACATAGATAAAAGTAATATGTATATTATACATGTAAGTATGTACCTACATAATATTAAGTGGATATCTCATTATTAAGTACAGTATTGTTCACTTATGTAATATGACTAATGATGTTGAGGACAAAATAAAAATTAAGCAGTATCAAGATCGTTCAGTCCATTTTCCCTAGGGTTGCACACTCAAAATTTTGATTTCCCAATTTGCCATCAGATTCTGGTTTACCTATAATATGTGTCAAAGTACCTATAGATTATCTGTATCAAAACAATGGACCAATCACGTGCCGCAGAGTTCAATGAACGAGGGCGATTAGCCGTAATCACTCAATGAGCATTAATTATTTACCCGTGAGCGTATATAGAGTGTTGCCATGTATTTTTAATCAAATTGTTAGAAAACTTACTAAAACTCCATGCCACCTAAACACAGAGAAATACAAAATTGATATGTATAATCTGTATTATAATATTAATTATCTGTATTTAACGAAGCTATAAACGTGGATTTCAAAGAAATTAATATAAATCTTCTGAAAACATCATTTCAGTGATGACGCTTTAATATTATTACCTACTTATCACCGTAATTTATCCCCAAAATAATATTGTTTTAAAACATCATCTACCGCTTGTACTACGTAAGAAATTTAATCCAAACGAAAATACGCTAAATCTAAGTAGAATCAGAGACAGCACAATAAACAATAAGAAATAACTGCTAGTATAGACTGTGGTATAAACTTGAAGAAGCTATTAACAACTTGCCTCGTGGAAACTTTCAGAGCTATCATACGGCATTTATTAATTGCACTATTCTTCCTTGGCTTATGTTTGCTTTAAGTTTTAGTACAGTATAAATTATATTATTTTGTACAGGAGGAAATAAAAGGGATAACTAAATAATAAATAATAATAAAAAAATAAATAAATAAATAACTGGGATAATTACATTAAACGTAATACAAATAATGGAGGTATGGATCAGACACTTTTGCAGTCTTTTCAGTATATCTTTAAGAACAATGTTCGAGCATTTTTTATTGCAATCGCTCATAATCGCCATGTTCAACAAGAAATATTGAAAATCTTAAACAAAGTAAATTTAAAATCCTGTTTCATGCTCTTTTTCTGTATTTGGTATGTCTAAAAACAGATCCAAAACTGCTTTACTTCAGTAAATCGCGGGTCGTTGCAAAACGAAGACGGGTCGAATAGCATACGTATTATTATTATTAGAATATTGTGCCTTAAATTATGTTTAGTTAATGTCAGCAATATTTGCCTATCCATATTTAGGTCTTCGAAACCGATATGCTTATTGCTTATGCTCATATTGTATAGAGTGGCCAGTCGCTATCATCTATGGTCTATACTCTATAGTCTATAGCTATACTAATATTATAAAGCTGAACAGTTTGTTTGTTTGTTTGAACGCGCTAATGTCAGGAACTACTGGTCCGATTTGAAAGATTCTTTCGGTGTTAGATAGCCCATTTATCGAGGAAGGCTATAGGCTATATATCATCAGGCTAAGACCAACAGAAGCGGAGCAATGCCGGTGAAACCGCGGGACACAGCCAGTAACTGATATACATACATGATACATAATATTATCTTCAAATTGCCTTTAATTTCACATCAACCAGGAAATAGGCAAAATACAGAACTATTTGGAGGTACAATGTAAACATTATCTATACTTGTATGTTAATTTGCCTCTACGCTAACGTGGCAATAATAATACACTATGGTTACAAAAATATGTTTCGCTTAGAGCTATAATTTTATTTCAGAAAATAGGTACACGTGCCGATATTCTGCACTCATAACAAATGGTTTTTACTAAAAATATTTTAGTCTATAATATGTTGTACGTGGAAATAATAGGTATGAAAATAATTTATAGATATTGTAGATATTATTATATTACAAAAATATAACACGATTAAAAATCACAAATAGAAAACAAATTTATTTTTCTCTTTATTTCATAGAACAACACAAAAATGTTAACTACGCCAGATTAACGAACGAACAAATCTAGATATTTTAATCTAATATTTTAGAAAAATATTTCTCGGCGAAAAATATCTTCAATTTACTTATTGGAAGTATGTCGAAGTACATTTAGATAAGCATTACGTAACGAGACATTTTCTGAGCGAATTTTCCATATGTAGGTATGGAATATTTGCTTATATTCACACACATTCATATATTATCCATACATATTATAAATCCGAAAGTAACTCTGTCTGTCTGTCTGTTACTCAATCACGCCTTAACTACTGAACCAATTTGCATGAAATTTGGTATAGAGATATTTTGATACCCGAGAAAGGACATAGGCTACTTTTTACCCCGGGAAATAGGATAGGTTTTATCCCGGAAATCCCACGGGAACGGGAACTATGCGGGCTTTTTTCTTTGACTGCGCGGGCGAAGCTGCGGGTGGAAAGCTAGTATCATTATAAATGATGAAATTTTAAACAAAGAGTAACAGTAATATTTCACAAAGAAAAAACGGAAAAATCCAAGCCCCATTGATTTATTAAATAACCAAAATTTACTTACAAAAATCGGTTATATTTTATTAATTAATTAATATAAATAATTGACAATATGATTTTAAAAGAGCAACTATGGAGTTTCTTGCCGGTTCTTCTCCATAGATACTGCTTTCCGAATCGGTGGTAAATGTTAAAAATACTTATGTAATGACGATTCGAAAGTGCTACTAAAAGTAGTCTAATTGAATAAATAAATGTTTGAGTTTGAGTTTGAGTTTAATTTATTCTAAGAAAGATTCTTTCTAAGAACTCTTTATATCATTGAGACAATAATTTATGAAATAAATAAATACATAATTATAATTGAGAATATTCATACAAATATATATAAAGTCAATGCCCCATCCACATGTTTCTAGAAGCTTCGATCGAACATTCGAACGCAACGCCGTGGAAACTGAAGAGTACTTTCATTAGCGATAATGGCGCCCTCTACAATTAGACGTAACTCAACAAGTGGCAATCACTGAGTGAACTTTATATAAGTACTGTTGTTACCTTATTGTTAAGTTTTGTATTCATTATTGTTTACTAGCTTTCCTCCCCCGGCTTCGCCCGCGCAGTCAAAGAAAAACCCGCATAGTTCCCGTGGGATTTCCGGGATAAAACCTATCCTATGTCCCGGGGTAGAAAGTAGCCTGTCCTTTCTCGGGTATCTCCATACCAAATTTCATGCAAATTGGTTCAGTAGTTTAGGCGTGATTGAGTAACAGACAGACAGACAGAGTTACTTTCGCATTTATAATTTATTATTATTATTTATTTATATTTATTAATTTTATTAGTATGGATTTCATGATGTTTTTAAATGTTATGTATTGTTTTGTTTCGTATTAGAAGAAAACCTTTTACATGTAGGTACATATTGGTTAATAGAATTTGAAAAAATCAAGAAAACATTAAATATACGTATAAAATAATATGATCAAAAGAGTTGCTCTATGCCTAATGAGATAGCTAGTGAATACTGATTTCGTTTGCCTAACTCTTTATTCAACCTTTAAGCAATAATATAGGCGGTTTTTTAGTTTAATCTTCTTATATATAAAAATGAATCGCAAAATGTGTTGGTAAGCGCATAACTCGAGAACGGCTGAACCGATTTCGATAATTCTTTTTTTATTATATTCCTTGAAGCACGAGGATGGTTTTTATGTAGAGAAAACGTAAATATGTACCACGGGCGAAGCCCGGGCGGACCGCTAGTTGTTTCATAA